>NC_092399.1:9352500-10552500 GCF_030028105.1 Mobula birostris
GCCATGCCCATTGTCTCAGTGATCAAGAGAGGGAAGGCTGGAGCTGTTCACTTACACAGGGACATCACAGTCAGAATCAACTGTGCAGTATTCCCTGCCACAAGTAGAAGACATCTTTGTATCTTTAGCAGGTGGGGAGATGTTTTCAAAGAATGACTTGTCACAAGCCTATCTGCAAATGGAGATTGAGGAGTCAAGCAGGAAACTCCTCACAATCAACACTCACAAGGGACTGTTCCAGTATAATTGTCTTGTTTTTGGCGTCGTATCAGCTCCAGCAATTTGGCAAAGAGCAATTGACTAAGTGCTCCAAGATATCCCAGGAACACAATGTTACCTTGATGACATCATTGTGATTGGCAAGAACCTCGGTAAAGTGCTGACCGGGCTGAGTGAGTATGGTCTGTGCACGGAGAGAGACAAATGTGAGTTTTTCAAGGATGAAATCTCATATTGTAGACATTTCATTGACAAGCGTGGCTTACATAAGTCACAAGAAAAGATTGAATCAGTGTTGCAGGTGTAAGGGGTTTCTTCTTTTATGTTACTGCGTATGTTAATTTAAATGGCTTCTTTGTTATGCTAAATGCTGATAAGGTCTCTAGCTAGCACTTTGCTTGGGTTATAATATAGATAACAGTGTAAATGAACCAATGAGAGTCCATGTTATTCTTTCTTGGGGTGATACGCTGTCTCATACGGCTGGGAACCAGGGGGTTTTGGCGGGGAGTTGGAGGAGAGACTGTGAGGACAACAGACGTACGGGGAATACTCTGGTCCAACACTCCGGGTGGTCCCGAGCTGCGAGTCGAAGGGGTCGGAGTGGATCGCAGAGGGAAGAAAGGAGGACATGAGCTCCAACGTGTGCATGAAGAAATTGAACTTTGATAAGTCTGGCGACTTTTCCATTCCTTTTTGTGTTGTACTTCTATTAATCTGATAGATCTAGTAATATCTATAAAGTGTAGTTGGTAAAACG
This sequence comes from Mobula birostris, assembly GCF_030028105.1. Taxonomy (NCBI): domain Eukaryota; kingdom Metazoa; phylum Chordata; class Chondrichthyes; order Myliobatiformes; family Myliobatidae; genus Mobula; species Mobula birostris. The sequence continues at coordinate 9,353,480 of NC_092399.1, forward strand.
TACAGTGTGTGCTGGCTGATGACTGATGTTTGAAGCCAAATCAGGTGACATTTGTACAGCTACCAACGTAACCGGGAGATCAGGTGGGCAGCAGACGGGGTTTCCCCTAGATAAATACGAGCCAATATAGCTGAGCATTACACAGGCACCCAAACTGGAAAATGTGTCAAAAATTAAAGTCATACTTGGGCCTTGTAAACTACTGCTACTAGTTTCTTCCAAATCTTGCTGCAGTGCAGCACCCATTGAACGCACTGTTACGGACAGGAGCAATGTGGGAATGGTCAGAAAGATGTGAAAAAGCACTCAAGGAAACAGAGACTTAAGATGTCCGATGAACTGCCCACCCATTATGACCCACCTCTGCCCATCAGATTTGTGTGCGGCATGTCCTCTTATGGTTTTGGTGTCAGTTTGTCACACCTGTGAAAGATGGATCTGAATGTCCGATTGCATTTGCTTTAAGATCACTGATGTACGCAGAATGCAACTACGCACAGATCGACCGACAGGCCCTTAACCTAGTATGAGGAGTACTACCATCATCTCTATGGACAAGATTCTACTTAAGTGATAGACCACCAAGCCCTTGTGTCCATTTTGAATCCCAGGAAGGGAATCCCAGTGATGTCTGCTACCCAGTTGCAATGTTGGGTGCTTTTCCTAGGAGCCGCTCTTATGACACAGAGTTCAAGGGTACCAAACAACACAGCAACACTGATGGCTTGTCGCATCTTCCACTGTTGGCAACGGAAGAAGAAAAGTCTTCATTCTGTGACCCAAAAGAGGTGTTCTACACAGCATTGGTGGACCAGCTGCCAGTAACAAATTCTGAGATTCAAATAGAAACAAGGAATAACCCGACATTGTCAAAATTCCATGACATCACCATGCAATGATGGCCAGCTCATGATATTCCTGTGATTCCAAGTTCTCAGTGAGACGGGACCAACTGTATGTCAAAGGATGCTGATGTGTGGATCTTGTGTTGTGGTTCCCTCTAAGTTGTGCACCAGAGTGTTAGAACATCTACATGAAGGACATCTGGGTACAGTCAAGATGAAGACTCTCGCCCGGAGCTATGTATGGTGGCTGGGAATAGATAGACAGATTGAAGTCTTGACCAAAAGCTGATTGGGATGCCACAAAGTTCATAATGCACCCCCACAGGCACCATTACACCCATGGAAGTGGCTGTCTTCACTATGGCAAAGAGTGCATATTAACTTCGCTGGGCCATTCATGAATCCCATGTTTCTGATTGCTGTGGATGCTCCTTCGAAATAGCCTGAAGTCACACCAATGAAATCAACCACATCAAAAAAGACTGTTTCCACTCTGAGGACTATCTTACCCAGAAAGGGCTTACCAGAACAAACTGTGAGTGACAACGGACCACAATACACATCAGAAGAGTTCAGACAATTCATGGAGAAAAATGGTATCAAACATTTCAAGTCAGCTCCTCACCACCCAGCAACAAATGGGTGAGCTGAAAGGTTTATCCAAACCATCAAGAAGACCATTAAAGTGATGGACAAAGAGAACGTTTCTCTCCAGGTGGTCAGTTTCCTTTTTGTGTATCGGAACTCTGTTCATGCGATGAGAAACCAAACACCTGCAACGCTGCTCGTGAGCAGGAATCTGAGATCTCGCATAGATCTTCTGAAACCAGATTTATGGAGGGAAGTGCAGAATAAACAGTTCAGCCAGTTGCCAAGTAGATCAGCAAGGAACTTCAAGGTTGGACAGGAAGTCCTAGCGCCCGATTACTAAGACAAGTGGACACCCAGTAGGATAGCGACAAGAACCGGACCACTAATGTACACTGTGGATGTTGGAGATCATGTAGACCAGATGCTAGATGTTCAGCTAAAGAACACACCTGTGTCAACTGCATCCAACAAGACGGACGCATTACAGCCACCAGACTTACCTCTCAGTGATAATCATGTCACTGACTGCAACGTGGCACTGGCAACTGAGAAACTTTCCTCTTTAATAAGACACCTGCCAAACCTGATGCCTCTTCACAGGTCCAAAGGCACTATCCTGAAAGAAACAGAGCACCACCCAAAGGACTGACTCTTTAGTGTAGTGAAGTTAGTTATGGATGTTATTGTGAAAGTGTGTTTATTTGAATGTGCGTTGTTAAAGGGAAATTGAATGTTTTGTTACGTATACAGTTTAATGTTACACTAATCCAAAGGGGGAGGAATTGTAGTATATGGATCTATTTCTCTTAGTACAATGACTCCCCTTTACTTCACTTTACTTTATTGTCACCAAACAATTGATACAAGAGCGTACAATCATCACAGCGATATTTGATTCTGCGCTTCGCGCTTCCTGGAGTACAAATCGATAGTAAATATTAAAAATTTTAATTATAAATCATAAATAGAAAATAGAAAAGGGAAAGTAAGGTAGTGCAAAAAAACCAAGAAGCAGGTCTGGGTATTTGGAGGGTACGGCCCAGATCCGGGTCAGGATCCATTCAGCAGTCTTATCACAGTTGGAAAGAAGCTGTTCCCAAATCTGGCCGTACGAGTCTTCAAGCTCCTGAGCCTTCTCCCGGAGGGAAGAGGGATGAAAAGTGTGTTGGGTGGGTGGATCGTGTCCTTGATTATCCTGGCAGCACTGCTCCGACCGCGTGCGGTGTAAAGTGAGTCCAAGGACGGAAGATTGGTTTGTGTGATGTGCTGGGCTATGTTCACGATCTTCTGCAGCTTCTTCCGGTTTTGAACAGGACAACTTCCATACCAGGTTGTGATGCACCCCAGAAGAATGCTTTCTACGGTGCATCTATAAAAATTAGTCAGGGTTTTAGGGGACAGGCCAAATTTCTTTAGCTTTCTCAGGAAGTAAAGGCACTGGTGGGCCTTCTTGGCAGTGAGCTCTGCCTGGTTGGACCAAGTCAGGTCATTTGTGATATTGACCCCGAGGAACTTAAAGCTTTTGACCTGTTCCACTTGCGCACCTCCGATGTAAATGGGGTTGTGCGGTCTGCTACTCCTTCTGAAGTCAACAACCAATTCCTTCATCTTGCTGGCGTTGAGGGATAAGTTATTTTCTTTGCACCATGCCACCAGGTTCTTAATTTCCTCTCTGTACTCAAACTCATCATTACTTGAGATACGGCCTACAACTGTAGTATCATCAGGAAACTTATATATTGAGTTCGATGGAAACTTGGCTACACAAGCTTGTCCCCTATTTTTACAGCCTGGGTCCTGTCTGTGAGGAAGTTGAAGATCCAGCTGCAGATCTGAGTGCTAAGGCCCAGGTTCCGGAGCTTAGGAATCAGTTTATTTGGAATGATGGTATTAAAGGCAGAGCTGTAGTCAATGAAAAGGAGCCTTACATATGCGTCTTTATTCTCCAGGTGTTCTAAGGAGAAATGTAGGGCCAGAGAGATGGCATCTGCTGTTGCCCTGTTGCTCCGGTAGGCGAATTGCAAAGCATCGAGGTTGACCGGTAGGCTGTGGTTGATGTGTGCCATAACCAATCTCTCGAAGCACTTCATAGCAATTGATGTCAGAGCCACAGGTCGATAGTTATTCAGGCATGCCACCTTGCTCTTCTTCGGTACTGGGATTATCGTTGCCTTCTTAAAACACGAGATCTTAGACTGAAGCAAGGAACAGTTGAAGATGTCAGCAAACACTCCAGCTAGCTCGCTTGAACAGGCCCGGAGAACCCGTCCCAGGACGCCATCTGGTCCCGTCGCCTTCCTTGGATTTATCTTCAGGAGGACCCTTCTAACGTCCTCCTCAGTGACGATGAATCTCGATGCCACCAGGTCCGGTTCATCCGGAGGGGGCGAGACGCTTCTCTTCTGTTCAAATCTTGCGTAGAATACGTTAAGTTCGTCAGGAAGAGAAGCGCCACAGTTATTGATATTCCCCTTAGCACTAATTTACACATACACATTTATTTTTTGCTCTCTCTGCAAAGTGAATACACAAGTTAACTTCTTCTCTGAGTGCGTGCCTTTATTAGACACAACACACACCCAAACATATTCTGGAAGCAAAATCTTTGTTGTCCAGTGTTATTAAGTACTGTTTCAGCAACAAAAGCACATGCATTTATACTGTATGCAGTACCCCTCATATCTACTGTGTGACCCTGAGATGCTTAGCAGGATTACAAACGAGGCAACTACTGCTCTCACAGTGGGGCCCTACAAACAGCATAAGAATATAATCAGCAAATCTTTATCAGTGATCTTGACTGAAGGATTGACACTGGCCAGAACTACCCTGCCTAGTGGATAGAAAGGTGTCTCTCACCTCTCTGGTGAACACTTCATTATTTATAATCAGAATTAAGTAATCCTTAGTGGACAGAAGCCTTTAAGCTTTTGTAAGTCTGTTTGAAGCCAGTGCTTAGCACCGATTTAATTTATATAAAATGAGCCAGGCTCCTAATTTCTCATCTTTGCCAGGTTCAAGTTCCTTGCCAGCTTATCGCGTGGCATCTCAGTGAAGGACAGATGAGATTCACCCAGCAGAGACGAACGTGTTAATCCAGCTAGTGAACTACAGAAGATTTACTCTTTTTTCCCTCAGTGGTTAACATGCACTTTGCTGGCAATAAGTATTTAATTGAGAGGTTTTTCAGAACTGTGAGATTATCATGCACGTGGTTTAATCTCTCCTTCCAGATCAGTCACCCTATATAAGGGATCAAGCTGGTGAATGTTGTTATTCTGTATCTTTCACATGTACTTAGAGACACAGTATTCACGAAGTCAGCTATGTCAGTGAGATATCTTTACCCTTTTGCATTTGAGGCCAAGTTACTTTACATCAGTTAAGTTACTGTAGGTCAGTAACTTTAAATTCCTTGGCATGATCATATTGGTGGCTCCATCCTGGGATCAGCACAGAAGTGCCATTACAAAGAAGGCATGACAGCACATCTACTTTCAAAGGCTCAAAAGTCATTATCAAAGTATGTATCCATATACAACTTTGAGATTCGCCTTCTCCAGATAGCCACGAAACAAAGAATGTACGTGGAAGTCGTTCAGAGAGAAACAGCAAACCCAGCCCCCCACAAAAAAAACAGCATCCCAATCGGCAACCCCTATATCCCCCTTGCCCCCACAAAAAAACACCATTCTGATCAGCAACCCCCATATCCCCCTTCCCCCCCATACACACACAAAAGGGAACAAGAAAATCAATCCCCAAACCCCCCTCTCCCCCCACAAAAAACTAACAGAACGCAATGAGAACATTAACCCCCCAACCCCGCTCCCTTCGCACAACAAAACAGAAAGTCTTGTGTAGATATCTTCACTGATTCCACAACCTATGGTCTCACTTTCAAGGACTCTAAAACTTGTGCTCTTAGTTTTATTTATTTATTTGTTTGCTTGTTTATTTATTTATTAATTTTTATTTTGTATTTACACAGTCTGGCTTCTTTTGCACGGTGGTTGTTTGTCTTTGTGTATAGTTTTTCATCAATTGAAATGCCTTATGCAAGATTACTAATTAATCTACACACAAAATGCTGGAGGAACTCAGCAGGTCAGGTAACATCCATGGAGAGGAATAAACAGTCGACGTTTTGGGCCGAGACCCCTCATCAGGACTGGGAAGGAAGGGGAAGGTGTCAGAATAAGAAGGTGGGGGGAGCCGGTGGAGTACAAACTAGAAGGAGACAGGTGGAGGGAGAGGGGTAGGTGAAGAAAGAAGCTTGCAGGTGATAGGTGGGAAAGATAAAGCGCAAGAGAAGGGAAGAAGAAATCTAAAAGGAGAGGAGAGAAAGGGAAGAGGAGGGACACCGGGGGGGGGGTGATAGCCAAGTGAAGAGAAGGGGTAAGGCGGGGCCAAGTGGGGGGAAATGAGGAAGAGGAAACCCATTGCTTTCCAGTCCTGATGAAGAATCTTGGCCCAAAATGTCAACTCTTTATTTCTCTCCATAAATGCTGTCTGACTTGCCTGGCCCCTTCAGCATTGTCTGTGTGAATTGAGTCAGCCATTGAAAAATACAGCACAGAAACAGGCCCTTCAGCCCATCTAACAATTTAAGCTGCCTACTCCTATTGACCTGCACCTGGACCATAGTCCTCCATACCCCTACCATCCATGTACCTGTCCAAACTTCTCTTAAACATCAAAATCAAGCATGCACCACTTGTGCTGGCAGCTCATTCCTCACTCATCACCCTCTGAGTGAAGAAGTTTCCCCTCATGTTCCCCTTAATCTTATCACCTTTCATCCTCAGCCCATGACCTCTGGTTGTAGTCCCACCCAACCTCAGTGGAAAAAAATCTGCTTGCATTTATCCTACCTATACCCCTCATAATTTTGTATACATCCATCAATTATCCTCTCAATCTTCTACGTTCCAAGGAATAAAGTCCTAACCTTTTCAATCTTTCCTTATAACTCAGGTCCTCCAGTCCCATCACCCCTACTGGGGCGTAACTCCCATCACCCCTACTGGGACGTAACTCCCATCACCCCTACGGGTGTAAATCCCATCACCCCTACTGGGGCGTAAGTCCCATCACCCCTACTGGAGCATAACTCCCATCACCCCTACTGGGGCGTAACTCCCATCACCCCTACTGGGGCACAAGTCCCGTCACCCCTACGGGCGTAAATCCCATCACCCCTACTGGAGCGTAAGTCCCATCACCCCAATGGGACATAAGCTGCTGACAGTAGATCACCTGAGTCTACTGTCTCCAGAGTCACCAGAGTTCTTAGTCCCGGGCCATTCTTTCATGTTTCCCCTGGTGTAGCCCATCTTCTTGGTGGATCCTTCCTCTCCCAGGGATGAGGTCTTTAGAGCTTTTGTTGGCGTCTCTGTAGCACTGGGGTTTTTTTCAGGATGGGGTTGCAAGCCCCATGGCCGACCTTTCTCCTTTCGCAGCAGGGCTTGGAACCATCCACGGTGGAAGTGATATTATAGTAAACGCACACAAAATGCTGTAGGAACTCAGCAGGTCTGGAAGCACCTATGGAGAGGAATAGACAGTTGATGTTTCAGGCTGAGACCCTTCATCAGGTCCGGGGGGTGGGGGGGGGTAGAAACCAGAGTGAAAAGGTGGTGGAAGGGGAAGGTAAGTGGGTGGTGAAGGAGGGAGTGAAGTGAGAAGCTGGGAAGTGATAGGTGCAAAATATGAAGGGCTGAAGAAGAGGAATCTGTTAGGAGAGGAGACCGGACTATGGTTGACTGTTTATTCATTTCAATAGATGCTGCCTTATCTACTGAGCTCCTGCAGTGTTTTGTGTGTCTGACCTGAGTTTTCCAGCATCTGCAGAATCTCCTGTGCTTGTCAAATATAGTTACATTGCTGTTCTCAATAGATCAGCTCCCCTTCTGACACTGCGGGCCTCTCTGGTGTTTTTCTAACACCTTCAACTGTGGGAAGTAAGTACCATAAAGATCCTGAATATATTTGCACATTCCCTGTTGGCAAACAGGAAGGAAAACTGTTGTTGCTGTGTAACAGTTCAAACATCTCCCCCCCCCCCCCCCCCCCGACACCTGCTCTGGTAATTACAGTCTGATCGCAGTTGACAGGAGCAGACTGTGATCCTCTTCAATCCAAAACTCTCTCAGTTCATAGGATTTTTATATTTTTATGTTATTTAAAGATACAATGTAGAATAGGCCCTTCCTATCTTTCAAGCCCTGCTGCCCAGCAATCCCCCAATTTAACCCTAGCCTAATCACAGGAGAGTTTACAATGACCAATTAACCTACTATCAGTACGTCTTTGGACTGTGGGTAGAAACTGGAGCGTCCAGAGGGAACCGCACACGGTCATGGGGAGAATGTACAAACGCTTTACAGATGTGATTTTCTGCGAACAATTCTTAAGCAAACACGTAGACCTTGATCCTATTTAAGGACCGATGTGGGCAAAATTCCAGACTACGACACACAAAGTTTGCCGCACAGCCGATCAGATTTCCTCCCCACATCACGAGTGAGTTTCTGAAATGATGGCCAGCCAGCTGATTGAAAAGTATGTAAAGGCCAAACATTTGGAGGACACACCACAATCTACAGCGCACTGATGAAACGCTTGCAAGTAAGTTGCTAAGGTCAAAGAACAACTCAACCTAACAAGTATTTCAAATGTTTCAAGGACTCTGCGGTTTGATGTTTAACAGTTTGTATGTTTTTCGCTCGTTTTCTGCCATTTTCACGATTTTTTTCTTTTATTTGTGCGTTGGGTGCTTGATATTTGTCTTGAATGGGTTCCATGACATTTCCTTGTTTCGTGGCTGTCTGTGGGAAGGTGAATCGCAGGGTGGTATACTGCATACCTACTTCGATGATAAATGAATGTTGAATTTTGAACTTGTTGTCAGAAACGCTCATACCCCTCTCAAGTCAGACTTCCCATTTACAACAGCACACCAAACCATAATGAATTATATGTGCCAAGATGAGATATCAAGTCGAGAAGGCAAGGTCTTGCCAGATACATGACAAACATATAAAAATGGCCAATAGATTACACCGTTCCTTCGTTTAACACTACTTTATCATTGTCCTGTATTTAAATGTATTTGGAAATTCCTGCTGAAGTCTGGAATGATTTATAATCAGTAACCAGCTCTTAAGATGAATGTTCATCTCTCAGGACTCTCTGCTGCGTTTCATCGATTTTAATTTGTGTACGGTCCTGCAGCAGTGTTTCTTGACATAGAAAAATTATTAAAGCAACAATTCTTTTGCGACACAGTCACTAAGACTACTGGGCGAAAAATACCTGGAATAAAATATGCTGGTGTGACCGCATAGGGCCCACAGCCTCAGTGACCAGGTCACTGTAACCCGTCAGCCTGTGCTGATAAAGATCCTTTCTGGAAAAGATAAATTTATTTCACCACAAATAAGCAGCAGGCTAGATTAGATTAGATTAGATTATGAGGACACTCAGTCCTCGTTTATTGTCATTTAGAAATGCATGCATTAAAAAATGATTCAACGTTCCTCCAGAATGATCTCGCAAGAAAACACAGGACAAACCAAGACTAGAACTGACAAAACCACATAATTATAACATATAGTTACAACAGTGCAAAGCAATACCATAATTTGATAAAGAGCAGACCATGGGCACGGTAAAAAAAAGTCTCAAAGTCCAGATAGCCTCATCATCTCACGCAGATGGTAGAAGGGAGAAACTCTCCCTGCCATGAACCTCCAAGCGCCGCCAACTTGCCGATGCAGCACCATTGGAAGCACCCAACCGCAGCGGACCCTGAGTCCGTCCGAAAACTTCGAGCCTCCGACCAGCCCCTCCGACACAGCCTCTCCGAGCACCATCCTCTACCCAGCGCTTCGACCCCGCCCTGGCCGCCGAGCAACAAGCAAAGCCGAGGACTTGGGCCCTTCCTCACCGTAGAAGCAGCAGCAGCGAAGCAGGCATTTCAGAAGTTTCACCAGATGTTCCTCCGTGCTCTCACGTCCATCTCCATCAAATCAGGATTGTGCACAGCACCCTAGTTGACAAATAACAGATATCACCACCGGGAGTGGCCGCTGCGAGCTGCATTGCGCCGCCATCTCCTCCTCTCTTTGATAGGTGATAGGAATAAAGAGATTTACTCATTAACGAGTTGGAACGGTCTCAATAGGCTGAATGACTCGATGCTTTACCAAAATTGTGAGGTGGAACATTATACAGGATTTAGAACATAAGAGATAGGAGCAAAATTGGGCTGTTTGGCCCATTGAATCTGCTCCACCATTTCATCATGGTCTCCATTCTCCTTCCCCGTAACCTTTCTTGCCCTGGTAAACTCAAGAACCTATCAACCTCCACCTTACATACAAGGTTCCTCAGAGGCACATTGAAAAATCACTGTCCAGACACCTGATACCAGTTTAACATGTGTAAAATGATCTACCTGTATTGGAATCAGAATCACTTTACGTACTAGAAATGATTGTGGTTTGGTGCCGAGCACAAAGCACAAGGCTATACCATAACAGACAACACAATATTATAAGACAACAGTGCAAACAGCCCTGAGTAATCAAAAATTAGCAGAACAGTCACATGTGCAGAACGGTCGATAAACGTGATCATGTGAACAGGCTCAATAACTTTCAGCAGAACAAGGATAGCAGGAAAGACCATTTAATGCAGAGGTTCCCAATCTTTTTTAATGCCATGGGCTCTTACCATTAACTGAGGGGTCCATGGATGCCAGGTTGGGAACCCTTGATTAAACGGATGTTGAGTAGGGATAGTTAGTGTGTTACACCTGAGTGAGCTTTGTTGGGAAGCTGGATGGCTTCAGGAAAGAAGCTTCGGAGATGACGTGCAGTCCTGGTGCTGATGGGCTTGCAGCATCTCCCTGAATAGTGACAGGCACTATTGATTGATCGTAAGTGCAAGGGTAAGATTATGGGGAAATGTTTGTGGCTGTAAGAGAACTTTTGTAAATGATGAATGATTCTTTTTTGTAGCCTACTATGATGAACAAAGTTTAAAGTAAATTTATTATCAAGGTACGTGCTGTATATGTCACCATAATAATAATATTAATAAAGGCATCCGTTAGTCTTGTGAGACCATGGATCTGAGCCTGGAAAGTCTTCACTCTCCAGGGCGCAGGCCTGGGCAAGGTTGTATGGAAGACCAGCAGTTGCCCATGCTGCAAGTCTCCCCTCTCCACGACACCAATGTTATCCAAGGGAAGGGCATTAGGACCCATACAGCTTGGCATCAGTGTCATCACAGAGCAATGTGTGATTAAGTGACTTGCTCAAGGACACAACACATTCCCTCGGCTGGGGCTCGAACTCACGACCTTCAGGTAGCTAGTCCAATGCCTTAACCACTTGGCCACGTGCCTACACAGTCACCATAATAGACCGTAAGATATAGGAGCAGAATACTCATTCTTGTTCATGTAAACAATTCATTATGGTAATAGATAAATATAGGCAAATCGCATATGTCCGCACGCTACCACGTGATATGTGTATACCTTTTGAAGAGATGTGACTCGTAGGGCTGTGGACCTCGTGCTGCACAGAGGGATAAGTTTAGCTAGACTCTATCACCTGACTCAGATACCATAGGCCAAAAGTCCTCTTCTGCGTCTTATTTTTAATAATTATTTGCCAATCATTTCATTGCACCACAGTAGAGTAGTGATTCATGTGACGCTACGACAGCTCGGGACATTCCGGAGATCAGAGTTCAATCCTGGGGCTGTTCTGTAAGGAGTCTCTTTATGTCCTTCCTTTGGAATGCGTGGGGTGTCCCTGGGTGCTCCAGTTCCCTCCCACAGTCTAGAGACATACTGCGCAGGTTAATTGGTCATTGTAAATTGTCCCGTGATTAGATTTGGGTTAATTGGGTTTGTCAGGGTTTGCTGTCGTACTGTGACTCGAAGGGGTGGAAGGCCCTACTCCGTGGTGTATCACTAAATGAATAAAAAAAAGGTGTCACCTCCATTGCGATAGACAATAAAGTGAAATTACAGGTTGAGATTGTAATTGACTCTAGGATTCGTAACCATTACTTCTTCTGTCCAGAATAATGATATTTTGCCACGAAGTCAGCCAAGTCAATACTGCCCAGGAAATTCTGTGCAAAACTCTTCCTTCTAAAACTCTATCATCATATCGAAGAACTACCTTTCAGGCCTGCACAGTCACGCACCTCCCAGTCTCCACCCAGCTAACAGGAATCATCTGCCAGTCGTTTCTAGTTCGTCACCTGCATCCTATTTAAACCCAGCTCTCGTTCGCAGTCCTTGTCCAGCCCTGGATCAAGCCAGCCTCAACCAGTGGCTCCTAGCCTTCAGCTGGCTTGTTGTCTTATTGTGTTAAGTATCTGTGTCCCTCTCTCATTTTGTGGCCCCTCATCATTAGTTATTTTTGCAGTTTATTATTAAAATGTTCACTCACAGCTCTGTGTTTGGGTTAAGCCTCCTCTACATTACTTGACACTATCAGGACAATTCTGGTAGTTATTCTTTATAAAGCGATCCATATCGAGCTACCACTATTGAGGGCGATGTCAATATAAAATCAAACTGACTATAACTGATAATTGTCATTAAATATTGAACTCAAAGCAGAAAGTGTCGGAATCACTCAGCTGGTCTGGCAGCATCTGGGCAAAGAGAAATCAAGTTAGTGTTTTGCATCCATCATACTTCTTCAGAATGAGGAAGTTCTTTTTGAATTTTATTAGATATTATTTGTATGTTTCCCAACAATCTGGCTCCTAACGCCAAGATCCAGTGGGTTAATGCTTGCACCACTGACTCCCCATCGATGAACCCCTACCCTGGTGAGCATTCCTAGGTCTAGTCCTCAACAACACAGGGTATTGATTATCTGTATAGTTGGAGCTTAAAAATTGATGAGCTCGTGGGAAATGCTGGAATCTGAGTGGGTCACAGGGTGCTTGTGAGATGAGATGAAGTCATTATCAACATGAAAGGCTCTGCAAACTGGCGGGAACTGGAGAACTTTTGAAGAGTGAGCCAGAAGATGACTAACGGCCAGAAAACTGATCAATACTTGGAAAATGTCCTGGATTGTTGGAAAAAGAATTTGGTATTGAATACTGTCAAATATTTGGAAACTTTTCCCCCCTGGGCTATTGTAATGCTTTGTAACTTGAAAACATTACACTAATTCAAGAGAAGAGACGCGAGTCTGAAACATGAGTCTAACTTTGTGTTTACTTTAAGTAGGCTATACACTTATCATGTGACAGCATAATGATGTAATTTTACATAGAACCATAATGAGTTATTTAAATGAACAAGAATGCTTAGTTAAACAATACATATACAAAATTACTCAAATATTATTGAAATATTAAATTCACAACAGATATCACCAAGCATTTCTCAATATCCACGAGTCAAATTCAAGCATTAATAACAAAGCTTTTCCCTTCAAAAACTGAAGTATTTTAAGTTTTCTATCTGATTAGTTTTTTTTCAACCAAAGTACATGCACATATTGAAACAAAAGCCTGAGTAGTGTAGATGCTCTTTTTAAATCAGTTGACCATAAGATATTGTTCGTTTGTTATGTGCCGTGTCGTTAGACGTAGGCGATCATGGTCTTTCCATGACCACGATTGTTCTTGGCAAATTTTTGTGCAGAAATGGTTTATCATTTCCTTCTTCAGGGTAGTGTCTTTACAAGACGTTGACCCCAGCCTTTAGCAGTACTCTTCAGAGATTGACTGCCTGGTGTCGGTGGTGGCATAACCAGGCCTTGCGATATTGATGCACTATCATTTACTCCAAAAGACTGGAAGTAGAGTAAATACTGAAAGGCTTTTATTCGAAGTAAAATGTGACCTCCACCATGTTGCGTATCTGCCCCTGGACTGAGGGAGGAGCAGTGGCACAATTGCCTTTATTCAGGGGTCTGTGGGAGGAGCCACAGGAGCAGTCAGCAGGGGGGGGCATGTCCAGACAGGTAACCCAGTTACAACATATATATATATATATATGGTTTACCACAGATATGCACCAGCTGCTCATACGACCATCCACCACCTGCTCCCATGGATTCACGTGACCCTGATTGGGGGGTGTAGGGGCTAAGCAGGTGCTACATTTCACCCAAGGGTGACCTGCAGGCTGGTGGATGGAAGGAGCATCTCACACCTCCTTTGCTACAGATGTATCCACCCAGACATGGACACAGATAGAGGAATAGAATAAGGCCATTCAGCCCATCAAGTCTGTTGACCCATTCCATCATGGCTGATTTGCTATCCCTCTCAATCCCATTGCCCAGCCTTCTCCCTGCAACCTTTGACATCCTGACTAATCAAGAACCTATCAACCTGTGCTTTAAATATACTTAACATTTCCTTCATAGCCCTCTATGGTTGCGTAAACATTACAGTGTAAAGTGTTACACATGAAGCTGCATTCTGCTGTGTGATTAGGTGTGATTCTAATGGGAAAAACAATTTTAAGTCACAATATTGACCTACCACTACTGCCTGTCATCACTTCATATAGTCATTAAATGAAATTCCAAAGTGCACTTAGAACCAAAACTGTTACACTGTGACAGGAGTGTTTTTCAACAGGCAACAGCTGTGGTATAAAAAGCTAGACAAAAAGACATTCAATTTCATGGGTTTTTGTAACTCATGCAGTATATTCAATGGTTACAGCTCAACCCACCCTGAAACTACACAGTTTGCTAAGAAACAAGAGTAAATGTACATAGTTCATCCAAAGAAAGTTTTGTAGAGAAGAACTCTGAAAGAAGCTGCTAACAGCAGCGGATAAGGGAATGTAGAATTGGGCATTTGCATGGTGTAATTTGTAAATTCTGTGACTATTATACCGTTCGAACCTCCTCCCTGATGATGGTAGCATTGAGAAGAAGCTCCCTTATGGGCACTAGCCTCCCACCATCAAAGTTTTCTTCAAAAGGCAATGCACCATGAAGGTGCCATCGACCATTAAGGAACCTTACCATCCAGGCCATTCCCTCTTCTCACTGGTACGATCAGGGAGGGAGGTACGGGAGCCTGAAGGCACATATTCAACATTTTAGGACCAGCTTCTCCTCCTCCGCCATTAAACTTCTGAGTGAACCGTGAGCCCATGAACGCAGGTGGCCTGCTGGCGTGGTGGGTAGCACCACGCTTTACAGTACAGGCGATCGGGGTTCAATTCCCATCGCTGCCTGAAAGTTTGTACGTTCTGCCTGTGACTGCGTGGGTTTCCTCCGGGTGCTCCGGTTTCCTCCCACAGTCCAATGACTTATCGGTTGCTAGGTTAATTGGTCATAAATTGTCCTGTGATTAGGCTGGGATTAAATTGGGGGATGACTGGATGGAATGTCTTGAAGGGCTGTTAGGGACTATACCACACTGTATCTCAATAAATAAATAAATAAATAAATAAACGAACATTACCTCACATTTTGCACTACTAATTCATTTTTATATTTCTTAGTATAACATATACTAATTTTTTATGTATTGCACTGTGCTGCTGCAGAAAAAAACAACAGATTTCACAATATATATCAGTGGTAATAAAACTGATTCTGATCCTGAAAAAAATACCAATATTATTTTTGCTCCTCCGAATCTTTAAATTGATTTAAGAAAGTGACTGCAAATTTACTCTGTACAGAATGGACTAACATGATTTTACTCTCTCCTGGACTGCCGAGACCAATAGAGGGCATTTCATGTGCAGAGCAAATAAGCAGTTTAATTGAGGTACTCCATTGTTGGATGTGGATATATTAATGGTATAATGGAAATCATAAAAATAGAAGACCAAAGGAATTAGGCCCATCGAGTCCGCCCCGCCATTCAGACATGGCTGATCCTTTCTTCCCCTCCTCAGTAGAGGCAGCTTGAAGAAGCTTGAAGTACAGCAACTGATTGCTTCACAAATTTGTTGGAATTGCAACTTCATTGCTTTGAAAGGATTCCAGATATGGATAACCCACTAGCTGAGTTCAATTCTGAACTGAACTGTTCTTTGAAGTTGTGGAATCTGGAGCATCCCCCACAGAGTTAGATAAGAGCAAGCTGGGAATAGATGCTTCTATTGTGAGAAATGTATTTCACTTTATTTATTATGGGAGGTGTATGGAGGGATATGGTCCGTTTGCAGGTCAGTAGGACTAGGCAGAAAATGGTTTGGCACAGCCAAGAAGGGCCAAAGGGCCTGTTTCTGTGCTGTAGTTTCTATGGTTCTATGGTTAATAAAATTGAACTCAGGCAATTATAATAAATATTGCTGTGCAGTGTAATCAGATTCTTTCATCACTGCTTAGTTCTTTGGGGGTACCAATCTGCTCCAATTTTTAGGGCACACTTTAATAAGTGCAATCAAAATCTGATATAACCATTGCAACGTTAGGGCCATAGAAATGTGAAACAAAACTTATACTGAATAAAGCCATTATTAGAGAGTGGAACCACTGTTGCTGAGACTCCCTAATCCATTAAGTTGCTAAGATACAAAACAGCTACAGTTACCTAGGGTAGGAACAGGCTCTTTGCAGGTATAGTAGTCAATTTCCTTATCAATGTACAGAACTTAGTCTCTCACAAGCTTCCAAACCCTACGGCAAGATGGTGATCCTCTTGGAGGTTCTTCCATGTCAGCTTATTTTTGAATTGCTGTTACACTTTTAGTTTTAAAATATGTATCCCGGAAGAAAGTTTTATCTGAATCAAACTGGTCCAAAATATGTCAATTAGAATAGATTAGTGGCACCTGTGACTGGGTTTGCACCCTGACCTCTATCTTAATGAGTTTGCACATTCTCTCTCTATGAGCTCATGGTTTTTCTCCAAACTCTCCAGTTTATTCCTAATTCACAAAGTTATGTCCTCCTAGAAGACCACAACCTTGCCGTAGGGTTTGGAGGCTTGCGTGCCTCAATGACCCGGAGAGCTATGTTGGCTGGAGTCAGGGCCTTATGCTTTGGCTCTTGGTAGGGTCACCCACGCCAAATAGGTCAAAGGGTAGAGGCCAGACTAAGGGTGTTCCACCGGTCCTCCAGGTTCGGGGGTTCGGGGCAAGGGTTAAATTGGGGGTGGGGAGGGGGGTTGCTGGGTGGCACGGCTCTAAGAACTGGAGTGGCCTATTCTGCACTGTATCTCAATAAATAAAATCATGGCTGATTTATTATCCTTTTCAAATCCATTCTCCCACCTTCTCCCCATAACCTATTATACCCTGACTAACCAAGAATCTATCAACCTCAGCCTGAAATATACTCAGTGACTTGGCTTACACAGCCGGCCGTGGCACTGAATTCCACAGATTCACCACCCTCTAGCTAAAGAAATTCCTTCTCATTTCTATTCTAAATGGACGCCCCTCCATTCTGAGGCTGTGCCTGCTGGTTTTCGCCGTGAGTTTTCACCCATGAGTCGAACGTCCTCTCCACATCTACTCTGTCTGGGCCTTTCTATTCTATTCAATGAGATTTCCCCCCACCCCACTGCACCATTCTGTACTCTAGCAAGTTCAGGCCTAGAGCAATCAAGCACTCCTTATACAGTACTGTGTAATAGTCTCAGGCACATATATATAGCTAGGGTGCCTAAGACTGTATTTGTCAATGTGGAGCGGATGGGGAGTTTGTAGATCTGACTGGAGCAAAGGATGCTGGGAATGGTGAGGGTGGAGTGCTATGTGAGGGGTGTGGTACAGGTGTCAGCGAAGAAAGGCCGGGGCGTAGAGTGGTGCGTGTGCTGATACACGCAGCCCTGAGGCACCAGGCAAGGTTAATTCCAAATGATTGGTTTATTGATCGTTACGGAATGTCTCTCTTATGCTTCCCACTCCCTCCCCTCTCTCTTCCCCTTTTCCCAACCGTGATTCCCCTCTCCCTGCCCCCCTCCCACTCACAGCCCACAATAAAGCTGCATATCAGAATCACATTTATCATCACTCACATACGTCATGAAATTTGTTATTTTTGGGGGCAGCAGTACAGTAGAATACATAAAATTGCTACATTACTGTGCAAAAGACTTGTGCACCCTAGCTAGATATACGTGCTAAAACTTTTCCACAGTGCTGTACATTAACACTTTACATAAAACCATAGGTCATTGGCATAGAATTAGGCCGTTTGTCCCATCAAATTTGCTCTGCTATTTGATCATGGCTGATCCATTTCCCTCTCTACTCCATTCTCCCGCTTTCTCCCCATTACCTTTCACACCCAGACTGATCAAGAATCTATCAACTTCTGCCTTAAATACACTCAAAGACCTGGCCTCCACAGGCACCTGTGGTAAAAAATTCCTTAGATTCATCACCCTCTGGCTAAAGAAATTCCTCCTCATCTCCATTCTAAGTGGACATCTCTCTCTTCTGAGGTTGTGCCCTGGTCTTGAAATCCCCCCACTCTAAGAAACATCCTCTCCACATCCACTCTATCCAAGTCTTTCAACATTTGACAGGTTTCAGTGAGAACCCACTCATACTTCTAAATTCCAGTGAGTAGAGGCCTAGAGCCATCAAACGCCATCATATGATAAGACTTTCAATCCCAGAATCGTTTTCATGAACCTTCTTTGAACCCTCTCCAACGTCAGCACATTCTTTCTTACATAAGGGACCCAAAACTGCTCACAATACTTCAAGTGAGACGTCACCAGTAGCTTATAAAGCCCCAGCATTACGTTCTTGTTTTTATATTCTAGTCCTCTTGAAGTGAATGCCAACATTGCCTTTGCTTTCCTCACCACTGACTCAACCTGCAAGTTAACCTTTAGGGGCTCCTGCACGAGGATTCCCAAATCCCTTTATAATCTGAATTTTGAATGTTCTCCTCATTTAGAAAAGTCTGTGACTTCATTCTTTCTAGCATGACCATACACTTCCTTACACTATATTCCAGTGGCCATTTCTTTGCCCATTGTCTCAATCTGTCTGAATCCTTCAGCGGTCTCCTGCTTCCTCAATACTACCACTCTACCTATGTTTGTATCATCTAAAAACTTGGCCACACAGACATCGATTACATCATCCAAATCATTGACATATAACATACAAAGTAGTGGTCCCAACACAGCTCACTGGCAGCCAATCAGAAGAGGCCTCCTTTATTCCAACTCTGCTTCTTGTCAACGAGCCAATCTTGTGTACAAAGTTCAAAGTAAATTTATTACCAAAGCACATATATGTCTCCGTATACAGTCCTGAGGTTCATTTTCTTGTGGGCATACACAGTAATTCCAAGAAACATGATAGAATCAACGATAGACCATACCCAACATAACAGACAACCGAAGTGCAAAAGACAGCAAGCTGTGCAAATACATATAAATAAATAAATGCATAAATAAGTAACAAACAAATAAACAATAAATATTGATAACATGAGATGAAGAGTCCTTGAAATTGAGTCCATTGATTGTGGGAACAGTTCAGTGAGGAGTCCTGAGGCTCCTGTACCTTCATCCTAATGATAGCAGTGGGAGGTGAGCGTGGCCTGCACGGTGGGGGTCCCCGATGTTGGATGCTATTCTCCTGCAACAGCGCTCCGTATAGATGTGCTCAATGGTGGGGAGGGCTTTACCTGTGATGGACTGGGCTGAACTCACTGCTTTTTGTAGGATTTACCATTAAAGGACATTGGTGTTTCCATATCAGACGATGATGCAACCAATCAATATACTCCCCACCGCATATCTATAGAAGATGGTCAGAGTTGTAGATGTCATGCCAAATCATTGCAAATTTGTAAGAAAGTAGAGGTGCTGCCTTGTTTTTTTTTTGTAAAAGCACTTACATACTGGGCCCAGGACAGGTCCTCTGAAACGAGGAATTTAAAGTTGCTGACTTGCTCCACCTCCGAATCCCAACGAGGACTGGCTCATAGACCTCTGGTTTTCTCCTCCTGAAGTCAATAATCAGCTCCTTTGTCTTGCTGACATAGAGTAAGAGGTTGATGTTCTGGCACCATTCAGCCAGATTTTCAATCTCCTTCCTATATCCTGACTTGTTACCACTTCTGATTCGATCAATGACAGTGGAGTCGTCAGCAAACTTATAAACAGCATTGAAGCTGTGCTTAGCCTCACGGTCAAGTAGAGCAGGAGGCTAAACGCACAGCCTTGCGGTGCACCGGTGCTGATGGAGATTGTGGAGGAGATGTTGTTACCAATCTGAACTGACTGGGGTCTGCAAGTAAGGACATCGAGGAGGTATTGAGGCCAAGGTCTTGAAGCTTATTGACTAGTTTTGAGGGGATCATGGCATTGAATGCTGAGCTGTAGTTGATAAAGAGCATCCTGATATACGTATGCATCTTTGCCGTCCAGATGTTCCAGGGTTGAGTGAAGAGCATCTGCTGTGGACCTGTCGTGCCAGTCAGAAAATTGGAAGGGATCCAAGTTGCTCCTCAGACAGGAGTTGATATGTTCCATTACCAACCTCTCAAAGCATAGTGGATGTAAGTGCTGCTGGATGATCGTCATTGAGGCAGGTCACCGTGCTCTTCTTGGGCACTGGTATAACTGAAGCCTGCTTGAAGCAGGTGAGTACCCCAGACTACAGAAGCGAGAAGTTAAATGTAATTGGTGAGCACTCTTGTCAGTTGATCAGCACAGATCTTTAGTCCTTGGCCAGGTACCCCATCTGGTCCGGAAGCTTTCCGTGAGTTCACTCTCTTGAAGGATGCTCTCACCTCAGCCTGAGAGACTGAAATCACAGGGTCACTAGGGGCTGTGGAAGTTTGTGAAGGTTCCTCCACGTTTTGATGGTCAAAGCAAGCATAAAAGACACTTAAGTCATCTGGGAGCGAAGACTTGTTATCACCTATGTCGCTTAGTTTCACTTCGTAAGAGTTAGTAAAATTCAAGCCCTGTCACAGCTGGCAAGCATCCTTTGATGATTGACGTTTAGTCTGGAATTGCCACTTTTCACCTGAGGTGGCTTTCCAGAGATCATACCTGGATCTCTTGCACCTTACTTGGTCGCCAGACCTGAATGGCACTAATCTGACCCTCAGCAGGTTTCAGATCTCATGGTTCATCCAGAGCTTCTGGTTGGGAAAGACTCTGAGTGAGTTGATGGGGACACACTTGTCTATGATTGTTTTTATGAAGTCCATGACAACCGTGGTGCGTTCATTCAGATCCTCTGATGAGCCCTTGAAAACGTCCCAGTCCACTGACTCGAAGCAAATCCGCAGCCACTCCTCTGCCTCCTGCGGCCGCCTCTTTGTTGTCTTTAGAGTCCTGCTCTTTAGCCTCTGCCTGTACTCAGGGAGGAGAAGGACAGCCAGGTGATCAGATTTCCCAAAGTGCAGTCTAGGCATGAAACAGTAGTCATTCCTCATCATCGTATAGCAATGGTCGAGTGTGATGGGACTCCTGGTGCTATAGGTTCTACGTTCATGATAAATGGGCAGAGATTTCCTCAAACAAGCCTGATTGAAGACCCCATCTATAATTTGGAATGTGTTGGGGTGAGCTGTTTCTTGTTTGGTGACGGCAGCATTCAATATCTTGATTGCCTGATTAACATCAGGTTTTGGCGGTATGTAAACTGCAGTCAGGATCATGAAGGAGAACCCTCTTGGTTGGTAGAACGGTCAACAATTATTCATGAGATGTTGTAGGTCAGGGGAACAAGAGTACGACAAAACCTGCCACAGCTGAGCACCACAGGAGTTTATTATGAAACACAGGCTCCCACCTTTTGTCTTCTCCAATTCAGCTGCTTGGTCCATGCTGTGGTTTGAGAAGCTCTCAGGACTTCAGTTCCCACTGACTGCAATTTTGCCCCATCATCAGCCTGTCCATCCTCACAGTCTCACTACACACTGCATCGACTCGTATACCAGCTGCCCCATCCTCAGCCCTATCACTCTGGTTCCCATCCTCCCTGCCAAACCCTCCCCAACAGTTCCAGCAAACCTACCCGCAAGGATATTAGTCCCCTCGGTTCAGGTGTAACCTAAAACAAGAGAAAATCTGCAGGTGCTGAAAATCAAAGTTTTAGAACGTAGAATTCTTTTGGACAGGTCATGCTTCCCGAGAAGAAATGCCAGTGATGCAGAAATCTGAAACCCTGCCCACTGCACCAGTTCCTCAGCCACTCATTCATCTGCACTATCATCCCATTCCTGCCGTCACTATCAGGTGGCACTGCATGTAATCCAGAGGTTACTACCTTGGAAGTTCTGTTCTTCAGCCTTCTCTCTAACTCCTTACACACACTGCACAGGACTTCTTCCCTCTTTCTACCTATGTCATTGGTGCCAATGTCCACCACGGCCCCTGGTTGCTCACCCTCCCTCTTGAGAATCTTCTGCAGCGGCTCTGAGACATCCTGGACCCTATCATCTGGGAGGCAGCACACCACCCTGGCTTCTCTTTCATATGCACAGAAACTCCTGTCCATCCTCCTAACTAATGAGTCTCCTTTCACTACTGCCCTATTTGACTTTACCTTTCCCTGCTGAGTCTCAGAGACATCACTCTTTTAGGTCATCCTGCCCAGCAGTATCCGAAGGAATACGAGGAGGACAGCCACAGGGGAGCCCTGTACTGACAGCTCATTCCCCTTACTTCTCCTGGCGGTCACCCATCTACAATCTGAATCCTGCATTTTGAGTGTGACCACCTCAGTAAACTCATTTATGAGGCTTTCAGCCTCCCGGATGGCCCTGAGTGCATCCAGCACCATCTCCAGTTCCTCAACCTTGTCGATGTATCCGATCTGCTTTGCTTGATTTTTGTGTGGGAGGAGGTATATGGGGGTCAATGTGCCTGTTCCGTTTTAGTTCATTTTTTTTTGCGGGGAGAGGGGATTTGGGGCCTCTCTTTTTGTAAGGGTTTCTTCTTTTACGTTACTACTAAGGTGAATAAAATGGCTTCTCTGTACTGTTAACTGCTGAGACAGTGGTTCTCTATAGCAGTATGTTTGGATTATAATTAGTGATAGTGGGACTTTTATTCATTTGTTAACCAATTGAGATAGATGTTATTCTTTCTGTCTGTGTGAAAGCTGTTAGTTTGCGCGGGCTTCAGGGGAGAAGGCGCAAAGAGGATGAAGAGGGAAGAGGTAGCTTGGGGAGACGGTTGCCGGACCCGCTGGGCCTGGGCTCGGGGCGGGAGCCCAGGGATCACGACGAGCAAAGGAGGATCAGCGAAAGGGAATCCGTGAGCTCCAACGTTTGTGCACTGGACATGTTTATGAGATTATTGGCGCCTTTTATTCGTTTTCCTTTCTTTTGTTTCTCTACTAACCCCATACTTAAATATAAAATCTTAATCGTTTAACCGCACATTGTGGACTGAATGTTATTTAGGGGTACTGATGTTACACAGGGGACACAACACACAGCTTGATTACCCAGGTTGACGGGGCTCCCCCTAGACGGAAGCGAGCTGAGCGAGCCTGAGGCTTACCGGGGGGGCTACATTTTCTTTCTTGGTTTCATGGCTACCTGGAGAACTGAAGAATTTCAGAATCGTATACTTTGAACGTTCAGCTTAATTGACAGTTGTGGCAGATTGTGAGCTGTGGTGGGAGCATGGTGGAGTGTAGATGTTGCTGCCAGTGCAACCAGCTCAAGTAAATGACAGTACTCTGGCAAGGCCCTCCACTGCTCTGGCATTTGCTGATGCAGCGGGACATGGGTTCCTCAAGGAAGATTGTGTCAGTGACCGTGCTGGAAGATACAAAGTGTTCCAGTGTGCAGGAGGCTGGTGAACCCAGTGTAGCAGAAGACCTGTCCCATTAGTGGTGCAGTGGCAAGATCCATTGCCTCATGGCTCCATTGAACTGGGTTTGATCAGATTCTGTGCGGAGTCTGCATGCCTGTGTAAGGTTTGTACAATGGAGCATATTCTGCCTAAAGGGTGGTGACCAATGGCCTTTGGCAGGGGTTCTGACTTGGGACCCCCCTCTCTTGTGCTTTACCGTTCTATGTACATAAGGCGGTGTGCATTTCCCTTGGGCGGGCAGGAATTCCTCTCATGTTCCAATGACATGCAGTGTGCATTAGGTTAAGTGCCCAGTGTATTTTGCTTCTAACATGTAGGTGAGTGGCGAACCTTCTATGAGATAATGGCAATGTTGGAAAGATAAAATGGTATTAAAGTAAATGAATATGTGATAGTTGGTGAGGACCAAAAGGGCTGGTTCCTTGTAGAGGAACTCAGTGATCATTAGGGTTAGGAACACGTGTGTGTTAACATTTACAGTGTCCAAATTCAGGCGTGGGACATGGTGTGAGTACTGTCATTTACCTGGCTGGCAAATCCTTGTTAAGTTTAAAAATTGATGGCCACACTTCATACAACTTAGAGCAACGGCAAAAATATTGCAAAGTTCAAAGTAAATTTTGTTATTGAAGTACATGTACATGACCATATACAACCCTGAGATTCATCTTCTTGCGAGCATTTACAGTAAATACTGTAAAGAGAAAGGGGAGGCGCTGTGGAGATGCGTCTCTACCAAAGGAGGTGTAAGATGCTCCTTCCCTTCGCTAGCCTGCAGGTCACCCTTGGGCAAGGTGTAGCCCCTGCTCAGCCCTTCCCCACCCCGGGATCAGGGTCACATGAAGCCATGGGAACAGGATGTGGATGGTCGTATGAGCAGCCGGTGCACATCACAAGTCCTGGTTATGCGACCACTGACACCAGGCAGACAATCTACGAAGAGTATTGATAATGGCAGGGGTCACATCTTGTGAAGGCACTTCCCGGAAGGCAGCAATGGCAAACCACTTCTGCAGAAAAATTTGCAAGAACAGTCATGGGCTTGGAACCATGATCAGCTACATCATATGACACAGCAGATAATGATGCAATAAAGAGAAAAAAATAATAATAAAAAAATAATAAATATTGAAAATGAAGAGTCCTTGTAAGTTCTTCCTTTGTTTAATTGCAAACGAAGTAAAAGTTTCAGGACTTATCCTCTGAATTACTGATCAAATGGTAACTAGAAGGCTCAGCTGAGAAGAAACCTAAAAAAGTGAGCAACTTACAACACCTCCCTGTTAATAAAGGATTCAAAGAATTCAAAATATTATCAATGTACGTATGCTGTATACAACCCTGGGATTCATCTTCCACTGGAAAACAATGAAAACCATGGAACCCTTGCAAAAACCTCCCCACGTGCTAAAGATACATGTTGTAACCAGGAACATCCGGGGCCCCATGAAAAGGCAAGTCGAGAGAGCAGCTCTCATGCTGCCAACAAAGTTAACAAATTTCACAACACATGCTGGTGATATTAAACCTGATTTTGAAGAGCATCAGCCCTCCCCCACGTGCCAAACAAAACAAATCGCACAAACAGCAACAAGAAAGAATGGAAAGAATGAGCGAAATCACAGAAAATAAAATACAAAATATTAGGGTCGATATTCATTTCAGAGATAAATTACACCTTCTTGGGAGAGTTTAATACCTGATAAATACACTATAAGATGCCGTTGACATATCAGTTCTACTTTGAATTGCACTCTGTGTACAATGGAGATAGTGTGATACATTGTGTTTCATTTTAGACCATAAGACCATAAGACCATAAGACAAAGGAGAAATAGGCCATTCGGCCCATCGAGTCTGCTCCGCCATTTTATCATGAGCTGATCCATTTTATCCTATTTAGTCCCACTGCCCCGCCTTCTCACCATAACTTTTGATGCCCTGGCTACTCAGATACCTATCAATCTCTGCCTTAAATATACTCAATGACTTGGCCTCCGCTGCTGCCCGTGGCAACAAATTCCATAGATTCCCCACCCTCTGGCTGAAAAAATGTCTTCGCATTTCTGTTCTGAATGGGCGCCCTTCAATCCTGAAGTCATGCCCTCTCATACTAGACTCCCCCATCATGGGAAATAACTTTGCCACATCCACTCTGTCCATGCCTTTTAACATTCGAAGTGTTTCTATGAGGTCTCCCCTCATTCTTCTAAACTTCAAGGAATACAGTCCAAGAGCGGACAAACGTTCCTCATATGTTAACCCTCTCATTCCTGGAATCATTCTAGTGAATCTTCTCTGTATCCTCTCCAACACCAGCACATCCTTTCTTAAATAAGGAGACCAAAACTGCCCACAGTACTCCAAGTGAGGTCTCACCAGTGCCTTATAGAGCCTCAACCTCACATCCCTGCTTCTATACTCTATTCCTCTAGAAATGAATGCCAACATTGCATTCGCCTTCTTCACTACCAACTCAACCTGGAGGTTAACTTTAAGGGAATCCTGTACGAGGACTCCCAAGTCCCGTTGAATCTCAGAACTTTGAATTCTTTCCCCATTTAAATAATAGTCTGCCCGTTTATTTTTTCTGCCAAAGTGCATAACCATACACTTTCCAACATTGTACTTCATTTGCCACTTCTCTGCCCATTCTTCCAATCTATCCAAGTCTCTCTGCAGACTCTCCGTTTCCTCAGCACTACCGGCCCCTCCACCTATCTTCGTATCGTCAGCAAACTTAGCCACAAAGCCATCTATTACCTGACTTATTTCTCATGGGCAGTCATGCCTCATAACAGTAAGAATAGAAATAGTAAAACTGAGAACAATATAATTTGGTTTTAATCAATGCAGTTTGTGGATTGGACTTTGTATATCACTTTATGATGTGCTCTAGTTCTTGTTGCCCCTTTGTTGCTATTTTTGAGTGGTTTTGGAAGCAGGGTGGCCTGCAGATAATGAACACTGAAATGTGCCTTTTGATTTTGTGCTTTCAGATTCTGTATTTTTGCTCATTTTTTGTTGCTGTTTGTGCAATTTGTTTTTTTGCATGTGGGGAGGGGGTTGATGTTTTTATTGAATGGGTAGGTTCCATGGTTCTTTGTTTCGAGGCAGTCGGTGAGGAAATTGAATCTCAGGCTTGTATAGTGCATACACACTTTGATAATAAATGTATTTTGATTCCTTTGAATTCGGGTAAATATTATGCAACTTCAAGTGAAAAAGCACTTTTCAAGTATTAGAAACACAGAAACATAGAAATCTACAGCACATTACAGGCCTTTTGGCCCACAATGTTGTACCAACCATGTAACCTACTCTAGAAGCTGCCTAGAATTTCCCTACTGCATAGCCCTCTATTTTCCTAAGCTCCATATTGGCGTGTGGCCAAGTGGTTAAGGCGTTTGTCTAGTAATTTGAAGGTCGCTAGTTCGAGCTTTGGCTGAGGCAGCTTGTCTGTCCTTGAGCAAGGCACTTAACCACACATTGCTCTGCGACGACACTGGTGCCAAGCTGTATGGGTCTTAATGCCTTGGACAACATCGGTGGTGTGGGGAGGGGAGACTTGCAGCATGGGCAACTGCCGGTCTTCCATACAACCTTGCCCAGGCCTGCACCCTGGAAACCTTCCAAGGCGCAAATCCATGGTCTCATGAGACAAACGGATACCTATTAATTAATTAAGATGTACCTATCTAAGAGTCTCTTAAAAGACCCTATTGATCTGCCTCTACCACCTTCGCTGGCAGTGCATTCCATGCACTCATCACTCTCTGTGTGAAAAATTTACCTTTGACATCCCCTTGTACCTACTTCCAAACACCTTAAAACTATGCCCCCTCATGTTAGCCATTTCAGCCCAGGGAAAAAGCCACACGATCAATACCATCCCACCATCTTATACACCTCTATCAGGCCGCGTCTCATCCTCTGTCGCTCCAAGGAGGAAAGTCCAAGTTCACTCACTGATCAGTATATTTTAAAGAAATTGAAGAGATTTGTTTTAATGAGATTATTTTCTTTGTTTGTAGACATATTAGCAGCCCCTGTCAATGTCACGGTGCGACATCTGCAAGCCAACTCGGCGGTGGTATCGTGGGAAGTTCCTAATGGCGATGCAGTTATTGGCTATGCTATATCACAACAGGTATTATTGTATTTACTTTTTTGGAACTTTTTGATACAAATTCCGCCTACCTGATTTTGTGTTTGTGCCTTATATGTTCCATGAACTGTGAGAAGGAAACAAGAAATAGGACGCAAACATGAGGAAATCTGCAGATGCTGGAATTTCAAGCAACACACATAAAAGTTGCTGGTGAACGCAGCAGGCCAGGCAGCATCTATAGGAAGAGGTACAGTCGACGTTTTGGGCTGAGACCCTTCGTCAGGACTAACTGAAAGAAGCGCTAGTAAGAGATTTGAAAGTGGGCACTTTCAAATCTCTTACTAGTTCTTCTTTCAGTTAGTCCTGACGAAGGGTCTCGGCCTGAAACATCGACTGTACCTCTTCCTAGAGATGCTGCCTGGCCTGCTGCGTTCACCAGCAACTTTTATGTGTGTAACAAGAAATAAGAACTTTTTTTGAAGATTCAAATCTAGCAAAAGTAGATTATTTTCTTTGCAATTCAATTGCTATTTAAGTAAGGACTGCTAGTCTTTTGGGTAGAACCCTAGGCAGGTGACACTAAAGCAGTAAATGGATTCAGAATTACTATTTCAGATATTGCCTGTGTTTGCTCTGGGAATTGTGAATGGAAACAAAATGCTAAATAATTAGGCATTCTTAGGTTCTTAAATATTAATCAAGCTGCTAAATATTAAAATTTGACGAGTTTACTCTGTCTCTTGTGTGCGTGGAGACAAAGTTGTCTTAATACAGCAAAATTATTACAAAACAGAATGTTTTGATGAGCGTAGAGTAAATTGGTTTCTTAAGGCTGTTATAGCGGGGATGGTAGTGGGGATAAGCTGCCACTGCCTATTAAATGCTCCAAATGATGTGTGTCTCAAATAGCTTCTTACAACCAAGTCCATCACCTGGCCTCCATGTGTGGCTTAACAACTAAACCCTGTGGAACTGTTCTTCTGACAGGAGAATGGGCAAAGGCGGGTTACTGGCACTTTAAGACCAGTCGCCTCAGGCAGAGAGGGCCAGTTCGCCGCGGTTGGCAGCACAACTAGGAGAAGGAAAACTCTGATCTCAAACTTCTGCTGCCTTGTGGCGATACCCACTCATGGGGAAGGCTTCGGGAGTGAACCCCAAGGAAAAGTCCACTCATGGGGAAGGCTTCGGGAGTGAACCCCAAGGAAAAGTCCACTCATGGGGAAGGCTTCGGGAGTGAACCCCAAGGAAAAGTCCACTCATGGGGAAGGCTTCGGGAGTGAACCCCAAGGAAAAGTACGGAGCCGGAGTCCCTAAGGCAGTGTTACATTGAGTTGAACTCTGACTGAAACCTCCTGTAACACCGCTGGTGACAAACTGTACCAGTCTCTGCCGTTCCTTTGCATTCATCAGCTGTCTGGAGAGAGAGAGAGCTGACTGCATGGGCAACAGCTTGCTCGCCGTTTCATACTGTCCTGGCTTGCATACCGTGTAGACAGCTGGGACAAAGTATCCATGGTTGACCCTGACCAAAGGAGGGCCCCGTACAAAGTGAAACCCCCTTTTACTGGGCGCCCCTTGCGAACAGCCACTCGATTCCCACCTTTCTCAGGCTTCGTACGTCCAGGGTGTCTGCGACCTCTGTCCCGGCAAATCCATGAGATTGGGTTGTCTCGCCCACCCAGAACCAAGTTTATGTGAACGCTGTGTGCTCTACTGCCCCCGGCAAGAAATTACAGATTGTACACTGCGTACCATTACAAAGGAGAACATTTGAGAGTGTTGAGTTAAGCAGACAGTTATTAAATGAAAGAAAGAAAAAAAAAGCAAAAAGGACCCATTACTCTTAAACAGTCAAATGTGCACTTAAGTTGGAGCTCATCTTGAACTTGCCTGTCACTCATGCACTCATGCTCTGTGTGAAAGCACACGCCACCTGCCGAACATCGCTCGAAATCCATCTTGAACAAACTGGTCTCCCACGGGAGTATTGGACCGTCCTTCCTGCTTGGAGCCATTCACCCGCACTAAACACCTTGTGCAACAGGGACGGCACCCTCAGCCGACTTTCCTCCCATCTTCTCCCAACTCCCGCCAACCAAGACCTTCCGCCCAGCATTCTCCAGAACCTTCTCCCAATACCACTGTCCTGACCGGCTCTCAGCACATCCCTGAGTTGAACAACAAAACTGCTTATTGCAGCTCAAAGCCAAACAGGCTGAAAGCAGAACAGACCGCTGTTACAGATCTGCTAAATGAAATACCTACAGCACAGCAATAAAAATCTTATCCAGGGTGTTATAAGAGTAAATTAAACATTTGCCACCAGAGTCAAAAAAGCATACAGAGAAAATGAAAAACAGGCCAATTTTGAGGATGTGAACATCTCTGATGAGGCCAGCATTTATTGCTACTGCTTAATTCTCCTTGAATAGGTGCTGAGCCAGTTCCTAAACACTGCAATCTCTCTGCTGAAGATATACCCACAATGGTCAGGATTTTCAGTAGCCATGGAGGAAAGGTGATTTAATTCCAAGTCAGCGTGTTATTTGAGTTGGAGGGGATTCTGAGGGTGGTGGGGTTTCCCTGTGCCTGCTGCCCTTGTCCTCCTTGGTAATAGAATTAGTAGTTTGGGAGATGAGTAGCCTACACACATCTTCCAGATGACACATGCAGCAATCATTGTGTACTGATAGCACAGGTCATGAAGATAGATAGGAGCACTTGATTGGCATCTGATCGCTTCTGGCAACATGAAATGTGATTTTGGGTTGTGAAGAGGATTCACAAAGGCTTCTAAGGGACACACACAAGCTGACTGCATGTACAACAGTATAGCTGAACGTGATGTGTAAAAAATATGAGATTGTTTACACTGGAGAATAAAGTAAAAGGGACTGAGTATATTTGATACTGAGTGGGAGACAGACTAATTTTTTTTTAAGTTTGAAGTAAATTTATTATCCAACTACATATGTGTCACTATGTACAACCCTGCGATTCATTTTCTTGTGGGCATACTCGATAAATTCATTATAGAATGATAACCATAATAGAATCAATGAAAGACACACCAACTTGGGTGCTCAACCAGTGTGAAAAGACAACAAACTGTGCCATTACAAAAAGAAAGAAATACTAGTAATAAATAAGTAAGCAATAAATATCAAGAACATGAGATGAAAAGTCCATGAAAATGAGACCATTGGTTGTGGGAACATCTCAAAGATGAGGCAAGTGAAGTTGAGTGAAGCTATCCCCTCTGGTTCAAAAGCCTGATTGTTGTGAGGTAATAACTGTTCCTGAAGCTATCTGTGTGAGTCCTGAGGTTCCGGTACCTTCTTTCTAATGGCAGCAGTGAGAAGAGAGCATGACCTGGGTGGTGGGGGTTGTGATGATGGATGCCGGTTTCCTGCAGCAACATTTCAAGTAGATGTACTCAATGGTGAGGAGGACTTTAGCCATGATGGTCTGGGCCGTATCCACTACTTTTTTGTAGTATTTTCCATTCAAGAGCATTCCCATCTCTACCCCGTGAAGCCCGCAAAGTCTTTTGCATTGATTCAGCCAGTCAGTATACTCTCCTCTGCATTGTTGGTTGACGTTCAGTGGGACCTAGGAGTATGCTGGTTGTTAACGCAAACGACGCGTCTCACTGTATGTTTCAACGTACATGTGATAAATAAATCTGAACGCAAAAGACTTTGCGCGCTTGACAGGGTAGAGAAGGGGAAAATGTTTCCCTCGGCCAAGAAGTCTTGAAGTACAGAGTTACAGTCTCATAGGCTTTTAGAACTGAAATGGGGAAAAATTTCTTCACTTGGTGGATGGTGAACCTTTGGAATTCTGAACTCCAGAGGGCTACAGCTCCAGTAATTGACGCCATTGAAAACAGAAATCTAAAGATCATTTTAATGGCATTGAATTCTTTGCCGCTGATCTGTTGAGTTCTCCAGTGCTTTGTGTGTTGCTTGCTCAGTCAGCTTGAAACTTCACCGCTTCCAAGGTGAAGCCTGGCACTATTGGAATCACAGTGGATTCTTCACTGTTGCTTCCGTAACAGTCAGAGTTGTTAGCCCTGAACCTGAAGGAACGTTGGACCACACTTAGTCTGGCCTCTACCCTTTGACCTGTTTGGCATGGGTGACCCGACGAAAAGCTAATTCATAAAGCCCTGACTCCAGCCAACGTAGCTCTCTGTGTCATTGAGGCAGGCAAGTCTCCAAATCACAACACAATTGTGGTCCTCCTGGAAAATTTTTACTTCAAGCCTTACCTAATATCCCACCATACCATTCTCTCTGGATGAATTTTACGGAGAGTGAACAGACTATAAGTTACTGAAGCACTGTTATTGAAAGCAGAAGAGAAAGTGACCTGACTTGGTCCAACCAAGCAGAGTTCACTGCCAAGAAGGCCCACCAGCACCTTTACTTCCTGAGAAAACTGAAGAAATTTGGCCTGTCCCCTAAAACCCTCACTAATTTTTATAGATGCACCGTAGAAAGCATTCTTCTAGGGTGCATCACAACCTGGTATGGAAGCTGTCCTGTCCAAGACCGAAAGAAGCTGCAGAAGATCTTGAACACGGCACAGCACATCACACAAACCAATCTTCCGTCCTTGGACTCACCTTACACCGCACGCTGTCGGAGCAGTGCTGCCAGGATAATCAAGGACCCGACCCACCCAGCCAACACACTTTTCATCCCTCTTCCCTCCGGGAGAAGGCTCAGGAGCTTGAAGACTCGTACGGCCAGATTTGGGAACAGCTTCTTTCCAACTGTGATAAGTCTGCTGAATGGATCCTGACCCGGATCTGGGCAATATCCTCCAAATATCTGGACCTGCCTCTCGGTTTTTTTGCACTACCTTACTTTCCATTTTTCTATTTTCTATTTATGATTTATAATTTAAATTTTTAATATTTACTAACTTTTACTATTTTTAATATTTAATATTTGTAATCCAGGGAGTGGGAAGCGCAGAATCAAATATTGCTGTGATGATTGTACGTTCTAGTATCAGTTGTTGGACGACAATAAAGTATAAAGTATAAAGTGTAAATCAGGAATCCTCCAGCAGGCATTTCTGTGAAACTCAGGTTGGGCACTGAAGTGGCAAAAACACAGATTAGTTGATACCCCACATTATCCACCTCACTTAATCGAGAGAGGATGCTGTGGAGTCAGGCCAAATGATGGACTGCAATAATAAACAGCACAAAATTGAGGAATTAAGATTTAAAGTGACTGCCTGCTGGGAGGGCAGTAAACTCAGATAAGAATTTAATAAGCGCAGGCAGCAGAGGGAGAAACTCAGCATGCATTTCCTCAGAATTACTTTCAATCCCTGAAATAATTACGGCACTTCTTTTGATAATGAAATCAGCACATAGAATGAAGTAGCTCTTGGAAGTTTGTATAATTTATCCAGAAAGTTGAAATTTGAATTATGCCCTTAGGCTTTCCTGAGGCAATTCTCAAACATAATTTCAATATTTTCCTGGAAGAAAGCCTTAAATTTTTTCTTATTCCTATTACCTTTACATATATTTATGTCAGAAGTGTGTTCACTTCTGTGGAAATAATTTATGTACTGTTTAATTTATACCGTGAAAACGTTACATACTAGAAGCCTTGTGCCTTTAACTCTAGTCTATCGAAAACACACTATTAGATGAGGAGGAATTTCTTTAGCCACAGAGTGGTGAATCTTTGCCACAGATGCTGTGAAGGGCAAGTCACTGGGTATATTTAAAGCAGGGGTAGATTGGTTCCTAATTAGTAAGGGTGTCAACTGTACTTAGGAGAAGGCAGGAGAATTGGGTTGAAAGGGGTAATGCATTTCTTTATTTATTTATTGAGATAGAGTGTAGAATAGGCCATACCACCCATCAATTCCCCGATTTAATCCTAACCTAATCACAGGACAATTTACAATGACCAATTAACCCACCAACTGGTACGTCTTTGGACGGTGGGAGGAAACCGGAGCACCCGGAGGAAACCCACATGGTCACCATTTGGTAACCTTTATCATCATCATCATTACGTGCCGTGTTGTATGATGAGGGTGATTGTGGTTTTTCCATAGCCGTGTTTGTTTCTGGCAAATTTTCCTGCAGAGATGGTTTGCCACTGCCTTCTGGGCAGTGTCTTTGCAAGACGGGTG
The DNA here is from genome assembly GCF_030028105.1 of Mobula birostris. Taxonomy (NCBI): domain Eukaryota; kingdom Metazoa; phylum Chordata; class Chondrichthyes; order Myliobatiformes; family Myliobatidae; genus Mobula; species Mobula birostris. Next base: position 9,386,987 of record NC_092399.1, read on the forward strand.
ATCCCAGCCATCATCAATACTTTTCAGAGATTGTCTGCCTGATGTCAGTGGTCACATAACCAGGACTTGTGATCTGCACCGGCTGCTCATATGACCATCCACCACCTGCTCTCATGGCTTCGCATCTCCCTGATCGGGGAGCTAAGCAGGTGTTCCACCTTGCCCAAGGGTGACCTGCAGGCTAGCGGAGGGAAGGAGTGCTTTACTCCTCCTTTGGCAGAGTCGTGTCTCCACACTGCCTCCCATAGTCTCCTTACAGCTCCAAAATTAATGGCCTTACTTCACTAATCTGACAGCTATTAGGGAATTAATTGCAGAACATAAAGAGCACGTACTGGCACAAAGCAGCTGTGTCCGGATTTCATATTCTTTTCCAGCTCAGTTGTTTCCCCGAGAATGTTCAAAGGGTCAGTTTAATTCTGTTCCAGTGTTAAAAGTTTACTCTTTATTTCTAGAGGAAGGATGTGCGAATGCTACGCCTTATCCAGGAAGTGAATACCACAACGCGATCCTGCATACTGTGGGACCTAGAGGAGGACACTGAGTACACCGTCCACATTCAGTCCATCAGCCTGACAGGCGTTAGCCCGGCCAGTGAGCCCATCTCCTTCCGGACCCCAAAGGAAGCCGAGAAATTGGCCTTGAAAGGTAACAGTAGATCTGTACCCTTTAATAGAACCATTTAATGATGGGAGTTCAGTCTGATTACCAGCTGTATTCTGCAAAATTAGAACATTTCAAATTAATTTCAGGGATTTGTTATCATGCTTAACTCTGTATATATGAGCAAGCTACTTCAAATAAGTGTCTGTTGTATTAATTTGGCAGCAGATTCATTAATAATCTCTTTACTGAAAATATAAAAGGTTTTATTTTGGCAGTGAATGAAAGTTGACACAAAATGGATGCAGTTCTAATTTTTTTAATATACTTATTGAGGTTGGGTGTGGAGTAGCCCCTTCCGGCCTTTCGAGTCACATCCCCCCAGCAACCCCTGATAAACACAATTAACCCTAATCTCAGGCTAATTTACCCATCAGGTATGTCTTTGGACTGTGGGAGGAAACCATAAGACTCAAAGACATAGGAAACAGAATTAGGCCACTCAGCCCATCACGTCCTCTCTGCTATTTCATCATGGTTGATCTATTTCCCTCTTATCTCCATTCTCCTGCCTTTTCCCCATAACATTTCACGCCCTGACTCATCGGGATCTGGAGAAAACCCACACATTCCACATACAGAGACTACTTACGGAACAGTGCCAGAACCGAATTCCTAACTCCAGAATTCCCCTTGTTGTCATAGCGTCGCACGAACCTTAAGCTACTGAGGGGTCTCAATCTCATTGGTTTGAAAATCTGAACTTAGCTCCTAACATTTGATTAACATGACGTGGATTTACCTGGGGATGCTAAATTAGAAACCTGTAGGTGTGGCATTCAAGAATTGTTTAGAAACATAGAAAACCTACAGCACAATACAGGCCCTAGAGCCCACAAAGCTGTGTCGAACATGTACTTACTTTAGAAATTACCTAGGGTTACCCATAGCCCTCTATTTTTCTAAGCTCCATGTGCCTATCCAGGAGTCTCATAAAGACCCTATCGTATCCACCTCCACCACCGTTGCCGGCAGCCCATTCCACGCATTCCTTACCCCTGACATCTCCTCTGTACCTACTTCCAAGCACCTTAAAACTGTGCCCTCTCATGTTAGCCATTTCAGCCCTGGGAAAAAGCCTCTGACTATCCACACGATCAATGCCTGTCATCATCTTGTACACCTCTATCAGATCACCTCTCATCCTCCATCGCTCCAAGGAGAAAAGGCCGAGGCATGCTCCCCAATTCAGGCAACATCCTTGTAAGTCTCCTCTATAGTTTCCACATCCTTCCTGTAGTGAGGCGACCAGAACTGAGCACAGTACTCCATGTAGGGTCTGACCAGGGTCCTGTGGTTAGATTCATCCTTACTGGTGGTATAGATGGGCTAAGCTACACAAATTTCCAATGATGGTTTGAGGTGCAAACAACAGCAGGCAATAGCACACTTTCTGCTATGGTCCCTCAAAGAGGGATTGGGGTCTTCTGGAGAAGGCAGAGTGAAGGAGAATGTCCTGTGTCTAAGCACAGAAGGGGCTTTGCCCCCACCCACCTTTGCAACTCACATAAAACAGCAGAGCATAGACGCAGAGCCTTGGGCGCATCATGTTTGTGCTAACCACGATGCCCCTGTGCACTAACCCAACTGCCTGACATGCATTCCCCCTCTGCTCATTTGTCTGTCTGAATGGGAAGAGAATTTGGCAGAAGCAATCTTGGAAAACAAAGGAATGAAGACTAGGAAAGACACAGTTGGGAAAGGAAGTGACAATGTTATAAGTGTGGATTTTAGAAGCAGGTAAGGTGTAAGGGGCCTGTACAATATTGAAAAGGAGACCATGGGCAGAGCTTGCATGTGGATATGATAAGGCAAACAGGCTGATTCAATCCGAGTTTGCAATCTGGTTCCCATCAGGTGGGTGAAATGAAAACCAAATGAAAAACGAACCAGTGGAGAAGAGTTGAAGGAAGGTGATGTCAAAAATGGAGAAAATTCAATATATTGAAGATGTGATGAAAGTAGTCCCTGGATGTTAACGTGTTGCTTTAATTGAAATTGTTTTGTTGCAGTGTCAAGAATTGGGAAATCAAATTGGTGAGATCCAAATATGAGTTTTTGAAAAGTTGGAGTTGATTTGGAAGAGATCCACTTGGAAGTAAAATATCCATTGAAGATTAGTAGGGATCTTACAAGGGCAAAGGAGCTGGTGGTGATTATTTTTAATTAAGACTGTTTTAAAAGGAGCCCCCAACAATACCGAATGTGAGATACTGCTTTAAGTCAGCTGTTGTAGGTGTCAGAAACGGAAACTGGGTGGTCGCAAAATTAGTAAGAATCACATTAAAGGAGTGGGAAGTTGGTCTGTCTATTGCTGAGGTTCCCAACCTGGTGTCCACAGATCCCTTGCTGAATGGTATTGGTCCATGGCATTAAAAAGGTTGGGAACCCCTGGTCTAAGGCAGTGATATTGGATAAAATGTGGTGAGGGAAGGCTAGAGAAGAGAAGGCTTGAGGGAGATACAAAAGTCAGCAAAATGAAAGTATAATTCACCTATTTCATTGGATGAAAATAAGGTTTCAAATGTTTTTACTGTAAATTCATGTAAATTGACAGTTTAAGCAAAATGATTATAACCTTTAGTAAGTAGTACAGGAAAGGTACGTCGCATCCAGAGTTTCTCTGGTTAGCGGACGATTTTGCGGAACCGTGTACGAGGCAAGTTACAGCAGTGGTTGGCCATTGCCTTCTGCCGGGTGAGTTTCCAAAGAGATCACCAGCTCGTAACCCAGCACGGAGGGAAAGCATGCACTGTCCGGCACTGATGCCACTACAGCACCAGCCGGGTCAGTTAGTAAGTAGTACTTAAGTTAAATGTTGACTTTGGCTCAGGCAGTCTATTGACATCCTTTATGCCACATCCCATCATGGAGAGACAGCTTGTTGTCGAGTAAGTTTTGCTTCTGTTGGATCAATGTTTAATTTCTGATCCTTAGGGTTCTTCCAGGAGTCAAAAATGGTGACCAGTCATATTTCTGAGATTTCAGTTTATTTTAGAGTACAAACAAACATACAAATACTAAGCAAAGTTAATAAAGAGCTGAGAAATGATGCTAAGATGGGTATTAATGCTTAGGGATGTCAGAGAAAGAAATAAAAATGGCACTTCTGAAAAATCTACCACTTTTATGGATAAGATAATGGAAATTCCTTAGATAGGATTAAACTAGTTAATAGGCTACATAACTAAAACAATTACATCACGTGGGCAATGTGCTAATTCTTAACCAATGAAAAATGGGAAAGGTGATAAACCGTTAGTTTAGCTGCCGTACCGCTTTCTGCAAGTGACTGTGAAAAATTCATGAGTTTGTTAAAAAGTACAGATCTTATAAAAAGCATTATTTTAAAAAAAACAGTAGCTTCCAATACTTCTGTGATTGTGTTTAGTCTACACTAGGTTACAATGTTCCTCTAGATCCTGCTGCAATAATGTGCAAGCAATATACAAAAGTAATAATAATAATAATAATAATAATTTGAAAGCAGTTAGTTTAACAAAGGAAAATTGCTTGTAGAACATTTAAGCTGTGATCATTAATTTTTTCTGCCTTGTTTTTAATATAAGATATAGGAGCAGAATTAGGCTATTTGGACCATTGGGTCTGCTCTGCCATTTCATCATGGCTGATCCATTTTCCTCTCAGCCCCATTCTCCTGCCTCTTCCCCATATCCCTTCATACCCTGACAAATCAAGAACCTCTTATCGTCTGCCTTAAATATGCCTTGGCCTCCACAGCCATCTGTGGCACAGATTCATCACTCTCTGGCTAAATAAATTCCTCCTTACCTCCATTCTAAATGGACAACACTCAATTTTGAAACTGTGTCCTCTGGTCTTAGACTCTCCCACCATTGGAAACATCCTCTCCATGTCCATTCTATTGAGGCCATCACATTCGATAGGTTTCAATGAGATCCCCCTTCATTTTTCTGAACACTAGTGAATACAAGTCCAGACCAGCAAACTCACATCATATGACAGGCCTTTCAATCCTGGAATCATTTTCATGAACCTCCTTTGAACCCTCCCCAACATCAGCACACCCTTTCTTAGGTAAGGGGACCCATCTGCTCACAATACTCCAAGCGAGGCTCCAATGTCAGCACATCCTTTCTTAGATAGTATCCAATATTATATCCAGTGATGTATGTTTTCATTTCCTTGCCATCCAAGTTCTTTATAGTGCATGTTTCACATTATAATATGCCCTGCAGTGCAATTGTACCTAAAATATATGCATGACCTTGGAAATCTTATAAAGGAGGAAACCATTACTCAAGAGGTAATCGTTGTAATAATATAAATCCTCTGACAAGCAGACCAAAAGAAAAAAAGCTGTTAAATTGAATTACTTCTGTTCAGAATCAGAATCAGGTTTGTTATCACTGGTGTATGGTATGTCATTAAATGTATTGTTATGTGGCAGAAGTACATTACAATACATGATAATAAAAACTGTAAATTACACTAAGAAATATACATATATTTTTGAAAAGTTAAATAATTAGTGCAAAAAGAGGGGAAAAAAGTAGTGAGGTTGTGTTCATGGGTTCAATGTCCATTCAGAAACCAGATGTCAGAGGGGAAGAAGCTGTTCCTGAATCACTGAATCCTGTTACAAATCTATTTTAGAAATCTTGTGAGCATTTTCTATTACTTCTGAATAATAAATCAAAGCAACACACACACACACACAAAAAGCCAGAGGAACTCAGCAGATCAGGCAGCATCTATGCTAATGAATAAACAGTCTGAGTCCTGATGAAGGGTCTCGGCCCAAAAACGTCAACTGTTTATTCATTTCTATAGATGCTGCCTGTCCTGCTGAGTTCCTCCAGTGTTTTGCGCGAGTCGTCTTGGATTTCCAGCATCCGCAGTCTGTCTGCTGCCTGTAATAAATCGAAGAGCTGGCATCGAGGCAATGAAAAAATGTAGTGCAAATGTTGGGCTTCAGCTGAAATTGTACAACAATCAATTGGACCGACAAAATGCATAGATGAAATGAAACTTACAATGACTTACCAATAGTATCTTTCATGTGTAGAATTAATTTCAGTTTACTTATCATGCATAATTGTTTGTTTCTTTGAGTAAATGTAATTAATCACCAATTAGAATATTTAATGTGCAAATTGTAATAATGGGAGTGTATGTTGTGACAAGAATACACATAAATTAAGATGTTTGCTGGCCTGGGCTAGCATCAGTGGCATCAGCAGTTGGTCTGCCACCTGTCCTCAGGGGAGGGAGAGATAAGGAACACAATGAAGCAGCACTTGGAGGTGTTAATGAAGGAGCCATCAGTCTGGGTATTGTCAAGATCGGCTCCCCCTTTGAACCCTGAACTGTTTGAAGTGATGGACAGGCGATCTGGAGATGTGTAATGAAGGGATGGGAGAGAGAGCTGTCTAGAGCAGCTCCCCCTTTGAACCCTGAACTGTTTGAAGTGATGGACAGGCGATACCCCAGCAGGGGGATAAAAAGGGACAGGTTCGCTAAGGCAGAACACACACGACACCCGAGGTAACGAGACCCTGGAAACGGTGCGCCTCTCACAAGTCGGTGGGAAGTACCGGGCCATAAACGCACAGGGTGGAAAGGTACGATCAGCGGGGACCCGGTGTGTGTCCACCCTCGCTTGGGTGCCGGGTTCACTGCAGAGGATCGACCGCATCTGGAGGAGGGGTCACAGTCGGTGACCTCAGGTGACATCACAAAGGACTCGCCCGAAAGCTGCTTGTGAGCAATATCGCCGGTCTGTGAGTGGAAGCTGTTCTGAATGATCAGTCGTTCTTGTTCTCTCTCTCCCTCCCCCCCCCACGTTGTCCATCGCCATGGCAACGATTACTGCGAACTGAGCTAAATTGGACTGAACTTTGTGTCACTTTGAAATTGGTCATTTACCCCTAGACAACGATAGAGCTTGATTGATGCTGTTATCTTAATTCTGTACACATGTGTGTTTATCATTGCTGAACTGTTGCATTTATTATCCTTTCGATTACTGTGTTGCTTGTTTCTTTAATAAAACTTTCTTAGTTCTAGTAATCCAGACTCCAACTGAGTGATCCATTTCTGCTGGTTTGGCAACCCAGTTACGGGGTACGTAACAATGTCTACCTAGCTTCCTGATCTATCATTGATGTATTGTCCCAGGTAATGCTCTGGACTACTTCATTGAAGAGCAATCTCTTAATGCACTGAGATTTTGTATATTTATCAATTAGTAAAACTACTGAGGTAGAGGGAATCTTTAACTTTCAATATAAGTAACCCGCATGAAGAAATAAGTCTTGAAATTGTTTGTGGCACGTTATTGTACAAATTCCGATTCCCATACCTGTTCCAAAATGCCAATCCATGGCCTCCTCTTGTGCCATGATGAGGCCACCCTCAGGGTGGAGGAGCCCCTCCATCTGGGTAGCCTCCAACCATCGTTCCCTTTAAGGTGCATGCGTCTGTACGCGCACACACATCTTTTGTCACTAGCGCACAAAGGAGTTAGAACTGTGCACAAAAGGTTGTCACCCTCTGCCTCGTCGGCACGTTAAGTATATCTCACCATCGTACACAAGCACACTCCCTTTTCCAGTTTCTGATGCGCATGGTGTTGACAATGAGGAGTTTGCAATGGTTTCTCTGCAGATTTTAGAACAGGCCTATTTATACTGTTTTTATTGAAGAAATTATTCAATGCGCACATATTATTGTCACTGGACAAAAAAGATTGCACAGCACAAGATTTTTGCGCACACTGATCGTTACAAATTAGAGGGAACATTGCCTCCAACCTGAAGGGATGAATATCAATTTTTAAAAAATTCCCTCCCACTCCCCTCTTCTTCTATTCCCTACTCTGACCTCTTATCTCTTCTCACCTGCCTATTACCTCCCCCTGGGTCCATTCCTCCTTCCTTTTCTCCTATGTCCCATTCTCCTCACCTCACAGATTCCTTCTCCAGCCCTTTATCTTTCCAACCCACTTGTCTTCACCTATTACCTCCGGCTGGCCTTCATCCTCTTCCGCCACCTTTTTATTCTGATGTCTTCTTCCTTCCTTCTCAGTCCTGAAGGAGGGTCTTGGCCTGAAATGTCAATTTTTTATTCATTTCCGTGGACCCTGCTTGACCTGCTGGGCTCCTCCAGCATTTTGTCTGCACGTTGCTTTGATTGCCTCTACAACTCATTGAGTCCTCTTGTGACATTCAGCTTTCTAGTAATTTTAAACAACCTAATATAATAAATGAAAGAATTTCAGACATCTACACTTGTTGCTCATACATTAGCATCCCGCACTTTATAACAATGGAATATACAGTACATAGGACATCCCACCTCTCCCGGAAGTTCCGGGAGTCTCCTGCATATAAATAGTGGCTCCCTGATGCCCGCAAATTATATACAATGTCACGGAAATCAATTTTTTGAGAGCGAGAGAGAGAAAGCAAGAGAGAGAGCGAGAGAGAGAGAGAGCACTGGAGAGCGACCACGAGAGAGAGAGAGAGCATGAGAGAGAGAGCAAGAGCAAGAGTGTTCCAAAAAAAGAAAATATAAAACGTACGTCACCCCAGACTATACTAAAGTGTACCCCTGCCTAATAGGGGTCAAAATAATGGCAGTGTTGCTCGCTGCACTGTTTGCAACAGTGACTTTTCTATTGCCCATGGTGGGTTAAGACTGTAAAAGACATGTTGAGGTGAGTTTAACAGGTGTCATTCATTCATCAGCATAGCAAACGTTATTTAAACTAGCTGGCTGGCTGATAAGGAGCTACTCTATTGCAGACATCCCACCTCTCCCGGAAGTCTCCTGCAAATTGATGGTGCTACCTCCCTGAAATGAGTTTTTGCAGGGTGGGATGTCTGTAGAACAAATAAACACAGTCTCACTCCTCAGTCATTCCTCTGGTACTGTAGGTCAGCACTGCAGACAACCTAAGAGGCACCAATTCTTAAACCACCCCATGAGCTTATATTCTTGAGATTTGCAAATTGATTGAGAGTCAGTATAATTCTACACTATCTGAGGTAAATGTGTTGGGCACGTGGCCAAGTGGTTATGGCGTTCGTCTAGTGATCTGAAGGTCGTTAGTTCGAGCCTCAGCTGTGGCAGCGTGTTTGTGTCCTTGGGCAAGTCACTTAACCACACATTGCTCTAGTGTCTATGCGAGGAGTGGCGCCCCACACAGACTTCCAATCTGCGCCTTGTAAGGCATGAAAATGCCCGACGCAGGCCTCTCATGGTCTGAGTCGATGTTCCCTCCCTCCCCCGAGGTAAATACAAATTTTATTTATTTACTTACTGCCCATTACTCTGTCGGTCCTTAGGAAAGCCATTGGAAGTCCTCCATCTCTGTCGAGGCTGTCTTCTCTATGGTGCCCCAGATGTGGTTCAGTGTCCTCATTTCTGCCTCTGCAGTTCGGCGCCAAGTTGTCCTTGGCCTCCCACATTTCCTCTTCTCTTCAGAAGACCAATGGAGTGCTGCCTTGATAATGGAGATGGCCTCTCTTCCCATCACATGTACAATCCATCTTCAATGTTTCCTCGTGATGATTGTGGCCATGCCCTCTTGGAGACACTGAGGGAGTAGGATGTGGTCGGAGATCTTTCTTGGCCACGAGATAGGGAGGATCGTCCGGCGGTTCATGGTATGGAATGACGACAGCTTGGCAACGCCGTTCTCTGCCACTCTCCAGCATTCTGACTCGTACAAGAGTGTTGTCAGCATGTAAATGTGTTACTGATTCAGGGTTAATGCTCTTACTTAGTTGTTCTTGCACTAAGTGGTAACAGCTAGCTTCATGCTCTGCATCATTACTTGATTCAGTTCTGATACTGGGGTGAACGCAGGAGAAAAAATCTGAGGACACTATAATTAATTGTCAAAGCTGGGGACCAACCACAGCCTCGGTCCAGATCACCAGCAGGTTTGCTCACCACGCCATCTGACTGCCCACTGCAAGTCGATCATGGCAAGTAATTAAAGTTCCTTGACTTGATCACATCATTGTCAAAGCTGGGGACCAACCACAGCCTCAGCCCAGATCACTAGCAGGTTTGCTCACCATGGCGTCTGACTGCCAATTGAAAATTGATCTTAACAAGCAATTAAAATTCCCTGACTTCATCGCATCATCACCCCTGAGGCCTGACATGGTCATTCTGTCAGAAATCTCGAAGCAGCTGGTCATGCTAGGACTGACAGTTCCTTGGGAGAACCGGATTGAGGAGGCGTTTGAGTATAAAAAAGCCAAATACCAGGAGCTGGTAGAGCAGTGCCAAAAACAGAGGTGGAGAGCACGATGTGAACCTTTAGAGGTGGGTTGTAGAGGTTTTGCTGCCTGCTTGCTGTGCAGAACGCTCTCCTTGGCATTACAGGGGCTGCAAAGAGAGAAGCCATCAGGACTGTCCCAGAGGCTGCTGAATGAGCCACCAGGTGACTATAGATGAAGAGGTGTGACCTGTGGACCAATGCCACTGGGACGCAAGCCAGAGCTTCATCAACCCTGGCTGGGTCACCCAGAAAAGGGTGTCTGATGTTTAAGGTTCAAGGTACATTTACTTTCAAAGTACGTATGCGGTATACAACTCTCACATTCGTCTGCTCCAGACAACCACAAAACAAAGAAAGCCATGGAGGTTGTTCAAAGGAAAACATCAAACCCCACCCCCGCCCGGTGCAAAAAACAAATTGCACAAACTGCAACAAGAACATTAACTCCCCCCCCACATGCAAAAAGCAGACAAATTGTGCAAATGATAAGAACATCAACCTCCCCACGTGCAAAAAGCAAACAGATCGTGCAAATGACAAAAACATCAACTCCCCCCCACGTGCAAAAAGCAAACAAATCGTGCAAATGACAAAAACATCAACTCCCCCCACGTGCAAAAAGCAAACAAATCGTGCAAATGACAAAAACATCAACTCCCCCCACGTGCAAAAAGCAAACAAATCGTGCAAATGACAAAAACATCAAACCCCCCACGTGCAAAAAGCAAACAAATCGTGCAAGTGACAAAAAACATCAACTCCCCCACGTGCAAAAAGCAAACAAATCGTGCAAATGACAAAAACATCAACCCCCCACGTGCAAAAAGCAAACAAATCATGCAAATGACAAAAACATCAACTCCCCCACGTGCAAAAAGCAAACAAATCGTGCATATGACAAAAACATCAACTCCCCCCACGCGCAAAAAGCAGACAAATCGTGCAAATGACAAAAACATCAACTCCCCCCACGTGCAAAAAGCAGACAAATCGTGCAAGTGGCAGCAAGAAACGACGTGCAAAAACATAGTGCATAGAAACATAAAAATCAGAAGAGTCGAACTGAAATACAAACAAACTCCAATGCAACCCATAAGCTGCAGACCCAGAACTTTGGCACCACCCTCCAGTGGCACTGGAGGGGAGAGAGAAAGACCACTGGAACGTAGGGGCCTTCTCTCGGGAGCAGTGAGCAAAAGGGAGAACGTGACTGTCACACACAGACACCTTTCTTCAGCAGCAGCGAACGAGAAGCTGTTAGACAGCACTGAACACTCACTCGCCTCGATGCTTTCAATCTTCCTCAATGCTTTAATCTGCGAGATTGGTGAGAAATGGAGTTGATCATGGGCTTGCTCACCACTTCGCTTGATGTCTCCAAGTTTCTTGGCCTCGATGTCGCTCAGCTCCTGGAATCTTCTCAGAGACAGCAAAGCGCCGGATCACTCAATCAGCCCGAAAATTCGCCTTTAAACTGTAGATCACAGACTCCAATGGTGCCAGAAACACACTTTTAAAGAAAAAGAAGCGAAAGAGAAAGTTTTGTGGGCTGTCTGGAAAACATCACCCCAAGTAGTGTTGTTCACTAGCACTATCCTGACTGGGAGACCAGATGTTGAAAGACCCAGTGACCCAGGTCACATCACGGATGATGTGTCCCAGCGCATCGACATCAATGCTCCCAGGCCATAGAGAGTGAATAACTTGTCACTGTGTCTACTCCTGATCATTGTCAGAAGAACACCATTGAAAATCATGACATGCAAACTCCTGGTAAGATTCAGATTGATGTTGTAATCACTGTCTGGCTTCACACAAGAAGAACTTTCTTTGTTCTGTTTTCACAGAATCGGAGCTTTGCCGGCATAATCGATATTTATTGCCATTCTGAGTTTTATTGGTAACAGTCCAGTATCATGGTGTTGTGTTTCAACAAATAGTATAAACATGAGCAAGTTTTTGCTGTTTTACTGAAGTTTCTTGGGCTAAAGATCATAATACTTGTAGAAGGGCCATTAATCAATGTGTAGTATGTGGGGAGAATGTCATTGTGGCCTGACTGCAGATCATATCATATGGTACCACCTTACTGAGAACATGGCACTGACGTCCATTATACCACTTTTAGGGTGGGGGCTTTCACTACTGCCTGCTGACGATAAGAGTTCACATTTCAAGGTTCAAAGTACATTTATTATTGAAGTATGTATACATTATACAACCTTAGGATTTGTCTCCTTACAGGACGCCATGAAACAAAGAAACCCAAAAGAACACATTAAAAAGAAGAAGATGGTCAAGCACACAACGTGCAGAAAAAAAAACAAATCATGCAAACAATAAATGCAAGCAAATATCGTCCTGGACTGAAGTCCACGAGTAAAGTCCATCCCCAAACCCATAGTTCAGCGCAGAGCACAGCAGCAGGCTGAGCCTGCCTGTCACTTGAATCGGCGCCGACCTCCTGACCTTTTCAACCTGGCCCGGCTCCTAAATCATCGTCCAAATATCAGGTTCACTGTGACACACTTGTGCCTCGTGATGACGATATTCCTTGGCATCTTTCGTTGCTGTTTGTTCAAGGTTACAGCTTTTCAAGCCACATCAAACATGAGACTCTTACAGTTTTACAAATTTATCTGGATCTGAATAAACTCTTCTCTGGCTTCCAGCCAGGTACGGGTATCAATTATAACAGGTGTTTCGATGACAAACTCTGCCATCTTCATCAGGGATTATGCCTGGGCATTTCTAGTCTGGTGGTATTTATACCCCCATCGCCCATCCCTCCTGATTGGTTAGTCCTCATCCAATTTGGTTCCCACTCACCCACCTTGTTTACAATTGAATTCCAGTTCTTACTTAGAGCGAGACCTTTGTCTTTGTTAAAATTCTTTTCCTCTAGTTTTATTACAAAGGCTTCTTTTCCTAAGTGGTCCCAAAAGCCACTAGCATAGCACAGTAGTTTTATGCCATCGAAGTCAATCTTATGGCCATTGCGAATGCAGTGTTCTGCACTGCCGATTTCTCCGGGTAACCCAAATGGATACACCTCCTGTGCTCCTTGATGCGAGTTTCCACCGTGCATCCCGTCTGGCTGATATACACTTCTCCGCATTCACAGGGAATCCCATAAATGCAAGCCGACCTGAATCCCAGTTTTCACAGGGTTTGATTAACAGTGTGAAAACTACTTCGGACCCGGAGAGTCTCCCCGAGGAAGTAAGACCATTACGCACGATGTTCTTACAGAATGGCTACAAGGTGAAGGAAATCATTTGGGCCCTTAAAATGGCCGACGAGAAAACCAAGAAACACCATGAGGAGGAACCTGTTGCTGCCACCTGTCTTCCCTATATTTCCACTATTCATGGAAGGATCACCAGGATCCTGCAGAAATACCAGATTAACACCATCCATAAACCCATAAGGAAGCTCAAATCACAGCTTATGTGAGTCAAACATTGAGCTTGGACTCAGGTTGGCCTGAGCGAATGCGGGGCAGCGTATATCAGCCAGGCAAAACACGTGATGAAAACCCGCATCAAAGAGCACAGGAAGTGTATCTCTTTGGTTTACCTGGAGAAATCAGCGGTAGCAGAATATTGTGTTTGCAACGGCCATAGGATTGACTTTGATGGCACAAAACTACTGTGCTGCGCCAATGGCTTTTGAGGCTACCTGGTAAAGGAAGCCATTGTGATAAAACTAGAGGGAAAAAATGTAAACAAAGATGAAGGTCTCACTTTAAGTAAGAACTGGAATTATAAACAAGGTTGGACAGCGGAAACCCGATTGGATGAGGACTAACCAATCAGGAGGGATGGACGATGGGGGTATAACTAGACGTGCCCGGGCATCATTCCTGATGAAGATGGCAGAGTTTGTTATTGAAATGTTGGTTATATTGATACCTGTACCCAGCTGGAAGCCCGAGAAGATTTTATTTATCAAATATGCCAGGAAAGCACTAGATCGTTTTTAACTGATTCCGTTCATCATTTAAACTGCAAATCTATCCTTTAGTGCAGGGGTTCCCAACCCGAGATCCATGGATTCCTTGGTTAATGATAGGGGTCCATTGCGAACCTGCTTTTTAAAAATTTCCAAAGTTTCAATAACCCAAGAACCTGTTCAGCACAAATACATATAGGTGGCAAGTTGCCAAGTCATACAACCCAGCGCATAATAATTTATGGTGACATAGGCACAAACTGTCTCTTCAGTTCTTTAATTCCTTGTGCCTAAGTTATAGCTCTCTGCTATCTATAATTGCTCTGAATTAAAATATTCTTCCAATCTGTCTGAAGAGAAGAGTTTTAGTTCTCTATAAAGCTTCCATTTTTTTAAGCTTGTGAAAGGTCTCAGAGCCAAATAATCTACATTTTATGGCCTCTTATTGCAGTATTCCATGCCTACAGGTTCTCAATACTATCCTGTACTTCAAAGGTTTCAAAGGTACGTTTAATGTCAGAGAAATGTATACAATATACATCCTGAAATTCTTTTTCTTCGCAAACATCCATGAAAACAGAGGAGTGCCCCAAAGAATGAATGACAGTTAAATGTTAGAACCCCAAAGTACCCCCCAGCTCCCCCCCAACGCATAAGGAGTAGCAAAGCAATGACCCCCCCACCAGCAAAAAAAGCATCAGCGCCCCCCTCTGAGAACTCAAGCGTGCAGCAAAGCATCAATAAAGACACAGACTTGCAGTAACCCAAAGACTACTTATTCACCCAGTAATTCGACATACCACAGGCTCTCTCTCTCCCTAATAAGGGAGAAAGTGGTATCTCTGTTTCACAGCAAGAGGGGAGACATAACAAACAACTCGCTGATTTACGATGTTAAAAGTCTGTTGCATTGCTTCTTCTGAGCTTCAAGATTATTGTCCCTCATAAAGAACTATTCCAACCCTTCCACATAAGGTGAGGGTGTTTCATAATCAATCGGATATCTTCACCTATCTAGAAAGATCCTTGCTGCCTGAACAAAAACACTATTGCCCTTATTGTTTGTTTATTGGGATTGGATTTTTTTTACTACCAGTAACGCCACCAGCATTTAGGGCAGCAATTAAAGTCCTCCATCTCTGGTAGAGTTCAAGGCTTCCTTCATTATATTGGTAGCGTCCTCTCAGTTTTTACTACAAGTCATACAAGTCCCGGGTGGAGACTCAGGAATATCGTCACACTCAGATCTAGAAGGATTCTTCATTGCTGTTTCTGTAACAGTTTTGTTTGACCAGTCAGGGTTGTTAGCCCCGAGTTTAACCCCGAACCTGGAGGACTGGTGGACCACTCTTAGTCTGGCCTCTACCCTTGACCTGTTTGGCATGGGTGACCCTACCAAGAGCCAAGATATAAAACCCTGACCCCAGCCAACATAGCTCTCTGCATCATTGAGGAACGCAAGCCTCCAAGCCTAACCACAAGGTTGTAGTCCTCTTGGAGGGGAATTGGATATGAAATTAGTTTAGTATTGGCACATGTCCCAAGATACAGTGAAAATTTTGTGCTGTAATGAGTATATTTCATACGTTTAGGTTACACATGACCCTGGTCTTTGATTTTTTTTTGTGTTTAATTGCAACTGTCCACGTAAATTTATTTACTCCCTTTTGCACCCAGGAAAATGTTGGAAACAGAATCCTAAAGGCCTGTGGACACAGCCAACCATCAGCAGTTGCAGCAAAAATATCTTTTCTTTCTGAGCAGATATGTGTTGACAGTCCTTGATACCAATTGTGTATTAGCAGGTGGTCTGTGTGCCAGTCTTGTGCTTGTCAATTCTAATTATAAGCATCTCTAGGTACCAGGAGGTTTTGGAAGAAGGATGTGCTCTTTATAATAGGCTGATGAAAGCTAATGAGTAGATACCCAAGACCATAAAACATAGGAGCAGAATTAGGCCATTCAGCCCATTGAGTCTGCTCCACTATTTCATTATGGCTCATCCATTTCCCTCCCAAGCCCATACTCCTACCTTCTCCCTGTATCCCTTCATGCCCTGACTAATCAAGAATCTATCAACCTCTGCCTTAAATATACCCAATGACCTGCTCTCCACAGCTGCCTGTGGCAACGAAATCCACAGGTTCGCCATCCACTGGCTAAAGTTCTAAATGGACGTCTATCTATTCTGAGGTTGTGCCCTCTGGTCTTAGACTCCCCCGCTGTAGGAGACATCCTCTACGCAGTCATTTTATCTAGACCTTTCAACATTTGATAGGTTTCAATGAAATTACTCCTCATTCTTCTAAATTCCAGCAAGTACAAGCTCAGAGCTATCAGACACTCCTCATATGATAAACCTTTCTTTTGAATCATTTTTGTGAACCTTCTTTGAACCTTCTCCAATGTCAGCACATTCTTTCTTAGATAAGGGGGCCCAAAACTGCTCACAGTACTCCAAATGAGGCCTCACCGGTACCTTATAAAGACTCAGAATTACATCCTTTTCAAATCCTATCATCATCAAACCTTGTTTTTTTATATTCTTACATGTGAAATCATTCTGATACCAGCATGCATATTGGGATTTTGTCATATTCAATCAGTGGCCATGTTATTAGGTACCTCTTGTTCAATGTGTTGTGCGTTCACAGATGCTATTCTGCACACCACTGTTGTAATGTGTGGTAATTTGAGTTACTGTCACCTTCCTGTCAGCTTGACTGGCCATTCTCCTCTGACCTCTCTCACCAACAAAGCATTTTCTCCCACAGAACTGCTGCCCAATAGATGCCTTTTTGTCCTTTGCACCATTCTCTATGAGCTCTAGAGTTGGTCGTGTGTGAAAATCCCAGGTGATCAGCAGTTTCTGAGATACTCAGGCCACCCCATCTGGCACCAACAATCATTCCACGGTCAAAGTCACTTCGATCTCATTTCTTCCCCATTTTGATGTTTGGTCTAAACAGCAGCTGAAACTCTTGACCATGACTGCATGGTTTTATTTATCGAGTTGTAGCCATGTGATTGGCTCATTAGATATTTGCATTAATGAGCAAGTGTACTAAAAAAGTGGCTACTGAATGTAGATAAGAGCAGTGAAATACAGGTACAATAAGATACAAGGGAGAGCTGGAGCAACAAGTATTCTGCCAGATGAACGACTGGATTGAGCGGCATCTGTGAGAGGGAAATACGCTGCAAGGTTTTGACCCAAAATGTCAGCACTTCTTTTCCTCCCACAGAGGCTGCTTGAACTACTGAATTCCTCCAGCAGGGTCTTTGTTGCTTGACGAGAGGCTTGCATGCCTCTTCACAAGCACACTAGCACAGATAACACAGAATATAAATTACACCGATATATTATACGAGATTGTGAAAAGAAAGGGAAAAAAGACGATGCAGAAGCAAGCCATTACTGCAAAAAAAAAGTTTCAAGATTCAAGGAACACACTGAAGATCAGGAACAGCTTCTTCCTCTCTGCCATTCAATTTCTGAATGGATTTTGAACCCATAAATACTGCCTCACTATTTTTTATTTCCATTTTTCACTACTTACTTATTGTAACTATTTTATGTATATATATACTTACTGTAATTCGGTTTTTTCTCTATTATTATGTATTGTGTTGTACTGCTGCCGCAAAGTCAAAAAGTTTCACTACCTATGCCGGTGATACTAAACCTGATTCTGATTTGGATTCAAGGTTGTTTAATGTAAATTCCAATACACAAGTGTAAAGAAGAATTAAATAATTGTTACTCTGGATCTGATGCAACACAAAAACAACACAATAAGATAAAGAACACAGTAATAATTAAAAACACAATAAATATAAATACGTAAGATAGGTTACATACATAGATTAACTGTATGTCCATAAAGTGACGCTAGGCACAGGAGTGTCTGTAGATAAGGTGACTGACGGGAAATGATAAAGTAATGGTGATTGGAGGGGTGGGTTAGTGGGTGGAGGGGTTGATCACCCTTACTGCTTGGGGAAAATAATTGACACAAAAAAGACACAAGTCCATGGTGGAGTAAGAGGTGGTCTGTAATGTTCCATTGCTGAGGTGGGATTAGGGTTGTGAGGCTTGATTCAAGAACTGGTGTCTTATTTACTTACAAATATGCCATAGTTAAAGGAACACCTAAAACTCTAGCGAACACAAATTTATAGCTGTAAGCTTTCTTTAATATCCTAACCATTCTCCCTGGCTTTGCAGCATTGTGAAAGCCAAGGAAGTGTGGCTGGCTGTACACCAGGTTCTGGAGCAGATAGTCAACACAGCCTGAACAAGAGGCCAAAGATGAATCCACCATACCTTATAACCTGATCCTCATCTGAAGTCATGGTGGGTGGATTCGTTGAGGCCTCAGAAGCGTCATGAACAAAATGGATGAGCTTAGAGCCTGGATCAGTACCTGGACCTGTGATGTTGTGGTCATTACAGAGTCTTGGATGGCTCAGGGGCAGGAATGGTGACTTAGAGTGCCAGGCTTGAGATGTTTCAGAAAGGACAGGGAGGGAGGCATAAGAGGTGGGGGCATGGCACTGTTGATCAGAGACAGTGTCACGGCTGCAGAAAAGGAGGAAGTCATGGAGGGGTTGTCTACTAAGTCTCTGTGGGTGGAAGTTAGGAACAAGAGTGGGTCAATAACTCTTCAAGGTGTTTTTTTATAGACTTCTAATAGTAACAGGGACATCAAGGAGCAGATAGGGAGACAGATTCTGGAAAGGTATAATAATAGCAAGGTTGTCATGGTGCGAGATTTTAATTTCCCAAATATTGATTGGCATCTCCCTAGAGCAAACAGTTTAGATGGGGTGGAGTTTGTTGGGTGTGCTCAGGAAGGTTTCCTGACACAATATGTGGGTAAGCCTACAAGAGGAGAGGCTGTACTTCATTTGGTATTGGGAAATGAACCTAGTCAGGAGTCAGGTCTCTCAGTGGGAGAGCATTTTGGAGATAGTGATCATAATTCTATCTCCTTTACCATAGCATTGGAGAGGGATAGGAACAGACAAGTTAGGAAAGCGTCTAATTGGAGTAAGAGGAAATATGAAGCTATCAGGCAGGAACTTGGAAGTATAAGTTGGGAACAGATGTTCTCAGGGAAACGTACAGCAGAAATATCGCAAATGTTCAGGGGATATTTTGCATGACGTTCTTCCAATGAAACAGGGAAAGGATGGTAGGGTACAGGAATCGTGGTGTACAAAGGCTGTTAAAAATTTAGTCAAGAAGAAAAGAAAAGCTTACGAAAGGTTCAAAAAACTAGGTAATGATACAGATCTATAAAGTTATAAGGCTAGCAGGAAGGAGCTTAAGAATGAAATTAGGAGAGCCAGAAGGGGCCATGTGAAGGTCTTGGCAAGCAGGATAAAGGAAAACCCCAAGGCATTCTACAATTATGTGAAGAGCAGGAGGATAAGACGTGAGAGAATAGGACCAATCAAATGTGACAGTGGAAAAGTGTGTATGGAACTGGAGGAGATAGCGGAGGTACTTAATGAATACTTTGCTTCAGTATTCACTATGGAAAAGGACCTTGGTGATTGTAGGGATGAGTTACAGCAGACTGAAAAGCTTGGGCATGTAGATATTAAGAAAGAGGATGTGCTGGAGCTTTTGGAAAGCATCAAGTTGGATAAGTCACCGGGACCGGACGAGATGTACCCCAGGCTACTGTGCGAGGCGAGGGAGCGGATTGCTGAGTCTCTGGCGATGATCTTTGCATCATCAATGGGGACAGGAGAGGTTCCGGAGGATTGGAGGGTTGCGGATGTTGTTCCCTTTCAAGAAAGGGAGTAGAGATAGCCCAGAAAAATATGGACCTGTGAGCCTTACTTCAGTGGTTGGTAAGTTGATGGAGAAGATTCTGAGAGGCAGGATTTATGAACATTTGGAGAGGCATAATATGAGTAGAGATAGTCAGCATGGCTTTGTCAAAGGCAGGTCGTGCCTTACGAGCCTGAATTTTTTGACTAAACATGTTGATGAAGGTAGAGCAGTAGATGTAGTGTATATGGATTTCAGCAAGGCATTTGATAAGGTACCCATGCAAGGCTTATTGAGAAAGTAAGGAGGCATGGGATCCAAGGGGACCTTGCTTTGCATATCCAGAATAGGCTTGCCCACAGAAGGCAAAGTGTGGTTGTAGATGGGTCATATTCTACATGGAGGTCGGTGACCAGTGGTACGCCTCAGGGGTCTGTTCTGGGACCCCTTCTCTTTTCATTTTTAAAATGATCTGGATGAGGAAGTGGAGGGATGGGTTAGTAAATTTGCCAATGACACAAAGGTTGGGGGTGTTGTGGATACTGTGGTGGACTGTCAGAGGTTACAGCAGGACATCGATAGGATGCAAAGCTGGGCTGAGAAGTGGCAGATGGAGTTCAACCCAGATAAGTGTGAAGTGGTTCATTTTGGTAGGTCAAATATGATGACAGAATATAGTATTAATGATAAGACTCTTGGCAGTGTGAAGAATCAGAGGGATCTTGGGGTCCGAGTCCATAGGACACTCAAAGCTGTTGTGCAAGTTAACAGTGTGGTTAAGAAGGAATATGGTACATTGGCCTTCATCAATTGTGGGATTGAGTTTAAGAGCTGAGAGGTAATGTTACAGCTTTATAGGACATTGCTCAGACCCCACTCGGAGTACTGAGTGCTCAGTTCTGGTCACCTCACTATGTGTTCGTCCATCATCAACGTCGATGAGGACCTTGACACCATAATGATGGTGTCAAGACTAACGCGTGACTTGGATTTAAGTGAGGGAGAGTTGCGCAGCGTCAGCCTCACTCTCTCTTCCCAATTCCCATCTGTATCCAGTGGCAAGACAGAGTCAAGACGGCTGGAGATGGGACTAGGCGCAGTGGATGACCAGGACATCTTCTGTGTCTTGTCCTGCTCGACATGTTCCACGACGCTTGCAGAGACCGCCTTCTTGACCATTGGACCTTCCACTGGTCTCATCTGCTTAATCCGCCGGAGTCTGTCTTCACATGCTGGGATAGACAACTCCCTATCTCACCAAGGGTTTGAGACCCGTCGGCTACCCCCACCTGGTTTAGCCGGCTTGTCGAAGCCATTGCCCGGGGTGTGGCCGCTGTCGCATGCAAACAGCTACGGGGAGCCACAGGTGAGAGCTGAGTGCCAGGTGGGGACCAAAGGTGGACAAACCGCCTTGAAAAGGATGCAACATGTTCCCCCACCAGAGGTGCTACCACTCCCTGACACCCCATACACCTCACTATAGGAAGGATGTGAAAACTATAGAAAAGGTGCAGAGGAGATTTACAAGGATGTTGCCTGGATTGGGGAGCATGCCTCATGAGAGTAGAGTGAGTGAACTCGGCCTTTTCTCCTTGGAGCGACGGAGGATGAGAGGTGACCTGATAGAGGTGTATACGATGATGAGAGGAATTGATCATGTGGATAGTCAGAGGCTTTTTCCCAGGACTGGAATGGCTAACAGGGGAGGGCACAGTTTTAAGGTGCTTGGAAGTAGGTACAGAGGAGATGTCAGGGGCATGTTTTTTACGCAGAGGGTGGTGAGTGCGTGGAATGGGCTGCCGGCAACAGTGGTGGAGACAGATACGATAGGGTCTTTTAAGAGGCTCCTGGATAGGTACATGGAGCTTAGAAAAATAGAGGGTTATGCGTAACCCTAGGTAATTTCTAAAGTAAGTACATGTTCGGCCCGGCTTTGTGGGCCACAGGGCCTGTATTGTGCTGTAGGTTTTTTCTATGTTTTCTATGTTTCTAAGCTGCTGGCAGTGATGTTGGGCTATGCCTCAGGCTGTAGGTGGAGAAGGGCAGTTGTGATAGCAGCCATCAGTGTGACATCTGCTCCTCCTGGCACTGCACTGGAGTAAACAAGAAGCAACTAAGCCCTGATGACAGGAACGATTCCCTTTTAAACTAGTTCTCTCCTGATTGCCTCTTAATAACATCTGTTTATTTCCTTGTCTTATTAATTTTACAGGTTCTTTTGGAATAAAACAATTCTCAGAGCAATATTAAAAGGACAATAACCTTCTGGCATGTACTTCATCCCTGATCTCATGCACGTACATTCAAATTAAAATATCAGGCAGTAAAAGATATAGCTTTAAGTTCGAACTCCATTATACCTTTTTGAAATTCTCAGCATTTTCCTACTCTCCCTCCCTCCTTCTCCCTCCCTCTCTTTCATTGTCCCTCTCTCTCATTCTCTCTCTCGCTGTCTCTTCCCTTCTCTCTCTCTCCCTCTCCCTGTCACACTCTATCCCTCTCCCTCTCTCTCTACCTCCCTCTCTCTCTCTCTCTCACATACACACACACACACACACACACACACACACACACACACACACACACACACACACACACACACACACTCACACACACTCTCTCACACTCTCTCTGAAATTCAAATCAACATTTCTAAATTTGGCCAACTTAGTCCCCCTAGCATCTCCTCAGTCCTCTCTGTGGGTGGGGTGCAGCCAAACCTGGAAACGGATGTTGCCAAAGGCACAGAAACAGATGGTGAGGGACAAAGGGGAAAAAGGCAGGGGCAGAAGAAATTAGGAAATGAATCAAATATTATATTAGCGAAAGGGGAAACATACTGAATTTGCTAAATTCATCAAAACCATGAAGTTTATTGTATATTTTATAGCAAATGCAGTATTTAAAAGTTCTTTCTATAGCTGAAACAGTCTATAATTGTCTGTCACAATCTTCAATCTATCTTAGATCTCTGTATACTCAGAGAATACACTCTGTATATTCAGATTTTGAGAAGAATACTGCTATTATTATGCAATACTTTTTCATGGAGATTTGCAGTGGTATGAACAAAATCTCTAGTCATTCTATGGCATGTGGTCGATTCACACAAGTAACCTTGTGCCTCTCTCAGTTTTGTTGTTTGACCTCTGTCTTGCAGATGAAGTGACAACGAAGATGCTACAGAGACGATATACACAATTACGGACCGGCGAGATGATCATCATTGTGGTGGTTCTGGTCATGTGGGCAGGTGAGTGATGTTACACACTTGCTGTGCTCTTGGCTCTCAGGGAAGTACGTGTGTTGTACCACAAGCTACTGCGTTGTACTGCCAGGTACTGCGTTGTACTTGCATTGCCTGCTGTTCAGTCTGGCACTGTGAGAGTGTTGGCACTTTACATCTCAAATGCAGAAACGTTTTATTTGTACTTAAAGAATACAGCAATCAATTTTACAGCCAATTTATTCAACGTTTAATATATTTATTACCCCGTTCCAAAATATTATTGGATATGAGTGTGTCTGGATCATGGGCTTCCAACCTGTTGCCAGCTGTGAATGAACCTCACAGATTTATCAGTTTGCTAATCGTTTATATGAAGTCAATTACACCACTTAGATCTCACTTGTAATCCTACCCAGTACATTTCTTTTATTAATGTACACAGTTCCACATGCCCTCCATCCCTCTCTCTCTCTCATTCCTGCCGCCTTCCTTTTGCCAAAACTGATTTATTAATTAATCACTTCTACATTTTACTTTTTATAAGTTGTCATTACCAAGCTCCCATGTCGTAATCAACTTCCTCTTCTTATTTTCCGCACCAACCCAGACTTCATCCTTCAGGCTCCTCAAGCAATCCAGATTAAAATTGTTATTTTACACTGGAATCAGTCCAGCATCTCTCAGACCTCCGCCACCCGCAGTGATTTTGTGCAGCTGCCATTTAGGGCAGCAATGAAGATCCTCCATCTTTGGCGGTGTCCACGGCTTCCTTCACTGTGTCAGTAGCCTCCTCTCGGTTTACTGCCAGTCATGCAAGTCCCTGGTGGAGACTCAGGAATACCGTCACACACACATGCAGACGGATTCTTCATTGCTGGTTCTGTAACAGTTTTGTTTGACCAGTCAGGGTTGTTAGGTCTGAGCTGAACCCCCGAACCTGGAGAACCGGTGGACCACTCTTAGTCTGGCCTCTACCCTTTGACCTGTTTGGCATGGGTGACCCTACCAAGAGACAAAGCAGAAAGCCCTGACTCCAGCCAGCATAGCTCTCCATGTCATTGAGGCACACAAGCCTCCAAACCACAACAAGGTTGTAGCCAGTGAATTCTCCTCTCCAAAATCCAAACAAAAAGAGAATGCTAAGATGTTCAGCTCTTTGCTTTCTGTATCTTTCTCATTAAACTCGTCCCTGTTCCTACTAGTCTCCCCAGTTTCAGAAGCTTTTACAGTACCTAGGCTAAGCCTAATAGTGCCTCTACTAATTCGGCAACTGCCCAATCCACATCTTTAATTGCACTGGGTCATAATGAGATGTTTCAGTTGCCCTGTCGATTTTGACAATCTGAATACAGGTTGACTCCCTCTAGTCCAGCACCCTTGGGACCTGTCCGGTGCTATACCATGGAAAATCTGGACCATGGAAATTGCCCCCCATTAGCTTCCTCCGAGCCAGAGAACTGGCTACCAAGTTACATAAGGGTTACGAGAACTATCCACAACCTGAAGATTCCACGTCAGAAACACATGTGGCTGAGGTCGTTGTGGGCTGAAATTGCAAAAATTACAGTGGAAAGATAATTAGCTACAAACTAGTACAGATTTTTAAATTTTATTTTATTAAGAGGTACAGTGTGGAACAGGCCCTCCTGTCTCAACAAGTCGCACTGCCCAGCAACCCTATTTAATCCTAGCCTAATCACAGGACAATTTACAATGACCAATTAACCTACAAAACAGAGCAACAGACACAAAATGCTGGAGGAACTCAGGCATCATTTATGGAAAAAAGTAGTCGATGTTTCAGGTCAAAACGTTGACTGTACTTTTTTCCGTAGATGATGCCTGGCCTGTTGAGTCCCTCCAGTGTTTTGTGTGTGTTGCTCTGGATTTCCAGCATCTGCAGATTTTCTCCTGTTTGTGATTTGAACTTAGGAACCAGTACATCTTTGGAATGTGGGAGGAAACCGGAGCATCTGGAGGAAACCCACACACCCACGGGAAGGACGCATAAAACTCTTGCAGATGGTGCCAGATTTGAACGCTAAACTCTGACGCTCTGAGCTGTATTAGCATCCTGCTAACCGCTATACCACTGTAGCTCCACTAATCCTAGTCGATTTTAGATCTTGGTTAGAATCAGTACTTAATACAGATCAAAACAACAGGATGTCAGACTAGAGAGTTTCAGCCAATTCTTCAGTTCCTTTCCAGAAGTTAATGGCTCAGGTGTAGATTTTAACTTATTGCCTCTCAATAAAGTTGATCTGCTAGATGCCCAGCAGTAAATTGCTCTGCACAAACACCATCCCAGTATCGATCCAGTACTTCAGTGTTTTGTTCAATAAGTATAGTACAGTAATGCTTTTCGTTGCAGTATAGCACAACACCCTTGGGCAGGAGTTGGTGTCACAGCTGCTGAATTTACTAAGTAATTATCTCAGGCCAGATGCTTTTCTGCCAATGATTTAACGGGTTTGAATGGATTTACAGTTAAAAAATACACGTGGACTAAGATGTTAACTGTCCTGTGCTATCACCAGTGGGATCATCAGTTGATCTGCCACCTGTCTTCAAGAGTTTCGGCCCGGTTATGATCAAGACTCCCTCGAGGTGGTGGGCCAGCAGTGCTAAAGCACCACCTCCCACTGGTGAGCTTAAAAACTCGACATCTGCCTCTATCAGAGTTGTTGGTCAGTTCCATCCAACAGATAGTCTGCTCTTCAGGTGTCTGTGCAACTACTGAAGGGTTTGCAAGATATGTATACACTGTCCGACTATCTGCCCCTATCAGAATGAGTTATTGTCCCATTTCTGAAAGACCTGACTCAGGTGACCAACTGTGTCATGTCACAGTCACAGAGAGAGCCATGGAGTTAGACCATAAGCCCATAAGATATAGGAGCAGAATTAGGCCATTTGGCCCATCAAGTCTGCTCTGCCATTTCATCATGGCTGATCCATTTTCCCCCTCACCCCCAAACTCCTGCCTTCTCCCTGTATCCCTTCATGCCTTCACTAATCAAAACTCTATCAACTGTCTTAAATCTACTCAATGACTTGGCCTCCACAGCCACCTGTGGCAATGAATGCCGCAGATTCACCACTCTCTGGCTAAAGAAATTCCTCCTCATCTCCGTTCTAAAAGGAGACCCCTCTAATCTGAGGCTGTGTCTTTTTGTCTTAGATTCCCCCACCATAGGAAACATCCTCTCTGCATCCACTCTATCGAGGCCTTTCAACATTCACTAGGTTATAGATATCAGTGAAGCACAAGCCAGTTGAAGAGCGTGGTCTTTAATACTCGGTAGGTACCCTCTCTGGGCTGGATGCTTCGCATGAGTTCACCCTCCTAAAGGATGATCGCATGTCGGCCTCAGAGACTCACATCACAGGGTCATCGGGGACTGTGGGACTTTGTGAAAGTGCTTCCACATTTTGACGATCAAGATGAATATAAAGGACTTTTGAGCTCATCTGGGAGTAAAACCTTGTTGTCACATTTGTTGTTTAAATAATAAAAATGTACGACCCAGACAAGATTAACATCACAACAGAATGAAAGCTGAACGAAACATTTCTGAATCTTTTATATGATCATGCCAAAGCAATTTTTCGTTTGATCAGGGCGTTCATTAGTCACCCACTTTCATGATCTCAAGATCTCCAAAAGGCCAATTAAATACCTTACTTACTGTTACATTTTTATAAAGTGGGAAGTCTGCCAAACAATTAGCACACCTCAACCTTCACATAAAACCCAAAAATTTCCTGCTCAGGGCAAGGGTTGGTCTGCGCAGTTGCAAAAACCAAATGAGAGGCAACACTGATGATTAGTCGAGGAAAGGGGCAATGAAAGGTACTAAGATTGCTACTTGGACAGGAGAATTTCAGCTATCAAGAAGAAAATTGCAAAAGGCAATTGTTTTTAAGAACTGAGGAGGCTGAGGGAAGGTTTAATTGAAGTGTATAAAATTATGAGGGGTTAAAATAGAGTGAATAGGATTAATTTTATTTGCCTTAATGGTGAGGCCAAAATCAAGGCTGCTTAGATTTAAAGAAAGTAATGGCAGGGGATGTTGAGTATTTTTTTATCCAAAAGGCGAGGAAGTCTGAAATCGATGCTTAAGGGAGGTTGGACGCAGAAAGATTTCTGCATTTAGCAGGCACTTGAATGAGCACTAACCCTGCCAAAACCTGCAAAAGGATAAGCTAAGAAGAGGACTTGGACTTTATTTTGGAGTCTTTTATTTATAGATACTGTGCGGTCAGACCCTTCTGGGCCAATGAGCCACACCGTCCAGCAACACGCCTACTTATCTTTAGCCGAACCATAGGACAATTTACAATGACCAAATAACCTACTGACCTGTACGTCTTTGGACTGTCGGAGGAAACTGGAGCACCCGGAGAAAGCCCACATATTCCACAGGGAGAACATACAAACTCCTTACAGACGACACCAGAATTGAACTCTGAATGCCGATGCCCTGAGCTACAATAGCATCGCGCTAACTGCTACACTACTGTGGGCCCCCCCTGTCAGATAGAGCCTGAATTGTTAGTTTTTTTAATGCTTGCTTATAGGTTTATATCATTACCTGTTTGTCTGTGCTTGTTCAGTAAATTTTCTGTAAGAGTAGTTCAGCTGTTTCCATATTTCTACAAAGTTCAAAGTAAATTTATTATCAAAGTACACGTGTCACCATATACAGCCCTGTGATTCATTTTCTTGTGGGCATACTCAATAAATCTATAGAATAATAGCCATAAAAGAATCAGTGAAAGACTGCCCAACTTGGGAGTTCAACTGGCGTGAAAAGACAACAAACAGTGCAAATACAAAATGAAAGAAATAATAATAATATATAAATAAGCAATTAGTATCGAGGACATGAGATGAAGAGTCCTTAAAAGTGAGTCCATTGATTGTGGGAACATCTCAGTGATGGGGCAAGTGAGGTTGAGTGAAGTTATCCCCTTTGGTTCAAGAGCCTGATGGTTGAGGGGTAGTAACTGTTCCTGAATCTGGTGGTATGAGTTCTGAAGCTCCTGTGCCTTCTTCCTAATGGCAGCAGCGAGAAGAGAGCACATCCTAGGTGGTAGGGGTCCCTGATGATGGATGCTGCCTTGCTGTGACAGCGTCCTCAGTGGTGGGGAGGGCTTTACCCATGACGGACTGGGCCACATCCCCTACACTTTGTAGGATTTCCCATTCAAGGGCATTGGTGTTTGCATACCAGGCTGTGATGCAGCCGGTCCATATACTCTCCATCACACATCTATAGAAGTTTGTCAAAGTCTGTTAGATGTCATGCTGAACCTTTGACAACTCCTAAGGAAGTAGAGGCACTGCTGTGCTTTCTTCATGCTTCCTGTAGTTTCTCTGCAGCCTGGGTCACACCATGGAATCCAGCCACCTCACAGTTTGCTTCTTATCAACAGAATGACTCTACCTCGAGCTAGTATAAGACGGCCACAATTTCTTTGTTCTTTGCTCTTTCTTTGTTCTCTCCCTTCGCTTTCTTTCTTCTTTACAGTAGGTTGAGTTGGTTGCTGCTATATCCACGTTGATGAACATCCAATAACAACACTTGCACCTCATTCTTGACTCCTGAATCATAACGTCTCCACACTCTACAGGCCAGACAGCTCTTTCTCATATGGTACTAATATCAGAATCAGGTTTAATATCGCCGGCATATGTCGTGAAATTTGTTGTTGTACACAGTGATAAAAACTGAATTACAGTAAGAAGTGTGTATATATAAAGTTCAAAGTTCAAAGTCAATTTTATTATGAAAGTACATAGGTACAATAGGGTCTTTTAAGAGCTTAGAAAGATAGAGGGCTATGTGCTAGGGAAATTCTAGACAGTTTCTAGAGTAGGTTACAGGGTTGGCTCAACATTGTGGGCCGAAGGCCTGTAACGTGCTGTAGATTTCTATTTTCTATGTTCTGTGTTTATATGTCAGCACATACAATCCTGAGATTTATTTTTTCTGTTGGGCATACTCAACGAATCTATAGAATAGTTAGCATAAGAGGATCAATGAAAGATCAAACAGAGTGCAAAAAAGTAGAGAGGTAGTGTTCATGGGTTCAATGCCCATATAGAAATCTGAATCTGAATTCTTCGAATCAATAAAATCTATTAATCCATAAGCGCCCTCTCCTCTGGGTACCAAAGAGCGATCAGAACGACTGACTCTGTGTTCGTAGATGCTAAAGAATTCCGCTGACGGAATGCAATTGTTGTGAGATAGTGTTTCCTTTGTGTGCTCTTCCTTCTTTCTATATCCTAAGTTCAGATTGACAATTGACTCTTCTCTTCTATTTTGCCAGGTGTCATAGCTCTGTTTTGTAGGCAATATGATATCATCAAAGACAACGAACCTAACAACAATAAGGACAAAGCCAAGAGTTCTTCAGAATACAGCACTCCAGAGCACCCGACGGGAGGGCTGTTACGCAGCAAGGTAGGAGGAAGTGGCTGCCATTTTAAGTGTTTATATTTAAATCCTGGTTTACATTGAAACAAATCAAACCATGTTAGTATATAATAGGATTAAATAAATGTATAGGGAAGAAGCCAAAAGATAAAATTGTAACGATTTGCGCGTGTAGCCACTCATTGACTGATGAGTCAAGAAGCTTTTGGGTATACTTAAACCCATAAAACCATAAGATATAGGAGCAGAATTAGGCTATTTGTCCCATCAAATCTGCTCTCCCATTTCATCATTGCTGATTCATTTTTCCTATCAGCACCAATCTCTTGTGTTCTCCCTGTATCCCTTCACGTCCTGACCAAACAAGAATCTATCAAGCTCTGCCATAAATATACATAAAACCACAGCTGCCTGTGGCAACAAATTCCACAGACTGACCGCTCTCTGGCTAAAGAAATTCCTCCTCATCTCTGTTCTAAAAGGACGCCCCTCTATTCCGAGGCCATGCCCTCTGGACCTTGACTCTCCCACCATGGGAAACAGCCTCTCCACACCCTCTCTATCGAGGCCTTTGAGAATAAGGCATTGGGTTCATTTAAAGTGGAGGGTGAGAGGTCCTGGATTAGTAAGGGTATCAAAGTTTACAGCGAAGACAGGAGAATGGGGAAAATAATTCAGCCACAATCGAACGGCAGAGCAGACTTGATGGGCTGAATGGCCTAATTCTGCTCCTATGGCTTATAGTCTTATAATTGTTGAGTTGGAAGTATCTTGGATTTAACTGCATCATAACTTCAACTTTTAGAAAGACACTTCTGTTGTTAAAGTACCAGTTTTAGTCAATTTATTTTTGTAAACCAAAAGTATGTGTTTGTCTTTGCCAACCGCTCGATACAGTGACCAGAGTCAGGAGAGGATTCAAACTCTTCTTGGCTCCACATGATGTTTTCTAAAAGAAACCTGATGTTTCGTTGCCAAGAGTGGAGGCTGCAGGAAAAGCAGACATGCTATTCAGCTCCTACTCTTGGATAGGCGTGTATAAAACCAGAACACGAATCTCTTTGGCATCAAGCCCACTTGTATGCTCAATAAAAATGCCTCGAGGATCACAACAAGCAGTATGGCAGGGTGCACTATTTTTCTACCGAAGACACAAAACACTCAATGGATTCAGAGAAAAAAAGCTAAAGGAATAAATGTCAATAAAGTTCTTAACCCAACAATTAACCTACCAATCTTTTGGACTGTGGGAGGAAACTGGAGCACCCGGAAGAAACCCGCACAATCACGGGGAGAACATACAAACTCCTTACAGACAGCACCTTCTAGGTAGTCCTCCCTCACTCCCCACACCTTTTCATTCTGGCATCTTCCCCCTTCCTTTCCAGTCCTGATGAGGGGTCTTGGTCCGTAAGGTCAACAGTTTATTCACTTCCACAGAGGCTGCCTGACCTGCCGAGTGCCCTCAGCATTTTGTGCATGATTTCCAGCAACTGGAGAATCTCTTGTATTTGCTGCCATCACTTCCCTCCTTAAGTGCCTGCACTGTATGTAGCAATATAACTTTTAAACCAATAGTACAGCTGTGAAACAAATCATGTAACCACAATAGCTAGTAACATTTATCATTTTAATGTGTAGTTATAATATACACTGAGTGGCCAATCTGTTAAGTACAGAAGTGGAATACGGTATGGTCTTCTGCTGCTGCAATAGAAGCATAGAAACATAGAAAACCTACAACACAATACTGGCCCTTCAGCCCACAATGCTGTGCCAAACATGTACTTACTTTAGAAATTACCACGGGTTGCCCATAGCCCTCTATTTTTCTAAGCTTCATGTCCTCTTTAAAGACCCTATTGTATCCACCTCCACCACCGTCACCGGCAGCCCATGCCACACACTCACCACTCTCTGCGTAAAGAAACTTACCCTTGACATCTCCTCTGTACCTACTTCCAGGCACCTTAAGATTCTGCCCTCTTGTGTTAGCCATTTCAGCCTCTGACTATCCACACGATCAATGCCTCTCATCATCTTATACACCTCTATCAGGTCACCTCTCATCCTCCACCACTCCAAAGAGAAAAGGCCGAGTTCACTCAACCTATTCTCATAAGGCATGCTCCCCAATCCAGGCAACATCCTTGTAAATCTTCTCTACACCC
This sequence comes from Mobula birostris, assembly GCF_030028105.1. Lineage (NCBI taxonomy): Eukaryota > Metazoa > Chordata > Chondrichthyes > Myliobatiformes > Myliobatidae > Mobula > Mobula birostris. Next base: position 9,418,518 of record NC_092399.1, read on the forward strand.
TTTCTATAGTGTTCGCATCCTTCCTGTAGTGAGGTGACCGGAAGTGAGCTCATCCTATGGAGAAAAGCCCATCCATTTCGAGGTTCAACATGCTGTGCGTTTAGAAATGCTATCCTGCACATCATTATTGTAATGCCTGATTATCTGAGTTACTGTTGCCTCTCTGTCAGCTTGATCCAGTCTGACCTTTCTCCTCTGACCTCTCTCATTACCGAGGCATTTTCGCCCACAGAACAGTTGCTCAGTGGGTTTTATTTTTGGTTTTTCGCACCATTCTCCGTAAACTCTAGAGACTGTAGTGCATGAAAATCCCAGGAGATCCCAGCCGTTCAGAGATACTCAAACCACCGTGTCTGGCACCAAAAATCATTCAACAGTCAAAGTTACATTTCTTCACCATTCCAAAGCTCGTCTGACCAACAACTGTGCCTTGACTGCGTCTGTGTGCTTTTATGCATTGAGTTGCTGCCACATGATTGGCCGATTTGAGCAGATGGACCTAATAAAGTGTCATTAAATGTATAAAGAAGTATTGACAAGCAACTTGTATTGCTTAGTAATCCCAATTCTTAGATCCATCAAAAACACTGGAGCTTGTCATGTGATTAAAATAATCACAGTTTTCTGTGTCTATTTCAAATGATTTTTTGGAATTTACTTTATGCAGAAAAGAACTGAAAATTAGTTGTTATCCAGTGAAGAGTAAAAACTATTTGCCAGAAATACTGTTCCAACCCACAGAAATTTTAACCTCCATTTGAGATGAGTTGTCAATCTAACGGTCACTCATTAAGTATTGACAAGTTAATTTGGGGTGGCATGGTAGCGTAGTGGTGAGCACAACACTTTACAGTACCAGCGACCTGGGTTCAATTCCCGCCGCTGTCTCTAAGGAGTTTGCACGTTCTCACCGAGATCGTGTGGGTTTCCTCTGGGTGCTCCAGTTTCCTCCCACAGTCCAAAGACGTACTGGTTGGAGATTAGGTTAACTGGTCATTGTAAATTGGCCTGTGATCAGGCTAGGTAAATTGTGGGATTGCTGGACACTGCTACTCAAATGGCCAGAAGAGCCAATTCCTTGCTGTGACCAATAAATAAATAGTTCAAAGTTCAAAGTAAATTTATTATCAAAGTGTGTCTATATGTGTATATATATATATATATATATATATATATATATATATATATATATATATATATCATTCTATACAACCCTGCAATTCATTTTCTTGTGGGCATACTCAGTAAATCTATTGAATAATAATCATAACAGAATCAAAGACCGTTCAACCAGAGTGCAAAAAAAAAATAGATAATCAATAAATATCGAGAATATGAGACGAAGGGAGGTTGTGGGACACATTTCAATGATGGAGCAAGTGAAGTTGAGTGAAGTTATCCCTTTTGGTTCAAGAGCCTGATGGTTGAGGGATAGTAGCTGCTCTTGAACCTGGTGCTGTGAGTTCTGAGGCTCTTGGACCTTCTTCCTGATGGCAGCAATGAGAAGAGTGCGTGTCCTGGATGGTGGGGGTCGCTGATGATGAATGCTGCTTTTCTGCGACAATCGAATTAAGAGCGACCAAGTATTAAAACAGAGAAGTCCCAACACAAAGTTATGTATGCTTTCCTTTTATTATTTCTCGAATCCCCCTCAGAAGGTAACTATTGAAACTGTTTTCAGGGAGAATGCTGCAGATCAGATCAATTCATTGTGTCTATACATACTGCCTGACCTGCTGAGTCCCTCCAGCATTTTGTGTGTGTTGCTCGGATTTCTAGCATCTGCAGATTTTCTTCTGTCTGTAATTCATTGTGTCGCTGGATCCACTAATTACTCCAATCCCTGCACAGTTCAATACACATTTACCTCATTTACCCTTAACACAACTGTTTACAATTTAGAACAATGCTTATCTTTCTAAGTTTCTTGGTCGTACTGCATAACTGAAGTTTGTCATTTCTTGGTCTGTTTGACAGTTATATCATTATGAATAAACTCCTCTCGGGCTTTCAGGTATCGATTATAACTGACGTTTGGATGACAAACTCTGTCATCTTCATCAGAGATAATGCCTGGGCATGCCTAATCTGGTGGTATTTATACGCCCACCGTCCGTCCCTCCTGATTGGTTAGTCCTCATCCAATCAGGTTTACCCTGTCCCACCTTGTTTACAATCTAATTCTTGTTCTTACTTAGAGCGAGACCTTCATCTTTGTTAAAGTTCCTTTCCTCTTCGCAGCGGCAGTGAAGCGGGCATTTCAGAAGTTTCTCCAGGTGTTCCTCTGTGCTTCTCACGGCTGTCTCCGTCAAATCAGGATTGTGCACGGCCCCCTAGTTAACACATATCGATATCATTCGGAACGGCCGCGCACACTGCGTCACGCCGCCATCTTCTCCTCCCTCCTTAGGCCACGAACTTATCAATCACCCCTCATATATGTTATATACATGTATGTAATTAAATGACAATAAACTTGTCATTGACAAGTGACAGATGTATGCAGTAAAAATACAAAATATAATTTTACATAAGATGTTGAATTAACGACTAGTATTGGAAGTCTGCAAAGAGCATCACTAGAGGAAATGATCTGTAGTGAAGCAGTTCAGCATTTTCAGGAAGAAGTTCAGAGCAAAAGGGAGGTGGAGAGTAAGTGCGAGGCAACGGGAAATGAGAAATTTCTCCTCAGGAGGTAATGGGTCATTGGTTTATCCTCCCTTCTTTTTCAATCAGGTGTAGTAATTATTATCCAGAAAGCACTTGGGACCTCCTGTGCTTTCAAGCAGATTTGCAAGATTGTGTGCAGACTCTGCAGAATTTCAGCCATCATTTCTTTCAGCTCAAGGATGAATGGTACTAGTTTCTTTAGCCTTTTATATACCTCCTGTTTAGTTATTTTTATTGATGTCAATATTCCCCCCTGTCCCGTCCAATAATCTACACTGGTAATATTCTCTTTTCAAGTCAGGTTTATTGTCATTTAATTACATACACGTATATAACATATATGAGGGGTGATTGATAAGTTTGTGGCCTAGGGTTGAAGGAGACAATCCTGGAAAACCTAGCACATTTATTTTTCAACATAGTCCCCTCCTACATTTACACACTTAGTCCAGCGACTGTAGAGCGGTCATGGACCTCCAGAAAGTGCCCACAGCAGGGGTGATTGATAAGTTCGTGGCCTAAGGTAGAAGGAGGTGAGTTATACAGCTCTCGTTACAACACATGCAGTTCAACTCTTTGAGTGATTATGCAGAAAGTTTGAAGTTAATAACTCATCTCCTTCTACCTTAGGCCACGAACTTATCAATCACCCCTGATAAGTGTGTAAATGTAGGAGGGGACTATGTTGAAAAATAAATGTGCTAGGTTTTCTAAAATTGACACCTTCTACCTTAGGCCACAAACTTATCAATCACCCCTCGTATAATGTATATAGAAATAAGACAACGTTTCTCTAAACCAGCACGTAAAGCACAGTAGTACACATAACACACAATGACTTATGAAGGTAAGGAATGAAATCTACAGATGAATCATGCATAAACAACAAACTAAAGTGCATTAATATTAAATATTGTAAGACACAGAACAGAATAACCAGCGACACTTGCGAACACAATACAGCCGGGAGGTGAAACCTAATGGCCTGGGGGAAGAAACTGTTTCTCATCCTGACTGTTCTTGTCTTTATGCATCAGAGTCTCCTGCCTGATGGTAGAAAGTCAAAGAGGATGCTGGATGGATGGGTGGGGTCCTTAATAATACTAAGGGCCCTGTGTATGCAGCGCTCCTGATAAATGTCCCCGGTGGATGGTAGGGAGACCCCTATGATCCTCTCAGCTGTTCTCACAGTCCTTAGTAGGGTCCTCCGGTCTAATGCTCAGCTACTCCCATTCTAGATGGAGATGTCACTTGTCAGGATGCTCTCAATGGTGCTCCAGTAAAATGTAGTTAAGATGAGGGGTGGCGGAAGGTGGGAGCCTTGCTTGCTTCAATCTTCTCAGGAAGTGGAGGCACTGCTGTACCTTCTTGTTCAGGGAGGTGATATTAAGGTCATCCGTGATGTGAGCTCCCAGGAACTTGGTGCACCTAACTCTCTCTATGGAGGAGCCACGTATTCACAGAGGGGGATGGTTTGTTTGCACCTTCCTGAAGTCCACAGTGATTTCCTTTGTCTTCTCCCCATTTGGGCTTAGGTTGTTCTTCTCACACCAATCCACGAGCCGCTCCACTTCCTCTCTATACTCCGTCTTGTCATCGTTCTTGATAAGGCCAACCGCTGTTGTGTCATCTGCAAACTGGATGACATGGTTTGAGCTGGATCCTGCGACACAGTCGTGCGTCAGCGGTGGGATGAACACACAGCTCTGGGGAACCCCGTGCTCAGCGTAATGGGACAAGAGACGTTGCTGTCCACACAGACTGACTGTGGCCTTACTGTTAAGAAGTCCAGTAACCAGTTGCAGAGGGAGGTGTTGAGACCCAGCAAGGATAGTTACCCCACCAGTTTCTGGGGTGTGATGGTGTTGAACGCTGAACTGAAGTCTATAAACACCAGTCTGGCATACAAGACCCCATTTTCCAGTGGGACAGGACAGAGTGGAGGGCAGAGGCTATTGCATTATCAGTGGATCAAATTGAGCGATAGGTGAACTGGAAAAGGTCCAGTGTAGCCAGGAGAAGGGCTTTAATGTGCTCCACGACCAGCCGCTCAAAGTATTTCATAATGGGCAATGTTAATGCCACCAGACAATAGTCACTTAGGTAGGTTACTGTCACTTTCTTTGGCACTGGAATGATGGCAAATACAGTGAAAGCAAATCCAGAGACTTCACCCCAGATTTGGCTTAAAGTGCGGCAGGCAAGGACAACTGTCAGCTGCTAATCTTGAGATATTAATAAAAGTAATCAAAGACAACTCCCACCACTAAATACTGTCATCTCGATAGATATCCTTTAGGTGGCCTTACTTTCACCCTGATAGCTTGCTGTCTACTCTGCACATGAAACATTTCATCTCTGGAGTACTTCAATTATCCAATTACTATCCTTCCTACCAGTTTCAGGTTCTTGATAACTTGGCTAAGGTTCGTTTTCAACTCACAAAAATGAGCCCCGTGGATCATTATGATCTTTAGTATTTTTATGCTTTCGCCTTGTCCTTTTCCATAAATATTCCAAACATAACAATATGATGATCGTTGTTCCACAAATTAAAAGTTAGGAAGATTGGGCACTTTACTGAATGGGTTAAGAACTCCAGCCCAGACTAATGATGAAGCTCTAATTTACACTGGCCTGGGGATAAGATGGCCTTGGTTTTAATTATTTTAGTAGCCTTGACAACTCTGTTAAAGACCGTTTCTAGTTTTTCCTACTGGCAGGAGCAATAATAGTAATCAAAATAATCTTTAGTGGTGTATCAGTTGGACTTAAATGACACTGCTCCACGAGAGAATTCTGTGTTATTGCTGAAGAATAATATCAATCCTAAAACTTTCATGGCTTCACTTTACAGATTGTCAAGCCTCTCCTTACCCTTCACCTGAGACCCTGACTCTGATTTCTTAAACACGGTAGCGTAGCACATTACAGTACAGGTGACCTCAGTTCATCTCCTGCTGCTACCTCTAAGGAGTTTATACATTCTCCCCAATACCGCTTGGCTTTCCTCCGGGTGCTCCGATTTCCTCCCACAGTCCAAAGACGTACCTGTTGGTAGGTTAATTGGTAATTGTCCCGTGATTAGGCCAGGGTTAAATCGAGGGCTGATGGCCGGCACGGCTCGATGGCCCAGAAGGGTCTGTTCTGCGATATATCTCAACATAACAATAAATAATCAACAAAACATTTCACACATTGCAGAAAAGGTTTCTTTTTCTTGTGAAAAGAAATACCAGCAACAAACTTGAGAGTATGTCAGTAACAGCCCTGGGGTTTTGAATTCCAATATCTGTTTCTGGGATGCACTAATCACTGGCATCATTAAAAAGAAAGGGTAGACATTCTACAGCATGTTGAGAAAAGGAATCTCAGTTTTGCTTGGTGATGTGCTGTTATCAACCAGGGAATTATTTCTTAAGTTGTAGAAATTATGTAAAGGTCAAAAATCTATAGCACGTTGAGAAAAGGAATCTCAGTTTTGCTTGGTGATGTGCTGTTATCAACCAGGGAACTATTTCTTAAGTTGTAGAAATTATGTAAAGGTCAAAAATATATTTATTTTAACATGTTATGACACCTGAAATTTTAAAATATTCTTTGAGTACTTTTTTTTAAAAACATATACACTACAAAACAGGTCATTCATAGAAGGAACTTTGTAGGAAGCACTTTGCTCCTTTTTTTAGATATGAAGACACGTAGTCCCCTTTTATTGTCATTTAGTAATGCATGCATTAAGAAATGATACATTATTTCCTCCGGTGTGATATCACAAAAACACAGGACAAACCAAGACTGAAAAAACTGACAAAACCACATAATTATACATATAGTTACAACAGTGCACAATACCATAACTTGATGAAGAAAGTCCGTGAGCACAGTGAAGTTCAAAGTTTCTCAAATGTCCCACATCTCACGCAGTCGGGAGAGGGAAGAAAAACTCTGCCTGCCATGCCGACCACAATCCGACTCTGAGTCATCCGAAAACTTCAAGCTCTGAGCAGCTCTCCGACACCGAGTACTGAGCGCCATTTCTGTCCAAGTGATTCAACCTCTTTCTTGGTCGCCAAAAGCAGGCAAGGCCGGGGATTTTGAGGGCTTCCCTCCGAAAGATTCCCGACCACACAGTAACGACAGCAGCGGACGGGCATTTCAGAAATTTCCCCAGATGTTCCTCTGTGGTTTCACGTCCATTCTCCATCAAATCAGAATTGTCCATGGCCCCTATTTAACAGATACGATATCATTTTTCACCAGAGGGCTGCGCACGCGCGGCGCGCTGCCATCTTCTCCTCCCGACTTTTTGTCGCTATTTTGGGCGATTTTGAATCGGGCCAGCCTGAAGATAATGAACACTGAGCTGAACTGAATATGCCTGGGCTCTTTCAATTCTGTGTTTTGTATTCTGTGTTTCTTGCTAATTTCTTTTGCTGTTGCCATTTACGCAATTTGTTTTGTTTTTTTTTGCACACAAGAGGTGGGGTTGATGTTTATCCTTTGAACAGTTTCCGTGATTTTCTTTGTTTTGTGGCTGTCTGTGGGCAAGGCGAATCTCAGGGTGGTTTAGTGCAAACATACTTTGATAATTAATCTACTGTGAATCTTTGAATCTTTGCTGTGTACACACATCTACTGATGCCTCTGGACACATCTTCAGTGATGTTCCTGGAATCGTCGGGTGTTTCGGGTCTTTCAACATCATACAACCTCCTCCAGGTGACCCAGCCGGGGCTGATCAGACCCCAGCTTGTGTCCAGATGGCTAGCTACTTATGACTCCATGGCTCCCCTCTTTTGAGCCACAGCCATCTTGAGGCCCTCTCTGCCGCATCGGTGGTACTGCGGATGGCTCTCCTCTTCCTCTCTCCCTCGATGCGCAAAATGCTGTAGGCTGTGTACAAAATTTCCCTATCAGTGCAATTAAAATCAATTGATCTGTTTTATTTGATGTTGAGAGATACTGAGGGTGGTTCTCCTGTCCTTCACATAGTACCATATGATCTCTCAAATTCCTTAGGCCCTTGAAATATCTCTCAATATAATAGGCAAATCAAAATTGCTCTATGCTGTGTAGCCTGTAGTTTTTGGAACCATGTTTTGGAATTGAAGTACAATATCCAGCAGATATTACTCATCTCCGCACTGAACTGCAGCTTTGGCCTGCAAGTGACTCACTTTCGTGAACTTCAGTTCTGGTTACTATTTACTTACTTTTATTGTTTGCACAATTTGTCTTTTTTCTCTCTGCACATTGGGTGTTTGGAGGGGGTGGTTTCTTTTGTTTAAATGGGTTCTATTGTGTTTCTTTGTTTCGTGGCTGCCTGTAAGGAGATGTATCTCAAGGTTGTATAAAGTGTACATATTTTGATAATAAATGTACTTTGAACTTTGATTCTGTATTTGGTAGATTTGAAAGTTTCAAACAAGACATCCAAATCCAGTACGGTTCACAATGCAGCAATCTTTCAGCAACGCAGTGAAGCCTCGGCCTGTTTTATTTGCACTCAAGGGTAGGACTTGGACTAATAACCTTCTGCATCAGAGATGAGTGTGCTGCTGCTTGAGGTATAACTGATCTTGTTGCCTTAGCGTGGTTTGTTTCACCTGGGAAATTTGTGCTCTTCACATCTTCCCCATTTAAGTTGACAAAAGACTATAACTGCATCATGACACAGAAAGAGACTTTACCCTATCATACCCGTTCTGGTGAAGTTATCCAGTCCCTTGCTCTTGCCAAATTATCCCGCATTCTCTTCCCTTTCAAGCAAGTTCCTTTTGAGAGAACCAACAAGTCATCTCCCTACACATTTTCAGCAGATTATGAAAACTTGGCATGCAATCTATTTTTTCCCCCTATGGCTATGAATACTTTTACCAATTACCTGGACAGTTTATATATAAAGATCAGCTTTATTTGTCACATGTACACCGAAACATACAGTGAAGTGTGTTGTTTGCGTCAAATCAAATCAGCAAGGATTGCGAAGGGCAGCCCACAAAGTTTGCCAAGCTTGCTGCGCTAGCTTAACATGCCCATGTCTTACAAACCCTAACTATGTCCTTGGAACGTGGGAGGAAACTGGAGCTACTGGAAGAAACGCATGGGGTCACAGAGGGAACATACAAACGCCTTATAGACAGCAGTAGGAATCAAACCCAGATCCTACAGCTGTAATAGCGTTACTAAAACTGCTATTCCACGGTGCCACACTTATAAGTATATATTTTGTTTGTTTACTTATTTACTTTACATAGAGATACAGTGTAGAGTAGTCCCTTCTGATCCTTTGGGCTGCACCACCCAGCAATCCCCAACAACCCCGATTTAAACATAACCTAATCACAGGACAATTTACGATGACCAATTAACCCTACCCAGTATGTCTTTGGACTGTGGGGGGCAACTGGGGCACCCGGAGAAAACGCATGCATTCCACAGGAAGGATGTACAAACGTCTTACAAAGGATGCTGGGATTGAACTCTGAACTTTGATGCCCCAAGCTGTAATAGCATCGTGCTCACCGCTACGTTACCGTGGTGCCCATGGTATTTACGTAGATTTCTAAAACCTTTATGTATTCACTTGCCCTGGTTCCTGTCATTCATCAGCTGCTGATACTTTATCGATGGGAAGCAGAATGCTTACCACAATGCCTTTGCTGTCTCCCACCGAGCTGCTCAGTCCCAATACGGCCACAGACAGGAAGAGCAACTGAAATTACGTTTGAGAGTGCCCTAGGATGGGCTTATTCTCTTGCACCTCCTCCTCCGATGCAGCAAGTGGGAAGATCTTCAGATGAATTTCTTATGCCCTTTCTGCTTTTATTGCACCAGCTCAGGTGCGCTCAACACGATTTATTGTTTTGTAGAAGCCTTTAAAGGAAGTATTAGCTGCAGACCGACCGGAAAACTAAAGACTGCGTTGTATAAAAATGTCAATAAGAAAGACTGATACACTGAAATTTCTAAAGCCAAGTAGTATCATATCTGACCTTTACTCTGTAAGATGGGACGATCAGATAAATGGGTAGATCCTTACACTGAAACATAGAACATAGATCACTATGCACAGTACAAGCTCTTTGGCCCACAATTTGGTCCTGAAGTTTTAACCTGCTCTAAGATTGATCGAATCCTTCCTTCCTACATAGCCATCCATTTTTCTATCATCCACGGTAGGACAGCATGGTAGTGTGAGTGGTTAGCACAACACTTTACATTACCAGTGACCCAGAGTCAATACCCGCCGCTGCCTGTAAGGAGTTGTACGCTCTCCCCGTGACTACGTGGGTTTCCTCTGGGTGCTCTGGTTTCCTCCCGCAGTCCAGGTTAATTGGTCATTGTAAATTGTATCGTGATTAGGCTGGAGTTAAATCAGAGGGTTGCTGGGCAGCCCGGCTCAAAGTACCAGAAGACCCTGCTCCACGCTGTGTCTCAATAAATAAATAAAATAAAATAAACGTGCCTATCTAGGAATTTTTTAAATGCCCTTTTCTGCCTCTGTCTGCCTCTACCACCACATCTGGCAGGACGTTCATGCACTCAATGCTGTCTGTGTAAAGACGTTACCTTTGGCATCCCCCCTACACTTTCTTCCAGTCACCTTAATATTATGCACCCTGGTATTAGTCATTTACACCCTGGGAAAAAGTCTTTGGCTATCCACTTGATCTATGCTGGTTATCATCTTGTACTGGGTGGCGGGGTGGAGATACGTCTCTGCCAAAGGAGGTGTAAGGTGCTCCTTCCCTCTGCTAGCCTGCAGGTCACCCTTGGGCAAGGTGTAGCACCTACTTAGCACCTGAAGCCATGGGAGTAGGTGATAGATGGTCATATGAGCGGCTGGTGAATATCACAAGTTCCGGTTATGCGACCATTGAAGTCAGGCAGACAATCTCTGAAGAGCATTGATAATGGCTGGGGTCACCCGTCTTGTAAGGATACTGCCCAGAAGAAGGCAATGGCAAACCATTTCTGTAGAAAAATTTGCCAAGAACAATCACGGTCATGGAAAGACCATAATTGCCCATATCATACAACATGGCACAAAACAAACAAACATCTTGTACACCTCTATCAAGTCGCCTCTCATTCTCCTTCAGTCCAAAGAGAAAAGCCCAAGCTTGCTCAACCTATTCTTATAAGAAATGCTCTCCAATCCAGGCAGCATCCTGGTAAATCTCCTCTGCACTCTCTCTAAATCTTCTCCAACCTTCCTATAATGAGGCGACCAGAAATGAACACAACAGCCCTATTGTGGTCTAATCAGGATTTTACCTTTATTCATAAATCAGCAGGTACTATGTCATATGGAGGAAGCTGGATGTGAGGAGGAGGATTAGAAAAATGATCTCATTGTCTCCGTAAGTTCCAGCATTCTCATCGGTCGGAGCCCCTGTAACGTGCCACTCCAACTGTGCCACAGCCTTACCCTTGTGGTATTCATGGGATAAAAATGGTTATGTGATACAGCCATGTCTGCCCCCTTTCACCAGCTGCCACTGCCAGAGATTGTCCTACCCTGTCTTCCCAACGAGAGGGAAGTGTTCTAGTGCCTGCTGCTTGATGGGGTGTACTGCAGTGTGCACGGATACTGAAATGTGAGAATGAATCTTGTGGACCATTGTGTTCTGGGGTGTTTGCTCTCATATATACCGTAATAGTGTTAAGTATCATTCCTGATTAACAGGCATTGCTTGATTGTGAGGGTGGTCAAGTGGTTGAACACAGAAGCTAGTGGTGGAGTGGTATTTGAAAGTGACCTTAATCATCTGTCTGAACCAGATGTTGATAAAACTGCATCTAAGTCTTCGTCACAACTCCAGAGCGTCTTATGCTGAGCTACCATCTTCCACTGTGCTCACTGTGTGCCCCTGGAGGAGCTTGATTCCCTTGCGCCTCCCATTCCTGAGCCCATTGCCCCTCCCATTCCTGAACCCATTGCCCCTCCGCATTCCTGAACCCCTTGCCCCTCCCCATTCCTGAACCCCTTGCCCCTCCCATTCCTGAGCCCCTGCCCCTCCCCATTCTTGATTCCCTTGCCCCTCCCATTCCTGAGTCCCTTGCCCCTCCCCATTCTTGATTCCCTTGCCCCTCTCATTCCTGAGCCCCTTGCCCCTCCCCATTCCCCACCCCCTCTCCACCATTGGTAACCTGCACATCTAGTCCTTGTCATCTGCTTCACTGAGCATTCAGTTTCAGCTGCAGGCAAGTGCAGGGCCTGCCATGGCCCAGGTGTGGCTGCCCTCCCACTCAGCAGTATCTGAAACTACACCACCTCTCGCCTTCATACGAAGGAGTCAGCTTTTCACCAGTACGGAACCATCTCAACCAACGTTGCTACTCAACTCCGCCGTGGATGGCCTCAAGCCTGGTTGCGGAGGGAGGAGGGTTGGGCATGGAGCTAGCAACCCTCTCCAGTAAAAACCCTGTCTCAGACATCCCACCCTGCAAAGACTCATTTCAGGGTGGTAGCACCATCAATTTGCGGGACACTCCCGGAACTTCTGGGAGAGGTGGGATGTCTGCAATAGAGTCGCTCCTTAGCAGCTGGCCAGCTAGTTTAAATAACATTAGCTATGCTAATGAACGAATGACACCTGTTAAACTCACCTCAACATGTCTTTTACAGTCTTAACCCACCATGGGCAATAGAAAAGTCACTGTTGCAAACAGTGCAGCGAGCAACACTGTCATTATTTTTGACCCCTATTAGGCAGGGGTATACGTTAGGGTAGTCTGGGGTGACGTGCATTTTATATTTTCGTTTTTTGGAACACTCTCCTATGGCGTGCGCTCTCTCTCGCGCTCGCTCCCTCACTCTCTCTCTCTCTCTCTCTCTCTCTCTCGTGGTCTGTCTCGCGCTGTCGCTCTCAAAAAAATTGATTTCCAGGACATTGTATATAATTTACGGGCATCAGGGAGCCACTATTAATATGCAGGAGACTCCCGGAACTTCCGGGAGAGGTGGGATGTCTGCTATCCTGAGCTACAGCAACACCAACAGAAGCTCCAAAGGTCTGATCCCTGGGGGAGGAAGGATCCTCGCCTAGCAGATGCATGAAGTTGTGTGGTGCAAGTGAAAGCCATGAACAACCTCCGGCCTGAGACAAAGGAAGCTGTTGTCAGTGGCTTATGCCCCAGTAGGGATGATAAGATTAAGAAGAAACCAATGTTGCTGCTCTCTGAATTAGACTCCCTTCCTGAGGCTCCAGCCAACATAACAGTACAATTACAATCACACTGATAAGCAGACAGTACAAATTTATAGATTGCTTTTACCGGTTTGACTCAGCATGGTTTATTTACACATTGCGAACGCTGTGTCTTTTTTTCTGGGGCTATCTAATGAAACTCCAGCAGACGAAAGGTCCTTGGCAAATGTTAAATTTTAAGACGCTGTTTAGGGGGTGATACTTAAAATGCCCAGCATAAGGAACGATTTCATTATTATCACTCCTTATGCTGAGTAATAGGTTGACGCAACGCTAATACAGCTCGGGGCATCAGAGTTCAGAGTTCAATCCCAACATAAGGACATTCTGTACGTCCTCTCTGTGGAATGTGTGGGTTTCGTCCGGGTGCTCTGGTTTCCTCCCACAGTCCAAAGACATACCAATTAGCAGGTTAATTGGTCATTGTAAATAGTCCTGTGACCAGGTTAGGGTTAAATCGGGGTTGTCAGGGGGATGGCTGGGCGACACGGCTTAAAGGGCCCGAAGGGCCTTTTCCGTGCTTTATCTCAAACTAAAAAATAAATTAAGTAAAGATTGCCGAGAATCTCAGCAGGGACCTCCCTCCTGATAGAAGCAACAGCAGGCAGCAATGTGGAAAAGACATATAGCTAGCTCTTAACTCAGTTTGAAATGTTGTGACATTCTGACAAATAACTGCTGTCTTGGTGAGGCTTGTATCTGCCACAACAGCCCGTGCGAGGACTGATCCCAGTAAGGAAGAGAGCTAGATCACGCCAGAAGGAAGCAATATTTACAAGCCATGGCAAACAGAGAAGATTTAGCTCACGAAAGCCTCATTCACACATTTAAGATGTTATTTTGCCATTTTGGTGAATTGCAAAAGCTAGTTAAAGGCAGAAATAAGTACTTTACATCACAGCCAATTTTGCCTTAATTCCACTTCCCTGAATGATCTCCAGCATGTCTTGGTTCTACCATGTAGACCATAAGACAGAGAAGAATTAGGCCATTCGACCCATCGAGTCTGCTCCACTATTCAATCATGGCTAATTTATTTTCCTTTATTGAGGTACAGAATGGAACAGGCCCGTCTGGCCCCTTGAGCCTCATCGCCCAGCAAATCCCAGTTTAATCTGTGCCTTATCACGGGACAATTTACAATCAACAATTAAATTGCCAAGCGGTACATCTTTGGACTGTGAGAGGAAAGTGAAGCACCTGGAGGAAACCCACACAGTGATGTGGAGAATGTACAAACTCCTTACCGACAGCGCCTTCTAGCTAGTCCTCCTTCCCCTCCCCCCACCTTTTTACTCTGGCACCTTCCCCACCTCCCCCCCTTTCCTTTCCAGTCCTGATGAGGGGTTTCGGCCCGAAAAGTCAACTGTTTATTCATTTCCAGCGGGAATTGAACCTGGGTCACCTGTACTGTAAAGCATTGTGCTAACCATGACACTATTGTGCCTCCCCAGTTCCATTCTCTTTCTCAACCCCATTCTCTGGCCTTCTCCCTGTTACCTTTGACACCTGACTAATCAAGAACCTTATCAACTTTCACTTTAAATATAACCAGTGACTTGGCCTCCACAGCTGTCTGTGGCAATGAATTGTGCAGATTCACCACCTTTCAGTTGAAGAGATGCCTCTTCATCCCCGTTTTAAAGGCACTTGATGGAGCCATAGAACGATAGAGATTTTATTCTGCTAATAGTACAGTACAAATCCGAGCTTACAGAGTTTACAGAGAAAACATGCAGTACAGTGGAGTGAATCCATTCATTGTTCAACAGGACAAGACGTTGGAGGTCATTTGGAAAGTGATCCCTACGGGAATCACAGCATTCAGTTCCACTGGACAGTTACACACTCTGCCCACTTTATTGGTCACCTCTTGAGGCTAATGAAGTGCCCATTGGGTGTATGTTCGTGGTCCTCTGCTGCTGTAGCCCCTCCACTTCAAGTTTCAGCATGTTGTATGTTCAGAGATGCTCTTCTGCATGCCACCGTTGCAATGTGTTGTTATTTGAGTTACTGTCGCCTTCCTGCCAGCTTGAGAACCAGTCTGGCCATTCTCCTCTAACCTCGCTCATTAACAAGGCATTTTCGCCCACATAACTGCCGCTCACTGGACTTTTTTTTTAATTTCTCACACCATTCTTTGGAGAATGTTGTGCGTGAAAATCCCAGGAGATCAGCCCTCAGGATCCCAGGTCCCAGGAGATACTGAAACCACCCTGTCTGGCACCAATAGACATTCCACGGTCAAAGTCATTTAGATCATGTTTCTTCCGCATTCTGATATTTGGTCTGAACAACTGAGCCTCTTGACCATGTCTGCATGCTTTTATGCATTGAGTTGCTGGCACATGATTGGCTGAGTGATATTTGCTTTAACGATCAGGTGTACATGTGTAACTATTAAAGTAACAACTGAGAGCTTGCAATCTAAATCAGTAGTGTCCTCTGGCTATGTACTTCAGTGCAAATTACAATATAATCATCCACTTAGACAAAATGAAATGTGCACATTCCCTGGCATAGCACACCCTAGTTAATAGGCACAGTGAGAGAAAAATGATGACAGACTTGGCTTATGATTTTTGAGAAAATTGATTAAAACATTAACACATTATTAAACTGGCATCATTGATTTATATTCTTAGAAATGCTTTGAAAGCCAATGTATTGCTTCAGAATAAATTTATAGCAGGAGATCAGAGACTTGGGCCCAAGCTGAGGTGGAGCAAATCCTAGACAATTACCTTATGCAGAAGAGTAGCAGGTATTTGCAATGTATCTCCTGTTTCTATATGGAGATAAAACTGGAATCATTTAATGCTGTGTTTGTGTTGTGTATCACTGCGCAGCTACCCTATGCTACAATTCCAATCCGCACGTAGGCTTGTGTAACATAGCACAACGCGTATGAGGAATTGGACACAATCAGATGCAGTAATTTCCTCCTTCTGGTGAACGAGATGAATTAAAAGCCACCTCCATCTCTAATTAGAGATAGATTCTTCTTGGCTCACAGACTTTGAATTCGGGCATTCAGTGAAACACTTCTCCATTTCCTTGCTTCAAAAGCAAAATTCAGTGAGAATGAAAAATCTGACTTGAAACCAGAAAATGATGAAAATTCTCAAAGGAGTTAGACAAGTCCTGAAAACTTCAGGTAAATGTTAAGTCTAGTCCTTTCTCCGCGGTGCAGCTGATCTGAGTATTCCACCACTTCATTAGATCCCTCTCCACATGCAGGGGCCAGAATGACAGACCTATAATAAATCCTGTAAACGTGCAAACAAGATGGGTTCTCATTGTTACAGTAAGACACTCCCTCCCTCCACTAGCCTGCCAGTCACCTTTGAGCAACGTGTAACGCCTGCTTAGCCTCCAATTCCACCCCCCACCCCTGATCAGGGTCACGTGAAGCCATAGGAACTGATGGTGGATGATCGTATGAGCATCTGGCACATATTACAAGTTCAGGTTATGTGATCACTGATGCCAAGCAAACTCTGAAGAGTATTGATAACGGCTGGGGTCACACGTCTTGTAAAGACACTGCCCAGAAAGCAATGGCAAACCACTTCTATATGAAAATTTGCCAGAATCTATTAAGGTTATGAGACCATGATCGCCCAAGGCATACAACTCAGTGCATAATGATGATGATAAATCCTGTCCCACTGGTAACCTCTTCCCAATTCCTGGTCTTTATTGGTGATCATCTTCCCCCTCTCCCTCCACCCCCAATATTTTGACCAACACATTACTTCTTGATGACCACTTGCAGAATGGCAGGAATCCAAAAAGGAATGGCATGCTTGCCCATTTACGTAGACATGGCTTGTTGGCTTGTGCAGACCTTAGACTTCCCTCTCACTAAAGTAACAAAAGCTCTCGATCAAGCATCAGACTGTCACTGTTCTTTTCCACAGTAATAAGCTTTCAAACATTGAAAGATTCAAGTCTAAAGTATTAAAAAACAGTATTAAAATCTTGACATAAGCAAATAAAATTTTAGAATTAATTCCCCACAACTTTGAAGTCAGTACAATAATATGTGCTGCTTAATCATGGCTGAATGAGACTTTTTCTGTGGAAAATAGTTGTAAACAATCACCATAAGCAATGAAGAGGTGAGCGAAAGCAAGGGCTGTTCCAAGGGTCGTGGCATGCGGGTGTGAGACGGAGTCGGAGCATGGCCGAAGCGTGTTCAAGTGGCTGGAGCGTGGTCGAGGCATGTTCAAGACGAAGTCAGAGTTGGAGAGAGTGGAGAGGAAAGAAGTCGTTTCAGAGCCTGCCCACCTGGGAGTGAGGTTGGACCAATCTAAGCATCGGCCATCTTGGAAATGTTGAGTATGGGCCTGCCCAGAGCATATCGCCGCGGCAGGGCCCGGGTCCTTGTGCAGGGGATCGGCCTAGGTGGCCTGAAAAGGCAGGGTGTCAGGGCCAGAGGCGTGGGTCAAGCCGGTTTTGTCCTGTGACGTTTTACTCCACTCTCCTGGGCGCTGAGGCTGAGCCTGTGGCTTACTCTGGCTGCTCCAGTCTTTGTGCCTGTGAGCTTCGCGGCAATTCTCCCTCCCGTGCGATGAACTGAGACTGAGGCTATAGGCCAGCTCTGGCTGTTCCAGGCTTCGGGCCTACGGACTCAATTTTGTTCTGAATGCTGATAACCCTATTATTATTGTTTGCATGATTGATTTTTTTTCCCCACTCTCTGCACAGTGGGCATTGGTCTTTTTTTAAAATTGGGTTCTTTCGGATTTCTTGGTTTGTGGCTGCCTGTAAGCAGACAAATCTCAAGGTTGTAAATTTATACATTCATTGATAATAAGTCTATCTGAACTGTTTTGACCCCTTTGTCCTACCTTCTCTGCACAATCCTAATCTCCTTTACTAATCAAGAATCTATCAATTTCTGCCTTAAATACACTGAGTAACTTGGTCCCCACCACCCTCTGGGGAAACTTAAAGGTATAGTGCGTGACAAAATGCAATAAAATGTAGGCTTAGGACAGCTTTTCTTATATAATAAGCTGAGTGGACTATGGATTGTACTAAATTATACAGCATAGCATAAATAACTTGTTAAAACCATTTGCAAATTTGAAGAGAGGGGCTTAGTCCCAATACATACAAAAAGTATGCTTGTTGTGTTAATATTGTTAATAATTTTTGTTTTTGGCTTTGGTTGTCACAAGTACCGAGATACGGTGATAAGCTTATCTAGTATACTGTTTGTTCAGATTGAATAACTCCACAGTGCATTGAGTTAGAAATAGGTAACTATGCAGAACAAAGAGTAAAAGCTGTCAAAAAAGTGCAGTGCAGGTAAATGATAAAGTGTAAGATCATAACGAGATAGATTGCGAGGCCAATAGACCATCCTATTGTACAAGGTGTCCATTCCGGAGTCTGACAACAGTGGGATAGAAGCTGTCCTTGAGCCTGGTGGGAACGTGCTTTTAGACTTTTGTATCTTCTATCCAGTGGGAGAGGGGAGAAGTGGTAGTGTCTGGGTTGGGTAGGGGTCTATGATTACGTAGGCTGACTTAGAGTATAGACTCTCTGGGTAAAAACTTTACCCCTCACGTCCACCTTGAATCTATCCCCTCTCACCATCAATGCCCTCTGGTATTAGACATTTCAATCCTGGGAAGCTCTATCTGTGCCTCTCATAACCTTGTAAGCCTCTATCAGATCTCCCCTCAGCCTCCGACACTCCAGAGAAAACAACCCAAGTTTATCCAGCCACTCACATGCCCTCTAAACCAGGCAGCATCCTGGTAAACCTCTTCTACACTCTCTCCAAAGCCTCAATGTCCTTCCTATAGTTCATGGCGGGGAGATAGGTTTCTGTGACGTGCTAAGCTGTGCCCACAACTCCCTGCAGTTTCCTGCAGTTAACATACCAGGCCGAGATGCATCCAGTCAGAATTCTTTCTTTGGCGCATCGATAAAAGTAGGTACTTTTTTAATGGTTGACAGGTACATGGAAAATTTCTTTAGCCTCCTGAGGAAGTAGAGGCATTGCTGATCTTTCTTGACCATGACATCAATGTGATTGGACCAGAACATTGGTGATGTCCACACCTAGGAACTTGGAGCTCTCGATTCTCACACCTCAATACCAATGGTGGCCATAATAGTAGTCTTGCTATCACTGATTCAGTCTCTTTGTCAGCAAACAGATGAAGAATGTGTGTAAACACTGGAGGCTTTTATTGCGTGTGCCTTGGTTGCACATGAATCATAATTGTTATGCCAGTCTGAAAATTAGGTGAGCGTTGTGCTCTGCTTAGTTAAGCGTCAAAACAAAATGGCTAAAGCTGCCATCTGGTACAATTGATAGTAAAAAGAATAATTAAAAATAGCTCTTTCAGGCACTGTGGCTTCTGCTTACTATTTGACACTCAGGAAATTTGATTTCACTTTCCAGCTGGTTGTATTGATCTGCCCTAGATCTGAAAATCATAGCCGTAGAGTCGCGGAAAAGTACAGCACAGAAACAGGCCCTTCAGCCCATCTAATCCATGCCACACCATTTAAACTGTCTTCTCCCATCAGGACCATAGCCATCTATACCCCTGCCATCCATTGTATTTATCCAAACTTCTCTTAAGCATTGAAATCGAGCTTGCATGCACGACTTGTGCAGCCAAATTGTTTCCCGAAATACATAGCTAGCTGCAAGAAGATTCCTTAATGATTTTTTGCCAGATCCTGATATTCAGATGTAACTATCATCCCGGATAATCTTAGAACAGTTCTAAGTTGTCTAACCTTCCAAAAAAATTGTGCATTGTCCATACAGACCCAAAGGGAGAGTTAATTAGGACTTTAACAAGCATTGCTTTTAGTTAGAAAGCCTGAAATCTTTGATTGTAAAGGCTAGGTTTTGGGGGGCATTTCAAGGATGTAGTTCTGTTTTGCAAGTTCAGGGAGTTGAGGGCATCAAAGAAGATTTGGACAAATCAACCAACCATATTGAATGCAGATTGAATCATATTGAATGGTAGGGCAGGCTGGAAGGGCTGAATGGCTTCCTTCCTCTCCTATTACCTTTTTATAATTTTCAGTTCAGCTAAAATTGTGAAAGGGAATGACTGGAATGGGGCTAACCAGACTCTGGTTCCGTCCAGCACAAATACTGTGGACAGGATGCCTCCTGATTGTTCTATTTTAGGTTGAGCTTCAGCACGGAACCGGCCCTTTCATTCCTCCGAGCCGCGCCACCAGCAGCACCCCCCCCCCCGATTTAAACCTAGCCTGATCATGGGATAAGTTGCAATGGTCAGTTAATCTACCAACCCGTAGGTTTTTGGACTGTGGGAGGAAACCGGAGCACCCGGAGGAAACCCACGTAGAAGCTCCTTACAGACAGAGGTGCGAATTGACCCCAGGTCGCCGGTACTATAAAGTGCTGTGCTAATCACTACTCCACTGTGCCGTCCCACTGCAGCACTGTGTAAGTTATGATCACTGAATGAATCTCCAAACAAATAAAACATTCCTTTACTCTTCATAAACTAACTCGAGCGTTAAATCTATAAGAATTCTCCAATGGCTAAGCATCGCACAGATCACTTGCGTTTATAGAGTGAGTCATGACGATACTTGTGTTAATAAAATGCTGTTTTAAATAACAATTTCATCCTTTTGCTCAGTTTCCGAAGAACAAGCCTTCTGTAAATATCATTGAAGCCTGATGCTCTGCGGCCAAGAGGATGCTCCAAATAACCCACTCTAACTTTCCCTTGGGAGGAAGTAGCCAGCGTCGGAATGCTCCGAACACCCTGCTTCATAAACAGAATTAAAAGCACACATTAAGCAAGATCTCCTAAAAGAAGATCATCTTCAACAAGGACACGACACACTTTAATTCCTCAACTGTGGAAAAGACCCAAAGGTCCTGATCACTTTGTACTCTGCAACTAAAGGTAATTTAACCAACATTTCACCTCTACCTTCCCGTGAAAGGAGACTCTGCTACGGAAACAAACATTTAGAATTACCGGTGTAGCTTCGAAGTTCACTCACTGACAGTTCATTGGACGAAATATTAACTATTGACAAGAGCGGTTGTGGAAATGCGACATACCGATGACATGCAGACCTTAAAGGAGATATTTAGCATCTTTAAAGGTACAACGAGGAAGGTAATTTTGACGATAATTACTAAGGTGATATCACTTCATGATCTAAGTATAATGAAGGGCAGCTTCTCTACAAGGAGAATGGCAGAGCAACTTTTGATGTCCCTTTATTGCAAAGATTATTATATTTCTATTTCCATAATCAATTATATTAAATCTCCGTTTTGCTCATGAATGTTTTTTTTTGACTTGCAAGCTGGATATTTCCTATAGCATATGGCCTGTAATATGAAATTAATCTACAAAGAAGTAGCACTTTCTTATCTTTCCAACCATTTGTTTGCCCATGAACCGTTAACACCAAACAGCACAAAACACTTTCACTATTTTTCAAAAATTTATCCAGCAGGGCGCCTTTAAAAATAGAGATGACCAAACTCTTAATTACAAAATAATAGGCAAATTGAGAATGTTCTTTTAACTTTTTCATCGTAGCTGAAGCTGTATCAAACTTAGAAGCAGTGAAGACTTGATAAAAGCATTCTGAACTCTATCTATGATAAAAATTGTGGTCACAATTTAGAGTGGGATTAAAACGACTAAGGCTATAGAACCTATTTGCTTTTACACCACGTCTCTAATGTACAGATTGATCTCGAAATACATACACATTTTTCTTTGAAAAAGGATCCAGTGATTTTTCTTTTTCTTTAATTCTAAACAGGTGAATTGATGAGCACGTGGGAGAGAATAAATTGCGGGCCGACTGGGACAGATGGGATATCTCATCTGGGATCAGGCAGGCTGAAATCCCAACACATGTAACACAATAAATAATTAAGAGGCAGTTTGGTATTTAATTAATTAGAGGAATCTTTCAACAGAATTGTGCTTTAAAACTATTGCAGGCCTGTCCTGACGTTGGCTTTTTTTTTGTGGTGCAGTCCATAGTATGTTACTGCATTTACCAGTATAAGTGAATTGTGATGATTTTGTGATGCCCACCATTCTGTCTGAAACTTACGTAGTTGTGGAGCAATAATCCTTAATCAGAAAATACTAAACCTGAAGTGTAGATTAGATTATCATATTATAAATGTAGGCACAGGTTGAGTACTCCTTATCCGAAATGATTGGGACTGGAAGAGTTTCAGATTCCTGATTTTTTTCGGAATTTTGAATTTATCTTGGGATCGCCATCATTTCCAACTCTGAATTTATGTGCTTTCGGTAAGTAGTCTTTGTCTTACAATTGCTCATCACATATTCGTACTTAGCAGTAAGAATTACTACATGCTATTAACATAATGAAAATATACTGTGTGCAGGGTAACAAAAACAGCACAGTAGCATCAGGAGAATACCTGAATCAGCTGTTAAACAACAAACAACGACAGGCTTTCAGTCTCCACCTACGATGCCTTGTTTCGATTAAAAGGTTACAGTACACTGTATTTGATTTTACTTTTTTTTAGGTTTTATGTAAGGTATAAAAACAATCAACATTGTTACATTTTCGTGAGCAACAATCTCGGCAAACTCAATGAATTTCTCTGCTGCTATGTGATCAGCAGAAGCTTTAAAAATTTAATGCGATGCCTTTTCTTAAATTTCTGCAACCAGCCTGCTGAATGTTCACAATTACCTTCAATTTCAGTTTGTCATGATAAATATTTGCTTGTTTCATGACCTGCATGCCAGTAAGTGACATACGTTCACTGCAACACTGACAAATCCACTCCTTCAGTCGCAATCTTCATTTTTCACTTTATGTAGTGTTTTTCTATTTTTCATTAACTTCTGTTCATTGCATATGTGAGGTGACTTCTCAGAATTTCTGTGGTGTGTAGAGACCTGCACATCTCATGAGAACCTCCCCAGTGCCTTGTGAAACTTTGACGTCATCTCAGCGTTCAAAAAATTTTGGATTTCGGAGGTTTTTGGATTTTGGAATTTTGGATAAGGTGTACTCAACTTGTACAAAAATACTTAACCTGATACTAAACTTTTTTTTAAAACATCTCTTTTGAGTTAGAAGAATGAAGGGTAATTTTTTCAAATCATACAAGATCTTAAGTGCTCAAGATGTGGTGGATGTTAAGATGTTTCCATTTGTGGGTCTCAAAAGAGTGGTCATAGTTACAATGGAGTAGCCATTCACTTAAAACCAAATGTGTGTAGTAACTTTTCCTTGCAGAGGGTGAAAAATATCTGAAATTCTATACCCTAGAGGGTTGTGGAGAGTTGATCACTAGAAGTATTTTAAAGAGCAAATTCACATTTTTTCGGTGCTTTGTTTTCCTCAAGTCTATGACTGAATTTTTGGCCGAAGCCTTTCTTTAGGATAGTGGAATAATGAGGTACGTGGCCAAAGCTGGGCAAATTTGTTAAGATCTCCTTGAATGGTGCAAAGAACTTTAGCCAAAAAAATTAAAATCTGAATTGATCTTCAAAGGTTACCTACCACAAGTGGTTCAAGCATCATCCACCCACACACCTACACAGATACACATGGGGCAACCCAGTAGTTATTTTACCATCATAATTACTGTATGTGCTGTGCTGCATGACATTTATGATCATGGTATTCCTCTATCCGTGACCATGATTGTTCTTGGCAAATATTTCTACAGAAGTGGTTTACCGTTGCTTTCTTCTGGGCAGTGTCTTTGCAAGATGGGTGAGTGACCCCAGCCATTATCAATACTCCTCAGAGACTGTCTGCCTGGCATCAGTGGTTGCCAGGACTTGTGATGTACACCAGCTGCTCATATGACCATCCACTTCAGGTGCTATGACCCCAAGGGTGAACTGCAGGCTAGCGAAGGGAAGGAGCGCTTTATAGCTCTACCCCGCTACCCAAACCATATGGCTGGATACTAGATTATCACAGATTTTTACTGCACAGTGATGCCGAGCCACGTTTGGGTTTGGAAAGTGTGGTTGGTGGCTGAAAGGAAAAAATTAGGAAGCTGGGTTTCCCCTCTTCCTTTCAATATTCCAGTTAAGCCCATTACTCAATCTGAGTCCATGCTACCCTTCATAGTAATACCAGGGAAATCAAGGGGGGATTCGGATATTTACTGCTGATAGGAACTTGGATGTTTTCTTTCCTCATGTTGTCCATGAAGCTTGCCAGACACAACAGTGAGGAAATCACCCCCTCCCCCCCCCAAGTCACTTTCCCTATTTGTACTCCAGTAGAACTGTGAATTGGAATTCAGATCATCTTGATGTGGGGGTAATGAGAATGCACAGCATCTCTGCAGTGGATTACAGTGAAACAAAAGTTTAAAGCAGAAATAAACTTGTATAAATGATGTGCCTTTATAAATAGATCAGGGGTTCCTAACCTGATGGTTAAACGTAGGTGTCCATGGCATAATAAAGGTTGGGAAACCCCTGAAATAGATAGACATTTCCTGGAAAATGATTATATAACGCTTTGTGTGCATAATTGTCACTCTGTGTTAAACCAGTACAAGGGTTCCATGTTTTTTAGATTGAGCAAAATCACAGTGGGATGTCAGCCCATTTTTTTAAATCTCAGTTCTTCCTTAATGGTGAAGCTGACCAGGAGTATGAGTAAACTGCCAATGATTTGCATCATCCATATACAATGAGCATTACTTTTATAAAAAGTGAGCTGGCTGTATCCAAGATGTCTTACAGTCCTACCCTTACTGATCCTACACAACGGTTGCTCACACATGCCTCCATTAGACACGGCTCGCCATACCCTAGTCCAGAGCGAGAGTTTGGATGAAGTTTGACTTCTTATTTTTTCCACATACTCACTGATTTGTCCTAGAAAGTCATATTACTCCCTACAATTCTCCCTGAAGGAGAACTATATTGTTGTTTGAGATTGATTTAAACTGACCTTTAGAAAATCGTGCATAAATTATTTATATGTTTCCAAATATACTTCTTTTTATAAAATATGTTCATTTTTCAAATCTAATTTCTCTAAAGCAATGTTCTTTCATTGAGAATAGCTCAAAGCTTGATCATAATCATCAAAATTCCAGATTTGAGATAGCTTGGATTTCAACCTTAACCAATATATACCAGCTTCTTATAGTATTACACTCCAAATTCTTACTTTATTCACAGATCATTTTCCTTATAGTCTTGCTGTTAGGCACTGAATATCTCATTGCAAGCTGAACATGTACGGGATAAAATAGGGCGGCAGGGTAGCATAGTGGTTAACAGAGCCGTTCACAGTACCAGTGACCCGGGTTCAATTCCCGCCGCTGCCTGTAAGGAGTTTGTACGTTCTCCCCGTGACCGTGTGGGTTTCCTCCGGGTGCTCCGGTTTCCTCCCACAGTCCAAAGGCATACCGGCTGGTAGGTTAATTGGTCATTGTAAATGGCCCTGCGATTAGGCTAGGGTTAAATCAGGGCACTGCTGCATCGCGGAACTCTAAGGGCCAGGAGAGCTGTTCCACGCTGTATCTCAATAAATATTTTGCGTGAGTGAGCTCTTTGGAACAGAACTACTTCAAGTTTCATAGCATCAGTCAAACATTAATAACTTCGAAATTGAGTTAAAGAAACTTCTGATGTTTACATTGTTGGAGAAACTCAGCAAATCAGGCAGCATCTACGGAAGAGAATATACAGTCGACTTGTTGTGCTGGAACTCAGGGTCCTGATGAAGGGTCTTGGCCTGAAACACCGACTGTTTATTCCCCGCCATAGACGCTGCCTGACCTGCTGAGTTCCTCCAGCATTTTGTGTCTGTTTCTCAAGATTTCCAGTATCTGCAGAATCTCCTGTTTATCTTTATATTGTTACAATGTTACATAAATATAATTGCAGATCACTTTTATTCTATAAAATACTTAACGTGAACCATGTAACTGAGATCATGAGAAAATTTGCCACTATGAAAAAAAAATTAGGACTGTAACAACGTCATTTCTGTTACTTCTCTTCAATCTAAGTTCCTTGCAACAACATTGTTTTCCTTATGGTGACTCATAGAGGGTATGAATGACCAATTCACCACAACTACCATAGCAGTCAGTGCTCACCCATGACTCGCTCCACAAGCCTTCTTCAATCAATAGATTTTAGTTTGCGAGAGATTAAACCAGAACAAAATCATTTGATATAAATTCTGTTTCTTTAAGAGTTTTAATATTTATTTACTTGTTTGTTTGTTTGTTTAGATACAGTGTGGAATAGACTGTTCTGACCCTTTGAGCTGCAACCCCGCTATTTAACTGTAGCCTAATTACGGGACAATTTACAATGACCAATTAACCTACCAACTGGCACATCTTTGGACTGTGGGAGGAAATTGGAGCACCCGGAGGAAACCCATGCGGTCACGGGGAGAACGTACACACTCCTTACTGGCAGCAACGGAAATTGAACCCGTGTCACCGGTACTGTAAGGCGTTGTGCCAACCACTACGGCTACCGTGCCACCCCATTGCTTTTTCCGCATTTGTGTACATCAGTGAATCGAAAATTGTGACCAATGTTCCCCTTCAAGTTTCAAGTTGCGTGGTACTGTATTGTCACAGATAGATTGTTGATGGATCAAATCTTAAAATCCGTAAGTGCACAAGACACAACTTTTACTATGGGTTTATAGCTATTGTTTGCCTTCCAGAGAAGGACCACATGGTTTAACCTGGCTCCAATGGTAAAATCTGGTTGAGTTCTATGAGTAATAAAAAGATCCATGGAGGGGCTAATACTGAGGATAGCCATCGCTCTAGATACTTGACTCAGTTTCAGAAACCGTTCTTTGACTAATCAGAAGATGCAGCACGTGGCATCTTATCACTAGGAGACTCATTAGAGCGGTGAAATTGAAAAAAGACCAATCTTCCATTCTAGTCCTGATGAGGGGTCTCAGCCCAAAACATCAAATGTTTATTCATTTCCATAGATGCGACCTGACCTGCTGAGTTCCTCCAGTGTTTGGGTGTTTGTAGACCTATCTACTCTTCCATGCCATCTTTATAAGATAAATATATCCTGAAATATATATGAAATCTGATAAGTTTATCAAAAAAATATATTACTATAGTGATATACTGACCATTTGGAAAGACCTAGTGAAGGACATAATCTATATACTGGAGGACAGTTCTGCATTTTTTTTTCATGAACCTTGTAAAAGTCTTCAAAATGACCATATTTCATCTGAGTGTGGTGTGTTAAACTGTTGATCACAGACTGCTTCTGGGCTATGTAAATGATGGGGAATGAATTCTGCCAGTGCTATTAGTTTCAACAATGTTAGCTGGATTCATAATTTATTATACAAGACAGCTTCATCTACATTAATACAATTCTTTAATATTGTAGTCATTCTGTGGTGTATACTATCAATACTTGTCAAGATTCCTTTTTCTAATCACTATTTTCAGGGAATATCCGTGGAAAATGTTTTCAGAATCAGAATCAGGTTTGATATTACCGGCGTACGTTGTGAAATTTGCTGTCCTTGCGGCAACAGTGCAGTGTAATACATAATAATAGAGGGGAAAAAGCTGCGTATTACAATAAATATATATATATAATCGTTAAATAAGTAGTGCAAAAATAGAAATGAAAATGTAGTGAGGTAGTGCCCATGGATTCAATATCCATTCAGAAATCTGATGGCAGAAGAGAAGAAGCTGTTCCTGAATTGTTGAGCATGTGCCTTCAGGCAAAGTAAATTTGTTGCCAGGGGTGGGTGGCAGTGGAGGCCAAGTCATTGGGTGTGTTTAAGGCAGAGATTGATAGGTATCTGAGTAGCCAGGGCATCAAAGGTTATGGTGAGAAGGCGGGGGAGTGAGACTAAATGGGAGAATGGATCAGCTCATGATAAAATGGCGGAGCAGACTCGATGGGCCAAATGGCTGGCTTCTGCTCCTTTGCCTTATGGTCTTCTGTACCTCCTTCCTGATGGTGACAATGAGAACAAGGCTTGACCTGGGTGACGGTCATCCTTACTGATGGACGCTGCCTTTCTGAGGCATAACTTGGATGCTGGGGAGGCCAGTGCCCATGATGGAGCCTGACTAAGTTTACAACTCTCTGCAGCTCACTTCGATCCTGTGCAGTCGCCCCCATCCCACACCCCATACCAGATTGCGATGAAGCCAATTAGAATGCTCTCCACAGTACATCTGTGGAAATTTTTAAAAAGAACCTTTTACAGACCATAATGTACCTGTGGAGCGTAATCACTGTTGGGGAAATGTGGAAACCAATTTTCACATTGCTATCCTACAATCTATCATCAAATAATTACAGATAAACTTTAATGAGTATAGAAACAAATCTTCACAGTCTTCAAAAGTAGATATTAAGACTATAAATTTGCTTTAGTCTACATGGAGACACAAGAGACTGCAGATGCTAGATGTTTGCATGTATTCAGCATATCAAAGTTCAAAGTAAATTTATTATCAAAGTACATATATGTCACCATATACAACCCTGAGACTCCTTTTTATACATGGCATATCCAGTAAATCCATAATAGAATAATAACCATAATAGAATCAATGAAAGACCACACCAACTTGGACGTTCAACCAGTGCACAAGAGACAACAAACAGTGCAAATACAAAAAGAAAGAAGTAATAATGATAAATAAATATGCAATAAATATCAAGAACAGATGATGATGAGTGCTTGAAAGTGAGTCCATAGATTGTGGGAACATTTCAATGATGGGGCGAGTGAAGTTATCCCTTTTGGTTTAAGAGCCTGATGGTTGAGGGGTCGTAACTGTTCCTGAACATGGTGGTGTGAGTCCTGAGGCTCCTCTACCTTTGTCCTGATGGCAGCGGCAAGAAGGGAGCGTGTCCTGTGTGGTGAGGGTCCCTGATAATAGATGCTGCTTTCCTGCGTCAATGCTTCGTGTAGGTATGCTCAGTGGTGGGAGGGCTTTACCTGCGATGGACTGAGCCGTATCCACTACTTTTTCTGGGATCTTCCATTCAAGGGCATTGGCGTTTCCATACCGTCATCAAAAACTTTGGCGAACTTTGTAACTACACAGTGGTGAGCATCCTAGCTTGGTGTATCAGGGCCTGGTATGGAAACACCAATCCACAGGAATGGAAGTGGTCAGGAATGGAAAGTAATTGGCATTGAGTGCATTTATTTGCAGCACTGCCGCAAGAAAGCAGCATCCATCTTCAAATATCCCAGCCCTCCTCCCACGCCAACCATCGGATACAGGAGCCTTAGGTGCCACCCCACCGCCAGGTCCAGGTACAGTATTATCATACAACCATCAGGCTCTTGAACCAGCATGAGTAACTTCACCCCTCACTGCTACACGATTCTATGACCCATAGACTCACTTTCAAAGACTCTTCACACCTCATGTTCTCAGAATTATTTTTATTTACACAGTTTGCTTTCTATTGCATGTTGGTTGTTTGCTTATGTATAGTTCCTTGTAAAATTCTCACTGTAAATGCCTGCAAGAAAATGAATCTCAAGGTAGTCGATGGCAACATGTATGTACTTTGATAATAAATTTACTTTGAACGATTGAAAAATGAACATCTGGAGGAACTCAGCTGGTCAGGCAGCATCTGTGGAGGGAAAGAGACAGTCAGTGTTTTGGACTGAAAAGGAGATCTTTCAGTCTAGATCAGAGGTTCCCAACATGGAGTCCATGGACCCCATGGCATAAAGAGGGTTGGGAACTCTTGGTTCAGAAGAAGGGTGGACTACACTTTACTTAGACTGACAGGGTGAAAGGAATACATGAAATCCTTCTCATGAAGGACCAACCGTTTCCAACCATGATCTTCCTTTCTATTTCTTATGACCCATGGCATTAAAATGTCAGCTATTTTTTTTGCAGGGGGGTGGAGGTGGACCAGCTAATTCTAATTCGTTCTGATCCCTGCGGTATCAATATTACAACATGCACTTAGAGTCAAGTGCATTGCAAAAATACTTGTGTTAAAAAATTGCATTATCTTGGAAACATTGCATTTAATTTACCATTCACTTAAGGTGCTGATAGTACAATTTATCTTGAAAGGGATTTATCATGATTGCCTATTTCCAGCTCTTCTGTGGCCAAATACTTGAAACATTCAGAGTGGAAGCATTTCTTAGAGTACCCAGGAGCTATTTGGGTATCAAATTCTAATTTTTAGTATACCCTCACTCTGAGGAGTTGGGCTTGGGTCAGTTCAGGTTCTGGTGTATGATCCATCAAAGCCCTTCAGATAGTTGACAGCATCAGAAAGGACCAAAATGGGTCAGTTCAGATAATGGGTCAGTGTGATCCGTTATTGTCTTTCAGATGGTTGACAGCACCAGCTTTCAGTGTGCAACATGGAAGAATTTCTTCGGAGCTGCCTGAAAGTTAACCCCATGTCCTAGTGCACATCCACTAGCAGATAGAGAACAATTCTGAGGAGGTTTTCAATTACTGCAAAGGGGCACAATTCCCTGCTTTAGCTCTTTGTAGTTTTACATTGCTCTCATAGTTTAAAAAAAACAAAATGCCATATACTCTGCCTTTTAAAAAAAAGTTCTTATGCCTGTGGTTTGGATACCAAGTTACTAATGCTAAACCTCTCAATGAATGCATTCAGATCTCCCCTCTCCTCCCCGCGCCGCCCCCCCCCCCCCCCCCAGAATGCAGGTCCATGGTAATAATCTGGTGCAGAGTGAAATTGGCAAAGGTGAGGATATTTTCAGGTACAATGGTGATGTACGAATGCCCAGAGAGGTATGTACTGTATAAATGAGATTGAATGACATTAAGGTTACAAATAAAAACAGACACCCATATAAAGGGCAGAGAAATTAAGACACATATGGCTGAAGACAGAGACTCTATATGAAACTCAAAATGGAAAACTTTTACATATAAATCAAAGCATGAAATATCTAAGGAATGATGCCAATAGGTAAAAGATACCATGTAAGCTTTTATTCACAATTAGAACTTGAAATGAATCTTCAGAAAATTATGTCGCGAGCAGTAACATTGAAGGGTCGACCATGTCTGATAATTTTGTTCTAAAGAGTGCTTACATCCCTGGAATAACTTTCTAAGAGGCTTTCAAAACACAGATCATGTCAAAGTTGTTGAGAGTGGCAAATGCTTTACTCATCTCCAAAAACAACGAAATGATAAAGGGATTAGCTGGCTAACTACAAAACACCCAATTTCATTTTAGTACAGAAAAAAGAGTATGGCAGCCAAAGCAAATGGTGGTTTAGGACAGAGATGACATAAAATCTCAAGGGAAATGTAGAGCTGACCTTCACACTGCATTAAGTGTCATAATCTCAAATAAAATTTTGTCACCATGGAGACAAGAAGAAGTTTCTTCACACAGAGTGTAGTGGATCACTGGAATTCACTTTCCAACTGGGGACTCAGTTGTCCATTAATTCAAGGTTGGCTCTGTTGGGCAGGCCACATCTTTCACATGTCCAATGGTGGACTTCCAAAAGAGCCACCCTATCTCTAGCAGGACACACAATGTGCTGGAGGAACTCAGGAGGCCAGGCAGCATCTATGGAAAAGAGTGAACAAGCGACGTTTTGGGCCGCCCGCATTTTGTGTGTGTTGCTTTGGATTTCAAGCATCTGCAGATTTTGTCATGTTTGTGATTTACTATCTCTAGCAGGGTCATGGGGGGAGAGATGATCAGGCAGATGGAGGAAAAGGTCCAAAGATGTCAAATCTTCCCTTGATTCTTCAAAGTGAAAAAACATGGGTCATGTTAAAAAAAAACACATGGGTATGACCTTTAATTTTACCAAAGGGAAAATGGCTGGAGTCACTTAGCACTTTAATGCAAGGGTGTGTCAAAATGAGTGAAAATAGTGAAAATGCCAATATTTACAAAAAGCTATCTACAAGAAAATACAATAATATCTCTGTACTTATTCTTGTTCAAGGTGAACTCTTGCCAGCCCCGATCTCTCTCCCAGAGGGGCCAATGAACCATACCATCTTTAATTATCAACAAAGTTAACTTAAGACTACATATGAATCAAAATATGATGCATTGCACAATGTAATTATGATCATATTACAGGATTGTGTTAAGGAACATTGGTCCTTGTATCTGGAGCACACAGCAGCCCTACACTGCCAACGGGGATGCAGATAGAAGTGTTCAAACGCATTAAACAGTGGTTAACATTAAAGTGTGGTTAACATTGCACTAATTATAAGGGGGGAGAAACTGGTTTTAAAAAATCATCTAATGGCTGATTACAATACTACATCACTACAAATGATTGATGAAAACAATTAATGTCTTGACTATTAAGCAGAAACATTACATGAAGCTGAATAGCACAAGGAACAAAGCAGGAGGATGTGATTGAAGTTGATACTTTGAATCTCTTGAGTAACAAGAATGACCTTCTCTACTTAAATGCCCAACACTTGCTTTCCATTCCTGTAATTGTTAATCAATTTATTCAAACTCTAATGTACCTGCCATTTGTTGAACTTCTTTCATTCGGATATCTGAATTATTTTTTGTTGAGAAAATAATTGGCATGGTGACTAAACAAAAATTAGGCATATTGAGAGTTTTGTATTTTGCAAATATGTTAAATATTATTAACTATTAAGAGGGCTAGCATGATTACTTACTGCTGTATATAAATTAGAGGATTTTACATTTTTACCAATGACTTTACAAATTGTAAGATGATAAAAAATGTATGAGGCATATTTTCAAAATAAAAACTGTACTATATACTTGTGTTTTGTCTATTTTTCCTCAATATACATGTTAAAGATAATTTCAAATGTCTTTTGGTGACAATCTATTAATTATTCTATTGATTAATAGAATCAGAATCAGGTTTAATATCACCAGCATATGTCATGAAATTTGTTGTCTTTGTGGCAACAGTGCAATACATGATAATAGGGAAACAAAATGAATGACAGTAAGCGTGTATGTATATATAAAAAATAGTTAAATTAAATAAGTGGTGCAAAAATAAAAAAAGTATTGAGGTAGTGTTCATGGGTTCAATGTCCATTCAGAAATCAGACGGCAGAGGAGGAAGAAGCTGTTCCTGAATCGTTGAGTGTGTGCCTTCAGGCTCCTTCCTGATGGTAGCAACGAGAACAGGGCATGTCCTTGGTAATGGGGTCCTTAATGATGGACACCGCCTTTTTGAGGCATCGCTCCTTGAAGGTTATCTGGATATTATAGAGGTTAGTGCTCATGATGGAGCTGACTGAGTTTACAACTCTCTGCAGCTTAACTTTGATCCTGTGAGGTAGCACCTCCTCCTATACCAGACAGTGGTACATTGACCTTCTTAAATTAATGTATTGAGTACAGGAGATGGGATGTTATGTTGAAGTTATATAGGATATTGGTAAAGCCTAATTTGGAGTATTGTGTGCAGTTCTTGTCACCTACCTACAGGAAAGGTATCAATAAGTTGATAAGAGTGCAGAGAAAGTTTACAAGGCTGTTGCTGGGACTTGAAGATCTGAGTTGTAGGGAAAGCTTGAATGGGTTAGGAATTTATTCCCTGGAGCGTAGGAGAATAAGGGGAGAATTGGGGTATACAAAATCTTAAGAGGTACAGACAGGGTAAATGCAAGCAGGCTTTTTCCACTGAGGGTGGGTGAGACTAGAACTAGGGGTCATGGGTTAAGGGTGAAAGATGAAATATTTGAGGGGAATATCTTCACTCAGAGGGTGGTGAAAGTGTGGAATGAACTACCAGTGGATGTGCGTTTGATATCGACATTTAAGAGAAATTTGGATAGGTACATCGATGGAAGGGGTATGGAGGGCTATGGTCCAGGTGCAGGTCGATGGGACTAGGCAGTATGATAGTTCGGTGTGGACTAGATGGGCCACAGGGCATGCTTATATGCTGTGGTGCTCTATGGACTTAACAATTACCTCATTTTAACAAAAGTTTACTTAAAATGTAAATGTTGTAGTTTCTTTAATATGCCTGGGTTTATCTAAGGCTTCAGAAACTGACGATACTGTGGGAGTGAAAGTACATGGCCACAAAACTTTTCAAAAATGCTGAAATCTTACCTCTCAACTCTTGCATATTAACAAACCTTTGAGATATGCTTATTAATGAGGAACTGTGGCCAGTGCAATATTTCACAAGTATTGCCAATCTGCTTACTATTGAATAACTGAACAGAATTAAAACTGAAATCAGAATGAAATGAGTTTATCTTCGGCGTATCATAATGCTAGTATAGTATTTTATTTTTTATTAGGAGACGACGCGCCAAACAGACCCTTCTAGCCCAACTAGCTGCACTGCCCAGCAACCCACTTGCTTAACCACTGTTCCCTCTAAGCTGTGCAAGTACACAGCCACGCAGTAGCTGAAATGCTCCCACAGACATAGCCTTCATAGCCATGCAGTTGGAACTTTCTTTTATATAAAGTTAATATAATTTTGAAATCTATGCTAATATATTTGTGAAATACCCTGTAATTATCTATTAATGAATATAATCCATAAACTTTCTAAATAATAAACATATATTTACTTTGAAACATTTTAGAGTTTCAACATAGTTACATTGTCAGTGTTTCAAGTTACAACACTGTTACAAAGTGTAACAATAAACACAGAATGGAAGTCAGTTGCTAATTTTTAATAAACCTCCAGCCAGTGGATCACCAATGTCATCTAGTCAAAACATATTACAAAGAAAAAAATTAAGTGCCATACCACTTTCAGACCATGTAAAAATTTCCTGCTCAAAGCAATGGTTGGTCCATGCAGTTGTAAAAAAAATTACAGGGAACGCGTTACATCTTTGGACCATAGGAGGTCTGCAAATTAAACCTTTTTAACTATTATAATAGTTAATTGTGATGTACAGAACTGTTTTGTCAATGTGAAAATATTTTACAATTTTGAAGGATTTTGAATATAGTCACTGTGGTAATGTATGAACACAGCAATCAAATTGCCCAGACACTTCACAAACACCAGAGAAATAAATTAGAAGCATTTCTGATTCAGTTATTCATTGAAGAAATTAATTGGCACCATAGTTTGGTGCTGTTATGGATGTATAACTGAACATCGAGAGAGTTTAAGCAAACAACAGGATCGGAAATTTACAATTAGAAAACTGTGCTTTATTTATGTCCTCATCAAAGTCAAAAGTTAAAGTTCAAAATATGTATACAAAATACAATTGTGATGTTTGTCCCCCTGCAGGCAGCCATGAAACAAAGAAACACCATGGAATCCATTCAAAGAAAAACACCAAACACCCAACCTAAGAAAAAAAGAGCAATTTGTGCAAAACAGCAAAAAGTGAGCAAACGACACATAAAATATCAACATTGTTCTAGGGGTATTGTTTAGTCCAGTTCAGCGCTGCTAGCCGACTGCAGGCCGCAGAGCTCATCTTCACCAAAGCAGCCCAGTTAAACTGCTCAAAAACAGCAAAAAAAGAGGAACCAGAATCCAGAAACACATGCAACATGAACCTCAAATCCACAAGTCCACAGCTACGAGCCTCGCTGATCAATCTGTGCAATGTGGAACTGCCCGTTGTACTTCTGATCTACAGTGTGCTGTATGTCATTTTATTTGCAGGCCACGTTACTGTATTCAGGTCCCATGGTACTTTAATAATACATCAATGCAACAGTTGTGCCAGCAACATACACAAAATACTAGAGGAACTCAGCAGGTCAGGCAGCATCTATGGAAATGAATAAGCAGTCAATGTTTCAGGCCAAGACCCTTCTTCAGTGCTAGAAAGTAAGGCAGAAGATGAGAAAATAAAAAGGTGGGGGGAGAGGACGGAGAACTAGCTAGAAAGTGATAGGTAAAACCAGGTGGGCGGGAAAGGTAAAGGGCTGGCGAGGAAGGAATCGCTAGGAGAAAAGACTGGACCATGGGAGGAAGGGAAGAAGGAGTGGCCCCAGGGGGAGGTGATAGGCAGGTGAGGAGAAGAGATAGGAAGCCAGGGTGGGGAATAGAACGGGAGGGAAGGGGGAGACAAAATTAATGTTCGTACCATCAGGTTGGAGGTGACCCTAGAGAGAGTAAGAGGTGTTGCTCCTCCACCCTGAGGGTGGCCTCATCGTGGCAAAAAAAAAACATAGCAACACACTTAAAAGTTGCTGGTGAACACAGCATCTCTAGGAAGAGGTAGGGTCGACGTTTCGGGCCGAACCCTTCGTCAGGACTAACTGAAAGAAGAGCTAGTAGAGCTAGTAAGAGGTTTGAAAGTGGGAGGGGGAGGGGGAGATCCAAGCATTGCTTTTGGAAAATTATGAAAGTAACACAATAACCATTTTCAACAGACTATAAACATGAACCCTTGAGTTCAAGAACCACAAGATAATGCTACAGTTCATCAAAACCCTGATTAGACCACACTTGGGAGTTTTGTGTTCAGTGCTTGTTGTCTCATTATAGGAAGTGTATGGAAGCTTTAGAGAGGGTGCAGACAAATTAACCTAGATGCTGCCTGGATTAAAGAGCATGTCTGATGATAAAAAGGTTGAGCAAGCTGGGGCTTTTTTTTTAGTGCAAAGAAGGATGAAAGGTGACTTGATAAAGGTGTATGAGTTGATCAGAGGCATAGGTAGAATGGACAGCCAGTGGCTTTTTCCCCAGAGGTGGAAATGGCTAATAAGAAGGGGCATAAATTTAAGGCAATTGGAAGAAAGTATAGATTGGATGTCAAAGGCACAAGGCATACAGCTCCTATAAAAAGTATTCACCCTTCCCTCCATGGAAGTTTTCATGTTTTATTATCTTACAACATTGAATCACAGTGGATTTAATTTGGCTTTTTTTTGACACTGATCAACAGAAAAAGACCCTTTCATGTCAAAGTGAAACAGACCTCTACAAAATGATCTAAATTAATTACAAATATAAAACACAAAATAATTGATTGCTTAAGTATTCACCCTCTTTAATATAACACATCACATCGTCACTGGTGCAGCTGGTTAGTTTTAGAAGTCACATATTTAGTTAAATGGAGATCACTTGTGTGCAGTCAAAGGGTTTCAATTGATTGTAGTATGTAGCCCCCCTGGCCAGCCTCAGGGTCACTCGACTCGCTGTCGAAACAGGGAAACAGCCCTCGGCCACGCCAAACTGGGTAATTAGTTTGTGTGGATGCTGTGTGATGTACCACACCCCACCCAAATAATAGACAATACACCAGATACGATTAAATGATTTACAGTTTATAGAACTGTATAATCAATAGAGAATAAAATATAAAAGGAAAATAAAAGGTGCCACACTTATCCAAGTTCAATCTCTTCGTCCACAAGCAGTTGGAGCTCAGGACCCTTCTTCTTCACCCTGTGACCCCTCGGATCACCTCGACCAGCCGCCTGGGACCAACAACGGTGGTTGACCAGATGCTCCCCATGAGTCCGTCTCCATCTCCTCTCCTCACTGCTCAGGGTCCGACCCCAGTAGCGGACTCACAGCATCTGGTCCATTCTCTGTCTCTCTCTCTCCCGCCTTCTGCCTCAAAACCCCACGCATATAAATCTTCCAGATACACCAAAGTCCTAACAACTATCCCAATTGGTTCGTAACATCCTCTTATCACCCCCTAACCCACAACAAGCTGCTAGCGCAAAACTTACTCAGCATTTAACATAACAAAGAAGCATTCCCAAGTATAACATAACAAAGAAGCCATTTTAAATTAGCCTACACAGTAACATAAAAGACAAAACTCCCTTACAAGTAAAAATACATGGGAGATGGATACAAGAAAATTTCCAAGTCACTGAAAATCCCTTAGAGTATAGTTAAGTCAATCTTCAAGAAATGGAAAGAAAATGGCACAGCTGTAGATCTGCCTGGACCATCCTCAAAAACTGAGTGACCGTGCAAGAAGGGGACTAGTGAGGGAGGCCACCAAGAGACGTATGACAACTCTGGAGGAGTTACAAGCTCCTACTGTTGGCAGCATTTCAGAGCAAGATCCATTCCAATATCTTTATGTACATTTAAACAACCAAAATGAATAAATTTTAAACTCAGACCTACTTATTCATCCAACAAATTGACAAGTCCTCGTATGTGAGAAGACAATGGACAGAGGAACCTATAATGATTTTCAAAAGAAAAATTAATAATGTGCGCCAAGCAGGCGGCTGAGCATGAAAGAAACACAAAATTGATACATGGTCAGTGATTAAAAAAAGTATCAATTAAAAAATATTTTTATTGTTTGTGGGTGACATAATTAAGCATTTACTGTTCTGAAGTAACCGCTACGAGCATATACAGATCTTCTCTTGTTTGTGACCACTACAAGATACAAGTGTGTGTTGACGTAGACCAGTACAGCACAGGAGCAGGCCATTCAGCCCATAATGTGCCAAACTGCTAGAAAGCAAATCAAAAGCACCCAAACACTAATCCCCCCTACCTACAGCATATCCATGTCCCTCCATCTTATTCACATTCATGTCTCTTAAAAACCTCTAATGTATTTGCCTCTACCACCATATCAGACAGAGCATTCCAGACATCCACAACTCTCTGAGTAAAAAATCTTACCTCTTGAAACTAGCCCCTCTCAACTTCAATGCATGCCCTCTGGTATTAGAAATTTCAACCCTGGGCAACAGATACCCCCGTCCACTCTATCTAAACCTCTCATAATCTCACAAACCTCCATCAGACCGCCCCTCAACCACGGGCACTCCAAAGAAAACAAACCAGGAGTATCCAGCCTCCCATGATAGCACATACCGTCTGATCCAGCTAAACCTCTTCTGCACCCTCTCCAAAGCCTCAACATCCTTCCTATATGGGGGGTGACCAGAACCAAACACAATACTCCAGATGTAGCCTACCCAGAGCTTTATAAAGTTGCAATATAACCTCCTGACTTTTGAACTCAACGCCTCGAGTAATAAAAGCAAGCGTTCCATAAGTCTTCTTCACCACCTTATCAACCTGCGTAGCCACTTTCAAGGAGCTATGAACTTGAATCCCAAGATCTCTCTGCTCAACAACACTGTTAAAGATCTTGCCCTTAACAGTATATTGTCCCCTTACATTTGCCCTACCAGGGTGGAACACCTCACATTTATCTGGGTTAAACTCCAGGGAATCAGGGAATGTGTGAAAACTATAAAATTATGAACAATACTTTAGCAGATCCACTTAGCATTCAGAAGTTCCATTTTCCCAGAAACATTTACTACAGATTTCACAGAACAATTGCAACTTGTTCAGGTTATGCATTTTCTAACTTCTACAGAGCGGTGCAAAGATCTTAGGCGCATAACTAGGGTGCCCAAGAGTTCTACACGGTACTGTATTTGTCAATGTGGAGCGGAGAGCAAGTTTGTAAGTCTGGCGAGAGCAAGGGATGCTGGGAATGGCGAGGCGGGGTGCCACGGGAAGTGTGGGGGACAGGTGGCAGAAAAATGCCAGTGGCAGGACTGGCACAGATGTAGACACACCTAGCCCTGAGACAGCAGGCAAGGTCATTTGATTCCAAACAACTAGATTATTACTCATCTATTGAAATATTCCCACAGCCAATGATATCACTTTAAGGACTTTTTATCTTGTTACTTCATGCTCTCATTATTTATTGCTATTAATTTATATTTGCACTTGCCCACAGTTTGTTGCCTTTTATGGCTCTTGCTCTTTCATTGATTTGCTGTGAATAGCCACAGAAAATGAATCTCCGGGTTGTATGTGATGACATGTATGCACTCTGATAATAAATTTTACTTTGAACTTTATTGATCATTAAAGAAAAAGTCTTTCTGGTGCTTCCCATTCCCTCTCCTCCCCTCTCCCTTCCCCAACCATGACTCCCCTCTCCCTGCCCCCTCCCCACTCTCAGTCCACAGTAGAGACCCATATCAGAATCAGGTTTATCATCACTCACGTATGTCATGAAATTTCTTTATTTTTTGTAGCAGTAATACAGTGCAATACACAAAATTACTACAGTACTGTGCAAAAGGCTTAGGCACACTATCTATGTATATGTGCCTAAGACTTACTGTATGTATAATTTGTATAAGCTATTCAGTCAGAATAAACTGTCACAAACTCTAGAATGTGTCATTCAGTTAACAGCTGAAAAGAAAGCACAATTGGCAAACATTTAGAAAACATCTTTAATTGAACATCTGAAGAAATATAAAACTGGCAAAAATGACTGGAAGATGCTGAAATCAATAAGGGACAACAATGATAACTTTTCATTATGCAATCTGTATTGCTGGTGAGTGACATCGTGAAACAGCGTTGGCTCTCGGTAGGGTCACCCATGTCAAACAAGTCAAAGGATAGAGGCCAGGATAAGGGTAGTCCACCAGTCCTCAAGGTTTGGGGGTTCAGCTCAGAGCTAACAACCTTGATTTGTCAAAAACAATTATGAAAACAGCAATGAAGAATCCTTCTATAAAGACAGATATGGGGGACCTTCAATGCTGCCTAAACACCAGCAGCATAACGGGCAGTAAGCAAATAAGTTTTCATAGCCTATGAAATGATTTCCTAGAAGTTGATCTAGAATTTTCCAGTAAACCCTTTATTAATTGATGTATTTTACTTCTAAGCAGTCTGGGATGTATGTATATCAAAGCATTAAGAGATTGCAACAAATCTTCACTTTAAATAAATTGCTTAAGTGAAATGCATTCTAACTACCCTTCAAACTTACATTTCTCTCAGTCATCTCCTCCTTTGACTTCAATCGTTAAAGCCAGAAAATCAGGCACTCAAGCAGAACTTTCTTTTCTATGATACCATCAGGTACCGCCCTGAAAACTCTCAAACAATGGATTTTGGATAGGCATGTTGAACACAAATACACTCGTTTAGTCACCCACCAACATATCTGTATGCAATTCAAAATAAAAGCTGTTATTCAATACTGATTTTGTTTCACAAAATCATTAGGCCTCACTGTCCCCTTCTTTCGTGCGAACCAAAGTGTCTCTAACCAACTAGAGGCCTCCCCAACCCTTCACTTCGCAGAAGAGATCTGCGACTTGCAACCCCTCTGTGGTGTGATTCACCAAGGACAAGCTCCAACCTGCTTTGAGTGATTGCTCTTGACTTTCAAGATCAGTAAGACATGGAAAAATTCAGGCAGGTGAGGGCTGGAGGTAGAAGCCAGGAGCTGAGAATGCAGGAGGCAGCTCTGGTAGAGCCACCCACCTGTTGAGGACTGCTGTAATGATAAATGTTGGATAATATAACATTTTAACATCCAAATAAATTACATCAAGATTTAAATTGCTATACAACAGTGCAAGATTACCATCATACTTTCACACTACACAGCAGTCACCCACACAATTGCCAAGTTTGTTTTTAAAACTATTTTGCTGCCATTATTTGTATCTGTCTGATTCACAGGGAATTTTCCTCGACAATGGCATGATGTAGCATTAGCTGACAATCAGTTTGAGCCTTGAACGTTAAACTGTAACAATATCAGTGTACGGTAAAATCAATTCACACTCAAGATACAATCATGGCCTTCTCCAATTAAAGGCCGATACATAAACAAACAAGGCATAAAAACATTGCTACAGAACAGCAAGAAATTGATCATACAAGCATGAGAAGGTAGAATAATCAAAGGCCATTCAGCA
Organism: Mobula birostris; assembly: GCF_030028105.1. Lineage (NCBI taxonomy): Eukaryota > Metazoa > Chordata > Chondrichthyes > Myliobatiformes > Myliobatidae > Mobula > Mobula birostris. Next base: position 9,460,108 of record NC_092399.1, read on the forward strand.
CTATTTACATTGTCAGATGGTGAATGAATAACTGTCAGTTATCATAGAAAGTATAAAGGGTCAGTGATTTGAAAGAGCAGGTTTAACATTTCAAAAAATACTTAAAAATTACAATTCTTTATCTTAAGGCACAGTAAATAAAGGAAACACTTTTCTGACCATGCAGCTTTTTCAATGAGGTCTGTAGGTAAATTGCACTTTTTTTAAACTACAAGATAAATGTAACACAATCCAAAACGCAAACATGAAGCTTCTTCAGAACCATGGTATGTGGTGCAAGTCTGGTAACATTCTCATTAATATTGCTGACAACAGTGCTTAAGACTCCTCTATGGGACTGACAGAAGTGCACTGAATGAACCGAAACCATTAGACTATGAATAAACAGTTGTTATCAAATCATTTCCCTTCAGATCCAAGTGTGCAGAATTTAAAAGGTCATCAAACATAACCAACACTCAAGACGGCACTGAACTCTGAAGGAATGAGATATTGGGTTAAAAGCTATTCAGTGCTTTCTTTTCCATCATATGAAAGTTTCGCAGACGAGCACAATTGTTTTGCACATATCATGACCAAAATTACTACAGCTTTGAAACTGTAATCATGTAATCTAATGCCTGGTAGGACTTTATAAAATACTGAATAATGCAATGTAGACCTGTAGAATTTTGCTTCTAAATGGCCAAATTTCTAAAATTACTACTTTCATTAATAAAACTGAATTTTTCAGGCAATCTACAATTTAGGTTCTCATTTGCAAGAACAGACATTATTGTGTTGAGGATTAAACACAGCTGGTAAAAATTCTGATGTCTCTCAATTGCTACTCCTTTAGACTTGTTAATGGCGGTGTATAATTGCATATGGTGCTTCAAAATGAAAATAGTAAATGCTTACGTTCGTCCAATTTTCCTGAGAGTCTTCTGTTCTTAAGGCAGAGTACAGAACATAGCTTTTAGCACCTCCCCAACCACCTCCATTCCCCATTCCTACAGGAAAGTACGTATCTATACCCTTAAATCAAACACCCATACTTTTAAAACTAAACAATGATGCTTCTCTATCAAGCACAGGATCATGCTTCAGAATATAAGCAACCATCAGAAACTTTAGACACAAGCACATAGACAGACTGATTCTAAAACTTTGTGCCATGAATGTCCAAGGAATATAACGGCTTCTCGGCTGTGCAACTTAGGTATGAGGACCATGTTGGAGAGATTGTACAAACTTAAGGAAGCGAGGAGCTTTCCCACTCCTCATTGCCCATTCGTGCAAATCAATCTTGGGTTGGGACCTATGCCGTTTCATATAATTTCTGGAAAAGAAAGTGTCGCAATGTTAAAACAGATTTACAAAATATTTCACAGTAAGCAAAACATAGCAGGTGCAATATTAAGTTTCTAGGTAGCAGTCAGATTCAAGGTCTCTGGTTAGAAGCAATTACGTACACGGGTCAATTGCCTATGAAAAAATTATTACTCCCCAAGTTCAAGACCAGTGGCCCATAAAATAAGAGATGTGATATTTTCTTGTTTTTCTGCTGAGAAAATAAAACACTGACCTTCACAGTGTTTCCCTCATTTGTGCCTGTCAGTATCTTCCCTGATTATATTCACTCAATTTTTTTCCCTTTGTGGCCTGTACAAGTCTAATTAATGACAATTGCTGAACATTCCCCCTAACATAAAATAGTAAACCAGATTTTAAAAATATCTTGTTCTCCAGTACTAGATACAGCCACAAAAAAAAATTAAACTGCAGATTCAGCCAATCAGCAGCACCTCCACTTCCTAAGGAGTTCGAGACAAGCAAGCAATTCTTAAATGAATTTTACAGGAGCACCATTGAGAGCATCCTGACAAGCTGCATCTCCATCTGTTATGGGAGTAGCCGAGCATTGGACCAGAAGTCCCAACAAAGGATTGTGAGAACAGCTGAGAGGATCATAGGGGTCTCCCTACCATCCACCGGGGACATTTATCAGGAGCGCTGCATACACAGGGCCCTTGGTATTATCAAGGATCACACCCATCCATTCAGGACCCTCTTTGACTTTCTACCATCGGGCAGGGGACTCCGATGCGTAAAAACAAGAATGGTCAGGATGGGAAACAGTTTCTCCCCTCAGGCCACTGGGTTTCTTTCCATATAACTGAGGTCCTCCAGACGTGGCAACGCTTTGAAAAGTTTTTTTCTGTACTTTTTCAACCTTATTTACATCTTCCTGTAACGAGGAGAGGAGCTATAACAGTCACTATAAGCCGGCAACATCCCACCTCAAGCTCGAATTTAGAAAATATATTCGCGGAATCGATGCTGCACAATCTTGTGAGTATTGGGGGGAAGATTTAGTCACCTACCTAGAGGAAAGATGTCATGAGTTAAGGGTGAAAGGTGAAACGTTTAAGGGGAACATGAGGAGAAATTTCACTGAGGTGTTTGGGTTTGTGTTTCAAATTATGAGGGTAAATGCAAGCAGGCTTTTTCCACTGGGGTTTGGCGGGACTACAACCAGAGGCCATAGGTTAAGGGTGAAAGGTGAAATGTTTTATGGGGAACATGAAGAGAAACTTTTTCCACTCAGAACGTAGTGAGAGTATAGAATAAGCTGCCAGCTCAAATGGTGCCTCTGAGCTCAATTCCAGCTTTTAAGAGAAGTTTGGACAGATACACAGAAGGGATATGGAAGTCTGTGGACCCAGTGTAGTTCGATGGGAGTAGGCAGTTTAAATGGTTTCAGCACAGACTAGATGGACTGAAGGGGCTGTTTCTGTCCGGCAGCTTTCTGTGACTCTAAAATGAAGAGGAAAAATGCCATAACTATGCAACAAAATGTTCAATTAAAATAAAAACGATGCTTCAATATGTCAGGTTTACCTGACGGTGAGGTCTAACTTGCTTTGCCAAGATGTGTAATAACCTCTAGCAGCCTCCTTATCCATCAGGGAGTTTAATTCTTCCATCGGTCCTGCAAAATAAATGCTGTTAAATCCTGATGCACTTCACAACATCTTAGAGTGTTTCCAATGTTTCAAGATACAATGGTCTTACATGGAATGCATTAAGCTGTCACCATGTAACAGATATGGAAGAAAACCTAATCACTGTTGAGATTTACTGAATATTTATGTTTTCAAATCAAAGTCACGTCCAAAAAATGGTCCAATTTAATATCAGAGAATGTATACAGTATACAACCCGAAATTCTTACTCTTCACAGACATCCATGAAACAAACCCCAAAGTATGAATGATAGAAACACCAGAACCCCAAGGACCCCCCTGCCTCCTCCCATGCACAAGCAACAGAAGCATCAACCCTCCCCCTCCCCACCCTCTACTTGCGCTAGAAGAACTGAACCCCACCCCAACCGACCCAGCCACCACGCAAACAATAGCAAAAGTCCCCAAAGAGACTTTGATCCAGAGTCCATGCAAAACTACAGTCCGTAACCCAGCGCCTCGGCGTATCGGACGGGCACTTCCAAAGCCTAGTCAGCTCAGTTTTATTTGTCGATATCTTGTGCGTTTGTTTATCTATTTAGCTATTCAGGAAGACCACGGAGCAGGCCCTTCTGGCCGAATGAGCCGCCCACCCAACAACCCACCTATTTAACCCTAGCCTAATCACGGGACGGCGGGGCGAGATACGTCTCTACCAAAGGAGGTGTAAGGCACTCCGACCCTCCACTAGCCTGCAGGTCACCCTTGGTCAAGGTGCAGCACCTGCTTAGCTCCCCGATCAATGTTACGTAACGCTAGCGGATCATGTGGTGGATGGACGTATGAGCAGCTGGTGCACATCACAAGCCCTGGTTATGTGACCCCTGAGGCCAGGCAGACCATCTCCGAGGAGTGTTGACAATGGCTGGGGTCACCCGTCTTGTAAAGACACTGCCCAGAAGGCGGCAATGGCAAACCATTTTTGTCGAAAAATTTATCATGAGACCATAATTGCCCAAGTTGTATGACATGGCGTATAATAATGATATCATATGACATGGCACATTTGAGATGATAAATTGTAAAACGACCAATTAACCTATTAGCTAGTACGTCTTTAGACTGTGGGAGGTAACTGGAGCACCCGGATGACATACATGTCGCCGTGGGGAGAAGATACGAACTCCTTACAGAGGCGCCAGAATTGAATTCTGAACTCTGACACCCCAAGCTGCGAAAGTGTCGCAATAACTACTATGCTAACGTGGCACCCCATGGTACTTGAATGGCGCGTGCTAGGTTTTGCAAACATTTCGTCGTTTCCAATTTATCAGAAGAGAGTTTTCTGTGCAAGCAAATTTTGATTAATACTACATTTAACTTTTGTGTTTTCCCCCGGATTATACAATAATGAATACAATATAAAGAGAAAACTTTCTCATATGCTTGAACGATATACGTGGCATGGCAGCATAGTGGTTAACGCAATACTTTACAGTACAAGCGACCCAGGTTCAATTCCCACTGCTGCCTGTAAGGAGTTTGTCTGTTCTCCCTGTGACCGCATAGGCTTCCTCTGGGGTGCTCCGGAGTCTTCTCACAATCCAAAGACGTACCAATTGGGTGGTTAATTGGTCATTTTAAATTATCCTGTGATTAGGCTCGGATTAAATCGGGGGATTGCTAGGCGGCGTGTCTCGAAGGGCCGGGTGAGCCTATTCCGCGCCGGAGCACAATAAAATAAATAAATTATCAATAGTTGACAAAGGCATCTTCATTTGAACCCCAAAGTAAAAAAAAAAGACATATGGGAACATTTACAAAGCAAAATAAAAAGCCATTGAGTTGTACCCAACTTTATTTCAAGTTGGGGAATATTCCGATTTCTAAAATGAGTTACTTTACATCTTTAACCAATTAAACCAACAAAATAAGCCATATATTGTCAAATTAATTTATGAAAATTCTTAAGTTGACATAGAGAGGAGATAAATATTTGACTGTCAAAATTAATATCTCCTCAACTTCAGAGTTCAAGAAATCAACTTGTGTCTTTTTTTAGCTTCTTCAGTTGAGTCAATAACTTAAACACGTTCCTTCCAAGATGACTTGCCTGAATAACCAGATTAATTTGAAGTTCTTGTAAAAGGTCAGATAGACTGTGAAGATTGCTTAACCTTCACTGGATAAAGCAAACCACTTTTCCTTTCCATTACAATTACTGGATTTATTTTATTTTATTGAGACACAGCACAGAATAGGCCCTCCTGGCCCTTAAAGCCATACTGCCTAGCAACCCCTGATTTAACCCTAGCCTAATCACGGGACAATTTACAATGACTAATTAACCTACCAGTCAGTAGATTATTCGGACTGTGGGAGGAAACCCACTCAGTCACGGGGAGAATGTTCTAACTCCCTACCAAGAGCCAAAGAATAAAGCCCTGACTCCAGCGAACATAACTCTCTGGGTCATTGAGGCACGCAAGCCTCCAAACCCAACGACAAGGTTGTGGTCCTCTCAGATTTGGAAGCCTGCATGCCTCAATGACCCAGAGAGTTATGGCTCTTGGTAGGGTCAAAGGGTAGAGGCTGGACTAAGAGTGGTCCACCGGTCCTCCAGGTTTGGGGGTTCAGCTCAGGGCTAACAACCCCGACTGGACAAACAAAATTGTTACAGAAACAGCAATGAAGAATCCTTCAACGTCTGTGAGCGACGGTATTCCTGAGTCTTCACCCAGGACTCGCATGATTGACAGCAAATTGAGAGGAAGCTGCTGACAGAGATGGAGGATCTTCATTGCTGCCCTAAATGCCAGCGGCATAACGGGCAAGAGAAGATGACTGCACCCAGTGACGTACAGAGCAACAACGATAATCTTCAGGAGGAGAGCTTCAAACTGGAAAGTGACGCTTCATTTACAGACAATAAAAGAAATCAGCCACCGTTTCTATTCCAAAATGATATATTGGTAATTACAACCAACATAAGTATGGATGAGCACACAAGATGGCTCCCAGGAAAGAGGCTCCTTGTGCTTAAACTGTCCAAAGTCACAATGCATGACCAAGCTTGAAAAGACATACCAGGATCAAGGGAGAAAGGCTTAGTTTGAAGATTTAAATTTCATGATTAGATTTCTGAATGGATATTGAACGCATGAACTCTACCTCACTACTTTCTCTTTGTCCTTTCTTTTTGCACTACATTTAACTTAAATATATACTTTACAGTAATCCACAGTGTTTATTACATATTGCATTGTACTGAGATGGTAAGGCCACGTAACAAGATCCAGTGGTCTTGCAAAGACCGTTCTACAAGGAACTGCGGAAGGGAAAAGGGGGAGAGGTAGACAGAGGAAAAGATGGACGGACAACAGTAAAGAATGGACAGGGAAAACATTTGCGGTGACCCAGGCTCTGGCACACAACCACGACAGATGGAACAGACTGGTGCAAAGCTTGTCGTGACAGCACCCAAATGACTCCACCAGGAGTTTAGGGCACAAGGCAAGGCATTGCACTGCTGCCGCATAACAACACATTTCACAACGTGTGCCAGTGATATTGAATCCGACTCTTGATTCTGAATTGAAACTATGCTTCAAAGTGCTTTCCCTTTGAGGAACTCGGGGAACTCAGCAGGTTGAGCAAGCATCTGACGGAGGAAAGGAACTGTCAAAGCTTCAGGCCATAACCCTGCATCAGGACCGGGACTGCAGTGGAGAGGGCCAGGGGACACCAGTCTGAGGCAATTGATGGACTCAAGAGCCGCTGAACGATGACAAGCAGATTGCGTCAAGTCGGGATGGCAGATCTGGGAGAGGCAAAGAGAGGAAAAATTAGAGGTGGGGTGAGATGGCGGAGGGCTGAAGACGGCCATGAGGGCAGAGTTTCCCAACCGGAGGTCCACGAACCCCTCGGTTACTGGTAGAGGTCCATGGCATAACAAAGGCTGGGAACCTCTGCACAGATCGAGATAAGCAGGAACACAAAGGGCTACCCGGTGTTGGAATCTGATGTGCAATGGAATTAAATCTGCGAATCACCGGGGTGAGAGATTGGGGCTAGCTGAATGGCAGATGGAGTGAGATCGAGGTAGGAAAGGTGAGGGCAGTAGAATGTAGGTGAATGTGAGCCAGGGGGAGATGGGAGTTGGGGGGGGGGTGGTACTTGAGAGAAAAGGAGGCAAAAACAGGAGGGCCTGAGGATGATCAGAAGGGAAAGGAGGAAGAATCCATTGGCCAGGAGGTTACCTAAATTTGGAAAACTCAATGCCACAACTGCTGCAATGGTTAACACTGGGTTAATTACAGTGTATATTCACTATCAGGAGTAACATTTTAAAATTAATTTTCAATAATCCTCAAGGAGCTGTAGCACTAAGACAGCTCATTTCCCCACTGATTATAAGGTGAACAAAGATGAGGAAGAAAATCTCACCATTTTTACACTGATGTTCCTTTCCATACTAATAATTTATCAATATGATACTATTATATAATAGGGTGGTGGAGTGGAGATATGTCCCCTTCAAAGGAGGTTTAAGGCCCTCCTTCCCTCCACTAGCCCGCAGGTCACCCTCAGCCAAGGTGTAGCACCAGCCACCGATTAGGGTCACGTGAAGCCACGGGAGCAGGTGGTGGACAGTCGTACGAGCAGCTCGTGCACATCACAAGTCCTGGTGATGCAACCACTGACGCCAGGCAGAATCTCTGAAGAGTATTGACAATGGCTGGGGTCACCTGCCTTGTAAAGACACTACCCAGTAGAAGGTAATGGCAAACCACTTCTGTAGAGAAGTTTGCCAAGAACAATCACGGTCACAGAAAGACCATGATCGGCCACATCATATGTTATGGCACATAAGAAATGAATGAACTATATAATAATTATATTGCTATATAAAAATTACTATATTATATATTCCTATATAACACTATATTAACATTACAAGAAACAATTCCCTAATTCTTGCAGAATTGGCTATCACATTTATTTATTTAGATATACAGAATATCTGGATCTTTGAACCGCACCACCCAGCAACCCGTGACAAACCCCTATGTAACCTTATTCCAATCACTGGGCAATTTACAATGACCAATTAGCCTACCCTGTATGTCTTTGGACTGTGGGAGGAAACCGGAGCACCCAGGGAAAACCCACTTATTCCATGGGTCTGACGTACCGAGAATTCTGAACTCCGATGCCCTGAGCTGCAATAGCACCGTGCTACCACTATGCTAAAATGGCGCCCTTCACACTTCCCAATCAAACAATCCGACAGATCAAGAAGAGCAACAGGACAGTGGAGCCGAAAAGTATTTGTCATTACCAGGTTAAGCTGCCAGGCCTGCACACTTCATTCTCAAGTGGGGAAAGACAATATGGATCTTCTGCCCACTATGAATTTCGAAGCAGAATTGCTCAGTTATTTTCCCCACGCCTTGTTTGGCATATTGGGCAGCAATCTTGCCGTTTCTTGAGCGCTTGTCTGTTTTACGAGGCCAAGTTGCTAGCTCGATGCTCAACCCGACACAGATGGAAAGCATGCAAGGAGGCAGCCGGATTTGAACCTGGGACCTCTTGTTCCAAAGCCCAAGTGCAGATACCACGACACCAACAGCACAGACTACTTGCTTATTGGAAGGAAGTAACTTGGATCTGCTTGATTACGCATTGACTGATGAAGTAACAGGTCGAAGTACTATCATATATACAGTTGCTTAATGTCTATGCAAAGGACACAGATGTAAAGCAATCTTTATTGGTGTCTGTTGTGTATTTAATATTTCAGCAATATTTGAGTAATCCTCTCAACACACTGTTGATTTGTAGGTTTCCGTAAATTAAACAGCAGAGGCATTTTAAGGGAAACCATAACAACTAACTTTATTGTCAACACAATGTGCGGTAAAAAAAAACTTCACATCGAGGACGTTGCCTGGATTGGGGAGCATGCCTTATGAGAATAGGATGCGTGAACTCGGCCTTTTCTCCTTGGAGTGGCGGAGGATGAGAGGTGACCTGATAGAGGTTTATAAGATAATGAGAGGCATTGATCGTGCAGATAGTCAGAGGCCTTTTTCCCAGGGCTGAAATGGCTAACATGAGAGGGCACAGTTTTAGGATGCTTAGAAGTATCTCATACTATCTCATACAGAGAGATGTCAGGGGTAAGTTTTTTAAAAAAATGCAGAGAGTAGTGAGAGCATGGAACTGGCTGCCGGCGACAGTGGTGGAGGAGGAGGATACGATAGGGTCTTTTAAGAGACTCCTGGATAGGTACATGGAGCTTAGAAAAATAGAGGGCTATGGGCAACCTTAGGTAATTTCTAAGTATGTACATGTTCGGCACAGCATTGTGGGCCAAAGGGCCTGTATTGTGCTGTAGGCTTTCTATGTTTCTATCATCATGTCAGACCAGCCTCTTAAAATGAAACCCACCTCACTGTCAGTGGTTGTGAATTATGCACGTTTCCACCCCCTACATTACCCTGCAGATTCAGCATTTTTTGTTTGTTTAAATAATTACGACTTACATGTATAAATATGTGAACTGCGTACGTCATCACACTACCACGTGATACGTGCGTGCTTCGCTCTGAGTTAGACTCACATTTCAGACTCCTTCGCCTTCCTTGTGAATTAGTTTAATGTTTTGAAGTTGCGAAGCATAACGGCGTTGGCTTTGGTTTAGCGGCTACGTACTTGGGAGGTGAGTTGCATAGCATAAACTAGGCTGCCATTTCAGTGCAGACTTTTGGGAGTGTAGCAGTACTTCAGGTGGTGAAGTAATAAACCAAACCCCTTTTTTATTGTTCCAATGGTCACAAACCATAAGTCTGTACAATTGAAAGGAGAGCACAACATTCATCCCTTGCAGAACTCCACTGAAATATATTCTACCTTGCTCAGAGGGATTTACCTTGCTGTACGAAAATTACCATTGGCTGCCCTGAGGTAAGATATATTCGCCGCATCTAGCCAGCAGGATAGTAGCAATCCAATTTACGAACCGCACGCATTGGCTGAAATCCTGAAGATACCAAATGATTTTTGCATTAAGCACGATATAATTTCTTAATATCTGCTACTATTTTGGAGGTGACTTCTGAAAATTCTAAAACTTTAGTCTCACACTTGCTGTGTCATCAACTTTTAATTTCTTTCATTGCCAGAACTGTTAACATTCTCTCATGTTCTGTCCTTTACAACATTCATGAATCTATCAACATTCACTGTTTTTTTTTTACATATACCTAATGTAATTCTTTTTTTGCCTTTTATTATGATTTGCATTATACTGCTGTGCAAAGTCAACAGATTTCACAACATAGAAGAGAAAGGAGCAGAATTAGGCCATTTGGCCCATCAAATCTGCTGTCATTTCATGATGGCTGATCCAATTTTCCTCTCAGCCCCACTCTCCTGCCTTCTCCCTTTATCCCTTCATGCCTTGACCAACCAAGAATATATCAATCTCTGCCTTTACTATACATAAAGACTTGGCCTCCACAGCCACCTGTGGTAAAGAATTCCACAGATTCACCACTCTCACCTCCTCATCTCCATTCTAAAAAGATGCCCTTCCATCCTGAGGCTGTGTCCTCGGGTCTTAGACTCTCCCAGCATATGAAACATTCTCTCCACATCCACTCTATCAAGCCCTTTCACCATTCAATAGGTTTCATTGAGGTCACCACTCATTCTTCTGAATTCTAGTGAATACGGGCCCAGAGCCATCACTCTTCATATAACAAACCATTCAAACCTAGAATCATTTTTGTGAACCTCCTTTGAACACTCTCCAGTTTCAGCACATCTCTTCTAAAAGGGGCCCAAAACTGCTCATAATACTCCAAGTGAGGCCTCACCAATACATTATAAAGTCTCAACATTACATCCTTGCTTTTATATTCTGGCCCTCTTGAAATGAATGCTAATATTGCATTTGCTTTCCCCATCACAGACTCAACTTGCTAATTAACTTTTGGGGAATCCTGCACAAGGACTCCCAAATCCCTTTGCATCTCAGCTTTTTGTATTTCCTCTCCATTTAGAAAACAGTCGATCCTTTTATTTCTTCTACCAAAGTACATGACTGTATACTTCCCAACACTGTATTCCATCTGCCATTTTTTTGCCCGTTCTAACCCGTCTAAGTTCTTCTGTCGCCTCTCTACTTCCTTAAAACTACCTGCCTCTCCAATTGGCTTCATATCATTTGCAAACTTTGCAACAAAGCTTTCAATTCCATCAGCCAAATCATTGACATAGACCATATAAAGAATCGGTCCCAACAAAGACCCCTGTGGAACACCACTGGTCACCAGCAGCCAACCAGAAAAGGCTCCCTTTATTCCTACTCTTTGCCTCCTGCCAATCAGCCGCTGCTGGAATCTTTTCTGTAACACCACAGGCTCATAGCTTGTTAAGCAGCCCCCGGGATCAATAAAGTATGACTATGACTATGTGTGGCACCTTGCCAAAGGCCTTCTGAAAATCCAAGTACAGTACACAACATCAACCGATTCTCCTTTGTCTATCCTGCTTGTTATTTCTTCAAAGAATTCCAACAGATTTGTCAGGCAAGATTTTCCCTTGAGGAAACCATGCTGACGATGGCTTATTCACCATGTGCCTCCAAGTACCCTAAGACCTCATCCTTAATAATTGACTCCAACATCTTCCCAGCCACTGAGGTCAGACTAACTGGCCTATAGTTTCGTTTTTCCTTTTAACCAATCCAAAATCTAGTGATTCTTGAAAAATAATTACTAATGCCTCCTTGATTTCTTCAGCCACCTACATCTTTCAAAACCCCCGGGTGTACACCATCTGGTCCAGATGACCATCTACCTTTAGAACTTCCAGCTTCCCAAGAACTTTCTTTCTAGTTATGATAAGGTCACACACTTTATGACCCCTAACACCTGGAACTTTCACCACACTGTTTGTGTCTTTCAGTGAAGATTGATGCAAAATACTTATTCAGGTTGCCCGCCATTCCCTTGTCCCCTATTATTACCTCTCCAGCATTGTTCTCCAGTGGTCTGACATCCATTCTCATCTTCCTTTTACATTTCATGTATCTGATGAAACTTTTGGTATCCTCTTTAATATTATTGGCTAGCTTACTTTCTTATTCCGTTTTTATCTTAATGCCTTCCCAATCTGCTAACCCCACTAATTTTTGCTCTATCATATGCCCTCTCTTTGGCTTTTAAGTTGGCTTTGACTTCTTTTGTTAGCCACGGTTGTGTCATCTTTTCTTCAGAATACTTCTTCCTCTTATAGATGTACATATGCTGTGCCTTCCAAATTGCTTCCAGAAATTCTAGCCATTGCTGCTCTGCCATCATCCCTGCCAGTGTTCTTTTCCAATCAATCCTAGATTCACTCCTCTCTCATGCTTCTGTAATTCCCTTTACTCCACTGTAACATTAACACATCTAACGTTAGCTTCTCTTTCTCAAATTTCGGGGTGAACTTGATATTATGATCACTTGCCCCAATGGGTTCTTTTACCCTAAGAAATCAGTTCTGGATCATTGCACAACACCCAATCCAGAATAGTTGATCCCCTAGTGAGCTCAACCATGAGCTGTACTAAAAATCCATCTTACAGGTCCTCTGTAAATTCCCCCTCTGGAATCCAGCACAAATCCAATTTTCCCAATCCTCCTGGAATCCAGCACAAATCAGATTTCCCCAATCTACCTGCATACTGAAGTCCCTCATGACTATTGTGATATTGCCCTTTTGGCATGTACTTCCTATCTCCCACTGTAATTTGTAGGCTACATCCTTACTACTGTTTGGGGAGGTTTGTATACAACTCCCATCAAGGTCCTTTTACCCTTGCAGTTCCTTAGCTCTATCCACAATGATTCAACACCTTCCACCACTAATTCAGCTCTTTCTAATGACTTGATTTCTCTTTTTTTTAATCAACAGAGCAACTCCACCCCCTCTGCCTTCCTGCCTGTCCTTTCGATACAATGTGTATCCTGGGACATTAAACTCGCAGCTATAATCTTCTTTCAGCCATGATTCAGTGATGCCTACGACATCATACTTGCCAATCTGCAACCTGTGGTAAGTTCATCAACCTTATTCCAAATACTGCATGCATTCAAATACAACACCTTCAGTTCTGTATCCACCGTTTTTGATTTTGTCCACCTTTTTATATTGCAACTCATCCTGTTGACTGCAATTTTTCCCCATCCGTAGCATCTCTTCACTGCACATTGCCTCTGTTTGTAAACCAGCTACCTCATCTTCAGCACTATTAGAATTGTTTTCAGATTATGAAGACACACAGTCCTCTTTTATTGTCATTTAGTAATGCATGCATTGAGAAATGATACAATATTTCCTCCGGTGTGATATCACAAACACAGGACAGACCAAGACTGAGCATAGTAAAAGTTCAAAGTCTCTCAAATGTCCCACATCTCATGCAGACGGGAGAAGGAAGAACTCTCCCTGCCATGCCGACCACAGTCCGACTCTGAGTCATCCGAAAACTTCGAGCTCTGATCAGCTCTCCGACACCGAGTACTGAGCGCCATCTCTGTCCGAACGATTCGACCTCCTTCTCGGTCGCCAACAGCAGGCAAAGCCAGGGATTTTGAGGCGTTCCCTCCAGAAGATTCCCGACCACGCAGTAACGACAGCAGCGAACGAGCGTTTCAGAAATTACCTGCCTTTCCTACGATACTTCTTGTATTGAAACATACGCAGCTCAGGACACTAGTCATACCACGCTCAACCTTTTGTTTCCTGACTTTGTCTGAGGTCTTACCAACATCTGCCTCCACAACCTCTCCACTAACTGTTCTGGCACTCTGGTTCCCATCCCCCTGCAACTTTAGTTTAAACCCCACCGTGCAGCATTAACAAACCTTCCTACTAGGATATTAATCATCCTCCAGTTCAGGTGCAAACCGCCCCTTCTGTACAGGTCCCACCTTCCCTGGAGTAGAGTCCAATGATCCAAAAATCTTACGTCCTCCCTCCTACACCAATTCCTTAAGTCACATATTAAAAACTACATAATCTTCCCAGTTCTATTTGCCGGTGATATTAAACCCGATTCTGATTCTGAATTAATATAACATCTTCCGCTGCTTTCCACCGTTTGCTCTGTGCTCTTACCAATGATTTTGGGTACGGGAAGCCCCAAGAACTGCCGAAGGTTAAGGCTGAACCATGCTTGCTTCATCTCTGCTACAGAGTGGACATCTGTAAGCAGTCCTAGAGGTCAGAATTGTGACAATGCGTCAGGACTCTGAAAAAGACTTCACTAAATTGTGAACACTTCCTTCAGCAGACTCAAAGACAGTTTACGTAGCAAATAACTTTATGCTCTCTCTCTCTCTCTCGATGCCTAGGTCAATGACAAAGATTTAATGCAATCTGACCATTATAATTGGCTCACTGGAAGAATCGAAGAGACACAAGAGACTGCTGACACTGAGATTAGGAGTTAAAAACAAACCTCTGGAGGAACAGCAAGTCAGAGATGATTGACATTTTGGGTGAGGAACTGCAGTTGTGAGTCAGTATACAGTTTTGTGTAAAGGTCTTGTGGTTAGGCTGCCTTAGGTTTTTGTACAATACTGTAGTTGTCATCGAGGAGCGGAAAGCGAGCTTGTCGATCTGGCGGGACCAAGGAATGTTGGGAATGGTGAGGATGGAGCGCCACGGGAGGGGTATGGGACAGGTGGCAGAGAAGGAGTGCCAGGGGCAGGGGCTGGCACAGGTGCAGATACACCCAGCCCCGGGACACCAGGCAAGGTCGTTTGATTCCAAACAATTGGTTTATTGATCATTACAGAATGTCTCCCTGGCGTTTCCCACTCCATTCCCTCTCCCTCTCCCTTCCCCTTTTCCCAACCATGATTCCCCTCTCCCTGGCCCCTTCCCACTCTCAGTCCACAATAGAGACCCCAGATCAGAATCAGGTTTATCGTCACTCACATATATCATGAAATTTGTTTTTTTTCTCTCTTGCAGCAACAGTGCAGCGCAATACATAAAATTACTATCGTATTGTGCACAAGTCTTCAGCACCCTAACTATATACATGCACCTAGGACTTTTGCACAGTACTGCAAAAAGGTGAGGGGGGTGGCGAGACAGGGACTAGAAGGTGACTGGTGGAACCAAGTGAATTGAGGGAGGAGGGGCAGATGTAGCCTGGCGGGGCAGGGGGAGATACTAATGGCTGATAGGTGGAAACAGATAAGGAAACTAAAGCAAATGGAGCTGAATGGGTAATGGGAAGGATAAATTGAGTCAACGTGTGGTCGCGATCTTTAAACTACGTCCTTTATGACATGAGTACTACATTTGCAAAGTAGTAGTGTACAAAATGTTCGCACCCCAATTGTTTCAAACATTTATGGAAGTTTCTTAATTAATTATTTCTTTTAATTAGCGATATAACATAGTAACAGGCCCTTCCAGTCTAACGAGCCCGCGTTGCCAATTACACCATGCAACCAATTAACCTACTAACCCGTACCTATTTGGAACATGGGAGGAAACTGGAGCACCCGGAGGAAACCCACGTGGTCAAGGGAAGAACATACAAATTCCTCATAGACAGGGGCAGGAATTGAACCCGGGTCACTGGTGCTGTAAAGCACAATGCTAATCGCTGTGCCACCCCCTTGTGGTATGGTTAGTGTAGCGCAGTTATATAATAAGATCAATTATAATTTGTTCCCAGTATCATTATCAGCATTTCTGTAACTCAAATATGCAACAAAGATGATTGTTTTCCACAATGAAATGTCTTTAGCAAATATGGAAATAACCACCAGAATCAGAACTAAAATCACTGGTGTATGCCATGAAATTTGTTAAAATTTGTTTTTAAAATAGTTGAATTAAATAAGTTGTGCAAAAAATAGGAAATAAAATGTAGTGAGGAAATGTTCATGGGTTCAATGTCCATTCAGAAATTGGATGGTGGAGCGAAGAAGCCATTCCTGAATCATCGACTGTGTGTCTTCAAGCTCCTGTACCTCCTCCCTGATGGTAGAAATGAGAACAGGGCACGTCCTGGGTGATGGGGGTCCTTAATGATGGATGCTGCCTTTTTGACGCATCGCTCCTTGAAGATGACCTGGATACTCTGAAGGCCAGTGCCTATGACAGAGCTGGTTAATTTTACAGCTCTCTGCAGCTTACCTTGATCTTGTGCAATAGCTCCCCTCTTCCCCCCTCACCCATACCAGACTGTGATGCACCAGTTAGAATGCTCTGCATGGTCCATCTGTAGAAATTTGCAAGTGTTTTTGCTGACATACCAAATCTCCTCAAACTTCTAATGAAATATAGCCGCTGTCATGCCTTCTTCACAGCTGCATCCATATGCTGGGTCCAGGTGAGGTCCTCAGAGATATTGACACCCAGGAACGTGAAATTGCCCACACTTTCCACTTCTGATCCCTCTACGAGGACTGGTGTGTGTTCCCTCATCTTACCCTTTCTGAAGTCCACAGTCAGTTCTTGGTCTTACTGACATTGTGTGCAAGGTTGCTGCTGTGACACCACTCAATTTGAAGATATATCTCGTGCCTGTACACACTCTCATCGCCATCTGAGATTCTGCCAACAATGGCTGTATCGTCAGCAAATTTATAGATGGCATTTGATCTGTGCCTAGTCACACAGTCATGGGTGTAGAGAGAGTAGAGCGGTGGGCTAAGCACACATCCCTGAGGTGTGCCAGTGTCGATTGTCAGCGACGTGGAGATGTTATTTCCAATACACACCGATTATAGTCTTCAGGTTTGGAAGCTGGGAGTCCAGTTGCAGAGGGAGGTACAGAGGCCCAGTTTCCGGAGCTTTTCGATCAGAATTGTAGGAATGATGGCATTAAACACTGAACTGCAGTCAATAAACAGCATAGGTATTTTTATTGTCCAGGTGATCCAAGGTCACGTGGAGAGCCAGTGAGTAGATATGATACTACTGCAGTTCTCCAAAGTCACAATGATGAAATTATTATAATTTATTGTTTATTTATTGACATACAGCTCAGAATAGGCCCATCCAGCCCTTCAAACTACGCCACCCAACAACTCCTGTTTTAATCCCAGCCTAATCATGGGATAATTTACAATGACCAACTACCCTACCAACCGGTACGTCTTTGGACTGTGGGAGGAAACCAGAGCACCCGGAGGAAACCCACGCGGTCACCGGGTGAACGTGCAAACTCCTTTCAAGTAGCGCCAGGAATTGAACCCGGGTCACTGGCACAGTGAAGCGTTGTGTTAACAACTAGGCTACCGTGCCGATAAAATAAAGATTTACAGTCACCAGCCGTATTCCGCAAAAAAGATATAAAATAGGGAATCAGAAGGTAATCTAATTAAAACCTTTTCTCTCTGCTTTCATTGAAAATTACATTTTAAAGAGACATTCAAAGCCTAAGAGAAAGGGGAAATAGAACATTAAGGAACATTTAGGACAGCACTGTAATATAGTAATGAGCACAATGCTTTACAGTATCAGCGACCAGGGTCCAACTCCCACCCACTGCCTGTAAGGAGTTTGTACGTTCTCCCTGTGACCGCGTGGGTTTCCCCCGCGTGCTCCGGTTTCTTCCCACAGTCCAAAGACCTACCAGTTGGTAGGTTAATTGGTCATTGTCAATTGTCCCGTCATCAGGCTAGAATTAACTTGGGGGATTGCTGGTTAGTGCGTCTCAAAGGGCCTATTCTGCACTGTATCTCAATAAATAAAAAAAGAAAGGAAAACGAAAAAAGGATTTCCTCTTCCTCAAACAAGGTCAATTTACACAGACTTTACTAATGAAACTTACCTTAATTACAGGTTCACCAAAACAATCACAAACCCAAGAACTTTATGAATGGACAATTTCTATGTTCATTTGATTCAGAGATTAGCTTCTTAAACCACCCCCACCCCCTATAATATAGTAGTATTTGTTGTTTCGAAGGTGAGGATGATTAAAATTTCAACACATTTCAGGAATTCACGGACTTTATTTTAAAATTTTCCATACTTTGTTCCATGTACTACAGGTTACCTTGATTCTCATAACGCCCCGTCGCGTGGTGGAAAACACTCCTAAGATATTGTTGTTTCTCTTGTTCCAACTCCTCACTAAATACAGGATTTAATCTGAAAAGGAAACATGAACTCGTGAATAATCCTGGACAAAATACTTCGTATTAAACACGAGAAAGTCTGCAGATGCTGGAAATCCAAAGCAACACACACACATACACACACAAAATGCTAGAGGATCTCAGCAGGTCAGGCAGCATCCAATAAAAATGAATAGAGTCGACATTTCAGGCTAAAAAGGACTGGAAAGGAAGGGGAAGATGCCAAAATAAAAAAGACCTTGTTTTCTTTCATTCAATTAAAGTTGAGCACTTTACTTTCACACAGATGCATGATATCCTAGATTGGAAGCGCTCCAAGCAAATAGAGCAGATAACGTGTGCGTAAGGAATGCAGAAGAAATTGTGTAACCTATTGCCATTTCAGGAGCACCTACTGGGGGCTCCTTTGGTTTGACATAAAGCAATACTTCCATCTAGGGGCTGAAAGGTATACTGGAAGTAATAGATCAAGACAGATAATAACTAGATGTACATTAATATGTGGAAAACAGGTATCAAAACAATATTTATGTTTATTTTCTGGGACAAAACTCCAAAAATAATGACCAATTTTGGGAAATGAACTGTGCTGACTGATTTAACTGGTGAGATACATATATCGGTCTCCAACCTAAACCAAATTCATAGAAGAGTCCTTCCAGGTGAGGCCAAACCTCACCTGTGAATCTGTTGGGGTCACCTATTGTGACAGGTGCTCCCAATGTGGCCTCTTCTGCACTGGTGAAACCCGTTGTAAATCGGGGGACCACTTCAGCGAGCACCTCCGCTCCAGCCCAGTGGCCAAATCTTTTAATTTCGATTCCATTCCACCACGTTGGTTTATGGCCTCCTCTTGTGCCAAGATGAGGAGGTGGAGGAGCAACACCTTATATTCCATCTGGGTAGCCTGCAACCTAATGGCATGAGTATCGATTTCTCCTTCTGGTAAGAAGTTACTATTTTCCTCCCTCTCCCCTCTTCTTCTATTCCCCACTCTACCCTTTTACCTCTTCTAACCTGCCTATCACTTCCCTCTGGGTCTTGTCCTCCTTCCCTTCTCCTATGGTCCACTCTCCTCTCCCTTCAGATTCCTTCTCCACAGCCCTTACCTACCTATCACCTTCTAGCTTGTCCTTCCTCCCCCACCCCACCACAACATTTTTACTCTGGTGACTTCCCTCTTCCTTCTCAGTCCTGAAGAAGGGTCTCTGCCTGACCTTCTGAGTTCCTCTAGCATTTTGCATGTGTTTCATAAAATTAAAAAGCTGTAATATTTGTTGCTGTCTTATAGAGTCAGAATTGTATAGCGCAGAAGTGGGACCTTCACCCCAACTTTTGTCCATGCTGACCACCAGGTCTATCTACCTTTGTTAGGCCCATATCTCTCTGGTCAATATTTATCCAAGAACTTGTTCAAGTCCTTCTTAACCACTTCAATTGTGTCTGCCCTTACCATTTCGTCTGGCGGCTTCTTCCACTTACTTCCACGCTACGAGTGCAAAGTATGCTTCTTAGAGCTCCTTGAAATATGTCCCCTCTCACCTTACACTGGGGTACCCAAACTGGGGCCCAAGGACTCCTCAGTTAACGGAAGGGGTCCATGGTTTAAAAACAGTTAGGAGAGGGCCTGGGTCCTAGTGTGGGGGGACGACCCAATGTTTGGACACACCGGGCCAGATGGGCTGAAAAGGTAGGGTGCCAGGGCCAGAGGTGAGGGTCGAGCCAGTTCTGCTCACTGCTCTGTGACGTTTACTCCACTCTCCATGGCGCCGAGGCTGTGGGCCTGCGCCATCCGCTCCGGGATACGTGTCTGCGAGCTTCGCGACGATTTGCTCCACCGTGTGATGAACGGAGGGCGAGGCTGTGGGCCTGGTCCGGGCTTCGAGTCTACGGACTCACTTTCATTCTAAATGCTGCTGCCTGCCTTTATTGTTTGCACGATTTGTGTTTTTTCCCCTCTCTCTGCGCATTGGGTGTTGGTCTTTTTTTAAAAAATTTGCTTCTTTCGGGTTTTTGTTCTGTGGCTGCCTGTAAGCAGACAAATCTCAAGGGTGTATACATTCTTTGATAATAACTGCACTTTGAACCCCTGTCTTAAACCTATGACTTATTGTTTTAGATCCTCCCACCCTAGGAAAGACTCCTATTACCTACACCCCTCATAATTTTATAACACTTTATAATGTCACTGCTGAGCTTTCCAGTGAGAATAAGCTATGCTTTCCAATAGGTAAAGCACTGCGGGTGAATCTCCTCTGCACTCTTTCTAACGTTACCACATCCTGTAGTGCTTGGTAGCCAGAGCTATACACAGTACTCTGATAGAGGTTTACAAGATTATGAGAGTGGACGGGGAGTATCTGTTTCCCCAGGGTGCAAATGTCCAATACCAGAGGGGATGCATGGAAGATGAGACGGCGGGTAGGTTCAAGGGGGCTGTGAGGGGCAAGGTTTTTACTCAAGAGAGTCGTGGATGCCTGGACTGTGCTGTCTGGTTTGAGGCAAATACATTAGAGGCTTTTAAGAGACGTTTAGATAGGTATATGGATGCAAGGAAGATGGAAAGATATGGACACGGTGCAGGTAGGAGTGATTAGTGTTTAAATGTTTTGGATTTGTTTTTTTTAAACTGGGTCAGCACAATGTTATGGGCCGAATGGCCTGCTCCTGAGCTGTACTCTTCTACGTTCTGTCTCCAAGTGCCGCCTAACTAATGTCCTGTGCAGCTGCGGCACGACAACCTAACCCTTATACTTAGTGAAATGGCCAATGGAAGCAAATTTTCAGTGAGCTATGAATCTGTTCCCAAGTCCCTCTGTAGAACAACATTCCTGAGATTTCTGTCACTTCCTGTATATGTCCTGCTGGTATATTGTGTCTCAAATTGTACTACTTCACACTGATCTGGATTAAGCTCTCTCTGCCATCACTTTGCCCAACTTTCCAACAACTCTACGTTTCTCTGTAGCTTGCATTGCTATCTGGAAATCAGCGGGTCAAGGCAATAAACAGACATTTTGGGTCAAAACCCTTCGTCTAATCTCAGCCCAAAATGTCAACTGTTGATTCCGCTCCATAGAAATAATTAAAACACCAATTAACAGTAACCTCAAGACTTGAATCCTGTGCCAGATTAGACAGAGAGTGGGATTTGATTGGTAATCTGTAGCATAAAGTAGGCCGGGTAATTTTTTAAAATAGGCTGCATTTTCTAATTTTTTAATTTGCCCCCACCACCCAGGACATGCCCTCTTCTCATTTCTACCACCTCGAGGAGGTACAGAAGTCTGTACGCACACACTCAACGATTCAGGAAAAACTTCCCAGCCATCCAGTTTCTGAGTGCACATTGAACCCATGAACACTACCTCACTAGTCTTTTATTTCTACTTTTGGCATTATTTAACTATTTTACGTTTTATACACACACACACTTACTATAATTCGCTAAGGTAACACTGTAAGGTCGCTAGTTCGAGCCTCAGCTGTGGCAGTGTGTTGGTGTCCTTGAGCAAGGCACTGAACCGCACGTTGCTCTAGTGTCCGTGTGAGGAGTGGCGCCCCACACAGACTTCCAATCTGCGCCTTGTAAGGCATGAAAATGCCCGACGCAGGCCTCTCATGGTCTGAGTCGATGTTCCCTCCCCTCCCCTACTGTAATTCAGTGTTTTTCTATTATTATGTATTGCATTGTACTGCTGCCGCAAAGTTAACAAATTTCAAAACATACGCTGGTGATATTAAACCTGATTCCGTTTCTGATTTACATCTATCACTTAAATCTGCTGAGTTCCTCCAGCATTTTGCATGTGACGTTGAAGATGTCCAGCCTCTGCAAAGTCCCTTCTGCCTTCCTGGCTACCCACCATTCTACTTATTGATCACCAAGTCATTTACATGTGGAAAACAACCATGGTCATCACCAATCTCTGTAGTCTGTGATGAGGCCACACTCAGGGTGGAGGAGCAACACCTTATATTCCGTCTGGGTAGACTCCAAACTGACTGCATGAATATCAATTTCTCAAACTTCTGATAATTACCCCCTTCACCATTCCCACTTCTGTCTCTCACCTCATCTCCTTACCTGCCCATCACCTCCCTCTGGTGCTCTTCCTCCTTCCCTTTCTTCCTTGGTCTTCTATCCTCTCCTATCAGATTCCCCCTTCTCCAGCCCTTTAGCTCTTTCACCAATCGACTTCTCAGCTCTTTACTTCACCCCCTCCTCCTCTCCCAGTTTCACCGATCGCCTACCACCTTGTACTTCTTCCAACCCTCCCCCCCTCACCCCCGCCACCTTCTTATTCTGACTTCAACTCTTCCAGTCCTGATGAGGTGTCTCGGTCCGAAACGTCGACTGTTTACTCTTTCCCTATAGTACCCCACTGCTTAGAGTCTTCCATCAAGAAAACCACCCCTCCAATGCTAACCTCTGCTTCTGGTAAGTGAACAACCTCTTTGTAGCCGCTACTCGAACCAGCCACCACCACTTAGAGACTAAGCACGGTGGGGAGGCGTTGACCCTGTAGGAAGTCCTCTGCAATCCAAATAACAAGGTTCCAAAGTCAAAGAATACGTCCCATCTTTTATTAAGAAACTAGCAAAACAAACAATCTTGAAGTGATAAAAACTAATGAAACAAAAACTGGCAATATAAAGAAATAAACAGTGTTAGCGTATTCAGCTTTCACCATTGTAATTAAAGTTCAAAGTACATTTATTATCAAAGTATAAATTATACAACCGTGAGATTCATGTGCTAACAGGCAGCCACGCAACAAGAAACCTGAAAGAACCCAATTTTAAAAAAAGACCAACACAGAGAGAAAAAAAAAACAAATTGTGCAGGTAACAGCATTCAGAACAAAAATGAGTCCATAGACGCAAAGCCCGAAACAGGCCAATAGCCTCGGTTCATCACACAGCAAGGCAAACCAGCACAAAGCTCGTAGACACGAAGCCTGGAGCAGTCTCACAGCCTGAGTGCCGCGGAGAGCAGAGCAAACGTCACAGAGTAGCGAGCCGTATCGGACTGACTCTCGACTTCGGTCCAGACACCCTGCCTTTTCAGAACATCTGGGCCAGCACCTAAACTGTCCTAAAACCGGGTTGTCCCCTGAACTACGACCTGGGCCCTGCCACAGCGATATGCTGGGCCGGGACCCCACTATCACATAATCAAACAAACTTAAGAGGTGAACAAAAAAGCTCAACACTCCCTTAGCTCTAAACTGACCCTAAAGACAAAGCTCTGCATCGCCAACAACCCATCCCATATGACAAACTACCTAAATACAGTGCAGATTGACAACAGATATATGGCTCCTACATTGTTGCTTTTGAGATGGACGCAGTCTTTAACAAAGATAGCATCAACAACTTCTCATGGCAATTTGTCAACTCACAGGTGACTGCTTACCTTGTTTTCTGCCTTGTTGCGAGATGTGTTCTGCCTGTTTCTGATGGGCTGCATTTCCGTGGTTCCATTTCTTGTGAAGATTCTCCAGCATTCTGCTGGCGCTTTCCGGGATCCTGGAAGACATTCCAGCAATTTTTCCACATCAAAACATAATATACAATCTGAGGGCACCAGGTTTACAATACAAATCTCCCAATATTCCGCCCACCCCCATTTGACAAGAACAATGACTTACTTACTGCCCGTTACACCACTGGTGTTTCAGGCAGCAATGAAGGTCCTCCATCTCCGGTGGCGTTCAGCACTCCCTTCGTCATGTCAGTAGCTTTCTCTCAGTTTTCACTACTGTCAGTCATGCAAGTCCCAGGTGGAGACTCAGGAATACCGTCACACTCAGATGCAGAAGGATTCATTGCTGTTTCAGTAACAGTTTTGTTCAACCAGTCAGGGCTGTTAGCCCTGAGCTGAAACCCCGAACCTGGAGGACCAGTGGACCACTCTTAGTCTGGTCTCTACCCTTTGACCTGTTTGGTATGAGTGACCCTACTGAGACCCAAAGCGTAAGGCCCTGACTCTAGCCAACATAGCTCACCAGGTCATTGAGGCACACAAGCCTCCTAACCCAACGACAAGGTGGAGGACAAGAGCAAAGAGAAGCTAGGAAAACATAGAATTGAGGAAAATGAAACAGGAGAGCAGTTTGCAATGCTGGTAAAGTGATATTAGATGCCATTTAATGAAAATATATAAAAAAAACTTTTCAGTGATGTACAAATTTTGGTATCACTTAGTGAAAGGAAATAAAACCAATTGCATGACCTTATCAGGACGGAGATTTCATGAGGAAAAATAATAGGCCAGATTTTGCTGTATGAATAATGTTTTGGTGAAGCACGTTCTGTGCTATAATGGGGAAACACGAATTAAACTTGTGGTATCTGCGCATGCATAGTTAAAATGCACCAATGTAGGGATCTCCTCTCCTGCATACGTCCAACAGAACGATCATCAAAGCATGAACTTGAGCTAATTCTCCACTAAGAAACAGCTTTGTGTTCAGGAACAGTTAACTACCCCTCAACCATCAGGCTCTTGAACCAAATGGGATAACTTCACTCGCCCTCTCATTGAAATGTTCCCACAACCTAAGGACTCACTTTCAAGGCCTCTTCATCTCATGTTCTTGATATTTATTGCTTACTTATTTATTATCATTTTGTTCTTTTTGTTGCTTGCACAGTGTGTCGCCTTTTGCATACAGGTTGAGCGCCCAAGTTGGTGCGGTCTGTCATTGATTCTATTATGGACTTTGATAACAAATTTACTTTGAACTTTCGAACTTTGTGAGGACACAAGAGATTGCAAGTGCTGGAAACTGGAGATGCTGGAGGAACCCAGTGGGTTGGGCAGCACAGGTGGAGTGAAACGGACAGTCAACACCCTTCAGCTGGACTGACAGATAGAGCAGCGGTCACCTTTGTAAAGATGTGAGGGGAAGGGACAGAACAAAAGCATAACAATCTTGATTGTTTTTGACATACAGAAACATTTAACAATTAAAATTAAGTGCCTAATTACAAATTACTTTTTTAAAATAGACTTTCTAAATTTACGAAGATGCTTAGAAATAATTAAAACATTAATTAACTACAATTAATTAAGAATAACATCAAGAGTTGAATCCCGTGCCATATTAGAGTGGGATTTGATTGATCATCTGTAGCATAAAGTGAGCCTTTTAATTTTTTAAATCTTCTGTATTTTCTAAATGTTTAATTTGCTTTATATATATATACTTTAGATCTAATTTATTACTTTCTTCCTTAATAATCCTCGTATGAGTTATACTAACCTCTCGGGGTTAATACTGCCTGCAGCTCGTTGGTAGTAACACTTCTACTTCTTCCACGTGGGACTTTACACGGACCCAAAGGAACTGACTAAATCTTGGCTCATTAAAAAATGACAAGTACAACAGTGAAGAACTCCCTCCTAGCTGCCTTCAATTTTGTGCTTCAGTTTCTAAGAAAATACATGCTAATCAACCATATTTAATAGTGATCGTTACAGAGGCTCAGTTAGAGACTTCCATACATTATTTAATTCACTCCAGCAGTACAAGACAAATTCACCACATAACATCTTATACAATGTAAAGACAAAAAAAAATCGTTTATTGCCTGTTTACCTTTACCTCAGGGACTTCGTCTTCCCCACATTTAGGAACGTCAGCGTCTTCTTTTACTCTTCCATCTGCAGCCTTTTCTTCAGAAATATCTTGTTCCAGTGTTGAGTTATCGTCTTCCTTAAGTATGTTTGATGAAGATCCGGACAAGACAGCATCCTGAGTTTCAGGATCTGCTTCACTGCTGCTTGGTGTGTGGTCTCTCTCATCTGCACTACCTTGCAGGGGACTTACCACGGCAATGCTATCGACTGTTATATGATACAGCTCCTCTGATTTCTCTATTTCAGTAATTTCGTAAATAGAATTTTGGTTATGCTTTTCAGACTTGACACTTTGATTAATCTTTTCATCCACTTTCAATATAGAAACATTTGTCATCAAGGCATCAACTTGATCACTTGCTTCTAAATCATTAATAACAAGGTAGCTTTTAGGCAAATGTGATGTATTTGGGGAAGATAAAGAAGAGAGATTATGTGTATGCTCACCGAGTGCATCAGCACCTATTCCGTTCACATCACCACATTTAAGTGAATCAAAGTTATTATCAATGTCATCATTTGAATCCTGGAGAATCGCATCTATTTCCTCAGATGTGAAGTTAGTTAGATCATCTTCATCATCTTCCTCTTCCTCCAGTTCCAACAATGAGTCATCAAGGTCTTCATTCTCATCTGATGTTTGATATGAAGAAACGGGCCTTGTGTCTGCAGCTACACCTGGATCTCCTGTCAAGTTATTCAACTGGAAGTGAAGTCGACAGTCCGCTGGTGACTCCATTATTTTGGAACGTGGTTTATTACCAGAAGACAAGGAACACATTTCTTCAACAAGTCTTGGCTTTTTGGATGGAACATGCAAATGAGTAGTGGGTGAAACTCCTTCCTTGAATTGAGGAACATTCAACTCTTTTGCAGAAGAGCATCCAACAGCTGCATTATCATTACCTTCAATCTTCAGTTCCAAGTTGCAAAAGACTCCATTTTCAGCTCCAGCCATTATTATTTTCACAGTGGATCTGTTACGTCCCCCTAAAAAGTATATATACTTTATTGATACACTTAATGTAGGGTCTTTAAAAGGACAGATGAAATGCTAGCAACAACTTGCATTTATATAGCACTCTTGACAAAGCTAAATGTCCTAAGACACTTAATATGAGCTCCAGCCAGACAGAATTTGAGCCCAGGCCGTAAAAATAAGCTGCATTGCTATGGCAACAAAGGGTTAGTCCAGGAAGTAGGATGCATGAAGGGAAAATGAATAAGAGGTTGACAATGAGAAGGCTCTGGCAGTGGAACCCAGGGCCATTGTTTAAATGTTCAATTTAATATCAGATAATGGATACAGTACACAACCTGAAATTCTTACTCTTAATAGACATCCACGAATATCAGAGAATGTATACAGTATACAACCTGAAATTCTTACTCTTCACAGACATCCACGAATATCAGAGAATGTAGACAGTATACAACCCGAAATTCTTACTCTTCACAGACATCCACGAATATCAGAGAATGTAGATAGTATACAACCTGAAATTCTTACTCTTCACAGACATCCACGAATATCAGAGAATGTAGATAGTATACAACCTGAAATTCTTACTCTTCACAGACATCCACGAATATCAGAGAATGTAGACAGTATACAACCTGAAATTCTTACTCTTCATAGGCATCAATGAAACAGAAGAAAACCCCAAAGGGTCAATGCCAGAAAAAACATTAGAACCCCAAAGGCTCTCCCAACCCCTCCCACACACAAGCAGCAGCAAAGCATCACCCCTTCCTCCCCCTCCCTATTTGTTCCAGCAGGAAGCACAGTGCCCACCGCCCACAAAGCAAGCAATTGCAAAGCCCATAATCTGCAGCCTGCATCGTGAAGTCTCCACTGTGATCAGAATCAGAGATGCTTGAATTGTCTCGATCTGGGAATTTGGGAGCAGCAAGAGGGTCCAGAGGTATAAAGGGATTTAAAAAATAGGGAAAATTAAACCAACTAAGACCCACACTAAGAGTCAGTGGAGGAATGGACACTGGTGCAGGTTAAGACACGGCAGTCATGGCCACAAGAAATGCAAGGTAGGAGGAGTGCTAAGGGTACAAGTTAGTTGGAAGCAACAAAGTTATGGCTACAAGTTTCAGCAGCAAGAGTAATGGCAGGTATAATGGCACCAGTGGACTTAATGTTAAGGACGTGGGGGCAGAAGTTTACCTGCGGGTCAAACAGGTCCCAAAGCTGCAAAAGATCCATTCATCCTCAGACAACACTAAAAAAGTGAGGGGGCAAAGCTGCAAACAGATTGTTGCAGGGACAGAACACAGCGATTATAATCTTCCCAACATTTAACGACTGGCTTCTGCTTATACATTCCCATTAATATTCTCAAAATAATGAAACTAGCTCAGGATTGGAATGAGGAGAGTGTCTTTATTCAAGAGGTGACATAAGTTTAGAGATCTCAAGGGCAGCACGTGTGCGTGGAGGCTAGCTCAACGCTTTACAGAGCCATTCCCAAAGCTGCCTGTAAGGACTTTGCATGTTCTCCCAGTGACCGCATGGGTTTCCTCTGGGTGTCCTGGCTTCCTCCCGCATTCCAAAGACGTATTTGTTGGTAATTTAATTGGCGATTGCAAAATTGTCCCACGATCAGGCTAGGATTAAAATCTGGGGATTGCTGGGCGGTGTGGCTCGAAAGGCTGGAAGGGCTCAATAAATAAATATAGTGATTGCATTAAAAATGAGAGGCTTCTGGATTTTATAGGATAGAAAGATGTATCTGAGGTTGGTGATCAGATTTAATCTTTCTGAAGGGCAAAATAGGTACGAGGGCTGATTGGCAGCTCCCAGTTCCATCCTTCAGGCTCATTATTTTCTTGTATATGGATGGAGAGGTGCAACTAAGCACTGTTAGCTGAGGAGGTGAGTCAGATGGGCTGGATGATGCCACTGCAGATATGGAAGTATGATGAGTTCTTGGGTGACGTCAACAACGGGCAACTTAGAGATAAGGAATGGTTGGGGATGAGAGGAGGGAGGAGTGGAAACGAGATACAAGAGACAACTTAAACACATGGAATGGTTGGGGATGAGGGAAGAAAGAAGTGGGGGAAAAAAGTCCAGAATGTTGCGGTTCCAGAGATTTTAGTGCAGAAACATGAGGGGAAATCATCGTCAGTGATTACCTGCCAGTAAAACAGATCTCTACATGCACTTAACAGAAGTCTAATACCAGAGGGCGTGCATTGAAGGCGAGAAGGGGTAGGTTCAAGGGGGACGTGTGGGGTAAGGTTTTTTACTCAGGAGAGTTGTAGATGCCTGGTATGGTGGTAGAGGTAAATACATTAGAGGCTTTTAAGAGACGTTTAGATAGGTTCACAGATGCAAGGACCATGGAGGTATATGGCCCTGGTGTAGGTAGGAGGGATTACTGTCTGGGTGTTTTTTTTTTGCTAGTTTGGCACAAAATTTTGGGCTGAATGGCCTGATCTTGTGCTGCACTCTTCTATGTTCTATGTAAATCTAGAGGAGGATGAGGCTGAACTATTGAGGCTTTTGTCCAGTGCAAACACAAATGGGACAAATAGTCTCCTTCTGCACTGTATCCATTCCATGATACTAGGCCCAAATGAGTAGCAGAAAATAAAGCTTCCGTCCTGGAAGTCACTGATGGTCCCAAGCCAGCCACACTCGCCTTGTCTGAGCATGGAAGACTCACCTCACTGTCCTTCTGCCCCATGGTGTCAGGTGGCAGGGTCACAAATGTGCATGTGCTTGCAGGGTCTGCAAGACATTACTTTCCACAAAGCAAAAACCCAATAGCGTGAATGGCAGCGATGCTTCACTTTCAAAGTGACGCTTTGAAAGGGAGAACATAACTACAGCTGTGGAGATCCCTGCTGCACCCGGTGATCCTGTGATCTCTGCCTCAGAGGCCGATGTTAGACTGTCTCTAAAGAGAGTGAACCCTCACAAGGCGGAAGGTCCCGATGGAGTACCTGGTAAGGCTCTGAAAACCTGTGCCAACCAACTGGTGGGAGTATTCAAGGACATTTTCGATCTCTCACTGCTAGGGGCAGAAGTTCCCACTTGCTTCAGAAAGGCAACAATTATACCAGTGCCTAAGAAGAATAATGTGGGCTGCCTAAATGACTATCGCCCGGTAGCACTCACATCTGCAGTGATGTAATGATTTGAGAGGTTGGTTATGACTAGACTGAACTCCTGCCTCAGCAAAGACCTGAACCCATTGCAATTTACCTATCGCCACAATAGGTCAACAGTAGACGCAATCTCAATGGCTCTCCACACGGCTTTAGACCACCTGAAGAACACAGACAACTACGTCAGGATGCTGTTCATCCACTATAGCTCAGCATTTAATATTATCATTCCCACAATCCTGATTGAGAAGTTGCAGAACCTGGGCCCCTGTACCTCCCTCTGCAATTGGATTCTCGATTTCCTAACCGGAAGACCACAATCTGTACAGATTGGTGATAACATCTCCTCCTCACTGATGATCAACACTGGCGCACCTCAGGGATGTGTGCTTAGCCCACTGCTCTACTCTCTGTATACACATGACTGTGTGGCTAGGCATGGCTCAAATACCATCTATAAGTTTGCTTACGATACAACCATTGTTGGTAGAATCTCAGGTGGTGATGAGAGGGCGTACAGGAGTGAGATATGCCAACTAGTGGAATGGTGCCACAGCAACAACCTGGCACTCAGTGTCAGTAAGACAAAAGAGCTGATTGTGAACTTTAGGAAGGGTAAGACGAAGGAACACATACCAGTCCTCAGAGGGATCAGAAGTGGAGAGAGTGACCAGCTTCAAGTTCCTGGGTGTCAAGATCTCTGAGGATCTAACCTGGTCCCAACATATCGATGTAGTTATAAAGAAGGCAAGACTGCAAATATACTTTATTAGGAGCTTGAAGTGATTTGGCATGTCAATAAATACACTCAAAAACTTCTATAGTTGTACCATGGAGAGCATTCTGACAGGCTGCATCACTGTCTGGTGTGGAGGGGCTACTGCACAGGACCAAAAGAAGCTGCAGAAGGTTGTAAATCTAGTCAGCTCCACCTTGGGCACTAGCCTACAAAGTACCCAGGACATCTTTAGGGAACAATGTCTCAGAAAGGCAGCGTCCATTATTAAGGACCTCCAGCACCCAGGACATGCCCTTTTCTCACTGGTACCATCAGGTAGGAGGTACAGAAGCCTGAAGGCACACACTCAGTGATTCAGGAACAGCTTCTTCCCCTCTGCCATCCGATCCCAAAATGGACATTGAATCTTTGGACACTACCTCACTTTTATTAAATATACAGTATTTGTGTTTTTGCACATTTTTAAAAAATCTATTCAATACATGTAATTGATTTACTTGTTTATTTATTATTACTATTATTTTTTTTCTCTCTGCTAGATTATGTATCGCATTGAACTGCTGCTGCTGCTAAGTTAACAAATTTCACGTCACGTGCCGGTGATAATAAACCTAATTCTGATTCTCTCCTGGAAGGTCTTACTCCTGACAGATTTAGACAGAAGACATGTCTAGGGCACAGTTTTGTCTTTTGTCAAAGCTGTCAAGGGTTAAAAGACCTTCTTCCATAGTGTATGACTCCGAGACCTCAAGTTATTATCCCCCTCTTACGTATAGAGACACTTCCAAATTATACAAGCTTAAGTCTTTGTTAAAAAAAAACTTACAAAAATAAAAAAGCTAATTATAACTATAGAAAGAAATAAATATGTTATGCTGAAGTTAAATAAAAATCCCCCTTTGGCTCTTAATTCACGGGTCCAGAATGCTATTGAAAACCCTAGTACTTGGATACCATGCTCTGGAAGACAGAAGAGGAGGAGATCTTATAGAGAGATACAAAATTATGAGGGTTACAGTTAGAGTCAGGGCATGCAGACTTTTTCCCCTCAGGTTGGGTGGGACAAGAACTCGAAGTCATAGGTTTCGGGTAATAGGTGAAATATTTAAAGGGAACCCGAGGTAAAGCATCCTCACTCAGAGAGTGGGTGCCAGTGTGCTAGCTTGCACTGATAGATGCAGGTTCAATAATAACATTTAAGTGAAGTTTGGATAGGTACATGGATGGGGAGAGATATGGTGCGGGTGCAGGTTGATGGGATTAGGCAGGATGCAGACATCCCACCCTGCAAAAACTCATTTCAGGGAGGTAGCACCATCAATTTGCAGGAGACTCCCGGAACTTCCGGGAGAGGTGGGATGTCTGCAATAGAGTAGCTCCTTAGCAGCTAGCTAGCTAGTTTAAATAACGTTAGCTATGCTAATGAACGAATGACACCTGTTAAACTCACCTCAACATGTCTTTTACAGTCTTAACCCACCATGGGCAATAGAAAAGTCACTGTTGCAAACAGTGCAGCGAGCAACACTGTCATTATTTTTGACCCCTATTAGGCAGGGGTACACTTTAGTGTAGTCTGGGGTGACGTACATTTTATTTTTTTCTTTTGAAACACTCTGCCACACTGACTTTTTTTGGAACTCTCTCGCTCGCTCGTAGTCGCTCTCACTCGCGCTTGCTTTCTCGCTCTTGCTCTCTCTCGCTCTCTCACGCTTGCTTTCTCGCTCTCTCTCTCACGCTTGCTTTCTTGCTCTCTCTCTCGCGCACTCTCTCGTGGTCACTTTCACTCTCTCTCGCGCTTGTTTTCTTGCTCTTGCGCTCGCTCTCTCGCTCTCTCTCGTGTGTTCTCTCATGCCCGCTCTCAAAAAAATC
Organism: Mobula birostris; assembly: GCF_030028105.1. NCBI lineage: Eukaryota > Metazoa > Chordata > Chondrichthyes > Myliobatiformes > Myliobatidae > Mobula > Mobula birostris. The sequence continues at coordinate 9,492,610 of NC_092399.1, forward strand.
AATTTCCGGGACATTGTATATAATTTGCGGGCATCAAGGTGCCACTATTAATTTGCGGGAGACTCCTGGAACTTCCAGGAGAGGTGGGATGTCTGCAGGATGCTCGGGTTGGAATGAACTAGAAGGGCCAAAGGGACCTGTTCCCCTGCTGGAGTTTTCTATGGCTTCATGCCTGCAGCAGGATTGGAGAAGTGATTTCTCCGTGTAATGGCAAAGAACTCCACCAAGAGCGGAACCCACTGCCAGATTCGATGTGGGCTCTCGTGACAGATGCTGTGTATAGAGAGACATTATTTCCAGCCATCTGTCTTCTCAGCAAGTCTCGGTCTTGGATGTTCGCTGTGCATGCAGGGATGACCATGACTTAGCAATGGTCTGTGGTTCCAATCCTCAAACTAGCTAGATTCACCCCACTGTTGCAAAAAGCTAAGCAGCTGCAGCTAGAATTTATTTAGGTTTACAAAACCATTTCAAGTTAAGCAGAATGCATGTTCTTTAGTTTCTCAAAATCCCTCAACACTAAACTCCTTCCAAAGGAAAATCTGTACAATTACCACTGTAGTGACACTTTATTAATGGCTATGAAACCATCATGAATTCACAGTCTTTCTATGGACAAGTGAGTGGCAGAACTCCTCCAAAGAATATATTCACAATGTACCCTAGTATAAATCAGACATGTACTTCAACAGCAATCATTATCAAACCAAACTTGAAGTTCAGTTAAAATCGTACACTGTTTATTTAGCATCAAAAAAATATAAGATTCTGCAGATGCTGGGAAGCCAGAGTGACACACACAAAACGCTGCAGGCACTCTGCAGGCCAGGCAGCATTTTTGGAGAGGAATAAAGAGTCAACTTTTCAGGCCTAGACCCTCTATTAGGATTCGATATTTAGAAACATAGAAAATCTACAGCACAATACAGGCCCTTCGGCCCACAAAGTTGTGCCAAACATGTCCCTACCTTAGAAATTACTAGGCTTACCTATAGCCCTCTATTTTTCTAAGCTCCATGTACCTATCCAAAAGTCTCTTAAAAGACCCTATCGTATCCACCTCCACCACCATTGCCGGCAGCCCATTCCACGCACTCACCACTCTCTGAGTAAAAAACTTACCCCTGACATTTCCTCTGTATTACTGCCCAGCACCTTAAACCTGTATCCTCTTGTGGCAACCATTTCAGCCTTGGGAAAAAGCCTCTACTATCCACATGATCAATGCCTCTCATCATCTTATACACCTCTATCAGGTCACCTCTCGTCCTCCATCGCTCCAAGGAGAAAAGGCGGAGTTCACTCAACCTATTCTCATAAGGCATGCTCCCCAATCCAGGTAACATCCTTGTAAATCTCCTCTGCACCCTTTCTATGGCTTCCACATCCTTCCTGTAGTGAGGCAACCAGAACTGAGCACAGTACTCCAAGTGGGGTCTGACCAGGGTCCTATACAGCTGCAACATTACCACTCGGCTCCTAAATGTCCCAGAATCAAACTACAGTCACTAATCACCAACATCAGCAAATAGAGAAATAGTCATTTTGAGATTAACATGAATATATTTAATGGAAGAAAATACAACGTGCATCGTAACGAAACAGAATTGCTTCCACAGCTACAATTCTCAGTAAAATAAAGCAATGACGCAGACAGTAAAAGGTACAAAATATGTTCTTGTGAAGGGTCTTTGACTTTCTCCTTCCACAGATGCTGACTGACCTGTGGGTTGTTTCCAACACTTTCTGTTTCTAATTTAGCTACTAAGTTTAACAGATGATGTTCACAAATTAACTTTTATACATGGGAGGGATTTATATTTATATATACCGGGGGGGGGGGGGGTTATAACCTGGTACCGCTATTAAATATAAATTATAAATCCACTTCCCAAACGAGCAAGTTGCTCTTTAAACACATTGCTCATTTAACGTGAGAAACAATGACAACCATTTCAGTCTTTTGCATGAATCTGGCTGCGGTAATGCTAGTCAGCCACACAATGAGGCACTAAAGCACTAAAACAGAAACATACTACAAATAAAATAACATTAATTACAGTACTATAAATAATAAGATATAAGTGAAACTGAATACCATATTATATAAAGTACAACATAGCACCCTGTAGTAAAATGTCTTCTGTACTTTTAACAGCATATAGACTATAGGACCATGAGATATGGGCCATTTGGCCCATCGAGTCTGCCCCACTATTTCTTCATGGCTGATCCATTTTCCTCTCAGCCCCAGTCTCCTGCCTTCTCCCCGTATCTCTTCATGCCCTGACCAGGAAAGAATCTATCAACCTCTGCCTTAAATATACATAAAATCCTATCCTCCACAGCTGCTTGTGGCAATGGATTCCACAGATTCACCACCCTCTGGCTAAGGAAATTTCTCCTCATCTCCATTGTAAAAGGACGCCCCTCTATTCTGAGGCTGTGTCCTCTGCTGCTAGACTCTCCCACCATATCCTTTCCACATCCACTCTATCAAGGCCTTTCAACATTCGATAGGTTCACCCCTCATTCTTCTGAATTCTAGTAAATGCAGGCCCAGAGCCATCAAACGCTCATCATATGACAAGCCACTCTTTTAACTTTATCTTTAACTGAAACTTCAATCATAAGTACTTCTCTCTAACTTTCAACACAAATCACAAGGGAGCTCATTCCTGTCTCTGCAATCAGCTTTCTTTCCAGTTTCTTTGCTAACGATCTTTAAATTTAGATAATACTCACATATATAGTCCTCTTTAACTCTAGGCGATTTTGAGTAAATCACTCATCCCAGCAATCCCTCAGACAGCCTGTTCCCATGTGTAGAGGAAACCATTCTATCCAGACCTACTTGCATATTGCCCAAAAGTTTCCCTTCCCCCATCTCTCCTTATTTGGTAAAACAAACAGACACACCTATGATAAGGTGATTCACCAAACCCCATTTGACTGGTGGCCTTTATGTCAATCTTCTTGGCAGCTAGTTTGTGAAGATGGCTCCTATTAACCATTTAAATAGACACCTATATTAAAAGGTGTCTCTCAAAAGAAAAACATCCTTTCTCATCACATAAATATATGTATCCTGGGCATCTTTTGAAAAAGGAACATTTTTAAAAAGCTGATGATGGCTTTCAATCCAGCAATCAGAGTAACAAATGCTTCAGGGAAGAATCCAAGTGTGGTCCTGACGCGGGGTTCTGACCTTGAATCACCAACAACTCCTTTCATCCCCACAGATGCTGCTTGACGGTGTGCTTTAGCTGATTGATTGTTACTTCAGATTCCAGCCTCTGCAATCTCTTGTCTATAACCATTCGAGTTTAGTGGAACCAACAGAAACAAGTGATTTGCTGAAGAAATCCAGTAGGTCAAACAACATTCGTTTATTCATTTAGAGACAAGTTGGAACGGGACTTTCTGGCCCAACAAGTCACGCTGCCCAGCAACCCAGCTATTTAACCCTAGCCTGATCACAGGACATTTTACAATGACCAATTAACCTACTAAATGGTTTTGTATTCTGTATTTTTTATTAATTTTCCAAAATTATAAACAGAATAACAGTATTGATACAGAGAGATTGGAATAATCTTATTGTTGACAAACACGTACAAAAAAAGACTTCAAATAATACAGGTGTAATAGACTTCCAAACTCTTAATATAGTTAAACATAGAGAAAAAAGAAATAAAATGAAAAAAAATAATGCGAAGAAACCCCCCCCAAAAAAACAAAAAAAAACTAAATACTAAACCCGAAGAAAAAACAAACAGAACAAAACAAGGCTGGACCAATATCTTAAATCGAACAGGTTCAGTAATGTCGTCAACTCCGCTCCTCTATTCGTATATTTTAATAAGAAGGATTCGGAAAAGGTCAAATTACATCATACAAAAATGTTGAATAAATGGTTTCCAAGTCTATGGTTTTGTATTCTGTATTTTCGCTTGCTTTTCTTTGTTGCCACGCCACTTGTGCAATTTTTTGCGCATGGGAGGAGGGTTTGATATTGGATACTTTGCTTGGTATGGGTTGGTTCCATGGTTCTTCTTTGTTTTGTGACTGTCTGTGAGGAAAATGAATTTCAGGGTTGTAAACTGCATACATACTTTGCTTTAAATCTTTGAATTGGTACGCCTTTGAACTGTGGGAGGAAACCGGAGCACCCGGAGGAAACCTACACTGTTTACAGGGAGAACATACAAACTCCCTACAGATGGTGCCTGAATTCAACTCCAAACTACGGTACACCCCGAGTTATAATAGCATCACACTAACCACTATACCATCGTGGCACCTAAAAGCATCTAAAGGAATCGCTGATATTTCAGTCCTGATTTTGAGCGAAACAAGAAAGTGGGCAATTCTTTTCCCTCCCACAGATGCTGGTTGACCCGTTGAGTTCTTCCATCAGAATGGTTCTTGCTTCAGATTCCAGCATCTACAGCCTCTCTTGTATCCTTGGTGGAACAAAAGTTGCCATTTCTCTCCAAATTTCAGACTATGTGGAGTTCAGAGCAGGAAAAAAAGATTCATTCCCTTCAGTTCACTGTATTTTTTTTTATAAAGAGTTTATTAAAAAAGCTCTGAGCTTCTTGCAGCACATTTGGTTTAAAAAAAATTAGTCATCTTTTATTTATGCTCATTTACGAGGAGTTAAACTCATCCTTGCTACAGATCGTCTAGAGGATGAGATAAGCTCTTGAAAAAGACTAAACTTTCCTATGCTTCAAAAACACTTCACTGGCTTTGCTATAATTCTTAAAGGTCATAATAACTTTTTCATTTCTAAAATAAATTATTCATTAGCTATAAAGTACATTTCAAATCTTAAATTAATTTCTCTCCCTTTAAAGAAAAACTTCTAAAGATCACAGGATGGAGAGGGTCATTAATTTTCTATGCAGAGAGATTGTAATACCATGACAACCAATCGCTTCTTAATTGATTCCGGGATTTCTGCACCACCATTTCTGGAAGTCTATTCCACGAGATATGAAGAAAAGTCCTTTGAGTTATTGGTCCTAAACTCATCTTTTATCTTTTAATTTATATTTTGTTTTCTCTGAGGCCACTGTTGGTCAGGGTCGACAACGGATACTGCATCCTAGTTGTCTAAACACACAAGCCATGGCAATACGATATGGAGAGCAAGCTGTTGTTCATGCAGCTAGCCCCCCCGCTCCACACAGCTGATGAATCCAAAGGAAAAGCAGAGCCTGATACAGTTTGGGACCAGCGCTGGAGTTGACAGTCAGCATTGAACTCAACGTAGCACTGCCTTACGGATTCCAGCACCGGATTTTTCCCTCGGGGTTTAATCGCGAAGCCTGCGCAATGTGGGTGTAGCCACAAGGCAGCAAGGGTTTGAAATCAGAGTTTTCTTTCTCCTCCTTGAGCTGCCAACCATGGCTGATGAGCCCCATCTGCCAAAAATGTCTAGTTTTAAGGCACCAGTAACCAGTTTTTACCCCTTCGCCTGCCAGTAGAAACAGACCCACAGGGCTTAATAGCTAAGCCACACATGAAGGCCAGGAGCTGGACTTGGTTGTCGCCTCACTATAGGAAGGATGTGGAAGCATTGGAAAGGGTACAGAGGAGATTTACCAGGATGCTGCCCAGTTTAGAGAGTATGCATTATGATCAGAGATTAAGGGAGCTAGGGCTTTACTCTTTGGAGAGAAGGAGGATGAGAGGAGATATGATAGAGATGTACAAGATATTAAGAGGAATAGATAGAGTGGAAAGCCAGCGCCTCTTCCCCAGGGCACCACTGCTCAATACAAGAGGACATGGCTTTAAGGTAAGGGGTGGGAAGTTCAAGGGGGATATTAGAGGAAGGTTTTTTACTTAGAGAGTGGTTGGTGCGTGGAATGCACTGCCTGAGTCAGTGGTGGAGGCAGATACACTAGTGAAGTTTAAGAGACTACTAGACAGGCATATGGAGGAATTTAAGGTGGGGGGTTATATGGGAGGCAGAGATTAAGGGTCGGCACAACATTGTGGGCTGAAGGGCCTGTACTGTGCTGTAATATTCTATGTTGTCAGAAGCTATTCGAGGCACACGCCATTGGGAGCCTTTAATAGGTTGTGGGAGCCTGTCCCCACTACAAACCCCGGCTATAGCAACCTTCTGAGACATCTTTCCAGGTCACAGTGGGCGCCATGGTAGCGTGGTGGTTCTGAAGTTCAAAGTTCAAGTCCGGTGCCATTCAGTAAGCAGCCTCCGTACATCCTCCCCATGGAATGCATGACTTTCCTCCCACAGTCCAAAATGCAGCCTGCGATTAGGTTAGGGTTAATCGGGGTTGTGGAGTTGCGGGGCCACCGTGGCTCGAAGGGCCAAAAGGGCCTACTCCACCTTGTATCGCTAAATAAAAAGTCGGTGTGCTTCGTTCTTCCTTCATGACTCAGATCCCCATCACAGGAACTCAACTTCTTCCCTGCACACTGAAAATCTCCCCTGTAGCCTAGCAACCAGCACAGGAGGCGGAATTCAGAGTAGCCAGGGGGCTAAACAAGTGATCATCGCTCTCTCTGAATTGCATTCAGTAGCTCTCACAACCTCATTTAGCTACAATAACTGCCATGCATTGGTATGCACCAGTGAGCCCAATGTGCCTGTCGTTCTCGACATCCATCTCGTCAACATCTCGTACACAATAATTAACTCAGCATGAAGGTGATTCAGCGTCGTGTGGGGAACACCACACAAATGCAGCTTAACGTCAAAGTTCTGTTCAAAGATATTTAGCTGCTCAAACAGTACGTTGCTTATCATTCGTTGGGAGCAATTTTGAACGGTATTATCCAACAAGATTTTAAATATTCAAAAATGGCAGAAAATATCTGAAGATCATTGCATTTTGAAGTTCCCAGATGTGTGCCAGTTTAATTCCGTTCCTCATTCCCACAACAACCTGTTTGTCCTTGGACTCCTCCACTACCCAGTGGAGCACTCAGTAGTCTACAACTCAACAGCATGAACATTCAGTGTTTGCACCACCTCTGATCCTGTTTTCTCCCTCCCTCACCCTGATCTACCTTCTCCACCTGCCCCAAACCTCCAATGCCCTCGTCCTTTCACCTTCTTTGCCTATTTGATTTGCCCTTCCCCTACACACCCCTTCCGCTGGATCCCTTCCCCCTACTGTTCCCATCTGCTCTCACTACCTCCACTTTCCTGTCAGATTCCATCATCTTCAACCAGTCACTATCTCCACCAATCACCTTCTCTTTCCTGTCAGATTCCATCATCTGCAGCCAGTTGCTATCTCCACCAATCACCTTCTCTTTCCTGTCAGATTCCATCAACTTCAGCCAGTTGCTATCTCCACCAATCACCTTCTCTTTCCTGTCAGATTCCATCATCTTCAGCCAGTTGCTGTCTCCACCAATCACCTTCTCTTTCCTGTCAGATTCCATCATCTGCAGCCAGTTGCTATCTCCACCAATCACCTTCTCTTTCCTGTCAGATTCCATCATCTTCAGCCAGTTGCTATCTCCACCAATCACCTTCTCTTTCCTGTCAGATTCCATCATCTTCAGCCAGATTTTGCCTCCACCTTCCAGCCACTGCTGCTCTTTTCATTCTTTTCTCCATCATAGCCTATCACCCCTCTCCACCTGAATCCATCTCTCACACCACTGCTTTCCCCTCAAGTCTTTATCCTGACTCCCTCCCTTTGACCTTCCAGTCAAGATGAAAGATCTCAATCTGAAATGTTGACTGGACATTTCCTTCTACAGATGCTACCTAACCCACTAAATCGCCTCTCAAAGATCCCATCGTGAGAGGAGGAAATGGGTAAGGGTGGCCAACAAGGGGCTCTGGTGAAGCCGTAAAGGCCAATCCCTGTATGGTAGAAACAATAGATTACAGAAGCATTGATGATCTTCAACCACACCATTGACTTTGGACAATGGAGATGGGAACACTGGGAGCTCAGGGTCCAGGAAGAAGAAAAACCTGCTAAATTCCTCCAGCAGTTTATTTTTTGACATTTCTACATACAGCTTAGTTACTGGTACATGTTCACCAGTACATCCATTAAAAATTCTTACACTTACATTACATCTGCATTCTACTACAGCAGGAGTTCCCAAACATTTTAATGTCATGGACCCCCCAACAAGGGGTCCATGAACCCCTGTACTACACAGAACCAATCTTAAGTCAGTAAAAATGCTTTTGCCTCTATCATCAGGTCAGTAGTACCAATTCTCACTCCAGAATATGATTATATAATCCATTATGCTCCATTAATGAAACAGCAAGAGTTTATCAGAATATATTCCTCAATCAACATCACAGTTTTATCAAGTTACATTGTTATTCTCCTCCACGCCTTGTGGCATGCCGGCTGTCAACCTTGCCGTTTCTTGAGCATTTTTCTGTTTTTTTTACGAGGATGAGTTGCTCAACCCAGCACGGATGGAAAGCATACAAGGAACTGGCCGGATTCGAACCTGGGACCACTCGCCTCGAATTCTGGTGCTGGTGCCACTACACCACTGGCTGGCATCAAATTACCTGGCCACTTCCAAAGATTTATGTCAAAACTCCTCCTTCTCCTCGCTCCTTGTAGCCCCTTTAAGATAGAGCTATACTTCACAGAGCCCATAATCCTTCCTTGTACTAAGATGGACGTGGGACAAATTTACCCTGGTTCTCGCGTGCCTGCATTGTCCTCAGTGCAGGGGGAATATTATGTACATTTCATTTCCCTGAAAACTATGGGACCTGGTGAAGAAGTTGAAGATATTATGGCCAGTGTTGTGTGGGTTAGGATCTTCCCACCCCTCCCCATACACCCAGCTCTGGTTTGCTACACATTTTCCTCACGGAAGCTGCACGCACTCCACGCAATTGCAATCTGCAAGTGCTCGCAACTGAGGCATGTTACACTCCCTACTGCAAGCAATGCTGATTATGTATCTGACATAAGAGACCCGTAGTAAGGGATAGTGAATTCTTGGCTCCATAACACCGTAGAGATCAGGGGAGATAATCACATAGCAGAGAGATAAAGGACGACTCTACACCAAGCAGTGAATATCTGTCATAGTCTCAAGGTAGTCACAAATTGTAGATTAAAGTGAAGTCAGTCTAGATACCAGCCTAACACTAACTTCATACATTCATGAAGGAAGCTTTCCTGTGGTGGGGGTGTTGGGATCAGATGGCACGACCTCAGAGTGGAGGGACGTCCATTTGGAGCAAAGACATGGAGGAATTTCTTTGGCCAGGGAGCGGTGGGTCTGTGGAATTTGTTGCCATAGGTGGCTACGGAGGCCAAGTTATCAGGTATATTTAAGGAAAGAGGTTGATAGGTTCTTGATGAGTCACATGTAGGGTTGTGGGGAGAAGGTGGGAGATTGGGGCTGGGAGGGAAATAGATCAGCCAAGATGAAACGGTGGAGCAGACTCAATGGTTCAAATGGGCCTAATTCTGCTCCTACATCTTATGGTTTTATGAAGTAATAATGGAATGACTCACAGTTCATGTGAACCACAGGCTTACCTCACTCTATGCGTACATAGTACATGCAGGGTAGAGATGGTGGATGGAAAAGCTGACAAAAACAATGAAAAATTGGATTGGGGAGAACTTGTTCCCGGACAAGCAACTCTCCTTGTTATAAAGGAAAAAAAATTGTTCTTAAGATAATCACAGGACTCCACGTGAATCCTTTCCATCTTCAACAGGGGTCTCCAGACTGGGGTCCGCAGACCTTTGCTTAATGGCAACAAGAGAAAATCTGCAGATGCTGGAAATCTAAAGCAACACACACAGAATGCTGGAGGAACTCAGCAGGCCAGGCAGCATCTACGGAAAGGAGTAAACCATCGACGTTTTGGGCCGAGACCCTTCGGTAGGACCTTGCTTAATGGTATTGGTCCATGGCATAAAAAAGGTTGGGAACACGCAACAATTCAGGAACAGTTTCTTCCCCTCTGATATCCGATTTCTGAATGAACATTGAACCCATGGACACTACCTCACTACTTTTTTAAATTTCTATTTTAGCACTACTTACTTAACTATTTGATTTATATATACTTGCTGTAATTCATGTTTTTCTCTATCATGTATTGCATTGTACTGCTGCTGCAAAGACAACCAATTTCACAACGTATGCCGGTGACATTAAACCTGATTCTGAATCCCGGATCTACAAAATCCAAGACCATCAGCACTCTAATGATACATTGTCACACTGAAGCGTGAGACCAATATTCCATCTCAACGGTGCAACCTCAGCCAACAGCCGCCTGATTCGGAAGGTGCGGACGCTACCGCTGAACTGGCACTTATAGCAATTAGTGATACTGACACATAGTTCCTGCAGCCCAGGTTTGGGTGCGACGCTTGGAGTTTGTGTGTTCTCCCTGTGACCTCCCATCGCTCCTTCACATCCCATAAACCTGCTGATATTTAAAAGACTGAAATGAATTACCCTGGTAGGAGAATCAGTGGACAGCTGGCGACCATGTCAGTGAGAAAGCGTTACAGGAAGATGGCGTTTAGCGCCACGCTATTACAGCTCGAGGCGTCAAAGATCGGAGTTCAATCCCGGCGTCCTCCATAAGGAGTCTACAAGTCCTCTCCATGGAACGTGTGGGTTTTTTCCCACGGGCTTTGGTTTCCTCCTGCAGTCCAGAGATGTGCTGGTCAGTAGGTTAATTGTCCAATGATTAGGTTAGGGTGAAATCGGGCGTTGTCATGGGTTGCTGGGCAGTGTGGCTCAAAGGGCCAGAATGGCCTATTCTGCGCTGCAACACTAAATAAAAAACAAACAGAGGGCAACAAAGCCAAGGGAAATGTTGCAGCAGCTGACATTAACTTTATGGGATAGAACTTTTCTTCCTGCATTGTACGTGTGGAAGAAAAAATTTTTAAAAAATTAAATTTTGTTGACAAGTTTGACTAGCTAAGTATTGCTCAAGATGTGGGTCATGAGTGACAGAATAAGATGCAGACAATGCCTTGCTTGTGCGAGCCAACAATAGGTCATCCCAATAATGAGGTATGATTAACCTTTGTCCGGCTAATAGGGGAACTGACTGCAGATGTACAGTGCTTTCTTTTCTTGCGGGAACATTTGTGAACTGCCAGATACCTCACCGGTGCTTCTTAAAATGACTGACTAGGTATGTTCAGCTGCTGGCTATTGCCCAAAATTCACTGCGTAAACTTAAGATGTAACCTGACATCAGTGGAGTCGCAAGGCAACGGCTCCCCTGTGATCACGTATTAAAGAGTTAACCGTATACCGAGGTCTGTGTCTGTTTCTGTTTGGTAAATTCTCTTACACTAAAATACGGTGAAACAAAGCAGAAACTCTGACAGTAATCTGGCAACGATCCCTGTGATACGGAATTCCGAATAGGCCCACCCGTGAGTCTTGCTTGAAAGGGTATACGCCAAGTCCGGACAGAGGTGCCAGAGCTGTCCCACGTCGGCCAGTGACCACCCCCGACTGAGTTCAAGCAGAGAGACAAGATGGGGAACAGAAGAAAGGACACCAAGGGCTCCGGGAGAGTCAATTTAGACTAAATGTAAGAGAAGAGACCTCCGTGTATGGTAAATGGTTTTCCAACCAGAGGGGAAAAGGTATCGTAAGTATTGCCTGTAAAGAACATTAAATTTTGTATAGTTGCTAACAGATTGCTTTAACAGTAACTGGAGGAGGAAAGTGGGTAATAACAATGGTAATTTTCAATACAACACTCAAGGGAAAAAAACCCAGCGTGAATCATCTCTCCAGTCAAGGCCTGCTAGCCTGCTGACAAAGATGCCGATGAAATATGTTATGCTTTATAAAGCCGTGGTAAATAATCAAATTGCAACCGTGGTAAATAATCAAATGCCTTTATCAAAAAATGTTTAAGACATTAAAATGGATCGACTTTGAGGCTGCATCTGGCTCTACAGAACTGTCTGTGCAACTTCAGGCAAGAGGAATCCCTTCCATCTGTAAATTGGTCACTTGGTTCAGTATAAAAGGCAGCTCACTGCAAATATATAAAGCTTTGGTACGAAAGCAATCTCGGGTACAGATCTGGACCCAATAGCCAAGGGAAGATACACTTCTGATGGAAGGAATGTAACCAAGGTTCACCAGAATGATTCTTGGATGGGGGCATGCTGGTGTTGTGTGAGTAGACATTAAGCAGAATGGGCCTGTACTCTGCAATTTAGGCATTAACGAGACGTGAAGTCACAGGGAACGTGAAGTGCAACAGGGACGATGCTTTCCAAAGGCAGGATGCCTGGAAAAGAAAGGATTACATACTCAGTATAAAGCAGGATGGCTATGCACCTCTTGGTTAATGATACAGGTCCATGGCACGGAAGAGCTTGGGAACTCTTGGTATGAGGCGACCACCTACAGGAGAGATGACAAAATATTTTATCACCCCGAGACTAATTACTCTTTGAAATTTTCTGCCCTATAGTTTCGTGTCTGACTGGTCAGTCTCTGCATATATTCAAGATGCTGATAATCTTTTGGACATTAGAGATTCAAAGGAAGTGGGGCTCATGAACAAAGATACCGCTGAGTTAAAAAAACAGACACATCTGTATTGAATTTACAGGAGTGTGATAGGCTGAATGGCCTAATCCTGCTTCTATTTCTTTCATTTGATTAGATCACTGCTACATTGTCCATTTTCATCTACTTTTTGAAAAGAATTTTGAGCTTTTCATGCCCTGTCATTAAAATTAGGCTGAAATGGAGGTAAATGTAAAAATCACCTTTAAAACTTACACTTGGGACTTCAGGTGGTTTTGTTTTAACTGTGCCTTATTAAATGACCACTACTGATTTCAGGCCTTCTTCCAGATACAATTCTCACAATGGAGCATAACAGGACAAACTTATCACCTCTACAAGCAGCCATTTTATTGATCACATGGCCTGCATGTCATGTGATCTCACCATTTGTGATTGGCTAAGAACTTTAACCTTCAAAATATTTTAAAGTCACCCTACAAGTTAACAGACCTAAGCCATAGAATTGAACTTTTTATACTATTTTCATCTGAGTTATTCTTTTTAACTCCTTCCAAGAAGTTGAAGTATAGTGGCCCTCAATGCAATGAAGCAGTATTATGAAAAATGGTCTCTGAACCCAAATCCATCAAAAACCCAAGTGCGTGCATTCCACCCGAGGAATCAAGAAGCAGCTCAGAAACAAAAGATCTTCTGGTGTGGGAAGGAGCTCGAACACCATCCGACTCCAATTTACCTGGGCGTGACACTGGATAGGACGCTCTCATTTGCCACCCACATCCAAAAACTCCGAGGGAAAGTTGGCTCTCGCAATTCTCTTTTGAAAAAATTAGCAGGCACGAAATGGGGAGCTAATGCTCACACACTTAGATCAACTGCCTTAGCACTCTGCTATGCACCTGCAGAATACTGTGTGGGGCAGATTACCCCATGCAAGGAAAACAGACTTGTTGCTTAACGAAGCCTGCCAAATAATCAAGGGCACACTGTGCCCCACACCCACTAACATCATTTACAGACTTGCAGGCATTGCTCCCCCAGAGATCCGAAGACACACTGCAACAAAAATTGAAAAAGGTAAACAGAACTCGGATCCACGGCACCCACTACACCATCATGTGCCAGTTTCCAGCCGTCTAAACTCGAGGAGAAGCTTTGCTACAGTGGAGGAACTACCGCACGGAACATCCCCCCAAACATACAGGATTGACCTCTGGCAACAAACAGAAGCCAGAACCCCACCAAACAATACAGCGCCAGACCCCACAGAAACGTTGCCAGACGAGGCACTGCTTGACAGACGGAAGAGGTGCACTCTCAACAGAGCGAGAGCGGGAGTTTGTAGGACGGGAGACAATCTGGTGAAGTGGGGTTTAAAGACCAGCGAATCCTGTGAGTGTGGCGAAAGGGTGCAGAACATTGAACACGTTCTGCACAGCTGCCCACTCTCACCTGATTCAGCTGACACAGACCTGCTCAACATCAACCAATCAACACTAGAGTGGCTGTCTGGTGTGACAAGCTACGATGATGATCTGAGTTATTTAGGCTATCAACATTTGAAAAAAAATGAGCAACTGAAAATAGCTGTAAGTCAGTAAGTGTCAAATTCCATTGATGAAAAGGTCTGGTAATTCATTCTTGTAATTTATTCCAAACAAACACGTTGAAGACAAATTACAACACAAAAACCAAGTTGCAATCTCTCGACCAGCATCATAATCAAATTTACGTGGCATCCATCTCACTAATGTTTGCTACTCCAATAAAACTCCAATTTTTCAGCAATCCTGCTAATTCAGCAATTAGCTCACTGAGCTCTTTTCCCCCCGCACTCTTCTCAAATGCACTGGGACCTGGTTACTCGTGAGCCTTTCAAACTCAGAGTCATTCTCTTTCCGTTGGGCCATTTAAACTCTTCCCAGTTCACTGAAAAATTTATTTTTAAAATCATTTTATATTTAGTGATACAGTGCGGAGTAGGCCCGTTCGGCCCTTTGAGCCGTGCTGTCCCAGCAACCCCCAACAAACCCGATTTAACTCGAAACTAATCACAGGACAATTCGCGATTACCAATTTAACCACTACCCGGCATGCCTTTGGACTGTGGGAGGGAAACCGATGCTCCCAGAAAAAAACTCATGCATTCCACAGAGAGGATGTACAGAGGCTCCTTTGAACTTTGAACTTTGACAGTCTTTTTCCTCCAGGGAACTGGGAGGGGGGTGTGATTTAAGGTGAGAAGGGAGAGATTTAAAAGGGTCCTAAGGAGCAACTTTCACAATACATCAGCCTCACTGATGCTGGCCTACTACAATAAAAGCTATTTTTCAGAAATCCTACTAATTCAAAGTTTGCCTCACTTGGCTCTTTTTCTCCACGTTGCCCTCAAAAACACCAGGACCAGGTTAACTGTGAGCCTCTTAAACTCAGAGGCATTCAGTTTCCATTTGGGTCATTTAACTCCGACTGGTTCACTGAAAAATGTATTCTACCGCAGTGCTGTGTGCCATCAAGATAAAGGAATAAGGTCCGCCAGATCAGAAGCACCAATAATCCGACACCACCAAAACTGGAGGGTGCCGGATTATTGGAATTTTTCTGTACTCCCCAACAAGAATTCAGATTTATGAAAATGTTGCCAGGACTTTAGTTATAGGGAAAGTTTCGACAGGCTCAGACTTTATTCTTTGGAGCACAAGAGTCTGAGGTGTGACCTTACAGGGATACATAAAATCAAGAGGGACGTAGACAGGGTGAATGCCTGTGGCCTCTTTTCTCAGGGGGCCATAGGGGTAAGGTGGGAGAGGGGTAGACATTTGAAACGGGTCTAAGGATGGCTCATACCTGGAAGCGGCTGTCAGGAAAAATGTACAAAAACATTTAAACAACATTTGGATAAAGATATGAATGAGAAAGGCTTAGAGGGATGCAGGCAAATCGGACGAGCTTGTTTGGTCAATACAGACAAGTTGAGCTGGAGGATCAGTATCAGGGTTAATAGCACCAGCGTATGTCGTAAAGTTTGTTAACTTTGCAGCAGCAGTACAATGCTGGTGACAGTGGGGGTAAGCTCCGACCACCTATTACATGCTTCCAATGACGTGCACCTCAAATAGCCTCTGACAACCAAGTCCTGCTCCCGGCCTTCACATGTGGCTTAGCTACTAAGCCTGGCTGAACCGTTTCTACTGACAGAAGGGCCAAAGGCAGGTTATTGGTGCTTTTAAACCAGTCGCTTCAGGCAGATGGGGCTCGTCAGCCATGGTTGGCAGCTCCTCTAAGAGAAGGAAAACTCTGCTCTCAATCCTCCGCTGCCTTGAGACTATACCCACTTAAAGGGAAGGCTTCATGAGTAAACCCCAAGGGAAAAATCCGGAGCTGGAGTCCCTCAGGCAGCCCAACGCTGACTGGCAACTCCTGCGAGGCTGCTGGTACCAAACTGTATCGGTCTCTGCCGTTCCTTTGGGTTCATCAGATGCCTGGAGAGGGAGAGATTGCTACATGGGCAACAGCTTGTTCGCCATATCATACTGCCCAGGCTTGCGTATCTAGACAACTAGGACGCAACACCGATGGTCTATCCTGATTGTAAATGACAATATATAATAAATTGTTAAATTAAATAAGTAGGCAAAAATAGAAATAAAAAAGTAGTGAGGTAGTGTTCATGGGTACAATGTTCACTCTTAAAAAGGATGGCAGAGGGGGAAGAAGCTGCTCATGAATCGTTGACTGTGTGCCTTCAGACTCCTGTACCTCCTCCCTGATGGTAGCAATGAGAAGAGGACTTGTCCTCACTGATGGGGATCTTTAGTGAAGGATGCTACCTTCAAAGATCTGCTTCTTTGCTGCATTGCTCTACAATGTGTAACATCTAAGAAAGTGTACGAGTCTGAATTAGGGCACAAGCAACCATGGAAAATAAAGTAGACTATTTTCATCCAACGGCTCCCAGAAAATTTCCTTACGAGCAAGAAAAATTACGAAGCTGAGCTGTGCACCTGTTAAAAGCTTTTTAATCAATACATGACTGCTGGAATAAAGATTGAACATCAAAGTTCTTCTCCAAAGAAGTTATGGAGATTTCAAGCTAGTTCTACAGACCCATAAAGTTGTCCCACATTTTACACCAGCAATTAACAAGGCTACAAGAATAGATATTGACGAATCAACACATCTGTAATTACTTACATCCGAGACTAGATGAAAGATTAATTTTTAACACTGTTACAGACAATGGAGTCTTCATAATGTTGACTACAGAACACAAAACTCTCCTTCCAATGGAAACCTACTGCAATAATTATTGGTTTATAACTACTTTGACTCTTACTAAACTGGGAAAAGTATGAAGAAAATGATAGAGAGGTACTTTTTAGTAACAGCTTCTTCCTCTCTGCCATCCAGTTTATCATGTATTGCATTGTACTGTGGCCGCAAAGTTAACGAATTTCATGACATTTGCCAGTGATGTTAAACCTGATTCTTACTCTTTTTTAAAAGACAGGTCACCCAAGAAAATGCAAAATCCAAAGATAAGTTCTTACACTCTGGATAGTTGAATACATTGTAAAGCCTGCATAATAACACCAAATTTGCGTAAGCTTTTCTCCTCCTCCCACTATCTTCACTGAATCTAATTAGTAAACTACAAGGGATGATTGATAAGTTTGTGGCCTAAGGTAGAAGGAGTCAATTTTAGAAAACCTAGCACATTTATTTTTCAACATAGTCCCCTCCTACATTTACACACTTAGTCCAGCGGTCATGGAGCATACAGATCTTGGCCCTCCAGAAAGCAGCCACAGCAGGGGTGATTGATAAGTTCGTGGCCTAAGGTAGAAGGAGATGAGTTATACAGCTCTCGTTACATGCGCCTGCAGTTCAACTCTTTGAGTGATTGTGCAGAAAGTTTGAAGTTAATAACTCATCTCCTTCTACCTTAGGCCACGTACCTATCAATCACCCCTTATGTTATTAACTGATGAGTTATTAACCTCAATGCTGTGGAGGCCCGATCATTGAGGGTGTTTAAGAAGGAGATTGACAGGTATCTAATTAGTCAGGGTATCAAGGGATATGTGGAAAAAGCCGGAAATTGGAACTAGATGGGTGAATCGTTTAGCTCATGGGGAAGCTGCGGAGCAGACTCGATGGGCCGAATGGCCTACTTCTGCTCCTTTGTCTTGTGATCTTGTGATCTTGTGACCTTTCTGCATAATCACTCAAAGAGTTGAACTGCATGTGCATGGAACGAAAGTTGTATAACTCATCTCCTTCTACCTTAGGCCACAAACTTATCAATCACCCCTGCTGTAAGCATTTTCTGAAGGTCCAAGATCTGTATGCTCCACGACCGCTGGACTAAGTGTGTACATGTAGGAAGGGACTATGTTGAAAAACAAATGTGCTAGGTTTTCTAAAATTGACTCCTTCTACCTTAGGCCACAAACTTATCAATCATCCCTCGTACCTCTTCATTACGTAAACCGCTTCAGATAAATTAGAGTAACATATCCAAAAATAACTATAAGATGAATTACTGGAGAATAGTCTCCTGTTTCACATAGAATAACAGACTTTCAAAGTAGCAGTAGCAATGACAATTGAACTGAGTTAACTGTTTAAATGAAGACATTCAGAATAACACTCAGTAAAGTTTAAGAAACAAGTTGCTGATGATAAATACTCAAGGTTCTTTCTTGGGGTGCTCCTGTCCCCTTCACGTGCCGAGGCTGAGCAAGTCGATTGGTACAGCAAATTAAAAAGTCCCTGAAATTTAATAAAAGCTTGTGCCTTTGCTTCAGAAGTGCCTTTGACAAACTGTATCCGGGCAACCTACATGACAGTAAACAATGAGTTAACGGCCCAAGTTTCGCTTCCCCTTGGCCTTGTTCACAACCTTGAGAGGGTCAGAGGCAGGACTGGGTCTGTACCAAGGGGACAGGGAGGACATTGCAGCTGCCTGATTGCATGAATCATCTGTAGCTTTGTGACAAAACGGATGAGTTTCTGTCCCGGCTGCTTGAGGTGTGAGTGAAGACAGTGGGGGGGAAGAGAGTGAAAGCAGCGTTTAGCCATGGAAAGTGGAAAGTTAATTTTATTTCTTTATTCCACAATGGTGTTATAATCATGGAAGTCGTTGTGGAGAATGAAGTGTGTGTCATACCTGGGTCAGACCTGTTAAGATTGTAAGAAAGATAAAGATGCAGGAGCAGCTTATTCATTTTCAAACTTATTTTGCTATTCAATTAACACTTTATCTGGTTATCTTAAAGCAGGAAACATCCTGAGTATGTAATGAGGTCTTCTGGCCTGTGCGGGGCACTGGAGAGCATTGGGCTTTTAGAGCACCTTATATGGTTAATTGGTGTTTAAAGGCAGTCTTTAATCGTTCAAAGAGTCACTTGCTCTTTGTGATGCGGTCTCCTAGAGCCTTCTGTTTCAGCTTGTTAAGTTTATTTTAACAGATTTCCTGTTACTTGTATTATTTAAGCAAATACGTGAGTAGTGCTAATCGTGGGGTCTTCCTGTCATGATGTGTGCTGGCAATATCGGAACCCAAGTGTAGAGACTACAGCGAGAGTTTATTCATAATTCCAAAAGAACATCGGTGGCTCAGCCGAGTGCACTACAAGAAGTAACATTCTCAAAACTCGGACCCCACAATTAGTGCTAATCAGGCATCCACTTAAATCATGCAACTAACAAGGAATCCTTAAGCCTATCAAAATAAACTTAACAAGCTTAAAGAGACCGCATTACAAAGAGTGAGTCACTCAAGCAAAACAGAAGGAACTCTTAAACGATTAATGAATTATCAAATAACAATTAACCAATTCAGATGCTCTAAAAACCTTGGAGCCCAAACCTCTGCAGTGCCCCATACAGGCCTGAGGAACTCATTACAGAGTGTTATCAAGGAAAGTCTGAGGCTTGCACACAGATATATTAGGACAGGCGAATAGAAGTCTAGGTAAATAGGCGAGCGATGAAGAGTAAAAACAGAAAATACTGGAGAAGCTCAGCAGGTTAGTCAGTATCTGTGGAAAGAGAAGTAGTTGACATTTCGGGTCTGAAGCCTTCTCCCAGAACTGAGAAAGAGCTTTAAGAGCAAAAGGGGCAAGTTTTGAGGATTGCAGACATCTGATAACTGTGGAGCTGAAAGAAGCTTCGGGGAAGAGAGTATGAGGGGTGGCAGAGTGATTAGATATAATAACAAAATTAGGAAGGCTACTGTTGTCTAATTGAATGATTGAGCAACTCAAAGAACTGAGTGGTCATCTCAAACACCTGTTGATATATTGAAACAACGCACACAAAATGCTGGAGGAACTCTGGCCAAAATTTGGCAAATGGAAGCAAGCAGTAACTTGATCTAGTTAAGTGGGTCCATGTGGCTATTAATGTATTCCTTTAATAATTGGTAGAAAGTGAATAAACCCAACACTACCCAGTATGCTGGCACTGTTTTTTCACTGGCTTTTTTGCACATAGAGATTAATTTTTAGATGTTATTACAGCAAGACACTTCCTAGACCAAGGATTTTGTGGTCCAGTTAACATGACTATTCAAACCATGATGTCACTGAGCAAACCTCTCACTCATACTCTGCATCATAATAGGTTGGTAACTTGGGTAAACCCAAGGGAGGAGGCTGTTTGGCTTAAAGAGAGATACGCTATTCAGGAGCAAAAGCAATTGACTAGAACATCCACTGAAATTAGAACAATGAAAATATTGTGGTCTGAAAGATTAGACAGAAACGTTGAGAAATTTAAAATCTTCTGTCTTACCCTCTTTATCTTGAAGCAAATGTGTAAGATGACGTAACACTTTAACAGATGCAGTAACATTGATGCAAACTAGGTAGCAATTGTTCAATCAAAGGTCGAAGTTTTATGCCTTTACTATCAGGAGCCGTTACTGGGCCTCATTCTGGCCCCTCAACAGAATGGCAGCTCCCCTCCACCAAGAGCCATACTACAGCTTGTTTTTTCAAACACACTCCAGTACTTAGCATTGGCAGCCCTCTTATTCCTTCCTTGGAATAGTCTGGAGGACAGCCAAACTCATGATTGTTTACTGAAATACACGCTGTGAAGAGATTTCCTTCTAGTCATAATAGAGATTAAAAGAACTGCTTCACCTCCTGTGACTGTTCTGTCAGGGAAATTGAAGAATTTTGTTTCCAAAGTTTAGTCCTCTATTTATGTTCTGTAACTCTGAAAGAAAAAGGTGGGAGCCCGGGATAACTCGAGTAGGCTTAGTTTCTCTTTCGCGAGGCGCTCAAATATGACGTAGTGGTATTATGACGCATGTCATTCATGTACTTCTTACACATAACCCGTAATTAATTACATAAACAAAGATGTAAACATAAATATATGTATACATAAACATATATCAAGCAATATATTTGCAATATTACTCAAATATTATTGAAATATTAAATACACTACACTCCTCCCTGCTTAGCTTTAAGCTCCAACTCAATATAGAATACTTCTGGTCGATATATACAGTCTACCATATACAACTACTATATAGACATCAACAACATAGTAAATTTTAAATTGTCCCATTCAGGCCTAAAGATTGATCACTGTGGAGGATTCCTTAGTCTTGTGGGATAATGCCTTTCCTGACAAGGGGGGGATCACTCTGTTTGGCAGGTGAGACTTGTGGCTGTGAAACAACCTCAGGTTCCACGACCTCCTCTGTGGTGGTTGTACAAGTTGACTCTGGGACTGCAGGAGGTTGTTCTAACAACTCTGGACACCTTTCTTCTTGAACAATTGACTCCAGTCTCTTCAACTGGTTGATGTGACATCTGCAATTGACATTAGATGTAATCTCCACTGTGTTGGAGAATGGTCAAGTTCTATCCCTAATCTTGCCAAGTACCCATTTTTGATCATCTCTGTCATCCCTCACCTGCTTGTCCAGGAGTGAAACATCGAACCTCCTTGTTTGAGGAGACCTTAATTTGTCTCAGCTGTTTGTCATGCATACTCCTTCTGAGATTGGGTTTGAGGAGATCCAAGCGTAAACACAAGGGAGGACCCAAGAACAGTATGGTTGGTGAGTCATTGGTTGTGGAGAGTGCTGCACTGTGGTATGCAAGGAGGAAACTGGCGAGCTTCTCAATCAGTGTCAGTGTAGTGTGTTCTGCTGACATTGCTTGAAGTGTGTTCTTTAGACCGTGGGCAAATCTTTCCACCAAGGTGGGTGGTACAGTGCAGATGTAATATGTCTTATTCCATTCATTTTCAGGAATGTCTGAATTGGTTCTGCAACAAACTGTGGTCCATTGCCACTAACTAAGTGTTCTGGAACACCAGTCCTTGAGAAGAGGTTTCTCAGCACATCAGCAGTGTCTGAGGCTGTAGTGGAGGCTATTGGGAATACATCTGGCCATTTTATAGCTGCACTCACTACTACCAAGAAATTTGTGCCCATGAATATTCCGGCAAAATCCACGTGAATCTTCTGCCAGGGCAATGCAAACCATTCCCAGGGATGGAGAGGAACTGCTTTTGGCACCCTCTGGACATGTTAGCACCCCGAACAGTGCCTACTATAGTGATAATGCCCTTTGTGAGTGTTTATGGTGAGAAACACTTTGAACTCTACTTCCATCTCCATCTGTAGGAAGGCCTCATCTAAGTCCACTTTGCTGAAGTGTTTTCCTCCAGAAAGGTTTGCAAAGATATTCGCTATCCTGGGCAGAGGGCATTGATCTACTTTCAGTACTGGGTTGATGGTGACTTAAAATCACCACAGATCCTTCTTGGCTACCGGGACCACTGGTGTTGCCCATGGGCTCCACTCAAACTTGAAAGAATTCCTTCAGCCTTGAGGTAGCCTAGCTCACTGGCTACTTTATCACGAATGGTATAAGGAACCGGATGGACTTTTGAGTGTGGCATTTTCATTTTAGCACTATTTTACCCTTCACATGTTTGCATTTTCCAGTGCCATCCTCGAACATTGCTGTGGCGTCATCCAGTACCTTTCTTAAATCACTCTCGGTTGACTCCATCGTGGGGGATATGACATGAAAATGGTGGATGGATCTCCAGTCGAGTTTGAGTTGTTTCAGCCAATTGTGTCCCCACAATGCTGGCCCTCCTGGTTTTACCACATACAAGCCCAATGTAGCTTGTTGGTTGTTGTATTTCACTTTTACGAATGTCTTTTCCATAGGAGTTAGCTTTTCTCCAGTGTAAGCTCTTAGCTGGCTATCTGCAGTTTTCAGTTCAGTATCTTTGAAATGCTGTTCAAACTCATTTTGTGGATTGACTGAAACAGCTGAACCAGTGTTCAATTCCATTTTAATTAATTTGCCGTTCACTTCTGGTGTCAGTCATATTGCTTGCCTCTTGATAGTCTTCACATGGTAAATCTCAAGGCTACTCAGTCCAGCGTCACTCTCTTCATTATAAGATTTTTCATCAACAGCAGGCAGATTAGTGCTTTTTTTTGAAATTGCAACTTCACTTTTTAGCATTTTCTCTTCCCTGTACAATCCATTTAGCTTTGTCTGCTTGACATGCTCTTTGTATGTGTCCCACTTTGTTGCATTTTTTGCAAGTTTCACCTTTAAACCTGCATTGGTCTCGCTTATGTGAGCCCCCGCCACCATATAACACAATTCGTTCAGGTAGGCCAGTTTCTGTGGAATCACTACAATTTTGCTCACACTCACTTCCATTCCTGACTGCAACTCAATTGTATTTCTGTCTGCTGTTTCCATTGATACAGTGATTTGAACTGCTTTTTAAAATGTGAGCTGTGATTCAGTTAGGAGCCATTTTTCAATGCTTTCTTGTAAGATTCCACAATCTAAATGAACCCAGCACTGAACTGACAATGCTCAATCTCTTCAATTCAGCCATGTACATTGAAATGTATTCGCCTTCCTTTTGATTCAACAATGGTTTCAGTTCTACATGTTCCCACATTACTTTTAAGGTATCAGCAAAGCTCATTTCAGCTGGTTTGGTTAAAGAAATCAAACTTCTAAGCAAACTCTATGCTTTTCCACCTATTAAACTCAGCAACACTGGAACTCATTTTGCATTGGCTATTTCATTTCTTCAAAATACTGTTCAATTCACTCCATTTCCATACTCCAGTTATATGCTGCACAATTAAATGTGTCAATCCTTCCGATGTGTTCAGCCATTTCTGCTTTTTTTAAAAATTTATGATCACTGTTTATGAACACGTGAATTTTGTCCACTTCCTGGCTTTTTTATTAATTTGACCATCTCCCTCCTTTTCCAAAGAAACATGTGCTGTGCTTTTTTTAAAAAACTCGAACATCTCTCTCCTTTTGTGAAGGAAAAATGTGCTATGCTTCAATAGGTAGGTCATCGTCGCGGGCTCGTTTTAAAACTTACTCGTTGCTACTGTTATGTTTCGCAGCTCCAAAAACTAATCGAAACAAAAATGTGGGAGCTCAGGATAACTCGTATACACTTAGTTTCTCTTTTGTGCGGTGCTCAAGTATGACATAGTGGTGTAGTGAAATATGCCATTCATGTACCTCTTACATATATCCCATAATGAGCAATGCAAACAAAAAAAATTGCTTAGTCAAATGTTACAATTTTATTCAAATGTTACTGAACTATTTAGTACACTACATGATTCAGCTTCCTACAGATCTCCCTACCAGTAGAACATGATGGTTGATTTCCAGGTGCGTCACAGGCTTGTACCTGGAGCTCTACACCTGTGATCAGAGGCAACAGCCAACCTGCCTAGTACTCCAAAACCCAGAGACTCTTTGGAACTCATTGGAGAACTGCAACCATCCACGACCAGGTGAAGACAAGCATCACTATTGCTGCCCATTGCCTTGTTCCCAGCCATTAGGAAAATACATTTATTGGATCCAAGTGCATTAACATTTTTGGCCTAACGCTTAAGGGATTATGCAACGGTAAGGCATCGTCTGTTGGCTGGGAAAATTTGAGCAATGACATCACAGAGCAAGCTTTGTATCACAGTGAGAACAGATATCACAATCGGATGGTGTCGAAGAATCTACTCTTTTTTTTACGGTATTTTACTGTAGTGGAATTTGCCCCATTATCAAACAAAATTAAAGACACAGACCTCAGCATACCATTAACCCTTCAATATGTGATCATGGGAAGCCATTGCCTTACGACCCCGCCAATGTCAGGCTACATTTTAAATTTATACAGCAAATTTTGGGCATTAACCAACAGCTAAGCATACATAGTCAGTAATTTCAAGAAGCACTTGTTAAGTATCAGCCGGTACACAAATGTTTCTGCGCGGTACACAAAATTAGAACTGCACATCCACATTCAGTTCCTCTATTAGTCAGATGGTATCGGACCAAGGTCA
Source organism: Mobula birostris (assembly GCF_030028105.1). NCBI lineage: Eukaryota > Metazoa > Chordata > Chondrichthyes > Myliobatiformes > Myliobatidae > Mobula > Mobula birostris. Next base: position 9,517,529 of record NC_092399.1, read on the forward strand.
GCAATACCTCAGTACTGGCATGATCTATTGTTAGCTAGCACAAGCAGAGCATGATCTACCTCTTATCCTGTCACCCCGGCGACCCAAATCTTGAGAAATACTTTTAGCTAGTCAAGTTTGACAACAAAATTTAACTCAACATTTAATTTTCTTCCACAGGTGGTCTCCTGAGGAAATCTCAGGCAGGACCCTGCTCAAGCAGCTACAATACAGAAGAGGGAGGTAGACCAGCAACAAGTGATCTGTTAAATTCTGAATGATGTGGGCAGCAGGAGCTACTGAACAACTTTGCTTTGCCAAGAGATTAGATAAATGAAGTGGACTAAGTTTTGAACTGTTTGTCTCACCTGCCTGCCTGGCAGCATTTGAGAAAGAGAAAAACAATCTGTTTAACAAATAAGGAAATACTGGTCTATGTGAGCAGCAACGGTCCATGAATACATGGACAGCATGTTCAGAACAGCAGACGTGTCCGGGCAAGTTCAAGTTTAATTGTCATTCAACCACACACATGAATACAGCCAAAAGAAAGGTGTTCGTCTGGGGCCAAGGTGCAAATCCCGGTACCAACAGTCACACACAGCAGACAACACATCTATCACATATAGGTCTAGTTTATTGTCATTTAACTATATACATGTAATATAGAAATGTATATGATCTATAGGCATCCATTAGTCTCATGAGACCATGGATTTGCGCCTTGGAAGATTTCCAGGGCACAGGCCTGGTCAAGGTTGTATGGAAGACCAGCAGTTGTCCATGCTGCAAGTCTCCCCTCTCCACACCACCGATGTTGCCCAAGGGAAGGGCATTAGGACCCATACAGCTTGGCACCAGTGTCGTCGCAGAGCAATGTGTGGTTAAGTGCCTTGCTCAAGGACACACACGCTGCCTCAGCCAAGGCTCGAACTAGCGACCTTCAAATCACTAGACGAATGCCTTAACCACTTGGCCACGTGCCAACACAATGATCTATATATTGTATATAGAAACAGGACAACGTTTCTCTGAACCAGGGAGTAAAGGACAGTAGTACACCTAACACACATAACACACAATAATTTATGAAGGTAAGAATAAAATCTACAAATGAATCACGCATTAATAACAAACTAAAGTGCATTAATTAAATATTGTAAGCTACGGAACAGGTTAAGCCGTGACACCTCGGATGCGATGCGGCAGGGAGTTCAGAAGCCTAGTGGCCTGAGGGAAGAAAATGTTCCGCATCCTGACATCGGGGTCTCCTGCCTGATGGTAGAAAGTCAAAGTATAATTATGATAACAGATAAACATACAGTTACAAAAGAATTAATAATTTAAAAATAGCAACATGATCCAAGTTCCCAGGTGTCACGGCTTGTAGATTGACAGTGCAGCATACTCTGGAGATTGAGATAACACCAGTCACTAGGCCTTGCCAAGAGAAGGGAAACGGGGAAGCTAGGCAATGCTGTTCCACATATATTGGTAACACACTGTGTTCACAGTACATTGTCTATATTAGGGGTACTCTAAAGCAGGGGTTCCCAACCTGGGGTCCACAAATCCTCGGTTAATGGGAGGGGTTCATGGCATAAAAAAGGTTGGGAACCTCTGCTCTAAAATTAGGAAATTATGGATAGCAGATATAAGTTTGATATTAGCGGTTGGAGCAATCTTAACTTACCTTAACTTTTTTTAAACTTATCTTAATTGAAATGAGGAGACAAAGACTCCAGAACTGGTCCTCAGGAAATAAAGCCTGCTCACAAGTTAACTTCAACCTGATACTTCGAAGGCTATTGAAACCAATCACGGAGCGAGGGGTTTCTGAATGTGTTTTATTGAAACTATGCAGTGGAAAATGATTGATGAATATTTACAAGGGACCGCAGACACTGGGGTCTGCAGCAATACACAACCTGCTGGAAAATTTAGCAGGTTGAGTGGCGTCAGTGGGAGGAAAGGGACTGCTGACGTCCCGAGCCAAAACCCTGCATCAGAATCAGAATCAGGTTTATTATCACTGGCATGTGACGTGAAATTTGTTAACGTAGCAGCAGCAGTACAATGATATAGAAAAAAAAATCGATTGCAGTAATTATAAATGTATACCAAATAGTTAAATTAAAAATAATGCAAAAACAGAAATAATTTTAAAAAGTGAAGTAGTGTTCGTGGGTTCAATGTCCAGTTAAGAATCAGATGACAGGGGGAAGAAGCTGTTCCTGAAACGCTGAGCGTTTGCCTAATGGCAACAATGAGAGGAGGGCATGTCCTGGGTGATGAGGGTCCTTAATGATGGACGTCGCCTATCTGACGCAACGCTCCTTGAAAGTGTCTTGGATACTACAGGGGCTAGTCCCTATGACTTTACAACTTTATGTAGCTTCTTTCAGTCCTGTCCAAGAGTTTGCAGATCCTTAATATATGAAGATATCACTGATATCTTTATTGTGAGGTAGCATTCAGGGCTTCATTGTCCATTCAGTAATCTGATGCCGGAGGGGATGGAGTCGTTCCTGAAAAATTGAGTGTGCACCTTTAGGCTCCTCTACCTCCTCCTTGATGGTAGCAATGAGAAGAGGGCATGTCCTGGGTGGTGTGTGTGTGTGGGGGGGGTCCTTAATGACTTCAATTTAGTCACATGATTATGGTAGGACAACCCCCTGCAAAAAAAAGCCACACCAGCTTTTACCCTGTGAGGTACTCCAAGCTCACACATATTATGCAGTGCTTTTCACACCATGCATGTTGCTTTGCAAATCCAGACTTTGCGGTTTCAAAATTCAAAGTCACGTTGCGACAGGCTACGTCTGCCTGCCCCAGGTTTGGCAAGTTCTGCACTGTTTGTGTGCTGAGCTACAGGTAATGGCCTCCCTTCAGGGATGGGTACCCCGGGGACGTTGCTGAGGGGAGATCAGCCCGGTTCTCCGTTAATGTTGTTGTCCCCCCACCCCCACCCCATCGGTTTCTGGTCTGTGCTAGTGTTCTTGGTCTCCTGCAGTGGGGGTGCAGTGGACACGGTGTTGCGATGAATTCCCTTGCAGGTTCCTAGCTATCACACTCCTTCACATCCCTTCCATTCTGTCGGTTCCTTTGCCTGCAACATCATCATCATCGGCTGGTGAGACGCTCAACAGCTTCTTCATCTCTGCCTTCAGGCTTCTGAAATGTCAATGAACCCACGGACACCATCTCACTGGTTTTGCTCTCATTTTGCACTAGTTGCTGAATTTATATAACAACAGTTCGGAATTGTCTTACTGTTCATTTCTCGACAACTATCAGTGACAAAAATCACTGCTTTTTGAACACAAACACACACGGGTGGTCGTAAACACAAAATAATCTGCAGATGCCGGGATCAAAGCAACACTCACAACACGCTGGAGGAACTCAGCAGGTCGGGCAGCATCCGTGAAAACGAACAGTCAACGTTTCGGGCCGGAACCCTTCGACAGGACTCAAACCGAAGGGTTCCGGCCTGAAACGTTGACTGTTTCCACAGATGCTGCCTGACCTGCTGAGTTTCTCCAGCGTGTTGTGAGTGACACACAGCTGGTGCTATTTAAAAACCGTTCGCTCTAAGCACAGTGTAGTGTTTAACAGCCACACAGATGCACATGATGAATGTTAGTTCGAAACTTCGACAATAGTCTCCCATCCCAATTGTGCAGCAAAGTGGCCCAAATTAGTGGCCACCCCGATTCACTGAGTATGTGTAATGCAAACATCTAATCAGTCAATCATGTGGCGGAAATTCACTGCATAAAAGCATTTAGACATGATCTAGAGGTTTAGTTGTCATTCAGATCAAATATCAGAATGGGGAAAAAAAAGTGATCTAAGTGACATTGACCAGCGAATGATTGTTGGTGCCAGACGGGATTGTTTGGAGTATCTCAGAAACTGCTGATGTCCTGGGATTTTCACACACAGCAGGGGTTCCCAATCTGGGGTCCACGGACCTTTGCTTAATGGCATTGGTCCATGGCATAAAAAGAGTTAGGAATTCCTGGCCTAGAGTTCACAGAGAATGGTGTAAAAAATATAAAGCATCCAGCGAGCAGCAGTTCTGTGGGCAAAAACGCTTTGCTAATGATTGAGGTGAGAGGAGAACGGCCAGACTGGTTCCAGCTGACAGGAAGGTGACGTTAACTCAAATAACCACATGTTATAACAGTGGTGTGCAGATGAGCACAACCTATTGAATTTTAAACTGGATGGATTACAGCAGTAGAAGACCACACTGGTTTCCAAGATGTTTCTAATAATGTGGCCACATCGTGTGTGTGTGTGTGTGTGTGTGTCTCCAAATGAATATATATATATTCTTATTATGATTTACAGATCATGTCTTGCACTGTACTGCTGCCACAAGACAACAAACTTCATGACATATGTCAGTGATAATAAACGTGATTCTCATTCTGACCTCCGTCACTTTTCCTCACTTGTCACCATTCTCTGAGGTCACCTAACATTTGGAAGTCCATCCCCTGCTTCTTCCCCCCCAGTGCAGCTTCCCCTTCCCTGGACTGAATCATGGCAGGGGTCCGGCAGCTTGGGTTGGTTGGACCTGCTGGCCTCTTGGCAGGCGGAAGATGAGGGGTGGGGGCATGTTCTCATTTTTGAGCATCTGTTGGCAGCTTCTTCTCTTATTAACTCCGCCATGGATGGTCCCAAGCCCGGCTGTGAAAGAAGGAGGGTTGGACATCCAGCTAGCAATCCCATCCCATAAAGAACAATGGATGTTCCAATGGGAGAGGAAAAATCTTGAATTAAGGGTTATGGGGAAAAAGCAGGTAGGTGGAGATGAGTCCATGGCCAGATCTGTCATGATCTTATTCAATGGCTCAATGGGCCAGATGGCCTACTCCTGCTCCTATTTCTTATGTTTTTATGTTCTCATGAAGTCATTTGGTGAAAGTGGAAACCACAGAGCCGATCAACCTTCGATCGTCCAGGAGACAGGTCCAGGATGGACGACTTTGGGGAGCTGCTGTTGGTAGCTTAAGCCCCAGAAGAGGTGACGGGCTTAAAAAAATAATTCCCTCTTACTGCCTGGGCGTAAGTACGAGCACATTTGGGTCAGGCCCAGTAGACGTGTCCTGCGTCCCCAACAGGCTTGCTGCCGCTGATCACTTTGCAGTACCTGGGCCATTGGCAGCCCTTGTAGATGACAGCATTGCACCGGGCTGCCCCATGCCCTGGCTTGTCACAGTTACGGTATGCCCTAGGCAAACCTGCGTGCGCCATGTTTCTACGTTTTGCTCCAATTACAGACAAAGAGGGCAGACGGATGATGACTCCCTTCTCAGATTTAGATTCCCTTCTCACTTCGGAACATACAGTGAAAGTAGTCATTTGCATTAACAGCCGACAAAACCTAAGGGTGTCACAAACACGAGGAAGTCTGCAGATGCCAGAAGTCCAAAGAAGCACACACAAAGTGCTGGAGGATCTCAACAGGCCAGGCTTTTACCCTGGTGAAGTACTCCGACATGACACACATTGTGCAAGTGCTTTTCACACCATGAATGTTGCTTTGCATACCCAAAGTTTGTGGTTTCGAAGTTCAAAGTCACGTTGCCGCAGGCTGTGTCTGCCTGCCCCAGATTTAGTAAGTTCTGCACTGTTTGTGCGCTGAGCTACAGGCAATGGTCTCCCTTCAGGGATGGGTCCCCCAGCGATGTTGCTGAGGGGAGATCAGCCTGGTTCTCCGGTAAAGTTGTTGCCCCCCCCCCCCAGCAGTTTCTGGTCTGTGCTGGTGTTCTCGGTCTCCCGCAGCTGGGGTGCAGTGGACATTGTGTTGCTCTTGGTCTCCAGCATCACCGGGCTGATGAACTTCATTACAGGTTCCTAGCTATCACGCTCCTTCACATCCCTTCCATTCTGTCAGTTCCTTTGCCTGTGACATCATCAGCAGCTCAAAAAGAGCAAACAGTCGACGTTTTGGGCCAAGACCCTTCATCAGGACTTCTAAGGTCAGAAAACTAAGGAAGAGCTGGGGGTTAGCCCCCAAGTGTCACAAACGTCCCAGAGCCAACATGGCACGCCCACAATGTTCAGCTGAACAGCACAAGCAACTTTAGGATGGTGGTGAATATTGGTAGCTCGGGTCGAGTTGTTTGATGTGCTATCAGAAGAGATAACTCTGTAAACAAACATATCGATATAGGCACCATCTACAGATCCCTAAGAGCTAAAGAAATGCCAGCAAATAGAATTCAAAGGTCAACTGAAGTTTAGCCAATCAGGACCGAGGCAAGCGAACAGGGGCCTACATAAACGGGAGCACTGCCTGAGAGAGACACCAACAACTGCGCAACAAGGATGTTACCTCGGCTAGCGATGAAACGTCTGCAAGCTAATTGCCAAGCTCGGCGAACAGCGCAACATCAAACACGACAACTCTCAACAAGGCCTTCAACACAAAAACTCTGCAGATGCTGCAAGTGTCGGTAACGCACACAAACTGTTGGAGGAACTCAGTCGAGCAAATACAGGGAAATAAACAGTTGACCCTTCATCAGGGCTGGAAAGTTGGGGGGGGGGGTTAGAAGCCGGAATAAGAAGGTGGGGATCAAATGCGACATCTGCCCCTACACCTTCTCCCTCACCACCACCATTTAAGGATCCCAAGCTGCCCTCCTAGGTGTGGTGACACTTCGCCTGCAAATCTGTTGGGGTTATCAACTATATCCCGCGCTCCCAGTGTAGCTACCTCTACAACAGTGAGACCCCTCACAGATTAGGGACCTCTATGTTGAGCCCCATAGCTCTGTCCACTGCCAAAGGCAGAATCTCCCAGTGGCCACTCGTTTCAATTGGGCTTCCCATTTTAATTCTTATATGTCTGCCCATGACCTCTTCCACTGCCATGGTGTGGCCAATCTCAGGTCGGAGGAGCAAGACTTCAGATTTCATCCAGGTGGCTTCCAACCTGACAGAATGAACATCGATATCTTCAATGTCCGGTCATTTCTTTCCCCTCCATCTTTCTCTCATTTTTTCCTTTCCTCAATCTGGTTACCCTATCATCTATGTTCTTCACTTCATCTGGCCATCACCTCCATCTGCTTCCCCTCCTCCTTCCTTTTCTTCCACGGCCCAACGTCTTCTCCGGACCGGTTCCTTCTTCTTCAGCCCTTTGCCTCTTCCACCTATCCTTTCCCAGCTTATTACTCCACCCTGATTCCCCTTCACCTGGTCTATCACCACCCAGCTTGTGCCCCTTCCCCTCCTCTTTCTTTCCAGCCCCCACAAAGATCCTCGGCCCGTAACATCTACCGTCTAGCCATTTCCATTGATGCTGCATGACCTGCTGAGTTCCTCCGGCATTTTGTGTGCGTTGCTCAACGCGGCCTTACATCACCATGTGCTCACGCAGATCCCAAGTTGCTCCCACTGATACAGCTACCTGCGCACTCGGTGTACCTGGACAGGAGGCAAGTACACCTGCAGCACAAACATGCTAGTTGAACCAGTGCTGGGTGACCGCACTTGCCTCTGCATGGAAAGACTGAAAATCAACTCTATCTTGGTCACTGACCTCCTCTTTATCATTATTGTTATTGCCATCAGCAGCATTGCCCTGGGAGATCATCCTCGCTGAGCACGATCTCCCCCTTACCAGGTCAGATTTTGCCAAGTGCATCAAGATGCAACCTGCCAGAGGGGTGCTTCAAATCAAGCCTCAGACTCACACTCCACATTACAGTGAGAACAAAGTTCACGAGAGGTGGTAAATTGGGTCAATAGAAGGTTGCACAAACAGATTATGCTAAGGACAGGGAGATGCATTAATTAGAAGAAAGAATCTATTGGAGTTCTCAATAATGGTGCAGATCACCACCACCAGAAACCCAAGAAGCATAGCCATTGAAACCACAGTGGGAGTGGAATTAGACATCTTGTCAAAACTTAGTAAATAACCCAATCACTGCGCATCACCCTGTTAACTGTATCACCACCACATAGTAAAGGCATCCGTTAGTCTTGCGAGACCATGGATCTGCGCCTGGAAAGTCTTCACTCTCCAGGGCGCAGGCCTGGGCAAGGTTGCATGGAAGACCAGTAGTTGCCCATGCTGCAAGTCTCCCCTCTCCACAACACCGATGTTGTCCAAGGGAAGGGCATTAGGACCCATACAGCTTGGTACCAGTATCGTCGCAGAGCAATGTGTGATTAAGTGCCTTGCTCAAGGACACAACACATTGCCTCGGCTGGGGCTCGAACTCACAATCTTCAGGTCGCTAGTCCAATGCCTTAACCACTTGGCCACGGGCCCACACACCACCACCACCACCACATAAACACCTATATTAACAGCGTAGTGTATCAAGTGGGTGATGGGGTGGAGCTATGTCTCTACCAAAGGAGGTGTAAGGTCCTCCTTCCCTCAACTAACCTGCTGGTCACCCTTGGGCAAGATGTAGCACCTGCTTAGCTTCCAGGATCAGGGTCACATGAAGCCATGGGAGCAGGTGGCAGATGGTCGTATGAGCAGCTGGTGCATATCACAATTCCTGATTCTGCGATCACTGACGCCAGGCAGACTATCTCTGAAAAGTATTGGTAATGGCTGGGGTCACCTGTCTTGTAAAGACTCTGCCCAGAAGAAGGCAATGGCAAACCACATCTGTAGAAAAATTTGCCAAGAACAATCATGGTCAAGACCATGATCGCCGACGTCAATACTACACAGCACATAATGAATGAATGAATGAATATATCAAGAAATTTTAACCAAGCCTTATTGAGTTTGCCAAAATCTGTCTCATCAAGTGGTGGTTATGCAAGGCATTATCTCAGAGAGGACACCATCTTCTCAGTGCACCTCTGTGGTGTCTCCCTTGTATTAGTGACCATGGGTCTTTTAAGAATCAAGAATTAACTTTATTCACCATCTACATTTACATGTAATCGGAATTTGCTGAGGTGGGTTGGTCAGTACACTACATGCAACCAAAACCAACATTCAACAATTATAAAGAATAAAAAATTATATAAAAAAATTAGACATTAAACTATGGATATGAATAGAAGGCGCATTAATGCATAAACCCAGCATGAATTTACAACGTAAACAGCATTATAAATAGTGATACACACAAAATGCTGGAGGGACTCAGCAGATCAGACAGCGTCCACGGAAATGAATGAACAGTCAATGTTTTGGGCTGAGACCCTTCTTCAGGACTGGAAAGAAAGAGAGAAGACACCAGAATAAAAAGGTGGGGGCGGGGGGGGGCAGGGAGGAGGATAGCTAGACGGTGATAGGTGAAACCAGCTGGATAGGAAACATAAAGTATTTAAAGTATTTACAGCACAGGGTGTTGACAGGGTAATGGATAGTGAACTAAACAGAGTGGTTGAGCAGATTTGCTGCCTGGGAGAAGAAACTTTGAAGATAGCTTGAAGTTTTTGTTTTAATAGCCCTTTAGTACTTTGCAGAAGAAAGCTATTTAGTGTTCAGAATCAGTGGGGGAAAGCATACAACAAAGAGAAACACTTTGATACACATCTTTCATTATATATTCATAGATAAATTTTAATAAAATTGGTTATACGAAGGAAGCTTCAAAACATCTTTAGATGATTCATTGCAATTCAACGAATTTTGTGGTTTTTTTTTACCTTCGGCCACAATATGAGTGAGCTGTTGTACTTGCTAAATCATGATAAAAAACTGACATGATGTAATAAAACCACAGAGAAAGGTTTTCACGAATACATCAATTAAAGTCAATTCCACTTATTGCACAATAGCAGGTCTTCTTTCTTTTCATTTTTTTAAAGATAAAATGCCAGAATTCTCCAAAGAACTATCCAAACCCAGTCAATAGTTGTAGATCGAGTTCTACCCAATCCCATTCCAAACCTGCAACTTCAACAAAACTCCATTGTCAACAGTCCATATGTTAGACCATAAGGCCATAAGACAAAGGAGCAGAAGTTGGCCATTTGGCCCATCGAGTCTGCTCCGCCATTTTATCATGAGCTGATCCATTCTCCTATTTAGTCCCACTCCCCCGCCTTCTCACCATAACCTTTGATGCCCTGGCTAATCAGATACCTATCAATCTCTGCCTTAAATACACCCAATGACTTGGCCTCCACTGCCGCCCGTGGCAACAAATTCCATAGATTCCCCACCCTCTGGCTGAAAAAATGTCTTCGCATCTCTGTTCTGAGTGGGTGCCCTTCAATCCTTAAGTCATGCCCTCTTGTACTAGACTCCCCCATCATGGGAAACAACTTTGCTACATCCACTGTCCATGCCTTTCAACATTCGAAATGTTTCTATGAAGTCCTCCTCTCATTCTTCTAAACTCCAAGGAATACAGTCCAAGAGCGGACAAACGTTCCTCATATGTTAACCCTTTCATTCCCGGAATCATTCTAGTGAATCTTCCCTGTACCCACTCCAACGTTCTTAGCTCATCATCTTCATTATTGGCCATGAGGTATGACACGGATGATCATGGTCTTCCATCTGTCTTTAACCAGACTGTGGGATGACCCCCTTCACACTGTTGTTCTAACCATGACCACGATTATGCATGGCCAAATTTTCTGCAGAAGTGACTTGCTATTGCCTTCTTCTGGGCAGTGTCTTTACAAGACAGGTGACCCCAGCCATTATCAATACTCTTCAGACATTGTCTGCCTGGCGTCAGAGGTCGCATAACCATGACTTGTGATGTACACCAGCTGCTCGTACAACCATCCACCTCCTGCTCCTGTGGCTTCAGGTGACCCTGTTCGGAGGGGGTGGGGGGAGGAGCTAAGCAGGTGTTAAACCTCACCCAGAGGTGACCTTCAGGCTCGCAGAAGGAAGGAGTGCCCTACATCTCCTTTTGTAGGGACGCATCTCTGCCCTGCCACCCGCTTCTTAGCTCAGTAGCCAAATAAAATGTTAAGTAATTGTCACATGCAAGGAATTGATTGCATAGATTGACGTTATCACGTGGGACTTGCTGTTGGTATTGGAATTGGTTTGATACAGTCACATCAGCCGAGATGCGATGAAAAGCTTCGTTTTGCATGCCGTCCGAACTGATCATGCCATACATAACTGTATTCAGGCAGGCCCACAGTCACTGAAACCACCGACAGCAAGATTCCTGCCACCTCCGCCACCCCTCCACTTTCCGCAGGGATCGCTTCCTCCGAGATTTCCTTGTCCAACCGTTCATTCATCCCTCCCCACTAATCTCTCACCAGGCACCTTTCCCTGCGAGTGGGTCAAGTGTTACATCTGTCCATGCGTTTCCCCCCTCACCTCCATTCAGGGCCCCAAACAGTCCATCCAGGTGAGGCAACAGTTCACCTGTGAATCTGCTGGGGTCATCTATTGCATCTGGTGCTCCTGGTGTGGCCTCCTCTACAGTGGTGAGACCCATCGTATATTGGGGAACCACTTTGTCGAGCACCCCCGCACCATCCGCCGCAAACAGTACTTCCCGATGGCCCAACATTTTAATTCTGATTCCCATTCCTGTTCTGATGAGTCGATCCATGGCTTCCTCTTGAGCCAAGATGAGGCCACCCTCAAAGTGGAGAAGCAACACCTTCCAGTGAACAAATTCCTCCCCCACTTCCTCTATTCCCCATTCTGAGCTCTTCCCTTGTCTCACCTGCCTATTACTTCCCCCTGTGTCTCCACTCTCCTCTCCTATCAGATTATGTCTTCTCCAGCCTTTGACCTTTTCCACCCACTGGGCTTCACCTATCACCTTCCAGCTAACCTTTCTCCCTCCCCCCCCCCACCATTATATTCAGACACCTTCCCTGCCCTCCCTCACCCTTTCCCTTCCTTCTCAGTCCTGAAGAAGAGTCTTGGCCCAAAGTGGCATCTGTTTACTCTTTTCAGTAGATGTTGCCTGACCTGCTGAGTTGCTCCAGCATTTCTTGTGGGTTGCTTAGGATGGTTCCATGTTTGCTGGTACATCATGTTATGTGCCCACTGGAAGCATGATGTGACATACGTGACTTACGCGCAAAGCGACCGTGAGCATGATATTTCCTCGTCTGCTGAGCTGACGTGATCACTTGTAGCACGTGCGTGAGTTGACCTTGCGTGCCAGTGCCTGGTCTTGCATGTTCGTGGAATTTCAGTTTCCATGTTTCGAGTAGATTCAACGTGAGGTTTATTTGTCACGTGTACATTGAACCACTGAAATGTACAGTGAAATGTGTCATTTGTGTGAATGACCAACACAGCCCAAGGATTGTGCTGGGAAAGCCCACCGTGCTTCTGGTACCAACACTAGCAAGCCCCGAACCGGCCATCTCCCGAGCACGTAGAGGCTCTGAATGATGCCTGCTTGTTGTATTGAATAAAGACTTCTAGCTCTTAAAAACTTGCAGAAGGAGACTAAGAAGGTCATTAGGAAGGAAAAGATGAATTATGAAAGGAAGCTGGCGACTAATATCAAAGAAGATACTAAAAGCTTTTTTAAGTATATAAAGGGTAAAGGGGAGTCGAGGGTAGATACAGGTTTCCCCCGCCATCCGAAGGTAGAGCGTTCCTATGAAATGGTTCATAAGCCGAAATGTTGTAAAGCGAAGAAGCAATTACCATTTATTTATATGGGAAAAATTTGTGAGAGTTCGCAGACCCAAAAATAACCTACCAAGTCATGCCAAATAACACATAAAACCTAAAATAACAGCAACATATAGTAAAAGCAGGAATGATATGATAAATACACAGCCTATATAAAGTAGAAATACTTTCCCACAATCATTACTGAACTGTTCTCCATAGCGAAAATCTCACGCAAGCGCCGTCGGCAGAAAATCTCATGCAAGCGCTGTTGGCAAAAACACGGAGCAAGCGCTCACCAGTAACCTTTAAGCTATGAAGCTGCCAAATCATACCAAATAACACGTAAAAATACACAGCCGATATAAAGTAGAAATAATGTATGTACAGTGTAGTATCACTTACTGGAATTGGTTCAGCGCCGAGCACACTGATGATGGTGTGTTAGGCTGAGTCGTCGCAGGTCGGGTGGTGCAGTGGCCCCCACCCTCCAGGTCGCCGACAGATACTGAACCGCGAAGCATGCAGCGGTGCAGCGGTAGCCAGGAGGCACACAGCAGATCTTTAAGAAAAAAGCCAAAATAAACAAGCTAATTAACTAGGTGCCGCCTAGCACGTAATTGTCGGCCCAGATCTGTGCCGATTTCCAACTGCGTCGTCTCTGATCTGAACCAACAATTATGTATCGGGCAGCACCTAATTAATTAGCATGTTTGTTTCGGCTTTTTTCTTAAAGATGTGCTGTGTGCCTCCTGGCTACCGCTGCATTCTCCGCAAATCGCGGGGTGGTGGGACACTGGGGTGTCATCTCGTCGTCCGTTTCCATTAGAACAGGCAGCTCAACTTCTCCTATGATTGCCTGCCTTGATGTCGAAGGTTGAGGTTCGTCGTCTGCTGTGGCTGATGCGGAAAGCTTGCTTGACTGCTGAGCCTCGCGCATTTTTCTATCATACAGTTCTTTGTAAGGACTCAAAACCATCCTGCAAATATCCCCTAAACCTACGTACCCTTTCAAAATTAAAGTTGTACTTTATCATTGCAGCGAAAATCTCACGCAGTTACTTTACGTTCAGTTCCTGGACGACTTCACTTTTGGTCCGTTCGCTACTGCATTCAGTTTCAATTGTTATCCTTTCCTCTTCCAATTGCATCAGCTCTTCATCTATCAGTTCTTGGTCATGGGATGCCAAAACCTCTTCAACATCATGTTCGTCAGCTTCCACTAGCCAAACTCACTTAGTCCTTACTTCGTTCACCACGATCGAAACACTTAATTATGTCTAGTTTTACGCTAAGTGTAACACCCTTACGAGCTCCTTTAGGCTTTTCCAATACCTTAGAACTCATCTTGCAAATGGCTGCTCACAGGCACGTGTTAAAGCAGTGCTGGCTAGAATGCTGTTCTGAATCCGGGGGAGAGCGGCAGCTCGGGGTGTGCGCTGATTTTTTCGCACGCTGATTTTCCCCGCGCGCTGCTTTTTTTTCGTAACAGTGAAAACACCTTCTGAAAGCGAAAACAGGGTACTAATGTAGGTCTTTCATAACGTTCGAAAAGCGGGGGACACCTGTATAGGACCAATACTAAATGACGCTGGAGATATTGTAATGAGAGCCGCAGAGATGGCAGAGGAACTAAATGCGTGTTTTGCATCGGTCTTCACAGTGGAAGATGTTTGCAGTATACCGGACATTCAAGGGTGTCAGGGAAGTAAAGTTCGTGCAGTGAAAATTACAACTGAGAAGGAGCTCAGGAAGCTCAATGGTCTGAGGGTGGATAAATCTCCTGGACTTGAAAGAATGCACCCTCGGGTTCTGAAGGAAGTAGGTGGAGAGATTGCAGAGGTATTAACGATGATCTTTCAAGAATTGACAGATTCTGGCATTGTACCAGATGACTGGAAAATCGAAAATGTAACTCTGCTATTTAAGAAGGGTGGGAGGCAGCATAAATGAAACTATAGACTTGTAAGCCTGACATCAGTGTTTGGGAAGCTGTTGGAATCATTTGTTAGGTATGAGATTACGGAGTACCTGGAGGCACATGATAAGATAGGCCAAAGTCAGCATGGTTTCCTGAAAGGAAAATCTTGCCTGACAAACCTACTGCAATTCTTTGAGGAAATCACAAGCAGGGTAGACAAAGGAGATGCAGTAGACATGGCGTACTTGGATTTTCAGAAGACCTTTGACAAGGTGCCGCACATGAGGCTGCTTAGCAAGATGAGAGCCCATGGAATTACAGGGAAGTTACTAGCATGGGTGGAGCATTGGCTGATCGGCATAAAACAGACAGTGGGAATAAAGGGATCCTATTCTGGCTGGCTGCCGGTACCTGTGGAGTTCCACAGGGGTCGGTGTTGGGGCCGCTGCTTTTTACAATGTATGTCAATGATTTGGACTATGGTGTTAATGGATTTGTGGTTAAATTTGCCAAAGATACAAAGATAGGTGGAGGAGCGGGTAGTGTTGAGGAAACAGAGAGCCTGCAGAGAGACTTAGATAGTTTAGTGGAATGGGTAAAGAAGTGGCAAATGAAATACAATGTTGGAAAGTGTACAGTCATGCACTTTGGTGAAAGGAATAAATGGGCAGACTGTTATTTAAATGGGGAGAGCATTCAAAATGCAGAGATGCAATGGGACTTAGGAGTCCTTGTGCAAGATACCGTAAAGGTTAACCTCTAGGTTGAGTCAGTTGTGAAGAAAGCGAATGCAATGTTGGCATTCATTTCTAGAAGTATAGAATATAAGAGCAGGCATGTGATGTTGAGGCTCTATAAGGCACTCGTGAGACCACATGGAGTATTGTGTGTCATTTTGGGCTCCTTATTTTAGAAAGGATATACTGACATTGGAGAGGGTTCAGAGAAGATTCACAAGAGTGATTCCAGGAATGAAAAGGTTACTGTATGAAAAACGTCTGGCAGCTCTTAGGCTGTATTCCCTGGAGTTCAGGAGAATGAGGGGGGGATCTCATAGAAACATTCCGAATGTTAAAAGGCCTGAACAAATTAGATATGGCAAAGTTATTTCTGTTGGTAGGGGATTCTAGGACAAGAGGACATGACCTCAGGATTGAAGGACATCCTTTCAGAACCGAGTTGTGAAGAAATTACTTCAGTCAGAGGGTGATAAATCTGTGGAATTTGTTGCTACAAGTGGCTGTGGAGGCCAAATCATTAGGTATATTTAAGGTAGAGATAGATAGGTTCTTGATTAGCCGGGGTATCAAAGGATATGGGGTGAAGGCGGGGGAGTGGGGATGACTGGAAGGATTGGATCAGCCCATGATTGAATGGCAGGGCAGACTCGATGGGCCGAATGACCTACTTCTGCTCCTATATCTTATGGCCTTATATCACCAGCTTCAATGTCTCTCCAGTAACTTAGATCGCACTCACAGCAACCCAGTGTAGGTGGCCAATTTTGCAGAACACCTGCACTCACCTGTACTGGCCGTGCTGACCTCCTGGTCTCAGGCCATTTCAACTCCCTTTCCCATTGATCTGTCGGTCCCTGACCTTCTCCACTGCCATTGTGAGGTCTGATACAAACCAGTTAAAGCAGCATTTCGTGTTCCGCCTGGGCGGTCCAGTAGCTGATGGTCTAAATCCTGAACTTTCCAGCTTCCTCCCCATCCCGTCAGCCAGTTTATACATCCCTCCCCCCCATTAGACCCTCATAACTTCCCTCATCTGCTACACTTATCACCTTCCTTACTTACATGATTCCACCAACTTGTAAACACAAAATCATCTGCAGATACTGGGGTCAAAGCAACACTCACAACACGCTGGAGGAACTCAGCAGGTCGGGCAGCATCCGTGGAAACGATGAGTCATCGTTTCCACGGATGCTGCCCGACCTGCTGAGTTCCTCCAGCGTGTTGTGAGTGTTGCTTCCACCAACTGTAAACTGTGTTTACCTCCATCCTGCCCTCTCCCAACCGAGCTACATTTTCCCCTTTTCCCCCTTTCTTTATCTATCTCTAACTATCACCAACCAGCCGTTGTATCCTGACTCCATTCTTCCACCCCCTCTTGTTTCCATCTGCCCGTCATCTCCCTCATTGTCTGGTTCCATCCATCACCTTGCCAGTCCTTCCCCCATTTCCCTCTCACTTCCTAATACTATCTCCCCTCTAACACTCTCAGTCGTGATAAAGAGTCTCAGTGCTAGATCTCAACTATCTCAGATGCTTCTTGACCCATTGGGTTCCTCCAGCGGATTATTTTAAAGTGAGTGGCAGAAGAAAACATTTGCACACAGGCAGTTGGGTTCGTCGTAAAATCTGCACAAGAATAGCCCTCTAAAAGAAAAACCTTCTACCCTGAGGCACTCTCCTCTTTACAAATGACTATATGTTACAAAGATGCAAATGGTTCTTTCTTTATGAGATTATGACAGTTTGACAGAGTAAGAATAAACCAGCATTTACCTTCACTCCCTTTGACGCCAAACCCATTGGCACAAGCGTTCCATCTCTCAGGAGAAATGACCAATCAAGGCCACCCTTGAGAAGCAACAGACAAGTTATCCGCTCCATTGAATCTTTCATCTTACCTTCTTTCTGTCATGTGTTTTTTTTACCAGAATGCTCCGAACGTCTTCCTGATAACTGCAGAAGATGTATCCTGGCTACCAGCTCTGGACGTGTTCCACGGCCAACTAGATCAGTAAAATGAAATTGTCTTTCACTTAATTTATTTGACAGCTAATTCTGCCTGCTCATCGCTTCAAGCATTCCGGGTTTTTCTGAATGCCATTAAGCACTTCAGCAGCCAAAGGAGAGACTAGATTGCACACGTCTTCACTTGTACTGTGTCTTGCTGTGTTTCCGGAAAAGGAAAATGAAACTTATGAGAACACAAATGAAACTTAATTGCTGTGACTTTTTTGTGCTAGTCACCGCTTGAAATCAAAGAAGCCACACCCGCTAACACGAGAATCTGTGCAAACTGTTGACTCAATATCAACTGTCTTGTCAAACAAAAGAGATTCACATTAGTTTTAGTACAACTTTATCAGCACACAAGTTACCTTGACATGCCAACATACAATTAATTATCCATAGTTCCACACTTGGCTCATTATTCTAAATCATCTCTCATTATACTGAATAGCAAGATTCATAGCTTGGAGTTAACAACCAGTGCTTATGCTGATGAACCTTCCAAGTTCAGGGTCTTTAGCATTTGTCTTTTTTTTGCGCTCGACGCTCAACTCATCCCTGAGGGAAAATATGCAAGGAGCCGGCTGAATTCAATCCCTCGATCACTCGCCTCAAAGTCCAGTGTGGATGCCACTACCTCGCCAGCCAGCCTTACACAGTGCTTTGAGGTAGTGCAATTTAATTCAATTCAGTTTAATTCAATCCAACTCAAGTTTTATTGTCATTCAGCTGTACATGAATACCTATGAATGCAGACAAACGAGACAGCATTACTCTGGGACCAAGATGCAAAACACAATACCAACAGTCACACACACCACAAAGCACTCATAGCACGTGAAAGATGTCAGTAAAGTCAGCCACGCGAAAAGGAAGTCCTGATCCTGAGTGCATGAATACCACAGAAACCTCCAATCGACCACAATACAGCTTGTCTTCTGCTGGGCAAACACTGGGGGGGGCAGCACCGACTCCAGCCTGGATGCCGCACCACACCTCACTCCCGGTGGCTGTAAACAGGCGGTGCCCCGGCTTGGGGCCTAGCCCTCTCTACAAGGCCACAAAGCACCCCCACCGTCCGCCAACAAATCAGTGAATCAGACTTGCAGCATTCCACATTAACAATGCTCCAGGGCGCCTTGCGATCACAAGAAAAGCAGCTAGGACGATCACTCACTAAAAGACTGCACACTTCCTGCACATTCCGACTCCTCTGGAGCCTCTCTTTCCCCAGCAGCAGCGCCATCCGCACCAAGTCCAGCTCCTTCAGTTTCTCCGCCAACGGTCAATTCGCTGACGGGTGGACCTGCAGTACCTCCTGAAGGTAAAGCAATAACAGAATAGTAGTCATGGTCGTACTTTATTGATCCCGGGGGAAATTGGTTTTCATTACAGTTGCACCATAAATAATTAAATAATAATAAAACCATAAATAATTAAATGGTAATATATAAACTATGCCAGTAAATTATTAAATGTCCAGGACCAGCCTATTGGCTCAGGGTGTCTGACCCTCCAAGGGAGGAGTTGTAAAGTTTGATGGCCACAGGCAGGAATGACTTCCTATGATGCTCTGTGGTGCATCTCGGTGGAATGAGTCTCTGGCTGAATGTACTCCTGTGCCCAACCAGTACATTATGTGGTGGATGGGAGACATTGTCCAAGATGGCATGGAACTTGGACAGCATCCTCTTTTCAGACACCACCGTGAGAGAGTCCAGTTCCATCCCCACAACATCACTGGCTTTACGAATGAGTTTGTTGATTCTGTTGGTGTCTGCTACCCTCAGCCTGCTGCCCCAGCACACAACAGCAAACATGATCGCACTGGCCACCACCGACTCGTAGAACATCCTCAGAACATTTACAAAGAAAATAGGGTGCAAGGTAATAAGCCAAGCAGATTGTGAGGTCAACAGACCATCTTATCGAACTAGGAAACCACTGAATGGTCTTATTAAGGCCTGATAGAAGCAGTCCTTGAGCTTTCAGGCTTTATATCTTCAGCCCAATGAGAAATTCAATTGAATTGAATGATCTTTATTGTCATTATGCATAGGTATAATGAAACTCTATTTGGCTCCTCTCAAAGAGGAGAAGAGAGAATATTCAAGGTGGGTGAAGTCTTTGATTATGTTGCCTGCTTTACCGAGGCAGAGAAAATAACAGACAGAATCCATAGAGGGGAGGCTGGTTTTTGTTCTGCGTCCCTAACTCTCTGCAACGTGGTCACGGGCATCGTCATACCAAGCTGCGATGCTTCCAGAACAAATGCTTTCCATGGTGCCAGAATAAAAAATGTTGAGGGTCTAAAGGGCGTGCCAAATCTCTTTAGCCTCCTGAGGAAGTGGAGGCTTTGGCGAGCTTTCTTGACCAGGGGATCGATGTGGTTGGACCAGGATAGACTATTGGTGATTAGGAACTTGAAGATCTCAACCCGCTCCCCCTGGATCTCATGACCATGAGGTCATTTATTCAGGCAGCAATGGGAGTTGAACACGGGACACTCATATTGTAAAACGCCACCAATATAGCATGCCCACAATTTACTAACCCGAGGCCATATGTCTCAGGTATGTGGGATGAAACCAGACGAGCTGAAGGAAACCGATGTAGTCATGGGGAAAATGTGCAAACTGCTTGCAGACTGCAGTGAAAATTAAATCCCGATCGACTTTTCCGATGGTGCTGTAAAGTGCTGAGCTAACGACTGTGCTCCTTGCCAACCAAATGGGTGTAACGTTGACATATATTCTCATCATTCTCAAAAAAGTTTAGCCGTTAGACTTACACCTACAGTTTCAGGGGAGCATGGGGAAAAGAACCAGGTGAGTTCCAAGGACACAAGTCGACCGCAGCCCCAGTGCAAGAGAGGGAACGCAGATATCAGGGCATCAGCGTGTGAAGACGAACACGGGGAGCTGAGGCCCCACTGGGTGAGAGGAACTGTAAGGTTCAGATCCCCAGTGTGTGAGAGAGAGAGCACAGGATCCAGATCCCCAGTGTGTGAGAGAGAGCACAGGAACCAGATCCCCAGTGAGAGGGAGAGAGCACAGGATCCAGATCCCCGGTGTGTGAGAGAGAGAGAGAGAGAGAGAGCACAGGATCCAGATCCCCAGTGTGTGAGAGAGAGAGCACAGGATCAAGATCCCCAGTGTGTGAGAGAGAGCACAGGATCCAGATTCCCAGTGTGTGAGAGAGCACAGGATCCAGATCCCCAGTGAGAGAGAGGGAGTGCACAGGATCCAGATCCCCAGTGAGAGAGAGAGAGTACAGGATCCAGATCCCCAGTGTGTGAGAGAGAGCACAGGATCCAGATCCCCAGTGAGAGAGAGAGAGTACAGGATCCAGATCCCCAGTGTGTGAGAGAGAGCACAGGATCCAGATTCCCATTGAGTGAGAGAGGGAGCACAGGATCCAGATCCCCAGAGTGTGAGAGGGAGCACAGGATCCAGATCCCCAGTGTGAGAGAGGGAGCACAGGATCCAGATCCCCAGAGTGTGAGAGAGAGCACAGGATCCAGATCCCCAGTGTGTGAGAGAGGGAGCACAGGATCCAGACCCCAGTGTGTGAGAGGGAGGGAGCACAGGATCCAGATCCCCAGTGTGTGAGAGAGGGAGCACAGGATCCAGATCCCCAGTGTGTGAGAGGGAGGGAGCACAGGATCCAGATCCCCAGTGAGTGAGAGGGAGCACAGGATCCAGATCCCCAGTGAGTGAGAGGGAGGTCCTTTGGAGTAGGAAGGCCTCTCCTTCACATGTTTTACCAGTCTTTTGTCGCTAGTACAATCTTTTATGGGGCAATGCCATCAACACAGGCGATGCCAACAGGCTCAATAACCTGATTAGAAAGGCTGGCTCTGTTATAGGAGTCAAACTGGACACATTGGAGGCTGTGGTAGAATAAAGGACCCTACGGAAAATCCTGGCAATTCTGGACTATGTTTCTGACTGTCTGCATGCCACCTTGGCAGAAAAGAGGAATGCTTTTAGTAGTAGACTAAGAAAACACCATTTCAGAGTGGATGGAGGGTCAAAATGAAGAGAAAAAGCTTCGGTTACGGATTTATCCGGTCTAGTGTGGACGTAGCCTTAGGCAACTGTGCTGCTCCAAAGAGCGCTATACGAAGCCATTCTTACCCTCGGTCATTAGGCTCTATAATGAGTCAACCTAAAGCTGGGGAGTGATGTCCCCCTCCTGTTAGACTTTGAGGTAATTTTTTTAAATTCACTCTTACTTCCCTTCCAATGTTTGTATATCTGTGCACTTGTAATGATACTGTGACACTGTAATTTCCTTTGGGATCAGTAAAGTATCTATCTATTTATCCATCTATCCAGAGCCCCGGTATGCGAGAGAGCACAGGATTTACAGCCCCGGTGTGAGAGAGGGAGCAAAGGATCCAGAGGAGCCCCAGTGAGTGAGTGAATGCCAGGGAACAAGAGCTAAACCATCAAGATTTCGAAATTAGCAAAAATTGGTGTTTCCCTGCATGTTGTAAAAACATGGCACAAGTCAAAAGTGTATTTCAGTCCACACAGGTCAGGCCTGGTGTGGGAAACGAAACACAAACTAAGAGATACCAAAAGGCCTCCAAGGGGAATGAGGTAATTGGAGATAATGGAGCCACCCCTGCTACTGTCACCATGGTAACCCCAGCCTTGGCTGAACAAGGAGATGCCTTAGGCATGAGATAATGAGACCCCATTCAAATGTAATAGACTGCAAATCAAGTAAAGTCAATCAGGAAAGGTAACATCAGATGTGACTGGATATGAGTCTCTTCACTTTAGATTGGTTGGGAAGTGTATGCGTGAATAAATGTATAAATAGTCGCACAATACTGTGCAACATTTTAAGCGCAGATACATATATAGCTGGGGTGCCAAGGACTTTGGCACAGTACTGTATTTGTCAACGTGGAGCGGAGAGCGAGTTTCTAAATCTGGCGGGCTGGGAATGGTGAGGGTGGAGTGCCACAGGAGGGGTGTGGGACAGGTGGCAGAGAAGGAGTGCCAAGGGGAGAGGGTGGTACAGGTGCAGACTCACCCAGGACTAAGAAACCAGCCAAGGTAACCTGATTCCAAACACTTGGTTTATTGATCATTACAGAATGTCTCTCTGCTCCCTCCCCTTTCCCTTCCCCTTTTCCCAACCATGATTCCCATTCTCGGTCTACGATAGAGACCCATATCAGAGTCACGTTTGCCATCATTCACGTGTCATGAAATTTGTTTTTTCTTTGAGGTAGCAGTACAGTGCAATACATAAAATTACTACAGCTATAATATATGTGCCCACAACTTTTGCTCAGTACTGTACTTAAACAGCTATGTACAATCGAAAAGCATATATGTAGACCGCCTGGTAGAAGGACTATGTTTCTCTCCATCTCTTGATGACGAAAGATTACACAAATAAATCCATCTACAAACGTATATCTGCACTGAGAATAGATCGTGTGATTGATTCTCTTGCAACATTTGCTATTTCTATGTAGGATTTATTCAGCAGCCCCAACACAGGGTTTCAACCTATTGTACACTGCCTTTTCTGAAAGTTCATCTAAAGGTCCCTTGGTTCCTCTTGGCTTGCGGAGATATGAGCAATTTCCAGTCAGTGTTGGATTATCCTAAACTAGTCAAGCTTGCTTCAGGTTACGCTGATGAGGTGGTGAAGAGATGAAAGACAATAGGTGAAAGCAGAGGACAGGTAGTTTGAGTATTGTATTGACATGAAGGGGTTTACCAGGATGCTGCCTGGTTTAGAGGGTATGTGCTATCATGAGAAACTGGACAAACTTGGGTTGTTTTCTCTGGAGCGGTGGAGGCTGATGGGAGATCTGACAGAGGTTTATAAGATTACGAGAGGCACAGAAAGAGTAGACAGGGTAGAAATATAGAATGCCAGAGGGCATGCATTGACGGTGAGGGGGATAGGCTCAAAGGAGATGTGAGGGGTAAGTTTTGTTTTACTCAGAGGGTGCTGGATGCCTGGAATGTGCTGCCTAGTATGGTGGTACAGGCAAATACATCAGAGGTTTTTTCTGAGAGCTGTTTGAATAGACACATGAATATGAGGAAAATGGAGGGATGTGGAGGGATTAGCTTTTGGGGGTTTTCAACTGACTTTTTAGCTGGTTCGGCACAACACTGTGGGACGAAGGGCCTGTTCCTGAGTTGTACTGTTCTATGTTCTATGTACTGTCAATAGATAGATGGCTGGCAGTGTCATTACAGTATGTGTGAAAACAAAGGCATTTGGTACCACTAAAGTAAAAGCATACCATTTACTGTTCACCTGAGCTGCACGTTACATGCATTGTGAGTTATATTTTATTAACTAATTTATGGTAATATTTTGGTTTATGTGCTGTGTATGATATACAGTATGTATCTCCTGTGGGTGCACCATCGTCTGGAGGAATTTTAGACCATATGATATAGGAGCAGAATTAGGCCGTTTGGCCCATCAAGTCTGCTCCGCCTGCTGTAAAGATGAAGCCACACTCAGGTTGGAGGAACAACACCTTATATTCTGTCTGGGTAGCCTCCAACCTGATGGCATGAACACTGACTTCTCTAACTTCTGTTAATTCCCCTCCTCCCCCTCGTACCCCATCTGTTATTTATTTATTCATATACACACATTCTTTCTCTCTCTCTCCTCTTTCTCCTCTGTCCCTCTCACTATACCCCTTGCCCATCCTCTGGGCTTCCCCCCTTCCCCTTTCCTTTCTCCCTGGGCCTCCCGTCCCATGATCCTCTCATATCCCTTTTGCCAATCACCTGTCCAGCTCTTGGCTCCATCCCTCCCCCTCCTGTCTTCTCCTATCATTTCGGGTCTCCCCCTCCCCCTCCCACTTTCAAATCTCTTAATAGCTCTTCTTTCCGTTAGTCCTGACGAAGGGTCTCGGCCCGAAACGTCAACTGTACCTCTTCCTAGAGATGCTGCCTGGCCTGCTGCGTTCACCAGCGACTTTGATGTGTGTTGCTATCAAAGGCTCTTTCTGCTTCATTTCGTTGTATCCATGTGCAGTCAGGTGACAATGAACTTGAACTCGAAGCATCAAGAGTCTCAGACTTACACCGAAGTAAAGAAGTTGCTCTAAATAACTACCTATCTGTAAAGCCGCTGTTGGTGATATCTATATCTCTGATCAGAACCAGGTTTAATATCACTGGTATATGATGTGAAATTTGTTGTCTTGCAGCAACAGTACATTGCAATGAATGATAAGATTTATAAGTTACAATAAGAAGTATATAAAGAAGGAAATTAAAGTATTTATTATTTAAATGTATTAATAATTAATTATTAAATATTTTATTATTTAAGTTAAACTATTGGCCGCACAATCATGGGCGTAGACAGAGCAGAGCAGAGGGCTAACCACATATCCCTGAAGTGCGACGGTGTTCATTGTCAGCGAGGCGGAGATGTTATTTCCGATCTGTACAGACTGTGGTTTCTTGATGAGGAAGTCAAGGATCCAGTTGCAGAGGCCTGAGCTTTGGAGCTTGTTGATTAGAACTGAGGGTAGGACTGTGTTGAATGCTTTTCAATCATTGTTTTTGTTTCACACCGTTTAAGTGTTAAACATTTAACTCTTCAGATTGTTTCAAGATGCCACTTATTCTGGCTCTCAGGGAGATTCTCGTCATAAATTCCCACCGCTTCTTAGAGAAAAGTTGAAGATGACTTGCTTCTGCCCCAGTATTGTGAGTTCTGAGATTACCGATAAGACCCTTGCACAGTTCAGCAGGCGCTGGTTCTGTAGTGACCGGGGAGGGGTGGAGGGGAGGTCTGTGACATGGTGTATTCCTTCCAGGGTTCGTACAGGTCCTGTCCATGCTGCCAGGCATAGAGTGATGCTGCAGAGAAACAGGGCCTTTATCCCACCCTATCAATGCCAATGCCAATGGGTGGTGGGGAGGAGATAGATCTCTACCCAAGGAGGTGTAACGCACTCCTTCCCTCCACTAGCAGGTCACCCTTGGGCAAAGTGTAGCACCTACTTAGATAGTAACCCCCCCACCCGTGATCAGGGTCACATGAAGCCATGGGAACAGGTGGTGGATGGTCGTACGAGCAGCCGGTGCATATCACAAGTCCTGGTTATGTGACCACTGTCGCCAGGCAGACAATCTCTGAAGAGTATTGATAGTGGCTGGGGTCACCTGTCTTGCAAAAAGACACTGCCCAGAAGAAGGCAATGGCAAACCACTTCTGTAGAAAAATTTGCCAAGAGCAGTCGTGGTTGTGGAAAGATCCCAATTGCCCACGTCATATGACACGGCACATAACAAATGAATGAATCAATGCCAACTAACAAGAATCCACCTGTCCAGATCTCATTTACCAGCACTTGGTCAGTAGCCATTAGTGTCTTGGCTATTAAATGCTTGTCTAGATACTTTTAAACATTGTGTCTCTGCCTCCATTTATTTTGCAGTGCATTCCATACTGCAAGCACCTTCTGGATATAAGGCTCCATAAGACCATAAGATATAGGAGCAGGATTAGGCAATTTGTCCCATCGAGTTGCTCTGCCATTTCATCATGGCTGATCCATTTTCCCTCTCAGACCCAATCTCCTCCCTTCTTCCCATATCCCTACATGCCCTGACTAATCAAGAATCAATCAACCTCTGCCTTAAATGTACCCAAAGACTTGGCCCCTACAGCCACCTGTGGCAATGAATTCCACCAATTCACCACCCTCTAGCTAAAGAGATTCCTCTGTTCTAAAGGATGCCCCTTCATTCCGAAGCTGTGTCCTCTGGTCTTAGACTCCTCCACCACTGGAAACATCTCCTCCACAAGTACTCTATCGAGGCCTTTCAACATTTGATAGGTTTCAATGAGGTCACCCCCTCATTCTTCCGAATTCCAGTGTGTATGTGCCTAGAACCATCAAACGCTCTTCATATGACAGCCTTTAATCTTCTCCAATGTCAGCACATCCTTAATGAGGGGCCCAAGTCCTGACAAAGGGTTTTGGCCTGAAATATCGGCTCTTTATCCCTTTCCACAAACGCTGCCTGACCTGCTGAGTTCCTCCAGCATTTTGTGTGTGGTACTGCGGGTGAAAGACAACGTTTTTTAATAATCCCTCTGAAACTCTTGCACCTTAATTTAAACAATTGGTTATGTGGAAAAATTTGCGACTGTCTACACTATCGAAGCCCCTCGTAATTTTGCAAACCTCTACCAGATCTTCCCTGCTCCAGTTTATCCTATCAATGCCCATGATGTGTCCATACATGGCCTCCTCTACTGCCATGATGAGGCTAAACTCAGGTTGGAGGAGCAACACCTCATATACCATCTAAGTAGTCTCCAGCCCCTTGATATGAACATAGAATTCTCCAACTTCGGGTAATTCCCACCCCCTCCCTTCCCCTATCCCTATGTCACCCTGCCCCCTCCCCCAGCTGCCTACCACCTCCCTCATGGTTCTGCCTCCTTCCACTACCCATCGTGTTTTCCCCTATTCCTTCTTCACTTTTCCTGCCTATCACCTCCCTGTTTCCCCTCCCCCACCCCTTTATCTTTCCCCTTACTGGCTTTTCACCTGGAGCCTACCAGCCTTCTCCTTCCCACCCTCCCCCCACCTTCTTTATAGGGCCTCTGCCCCTTCCCTCTTCAGTCCTGATGAAGGGTTCCAGCCCGAAACGTTGACCAATCTTTTCCACGGATGCTGCCCGACCTGCTGAGTTCCTCCAGCGTGTTGTGAGTGTTCCCATGATACTCCATCCCAGAAAACATCCTGGTTTATATTCCATGCAACCTCTCTGGAACAATAAATCCTTTCTGTACTCTGGCCATCAAACTCCACTCAGTATTCCATATGTGGCCTCACCAATGTGTATCATTACTTCCCTGCTCCTGTACTCTATGCTCCGGCTAATGAGGGCTAGCATCCCATATGTGTTCATCACTACATTTACCTGTGCTGCCCCTTTCAGGGGTACATGCACTTGGACACCAAAGTCACTCTGTTCTTCAATGCCAGATCTGGAGCATTGCATACAGTTCTGGTCACCCCACTGTAGGAAGGACGCTGAGGTTTTCGAGAGGGGGCAGAAGAGGTTTACTAGGATGCTGCCTGGTTTAGAGGGCATGTGCTATCATGAGAGACTGGATAAACTTGAATTGTTTTCTCTGGGAGTGGGGGAGGCTGAGGGACGATCTAATAGAGGTTGATAAGATTATGAGAGGCCTAGATAGAGAAGACAGGGAGTATCTGTTTCCCAGAGTAGAAATGTCTAATTCCAGAGGGCACGCATTGAGGATGAGAGGGGGTAGGTTCAAAGAGAACGTGAGGGGCAAGTTTTTTACTCAGAGAGTGGTGGATGCCTGGTATGGTGGTAGAGGCAAATACATTAGAGGCTTTTAAGAGAGCTTTAGATAGTTCATAGAAGTACAGCACATTACAGGCCCTTCGGCCCACAATGTTGTGCCGACCCTCAAACCCTGCCTCCCATATAAACCCTCACCTTAAATTCCTCCATATACCTGTCTAGTAGTCTCTTAAACTTCACTAGTGTATCTGCCTCCACCACTGACTCAGGCAGTGCATTCCACGCACCAACCACTCTCTGAGTAAAAAACCTTCCTCTAATATCCCCCTTGAACTTCCCACCCCTTACCTTAAAGCCATGTCCTCTTGTATTGAGCAGTGGTGCCCTGGGGAAGAGGCGCTGCCTATCCACTCTATCTATTCCTCTTAATATCCTGTATATCTCTATCATGTCTCCTCTCATCCTCTCATCCTCATAGGCTCATGAATATGAGGAAGATAGAGGGATATGGACATTGTGTAGGTAGGAGGGATTAATTTTGGGTTTTTTTTAAAAAAATTACTTTTTAGCTGGCTCGGCACAACATCATGGGCTGAGGGACCAGTTCCTGTACTGTTCTATTTTCCATGTACTCCCTATGTCTAACCATTCATTATGTCTGTCCTGACCTCATTTGACCTTCCAACATCAAAGCTTAGCTTAATTTGTCACATAAACATTGAAGCATACAGTGAAATGCATCGTCAGTGTCAAGTCATATTAGTAAGGATATGTTTCTCACCGCAGAGTATGCCCATATCTCACTAACCCTAACCGTATGTCTTTGGACTGTGGGAGGAAACCGGAGCATCCAGAGGAAACCCGTGCGGTCACGGGGAGAACGTACAAACTCCTTACAGGCAGAGGCAGGAATTGATCCCTGATCATAAACCTAGAACTGTAAAGTGTTGCCCTAACCACCGCGCGAAGTGCCACCCCTCAGGGCTGTAACCTGAGCAGGTGGTTCGCAACACCTTTCTGAATGTTTTTGCTCCTCCTTGCACAGTCATAGTGCAACGGTCCCCAAGGATCAGTGAGAAGGCGGCATTTGTTCAAGGAGGGTTTGAGCACATTCTGCTCGATCTACCCGGTAGACACTTTCTATTATGGAGCTCAGGATAGTGAACCTCTTTCAGGAACCTGGTGTCAGGAAAGTAAAAGGTATGCCCTGCCCATTGTATCTGACTGACTGTAACTGAGTCCTAGTGCTACGATGTTGGTCTGGGAGAAGATGCTGACATTGGTTCACTTATCCAGAGCCTAGAGCTGCCTGATATACTGTAGGTAATCTTGGTTTCAGAAACGTAAAATACTAGGGGAACTCAGCAGGTCAGGCAGCATCTATGGAGAGGAATGAAGAGTTGACATTTCAGGCTGAGATCCTTCATCAGGATTGGGTTCAAAATATTAATGTGACTGTAAAAGAACGAGATGGGATAGGGTTTGTCAAGTGCATTCAGGAAAGCATCCTTCATCAGTACGTAGACGTCCCAGTGAGGGAGCGTGCGAGACTGGATCTGCTGTGAGGGAATGTGACATGGCAGGTGTCAGAAGTTTGTGTAGAGGAACACTTTACATCCAGTGACCGCAATAGATGTTTGTCATCTATATCAACGATCTGGATGATAATGTGATTAACTGGTCAGCAAATTTGTGGATGACACCAGGACTGGGGGTGTAGTGGAAAGTGAGAAAGGCTGTGATAGCTTGCAGAAAGATCTGCATCAGCTGGAAAAATGGGCTGAAAAATGACAGATGGAATATAATGAAATAAGAATAACTAGCATATAAACATAATTAATGAAATAAGCATTCCAGTAAGCATAATTAAGGGGTCAACCAAAAACGTCACCCCCTGGTTCACCCTCTTTCGACTAGACTAAACTGACTAACTAAGACAAGGGAAGATTACATAACTATACTCATTTACTTCGACCATGCCCTAACCCTTGTGACAAATTACCCATAATAAAAACAACACAAAATACAGTACAGACAGAAAACAGATACATGACTCCTGCTGTACAACTCTGTGCCTATGACTCTACAAGACATCAAAATCATGTTAAAACCCAAATCATTTAATTGTAAATTAGAATAGAAATAGACAGTCACATTTTTTCCACAATGGTAATGTTCTCATATTTGAATCAGGTTGCAGTTGAAATTTCATCCAGGGAAGATGTTAGCATCCTGTTATGTCTATTGTCTTAGGGTTGTGAAAGAACGCCCAGGAGAAGCTGCTGTTCCTATGCCAGTTTAGGGAGCCTAACGTCTCAGGGTGTATCCTGATGAATTTTTACTCAGCCATCATTGAAAGTGTTGTGGTCACCTCTTTCCTGATGAAGGGTCTCAGCCTGAAACGTCGACTGTACCTCTTCCTAGAGATGCTGCCTGGCCTGCTGCGTTCCACCAGCAACTTTTATGTATGTTGCTTGAAATCCAACATCTGCAGATTTCCTTGTGTTGGCCACCTCTTTCACTCTTTTCCATAGATGCTGCCTGGCCTGCAGAGTTCCTCCAGCATTTTGTGTGTGTCACCTCTGTCACCGTTTGCCTCCTCCCCCTGCAAGTCCAGGTTGCAGTGAGCGGTCCGCTCTGTGGAGAAGA
Source organism: Mobula birostris (assembly GCF_030028105.1). Classification (NCBI taxonomy): domain Eukaryota; kingdom Metazoa; phylum Chordata; class Chondrichthyes; order Myliobatiformes; family Myliobatidae; genus Mobula; species Mobula birostris. The sequence continues at coordinate 9,547,700 of NC_092399.1, forward strand.
TCATTGGCTGTCAGCTACCAACATTAAGAGACCTGTTCATCGCCAGAGCAAAGGAAAGAGCTGGAAAAATTACTGCTGACTCCACCCAGCCTAGCAGTCAGCAATTCACCAAATTGCCATCAGGGAGACGCTACAAGTCCATCACTACCAGGACTGTGTCATCTCTGTAGCTTCTTTCCTGTAGCCATCCAGCCTCTCAACAAAACTCACTCAGGTGAAATACCCTAACGGTCCCTGCAAAATATCCATTAAATGGTCCTTCCTGTTCTCGTTGTTCTATCAATAATTATTAAGTCTGTTCAAATGTTCACGGTTATTTCAGTTTGATTAGAGACATTTGCACATGTGACCATTCTGCTAATTGTTGATTGCTCGTGACTGGTTGTATTGTCTTGTAAATAGTTGGTTGTTATTGTCTTGTCCATTATGATGTTGTCCTGTGTTTTATGTTTGGCACTGGACCACAATCAATTCTGCTATGTTTCACATACTGGAAATAAAGTGATTCTGATTCCGATTCTCGTTCCGTGACACTCTCAGAATGGTAGAGAGGTTCCCTGTTGTCAAAGTCACCTTCATTTCAACAAATTCCATTGCAGAAACGTTCTTTAATCAGCTGCTCCCCCAGTTTGCCTCAGTTCCCAATACACACATAAACAAGTCTTCTTTCTGAAAAATACAACATTCTTCATGGTTAATGACTCCTGGGAGATCAGCAACCCCTCTCTTAGCAGACATAATCCAGTCTTCCCTTGATAAGAACTAAACTGACCTTGGTTCCCAGCGCGGCTGTCTGCCCACGTCTCATGTCCCAGCGTGATTTTCAGCTTCCCAGATTTCAGTTCAATTTGCTTTTGGATGGAAGATGTTCAATACTTTTGCTGTTTCTCCCACAATCTAACGATTGTCTGCAAAAGACTGAGTAGTTTCTGAAACTACACAAAGGCTTGCATCATATTAACACAAGCTTGGGAATGGGTGACACAGTAATGTAACGGTGAGCATACTGCGTTACAGTGTCAGCTGGAAGAACACGGTTCAAATCACAAACAAGAGTAAATCTGCAGATGCTGGAAATCCAAGCAGCACACACACAATGCTGGAGGAACTCAGCAGGCCAGGCAGCATCGATGGAAAAAAGTACAGTCGATGTTTCGGCCTGAAACCCTTCGGCAGGACTGGAGCAAAAAAGCTGAGGAGTAGATTTGAAAGGTGGGGGGAAGGGGATAGAGAAACTTGGAGGAGGAGGGATGAAGCAAAGGGCTAGGAAGTTGATTGGTGAAAGAGACAGAAGGCCATGGAAGAAAGTTGGGGGGGGCGGAGCACCAAAAGGAGATGATGGGTGAACAAGGAGATAACATGAGAGAGGGATAAGGGGATGGGAGATGGTGAAGGCGTGGTGGTGGGGCATTACCGGAAGTTTGAGAAATCGATGTTCATGCCATCAGGTTGGAGGCTACCCAAACGGAATATAAGGTGTTGTTCCTCCAACCTAAGTGTGGCCTTATACCAACAATGGGGGAGACCATGGATGGACACATCGGAATGGGAATGGGAAGTGGAATTAAAATGGATGGCCACCGGGAGATCCCGCTCGCCCTGGTGGACGTGCTCGGCCAAGCGGTCTCCCATTCTACGTCGGGTCTCACCAATATACAAGAGGCCACACCGGGAGCACCGAACATAGTTTATGACCTCTACAGACTCGCAGGTTGAAGTGTCGCCTCACCTGGAAGGACTGTTTGGGGCCCTGAATGGTGCTGAGAGAGGAGGTGTAGGGGCAGGTGAAGTACTTGTACTGCTTGCATGGCTAAGTGCCAGGAGGGTAGGGACGAATGGACAAGGGAGATTATGATTAAATCCTGCCACTGTCTGAAAGGAGTTTGTCCATCCTCCTGTTTCCTCTGGCTACTCCAGTTTCTGATCACATTCCAGAGACATATGGGTTAGTATTATTAAGTTGTGGGTGTGCTGTGTTGGTACTGGAAGCGTGGGACACCTGTCCTATATATAGCTAGGGTGCCTAAGACTTTGTATTTGTCAACATGGAGTGGAGAGCGAGTTTGTAAAACTGGTGGAGCAAAGGATGTTGAGAATGGCGAGGGTGGAGTGCCGCAGGAGGGATGTGGGGCAGGTAGCAGAGAAGGAGCGCCAGGGGTGGAGGGGGATGGCGTGGGTGTAGACACACCCAGCCCTGAGACACCAGGCAAGGACATTTGATTCCAAACAATTGGTTTATTGATCATTACGGTATGTCTCTTTGGTGCTTCCCACTCCCTCCCCTCTCCCTTCCCATTTACCCCAACCATGATTCCCTTCTCCCTGCCCCGTTCCCACTCTCAGTCCACGATAGAGACCCATATCAGAATCAGGTTTATCGTCACTCACACGTCATGAATTTTTTTTTGTGGTAGCGGTACAGTGCTCTACATAAAATTACTACAGTACTGTGCAAAAGTCTCAGGCATCCTAGCTATATATGTGCCTAAGACTTTGCACAGTCCTGTACGGGTTAGGATTAGTAAATTGTGGGGATACTATGTTGGCGATAGAAGTGTGAAGATATGTGGGGGCTATCCCCAGCAAATCAGATGCAATTGAAGAATTCCACTGTATGTCTCAGTGTACATGTGAGAAATAAAGATAGTCTTTATCTTTAATCTTAACATTTTACACCTTGTTGTACAGCAAAAAGAATCACTTCATTTTGTCTGTTTATATTAATTGTCAAGTTCAAGGCATTTTATTACTTCAATAGTGTATTAATTGGGTGGCGGGGTGGAGATAAGTCTCCATCAAAGGAGGTGTAAGGCACTCCTTCCCTCTGCTAACCTGCAAGGCAAGGTGTAGCACCTGCTTAGCCCCCGATCAGGGTCACCTGAAGCCATAGGAGCAGGTGGTGAATGGCCGTACGAGCAGCCGGAGCACATCACAAGTCCTGGTTATGTGACCACTGACGCCAGGCAGACAATCTCTGAAGAGTATTGATAATGGCTGGGGTCACCCGTTTTGTAAAGACACTGCCCAGAAGAAGGCGATGGCAAACCACTTCTGTAGAATCATCATGGTGATGGAAAGACCGTGATCACCCATATCATAAGACATGGCACATGATGATGATGATGAATAGTGAAAGGCAAAATTGAATGATCAACACCGAGGTATGTTCAAGGTTTGTTGTTTTTCACCTTCTGAAGACATACAGTAAGGGTTAGTGAGTTGTGGGCATGTTATGTTGGCATCAGAAGTGTGGTGGCACCTGTGGGCTGCCCAGTACAATCGTCACTGATTTGATTTGACACAAACGATGCATTTCACTGTATGTTCTGATGAATGTGTGACAAGTAAAGCTAAGTGTTGTCTTTTGATACCAGTGGGGACAAAGGCTACTGGGCACCCCAGGCAAATCCATCTACAAAGGATATGGTGCACCCCATGCCTACTTACTTCAGCCATCCTAGGTGATTACAGATCAATCAAGTTCAGGATCAGGCATCATGTGATTGATCAGCTCATGGTCAGTTGTGGGCTCTCTCATGATGTTTACCAGACATCTTACCAACCAACCCTGGACTCTCACAAAGAAGCTTCATACCCAGGATTTCCTTATCGCAGTCATTCTGACTCCATCCTTACAAGAGGGGCTTTGCTGAGCAGTTCGTAACCAAAGTGATCACAGGGATGCAGTCAAGGTCAGGTTCAGGAACAGTTATTACTCCTCAACCATCAGGCTCCTGGACCAGAGGGGATAACTTCACTCGCCTCATTACTGAACTGTTCCCACAACCTATGGACTCAATTTCAAGAACTCTTCATCTCATGTTCTCAATATGTATTGCTTACTAATTTATTATTATTATTTATTTTTGCATTTGCACAATTCATTGTCTTTTGCACGTTGGTTGTTTGTCCATCCTGCTGCATGTGGTCTTTGTAAGGCCATATTATAGAGTTGTGGAATATAGTGAATATCATTTTCAACAGCAACCAGTCTATAGATCAGAATTTGCCGATTTCACTCGCTCTCTGGGGAATGTTCATTCCTTTCTCCGTGGCGAAGAGGCTGTGAACTGATCCGGCTGCTGGTGTGAAAATTGGGGACCAAGGCCTGGCCCTACTCCGGATGCCCCGGGAGCAGATCCGGAACTCAGTCTCGTTCGGGATGCTGTTGGCTTGCTTCGATTGCTTGCGTGATGCGCATTTTGTTTTCTCCCTCTTTCTCTGCACAGTGGTTTTCAGTCTTTTCTTAAATTGGGTTATTCGGGTTTCTTGTTTTGTGGCTGCCTGTAAGCAGGCAAATTTCAAGGTGTATAATTTATACATACTTTGATAATAAATGTGCTTTGAATATGGATTGTAGATTGAATTTAAAATGCAGCTCAGAACAATGGCCTTCTCGGAGCTGCAGACTGGAGTCAATTGCAAACCAGGAAACACCCCGTTGACCTGAGATGTCTGCATTCGCATGAATGCAGCTGAGAGACAGCGGTGACTAACATTCATTTTGGGTGCCTGGAGTGTTGGTGTGAAGATCTAGGTGTTTGAAAATTATATGTAACTCAAAGGAAGCATTGTAGGTACATTGTAACTATGGAGGTTGTCCTGTTGTGACCTTTGATCTTTAGCATAGAAAAATGTGATGTAATGTTGGACCAGGGAGCCTCTCTGCAGAGTGACTCCAAATACTGCCAGCTTGTGTGTGCCGATTAAAGACTTTTATACTGCCAGCTGTTTGCCTCTCTGGTGGCTTCTGTTGACAGTCACAACAGTCTTGCATTGATTCTATTACGTTTCCCGGATTTACTGAGAATGCCTGCAAAAAATGAATCTTAGAGCAGCATATGTACTTTGATAATAAGTTTACTTTGAACTTTGAATGCCCACATCTCTGTTTGCAAGGCATCCGTTAGTCTTGCGAGACCATGGATCTGCACCTGGAAAGTCTTCACTCTCCAGGGCGCAGGTCTGGGCAAGGTTGTATGGAAGACTGGCAGTTGCCCATGCTGCAAGTCTCCCCTCTCCACGACACCGATGTTGTCCAAGGGAAGGGCACTAGGGCCGATACAGCTTGGCACCAGTGTTGTCGCAGAGCACTGTGTGGTTAAGTGCCTTGCTCAAGGACACAACACGTTGCCTTGGCTGGGGCTCGAAGTCACAACCTGCAGGTCGCTTGTCGAGTGCCTTAACCACTTGGCCACGTGTCATCTCTGTTTTATGACATAGTATATGACTACAGTTAGTTGCCTTTACCATGGTCAACCCCAACCAAACCAAAAATAAACTTTCCCTTTACCTCCCAATCCACAGACCAGAACTATCAGTGAAATCAATGGACTATCAAGTCCAGACCCTGTCCACCAAGGCTCGAGTGACAGGTGAAGCTGACTGAATCACCCTCCGGCTGCTCACAAGGCTGCGTGAGAAACCCAACTGGATTGATGACATTTTTAGAATGCCTGGTCACATTACTGTGAAGAACTGCAAAGCATTTCGTGATATTAATTGCAGTGTGTAAATAAAAGTTTTTGCTGTTAAAGTTCAAAGTATGTATATTTCACTAAATACGCCATTGAGATTTATTTTCTTGCAGGTGTTCACGGAAGAACAAAGAAATGCCACAGCATTGTCAAAAGGGAACTTACAGGCTACAGACTGCAGAGATAGCAGATCAGGAGATGTATATTTAGTAGCTGCCCACAAAACATTGCCGTCTGTTGTCAGCAGCATCTTAAAGTGATGTAAGTGCAGACTCAAAGGAAGATTGGTGTGTGGGAGGATGGTCACAAATATCTGAATCATTTCAGGAGATTCAGAAATGACAGTACCTTTTAAAACAAAGGAACAATGCTTGATGATTAATACTTCTTTAAATCTAAATTATATGGGTCGAAGTCTTTAATTATTAGTATGGATCCTGCACATAAGTGTAATTGTGAAGAGAGCACGGAAACGCCTCTACCTCCTTAGAAGTCTGCACAGATTGGGCATGACATCTAAAACTTTGACAAACTTTTATCGATGTGTAGTGTGTATTGACAGGCTGCATCAGAACCTGGCATGGGAGCACCAATGCCTTTGCATGGAAAATCCTACAAAAGGTAGTGGATTCGGCCCAGTGCATCATGGGTAAAGTCCTCCCGACCACTGAGCACATCTACGTGAAGTGTTGTCAGAGGAAACTGCGTCCATCGTCAGAGATCCCCACCACACAGGCCATGCTGTTTTCTCACTGGTGTCACCAGCAGCAACCTCAAAAAGGCAACTCATTCCAGATGAGGGTGGACTTCCTCTTCACGTCCAAGTCACCCTCAGTAGATCCACTGATGTTTGTCCCTGACCGCTGCCTCTACTGACGAGACTGCCGCCTACAGGAAGACCAGAGGTCTGGGAGGGCAGAAGGGAAGTTGAAAGTCATGCTGCTCTTGGCTATCTCGCAGCCTAACTGAGACATTGTTGAGGATCCCTACCACCCATTCCACAGCCTCTTTGAATCAGGAGGCCCTGGCTGAATGCACAGGTGTGCTCCCAACTAAAAGCCTGATAAGCTGCCTTCAAGTCTAGAGACACGACAATTCTCAGAGCAGCCAGAAGAAACCTATTCTTAGGCATCAGGAGGGCAAAGATTGTCTACGCAAAAAATAATTCAGGACCAGGGGCATTACTGACCCTACAAGGGAAAACAGCATTGACTGTATCAGTGGTACCTCCCTTCCTGATGCTCTAAACGACTATTATTCACACTTCGGGGCATGCAACACAAAGCCAACCCTTTCCCAGGGGAGCAGCTGCTGTCTGTAACCGCCACAGATGAAGGACGCTACATAGAGTCAACCCCTGTAAGGCAGCTGGCCAGATGACCTTACAGACTGAACACAAAATAATCTGCAGATGCTGTTGTCAAAGGAACACTCACAATGCACTGGAGGAACTCAGCAGGTCAGTCAGCGTCAGTTGAAAAGATTAGTCGACGTTTCGGGCCGAAACCCTTCGTCAGGACTGAAGGAAGAACTTTGGGGAGGGTTTGAAGAATGCTGGTAGTTGAAAAAAAACAGTAATTTTAAAGACAAAGGGGTGGGGGAGGGGAAGCAGGGAGGTGATTGGCAGGAGAACAATAGTAGAAGGAGGCGGAACTATGAGGGAGGTGATGCGAAATAGGGATAGAGGAAGGGAGGGGGAGGGAATTACCGGAAGTTGGAGAATTCTATGTTCATACCAAAGGGCTGGAGACTACCTAGACGGTATATGAGGTGTTGCTCCTCCAACCTGAGTTTAGCCTCATCATGGCAGTAGAGGAGGCCATGTATGGACATATCTGAATGGGAATGGGAAGCAGAGTTGAAGTGGGTGGCTACTGGGAGATCCTGTCTGTTGTGGCGGACGGAGCGGAGTACAGACTGAGTACTCAGGGAGTGCATACACCAGCTCATCGACCTCATCGTGGATATCTTCAGCACTTCACTCATCCAGGTGGCTTTTCCCACATGCTTCAAATCAGCCACCATCAACCCCCGTAACAAGCAACTCTACACCTTCATAGCTGAATGACTATCATCCAGTGAAACTGATGCTAATCATCCTGAAGTGCGTTAAATGGCTGGTACATATCAAAAACTCCATTCCTGCCACACTGGACCCTCTCCAATATGCTTACCAACAGAACTGCTCTACGAAAGAATCCATAGCATCTGTCATGTACCTGGCCCTGACACACCTAGAAGACAAGGACACTTGTGTCAGATCACTGTTTCTGGATTTCAGTTCAGCATTCAACACTATTGTCCCACAGCCCTTGGTGAACAAACTCCTACTCCTTGGTCAAACTATACCACTGTGCAACTGTGTGCTGGACTTGCTAACCAGCAGACCTCAGCGAGTTCATCATCCTCAACACAGGCTCCCCCCTCAGGGTCCTGTGCTGATCCCAGTGCTGCACACTCTGCTCGCACACGACTGCACGGCCGAACACCCGAGTATCACCTTGTCAAGTTCACTGATGAGACGACAGTGGTGGTGGGGGGGGAGGGCTCGTCGCTAACGGCGGTGAGACGGCCTACAGAGAGGATGTGGAGGAGCCGGGGGCCTGGTGCCAGACAAATAACCACTTCCTCAACGTCAGCGAGACAACTTATCAACTTCAACGTCAGGAGAACTCGCATCACTCACAGCCCTCTTTTCATCTGCGGCACAGCAGTGAAAACTGCAAGCTGTTTTAAACCCCACTGAGCGCACGTCACACACAATCTCTCACGGTCCCAGAAGATATCCTACACATTCAATGCCTCTACTTTCGGAGGAGGCTGAAGAGAGCTGCATATCCATGCTCACGTCCTTTTACAGGTGTGTATTTGAGAGCATTCTAACCTGCCACATGGTAGGAAGACTGCACCACAGGACAGAGGAAGGCTCTACAACAGGTAGTTAGAACTGACCAGTGCCTCACCTGCACCAGCCTACCCACCAAGGACAGGAAGGTGCTGGAACAGGGCCAGTAACATCATGAAGGATCTCACCCACCCTGCTCACAGACTGTCTGTCCCACTCCCACCAGGGCGGAGGCTACATAGCATCCACAGCAGGACAAGCGGACTCAAAAACAGTTACTTTTCCCCGAGCAGTAAGGGTGACCAACACCTCCACCCACTAACCCACCCCTCCACAACCTTATGGTTTCCTGTCAGTCACCTTATGTATAGACACCATGTGGATATACAATCAATCCATCTGTATAAGCTATCCTTTGTGTTATTTTTATTATTGTCCTCTCACTATACCCCTTGCCCATCCTCTGGGTTTTCCCCCCCCTCCCCCTTTTCTTTCTCCCTGGGCCTCCTGTCCCATGATCCTTTCATATCCCTTTTGCCAATCACCTGTCCAGCTCTTGGCTCCATCCCTCCCCCTCCTGTCTTCTCCTATCATTTTGGATCTCCCCCTCCCCCTCCCACTTTCAAATCTCTTACTAGCTCTTCCTTCAGTTAGTCCTGACGAAGGGTCTCAGGCCGAAACGTCGACTGTACCTCTTCCTAGAGATGCTGCCTGGCCTGCTGTGTTCACCAGCAACTTTGGTGTGTGTTGCTTGAATTTCCAGCATCTGCAGATTTCCTCGTGTTTGCGTTATCTTATTGTGTTTTTTTTTGTGCTGCATCAGATCTGGAGTAAAAATTATTTCATTCTCCTTTACACTTATGTTCCGGACACTACATGGAACAATCTTGAATCTTGAACCTTGCCTAGCCCAGAAAACACTGAGCAGTTAAAGAGAGCCTATTCAGATTGGAGACAGGGGCATCTACACTTTCTGAGGAGACTGACGCATGCAAAGATCCCTGGCCCCACTCTAGCAATTTTCTACTGGAGCACAGCATCGACAGTGTCCTCTCTTTTTGCATCATTGTGTGGTACAGAAGCTGCAAGGCATCAGACCGCAAGACCCTACAGGGGATAGAATAAGCTGCCAAGAGGATTGCCGGGGTCTCCCTCCCACCTATTCGTGACCTTCACCAGGAGCCTTGTAGACAAAGGATCTGAAGCATTGTTGAGGATCCCTACCACCCATCCCACAATCCCTTTGTCCCCCTACCATGAGGAAGGAGGTACAGGAGCATCCGGACTAGCACTGCCAGACTGGGTAGCCGCTTCTCCCCTCGGGCTGTGAGACTCGTGAACACCCTGCCACCACCGAGGTCACATCCACGAGGACAGTGAGCTGTTCACTGTTTACCTGTGCTGCACACTTCAAATGCATTTTGAAAGATATTTTATTCACTTATTTATGGCAATCTTTTGGTTTATGTGCGGTATGTGACATGTGTATTGTGAGTGCACAGTGGTCCAAAGGAATGTTGTTCCGTTTGGTTCAAAGTTCCAACTAAATTTATTATCGAAGTACATATACTGTACGTCACCACATGCAAACCTGAGATTAATTTTCTTGTGGGTAAACTCAATAAATTCGTCATAGAACAATAACCACAATAGAATCAATGAAAGACCGCACCAACTGTGCATTCAAACGGTGTGCAAAGACAACAAGCTGTGCAAATACAAATTAATAAATAATAAATAAGCAATGAATATTGAGAACATGAGGTGAAAAGTCCTTAAAAGTGCGTCCTTGAGTTGATGGAACCAGTGATGGGGCGAGTGAAGTTGAGTTTGGTTCAAGAGCCTGATGTTAGAGTAACTGTTCTTGATCCTGGTGGTATGAGTCCTAAGGCTCCTGTACTTTCTTCCTGGTGGCAGCAGCAATTAAAGAACATGACCCGAGTGATGGGGCTTGTTTTGATGGATGCTGCTTTCCCGTGACAGCACTCTCTGTAGATGTGCTCAATGGTGGGGAAGGCTTTACCCATGGTGAGGACAGGAAGTTACGGGAGGCTGCACTGTCTATGGCCTCTCGTTGATGATGGATGCTTCTCCTCCGTGACAGCACAACTGTAGATGTGCTCAATGGTGGGGAGGGCTTTACCCATGATGCACTGGGCCATATCCTCCATTTTTTGTAGGATTTTCCATTCAAGGACTTTGGCGTTTCCATACAAGTCAATATATTCTCCATCACACATCTATAGAAGTTTGTAAAAGTTTTAGATGTCACGTCATGCCAGGTTCTAAGGAAGTAGAAGTGCTGCTGTGCTTTCTTTGTAATTGCTCTTATGTGCTGGGCCCAGGAGAGGTCCTCTGAAATGATAACACCGAGGAATTTAAAGTTGCAAGCCTACTTCTGATGAGTATTGGCTCATGGATCTCTGGTTCCCTCCTCTTAAAGTCAATAATCACCTCCTAGGTCTTTCTGGTATTGAGTGAGAAGTTGTTGGTGTGGCACCACTCAGCCAGATTTTCAATCTCCCTCCTATATACTGATTCATCACAGCCGTTAATTTGGCCTATGACAGTGAGGTCGACAGCAGACTTGAATATGTCCTTGGAGCTGTGCTTAGCCACACAGTCACAATTGTAGAGTGAGTAGAGCAGGGGGCTAAGCACACAGCCTCGTGGTGCACCTGTACTGCTGGAGATGGTGGAGGAGATGTTGTTGCCAATCCAAACTGACTGGGGTCTGCAGGTGAGGAATGGAGGATCCAATTGCACAAGGATGAATTGAGGCCAAAGTCTTGAAGTTTATTGATTAGTTCTGAGGGGACGATGGTATTGAATGCTGAGCTGTAGTCGATAAAAAAGTATTTTGACGTACGCACCTTCGCCGTTCAGATGTACCAGGATTGCATATACGTACAGTTAGATGACAATAAACTTGAACCTTGAAGCCCACCTTTGACTCCTTGCTGCATTGGTGAGAAGCAGTCAAAGAAAATTCTATTCAGAGATTTTTCAAGGATGTTCAGAAAGTGAGATAGTCATAGGGCAGGTGTCCCCAACCTTTTTTTGCTCCGCGGATCGGTTTAATATTGACAATATTCTTGCGGACCGGCCAACCGGAGGGGCGGGGGTGGTGCTGGGTGTTAATCACGACTGGAATATAGGTGATAAGTCAACTATAAGTTGCTAATACACTCAATTTCATTTCTAAAAGGGTTTATCCAACATATAAAATCATTGCAACACACCAATATCGCTGAATCAGTGGGAGGCCTGGGCTTGTTTCCCTGCAACGAGACGGTACCATGGAGGGGTGAAGGGAGACAGCGATACTCAAAGGGGGTTCCTTATGTCCAGTCTATTCCGCAATTTAGTCTTTGTTGTATTCATTGTAGAAAACTCCGCTTCGCAGAGATATGATGTTGGAATGGAAGCAATGTTATCAGTGCTTTCATGACTATCTCAGGATATTGAGCCTTGACTTTGATCCAGAATGCCGGCAGAGATATTATGTCAAACATACTTTTCAGCCCACCATCATTTGCAAGCTCGAGGAGTTGATCTTCTTCCCGCGCTGACATGGATGATTCACCAGGGACATTCACAAATGGGTCACGGACCCATTCCTTTGCACGTCTTGGGTCATTTGCGTTTGGGAAGTAACTCTCGAATTCTGTCGACAGCGACGATAGGTATTCACGTACCAGCTGTGAGAAAGACAGTCTCTCCTGATATCCAAGCTAATGTTGGGAACATGTCAAATATGCCCCTATTCACTTGCCGTCCCCATAGTTCCAGTTTGGCTTTGAAAACAGACACTTGATCTGCCAACTTGAAGACAGTTGTCATTCTCCCCTGAAGTGACAAACTGAGTTCATTGAGCAGGTTGAAGATGTCACACAGATAAACGAGTTTTGCTATCCACTCCTCGTCACTGAAGTGTGCTGCCAGTGGTGACTTTTTTCCTGAAAGAAATCTCTGTAGCTGCTCTCTTAACTCAAAAACCCTGGCCAGGGCTCTCCTCCTTGATAGCCACCTGACTTCAGTGTGTAAGAGAAGGCGTTTGTGCTCTGCATCCATTTCCTCGCAAAGCTGCTCAAACAGACGTTTCTTGGCCTTAGTAATAAGGCTAGCCACTAAGTACGATGCTCTCAGAGCAGCAGCATTTGTGGAGGTGGTGGCTCTCAGCACTTGCTTCTGTCCCACTTGCTCAAGTTTTTTCCGCTCAAAAAACTCAACGGGTTTGTCTTTCAGTGCAGGGTGCTTGGACTCAAGGTGCAGAAGCAGTTGTGAGGGCTTCATTGCCTCATTAGACAGCTTGTCTCCACATATCACACACAGGAGGCTTGGAGCCTGCGAGTCGCTAGTCGCAATAAAGCCATATTTTATGTACAACTCGTCATATTTTCTGTTGAAGGAAGCTTTCTTTTTTTTTTGTAGTCTCGGCCTCAGCTGTCTTTGCATAATCATCATCGTTAGGCCTTTTACGTCCCCTACCACCTCTTCTAAAGAAACTCTCAAGCGACGCTTGTTTTTCACTCATCATACCGCCAAATCATATAGTTTCCTCGCGGCCCAGTAGCACATGCTTTGCAGCCTGGTACCGGTCCGCGGCCTGGTGGTTGGGGACCACTGTCATAGGGGATTGCAAGACCTCCGACTTGCAGCATATTTAACACAAGAAATTCTGCAGATAGGATCCCTTTGAAGGTGGTGGATGCTGCAGAGAGTGATGTGTAGGATGCAGAGGCTCATGGGGTGGAAGACAAGGAGAAAAGGAACTCTTATCACTGTTGAGGCAGTGGGAAGGTGGGGTGGAAGTATCTTTTCCTTCTGCAGTCAAGAGGGAGGATATTGAGAAAGGTACTCTAAGGTGATGAGTTGGAAAGGCTTAGAATTTGCCCTGGAATCAGCCAAGTTTATCTTCTAATGCAGAGTCTGTTCCATATGCTTATTCTTCTAAAAGACTCACGCGGAAGTTCTGTGACTCACAGCCTTCAAAGAGGATGGTTCAGTACTGCCAGTCGCATTAAATCTTTTTGTGGCATTGTGTTTGGCAGAAAGGCTACGGACAGCACAGCCTCTAGCAACTTCCTGCCCTCATTATGAATAAAGCCCACCCCACCATTGAGCACATCTACACGGAGCACTGTCGCAACATCAAGGACCCCCACCATCCAGATCACGCTCTCTTCTTGTTGCTGCCATCAGGAAGACGGTACAGGAGCTCTATAGGACGAAGGTCGGTAACACAACCTCGATAGTAGAGAAGGCACAACAGCAACTATAATGTGCTCAAGGAGAGCTAATTTGCCCCAAAAATTGCTGGCCAACTTTTATTGATGTGCGATAGAGAGCATGCTGACATATGGAATGACAGTGTGGGACTCCATCTGCAGCGAGACAGATCACAAAGCACTCCCAGGGTGATTAGGATGGCCCAGCACATCATTGGGACTCAACTACTGGACCTAGAGTCAATCTACAGCTCTCGACGCTCGTAGCGTTATTAAAGAGCCATCTCATCCTGAACAGTATCTGTTCAATCTCCTGCCATCTGGTAGGAGATACAGAAACACCTCAGCAAAGACAGTAAGAATGAAGACAGCTTCTTCCTGAGGGCTGTTGTGTCGCTGAATAATGCTACACCCCGGCTTGCCAGTGGCCTTTGCGTGTTATGGACTATTAATGTCAGTTGTTGCATGTAAATATCGGATTTTTAAAAAATTAAGCCATATTGCATGCATTGTAAATATCAGTTTTGCAAGGACTGGAGTAGCAATGCAATCTCATTGTTCTGAGCAATGACAAAGTTCTATTCTACTTCATTCACCACCAGGTTCAGGAAGTTACTACCCTAAAACCAGAGGAGATAACTTCACTTGCCCCATCACTGGACTGTTTCCACAACCTATGGGCTCACTTTCAAGGAGTCTACAACTCATGTTCTCAAAATTTATTGCTTAATTATTTATTATTATTATTATTATTACTTTGTTTTTTTCCCCTCATTTTGTGCTTGCACATTTTGTTGTCTTTTGCACACTGGTTTTTGTCCGTCCCGTTGGAGGCAGTCGTTCACTGATCCTGTTGCGTTTCTTGTACTGGCTGCGAATGCCCACAAGAAAATGAATCTCAGGGTTGTATAGAGTCATAGAGAAGTACAGCACAGAAACAGGCCTTTCAGCCCATCTAGTCCATGCCAAAACCAGTTAAACTGCCTACTGCCACTGACCTTCACCAGGACCATAGCCCTCCATACCCTTATCATCCATGTACCTAGCCAAACTTCACTTAAACTTTGGAATCGTGCTTGCATGCACCACTTGTGCTGACAGTTTATTCCACACTCTCACTACTCTGATTGAGGAAGTTTCTCCTCATGTTCCCCTTAACCCATGACCTTTGGGTGTAGTCCCACCCAACCTCAGTGGGAAATTGGTGGATATATCTATTTTGATAAAAAATTTGCTTTGAACTTTGAACTCTATTGCAGAGTTCTGAGAAGCAAGATAGCCATTGAGTGGAAGAGCTGAAAAATTCCATTGTTTCCCTTGAGGTGAATAAAACTCCTCAAAAGTGATAGCTTACAGACTCGTTGTACTCCGGTCTGTGGGACTTAATGAACTCAGACCTGCAGAAGTGTACAATGCCCTGCTTCTTGCTGGTAGCATGGCAGAAACCATTGGGATGGCTTCATCAGCTTCATCCACAAGCAGAAAGAAGAGGGAGTGGCCACCGGGGATTAGTAATCCACCCTCTCATTGAACGTGGATGACAAGATTAGGGACGGAACAGTAATGTAGCGGTTAGTGTAACACTATTACACGCCCGTACCACAGGTTCAATTCTGCAGCCATCTGTAAGGGTTTTGTTCTCTCTGAGATCAGGTGGGTCTCCTCTGGGTGATTTTGTTCTCTCTGAGACCGGGTGGGTCTCCTTTGGGTGCTCCGGTTTCCTCTCACTTTCCAAAGACGTATGGGTTAATGACCCATGGGTGTCATTGGGCAGTGCAGGCTCACTATGCCGGAAGGATGGTGCAGGTTCGTCGGCAAGTATTTAGCTGCAAAATAAACAAAAGGTCTTGTCCAAGGTCATTGCCAGCCTAATCAGGTCTGCTCTGGGACTAATGACATACCTAGACCAAATCTGTTCTGTACCTGGCGGCTGTAGATGCTGGAATCTGGAGCAATGAACAGATTGCAGGAGGAGCTCTCAGCTGGTCACCACAGGGAAAGTGACAGCCATCATTCTGGGTTGAGTCCCTTCAGCTGGACTGAAGGAGAGAAGGTAGCCAGAGAAAAGAGGAAGGAAGGGGTGGAGCAAGTGCTGGCAGGGGATAGGTGACCTGTACCTGGCAGGGCCTGAATCCGCCAACCCAGCACTGCAGAGGGACGCCATGGCCTATGTGTAGGACGGGGTGGGTGGGGGTGTTTGGCAGTGGACACTTCTCTGGTCAGCTCAGACCTAAAGGTCTTTGACAGGACATTGCACATCTACGTGATGAACATGCTCCAATCTGGGCTGTGGAGAGGGAATCAGGAATTCAATCCATAAGAGATAGGAGCAGAATGAGGCTATTCAGCCCATCGGGCCTGCTCTACTATTTCATCATACCGGATCCAATTTCCCTGTCTTCTCCTGCCTTCTTCCCGTAACCTTTCACACTCAGATTAATCCGGAACCTATCAACCTTCGCCTTAAGTACACCCAGTGATCTGGCCTCCACAGCTGCCTGTGGCAACAAATTCCACAAATTCACCACCCCCTGACTAAAGAAATTCCTCTTCATCCCCTATTCTGAAGTTGTGCTCTCTGGTCCTAGACTTCCCCACTATAGGAAACACCCTTCCACATCCACTCTATCTAGCCCTTTCAACATTTGATAGGCTTCAATGAGATTCCCCCCTACCATTCTTCTAAATTCCAGTGAGTACAGGCCCAGAGCCATCAAATCCTCCTTATACCACAACTCTTTCATTCTCTGAATGATTCCCATGAACCCCCTCTGAACCCTCTCCAGTGTCAGCAACTGCTCACAATAACCGAAGCGAGGCCTCACTAATAAAGCCTCAGCATTACATCCTTGCTTTTATATTCCAGTCCTCTTGAAATGAATGCTAGCATTGCATTTGCCTTCCTCACCACAAACTCAATGTGCAAGTTAATCTTTAGGGAACCCTGCACGAGGACTCCCAAGGCCCTTTGAAACCTCGGATTTTTGAATTTTCTGCCTATTTACAAACATTAATAATTTTGCTCCTTCTACCAAAGTGCATGGCCATACAACTCCTGACACTGTATACCATTCTGCCACTTCTTTGCACATTCTCTTAATCTGTCCGGTCCCTCTCCATCCTCCCTGCTTCCTCAAAACTACCTGCCCTCCACCTATGTCCACAAACTTGGCCACAAAGCCATCAATTCTGTCATCCAAATCACTGACATATGATATAAAAAGAATCAGTACGGACACCACTAGTCACTGCAGACAACTAGAACAGGCTCCCCTTTATTCCCACTTTTTGCCTCCTTCCAATCAGCCAATCCTTTGCGAGCTAACCAGACCTTTGAGGTCGGAGGAGGCGAGGCGGGTGAAGCTAATTACTGAAATTATCGGCTAATATCAGCAAGGCTCGCTCTCGGGGAGCGGCCTTGTCGAGGAAAGTGCCTTGTGAGAAAAGTGCGAGTCTTTGGCTCAGGAGTCTTCAGCGAGGAGGCTGAGAGTGGAGACTACGCCACAGTTGGAGAGGGTGAGAAGTGGTGAAGAGATGACCGCTAGGCTGATTCAGTGTGCTGCGTGCATGATGTGGAAGGTCAGGGACACTGATAGGGCCTCTGGCTCCTACACCGGCGGAAAATGTGTCCAGATTCAGCTTCCGAAGGAACGTGTTGCAGCACTGGAGAGGAAACTGGATGACCTTAGGTTAATCTGGGAGAACGAGAGTTTTCTGGACAGGACTGACAGTGAGGTCATTACACCCAGGATATAGGAAGAGAGTAGGAGGACGACGATGAGCAAGGAAAGGATGCTTGAAGTACAGGAGACCCCGGGAGATGTGCCTCTCGTAAACAGGTTCTCCCTCTTGGAAGCTGTCGGGACAGAAGACAGTGCCAGTCTGAGAGGCGGTCAGGTCTGCCAGTCAACAATTGGCGCTGAGGCAAAGCCGAGGAGACAGACGTCAGGCAGAGCCGTGGTAGTAGGGGACTCCATAGTGAGAGGTACAGAAAGGGGTTTCTGTGGCAACAGGTGAGATTTAAGGATGGTGTGTTGCCTCCCTGGTGCTGGGATCCAGGACATCATGGACTGGGTGCAGGGAATCCTCAAGAGTGAAGGAGAACATCCGGAGGTGGTGGTGCATGTCGGCATAAATGACGTGGGGAAGAAGAGGAAAGACATTCTACAGCGTGACTTCAGAAAACTCGGAAGAAGGCTGAAAAGCAGGACTTCCAGGGTGGTTATCTCCGGTTTGCTTCCAGTTCCTCGGGCTGGATTGGTCAAGAACAGCGAGGTAATGGATCTGAATGTGTGGCTGAGGAACTGGTGCAGGAAGCAAGGATTTACATTTTTGGACCACTGGGATATGTTTAGGGGTAAGGATGAATTGTACAAAAGGGACGGGTTGCACCTTAATAAGCGGGGCACCAGCATTCTGGCAGGCAGGTTTGCCTCTGCAACACGGGTGTGTTTAAACTAAGTTGTGGGGGGGGGGGTGGGGACGAACTGGAAATATAAGGATGGGAGATAAAGTGAGAATAAGAAAAGTTAAGAATGACAGCAGAATCAACAGAGCAGAAAGCTCAAGAAGGGATCGTACAGTATGGCCAAGTGATATAGGAACTGATATGGGAGGTCAGGAGAGTAATGAATTAAAAGTATTGTATATGAATGCATGGAGTATAAGAAATAAAGTGGACGAGCTTGAGGCAAAGTTGGAAATTGGTAAGTATGATGTTGTGGGAATAACAGAGACATGGCTTCAAGTGGACAGGGCCTGGGAAATGAATATTCAAGGTACACGCCCTATTGAAAGGACAGACTGATGGGCAGAGGGGGTGGGGTGGCTCTGTTGGTGAGGAACGATATTCAGTCCCTTGCGAGGGGGGACATAGAATCAGGAGACGTAGAGTCAGTATGGATAGAACTGAGAAATTCTAAGGGTAGAAAGACCCTAATGGGAGTTATCTACAGGCCCCCAAACAGTAGCCCGAATGTAGCGTGTAAGTTGAATCAAGAGTTAAAATTGGCATGTCGCAACAGTAATGCTACAGTTGTTATGAGGGATTTCAACATGCAGGTAGACTGGACCCCAAGAAAGGGAGTTTGCGGAGTCCCTCCGAGATGGATTCTTAGAACAGCTTGTACTGGAGCCTACCAGAGAGAACGCAATTCTAGATTTAGTGTTGTGCAATGAACCGGATTTGATCAGGGACCTCGAGGTAAAGGAGCCATTAGGAGGTAGTGACCATAATATGATAAGTTTTAATCTACAATTTGAGAGGGAGAAGGGAAACTCGGAAGTGTCAGTATTACAGTTGAACAAAATGGAACTATGGTGCTATGAGGGAGGAGCTGGCCAAAGTTCAATGGAACAATACTCCAGCAGGGATGACAGTGGAACAGCAATGGCAAGTGTTTCTGGGAATAATGCGGAAGGCACAGGATCAGTTTGTTCCAAAGAGGAAGAAAGATCCCAAGGGGAGTAAGGGGAGGCCATGGCTGACAAGGGAAGTAATGGACAGCATAAAAATAAGAGAAGTATAACATAGGAAAGACGAGTGGGAAGCCGGAGGATTGGGAAACTTTTAAAGAGCAACAGAAGGTAACTAAAAAGGCAATTCGCGGAGAAAAAATGAGGTGTGAAGGTAAACTAGCCAAGAATATAAAGGAGGATAGTAAAAGCTTCTTTAGGTATGTGAAAAGGAAAAAAATAGTTAAGACCAAAATTGGGCCCCCGAAGACAGAAGCAGGTGAATTTATTATGGGGAACAAGGAAAGGCAGACGAGTTGAACAGGTACTTTGGATCTGTCTTCAGTAGGGAAGACACAAACAATCTCCCAGATGTAATAGTGGCCAAAAGACCTAGGGTAATGGATGAATGAAGGTAATTTATATTAGGCAGGAAATGGTGTTGGATAGGCTGTTGGGTCTGAAGGCTTATAAGTCCCCAGTACCTGATGGTCTGCATCCCAGGGTACTTAAGGAGGTGGCTTTAGAAATCATGGACGCATTGGTAATCATTTTCCAATGTTCTATAGATTCAGAATCAGTTCCTGTGGATTGGAGGGTGGCTGATGTTGTCCCTCTCCAAGAAGGGAGGAAGAGAGAAAACAGGGAATTATAGACCGGTTAGCCTGACTTCGGTGGTGGGAAAGATGCTGGAGTCAATCATAAAAGATGAAATTACAACATATCTGGATAGTGGTAACAGGATTGGTCCGAGTCAGCATGGATTTACGAAGGGGAAATCATGCTTGACTAATCTTCTGGAATTTTTTGAGGATGTAACTATGAAAATGGACAAGGGAGAGCCAGTGGATATAGTGTACCTGGACTTTCAGAAAGCCTTTGATAAAGTCCCACATAGGAGATTAGTGGGCAAAATTAGGGCACATGGTATTGGGGGCAGAGTACTGACATGGATTGAAAATTGGCTGGCTGACAGAAAACAAAGAGTAGTGATTAACAGGTCCCTTTCGGAATGGCAGGCGGTGACCAGTGGGGTACCGCAGGGTTCAGTGCTCGGACTGCAGCTGTTTACAATATATATTAATGATTTAGATGAGGGAATTAAAAGTAACATTAGAAAATTTGCAGATGACACAAAGCTGGGTGGCAGTGTGAAATGTGAGGAGGATGTTATGAGAATGTAGGGTGACTTGGACAGGCTGGGTAAGTGGGCAGATGCATGGCAGATGCAGTTTAATGTGGATAAATGTGAGGTTACCCACTTTGGTGGTAAAACGGGAAGGCAGATTATTATCTAAATGGAGTCAAGTTAGGAAAAGGGGAAGCACAATGAGATCTAGGTGTTCTTGTACATCAGTCACTGAAAGCAAGCATGCAAGTACAGCAGGCAGTGAAGAAAGCTAATGGCATGCTGGCCTTCATAACAAGGGGAATTGAGTATAAGAGCAAAGAGATCCTTCTGCAGCTGTACAGGGCCCTGGTGAGACCACACCTGGAGTACTGTTTGCAGTTTTGGTCTCCAAATTTGAGGAAGGACATTCTTGCTATTGAGGGAGTGCAGCGTAGGTTCACAAGGTTAATTCCCGGGATGGTGGGACTGTCATATGTTGAAATATTGGAGCGACTGGGCTTGTATACTCTGGAATTTAGAAGGCTGAGAGGGGATCTTATTGAAACATTTAAGATTATTAAGGGATTGGACACGCTGCAGGCAGGAAGCATGTTCCCGCTGATGGGTGAGTCCAGAACCAGAGGCCACAGTTTAAGAATTAGGGGTAGGCCATTTAGAATGGAGTTGAGGAAAAACTTTTTCACCCAAAGAGTGGTGGATATATGGAATGCTCTGCCCCAGAAGGCTGTGGATGACAAGTCTCTGGATGCTTTCAGAAAAGAGATGGATAGAGCTCTTGAAAGATAGTGGAATCAAAGGTTATGGGGATAAGGCAGGAACTGGATACTGATAGTGGATGATCAGCCATGATCACAGTGAATGGTGGTGCTGGCTTGAAGGGCTGAATAGCCTACTCTATTGTCTATTGTCCTCTATCCATGCTAGTATCTTTCCTGTAAATCCACTGACTCTGCCCTTGTCAAGCAGCCTCACGTGCAGCAATTTGTCAAAGGCTTTATGAAAATCCAAGTATGCAACATTCACCAATTCTCTTTTGTCTATCCTGCTTGTTTCCTCAAAAAATTCCAAAAGATTTTTCAGGCAAGATTTTCTCTGACGGAAACAATGCTGACTTTAGCCTATTTTATCATGTGCCTCCAAATACCCCGAAACCTTATCCATAAACAATCGACTTTAGCATCTTCTCAACCACTGAGGTCAGACTAACTGGCCTATAGTTTCCTTTCTTCTACTTCTCTCCCTTCCTTAAGAGTGGAGTGACATTTGCAATTTTCCAGTCCTCCGGAACCATGTTAGAATCTGATGATTCTTGAAAGGTCATTACTAATGCCTCCACAATCTCTTCAGCCACCACTTTCAGAATCCTGAAGTGTACACCATCTGGTCCAGGTGACTTATCCACCTTCAGACATTTCAGCAACTGCGCTCATTGCTGCTGCCTTACATCTCAGACATCCGGTGTACTGCTAGTGTCTTCCACAGTGAAGACTGATGCAAAATTCTTATTCAGGTCATCTGCCATTTTCTTGTCCCCCAGGAACTCCTTGAATCCAAGTGCTTTACAGACAGCAGTAATGTCATAGATGCAACACAGAGCGTCATAGGAAGTCATTCCTGCCTGTGGCCATCAAACTTTACAACTCCTCCCTAGGGGGGGGGTCAGACACCCTGAGCCAATAGGCTGGTCCTGGACTTATTTCCTGGCATAATTTACATATTACTATTTAATTATTTATGGTTTTATTACTATCTAATTATTTATGGTGCAACTGTAACGAAAACTAATTTCCCTCGGGATCAATAAAGTATGACTATGACTGAGTTAGGAGCAAGTAGTGTGTCTACAAGTCCGGTGTTAAGCAAGGGTGGGCTCACTCCATTTCCATCACTGTGCTGCAAGCTCTTGGCCAATCTGTCAGGAAGAACTCAGGCATGAGGAGGGGGGAGTTTGTCATTGGCAGGTAACTGTTACATTCAGATCAAAGCCTCCCTGTACTTGGACAATGTAACCATCTCCTGCTCATTCCTTGCTCTGTGGATTGATAAGAATCTCCGACCAGCCTCCTCTCCCATTCACTGTAGAGCAGGGGTTCCCAAACTGGGGTCCACGGATCACTCGGTTAATAGTTAGGGGGTCATGGCATTAAAAGGGTTGGGAGTTGCTGCTGTAGAGTCTGACTGCCTGAAGATGCTGGGAACATGATTCAGGAGAGCCAAGGCACATGGCAGGAGATGGCTTGAAACAGATAAAGGTAATCCAACAAAAAAAGGGGCAAGTGTGGAGTGACAGTGGACAAAAACCTGATCAGCAGGTGTGAGGAGTGTTTGGTATTTCTATACATGGCACAGGTATGGCCCAAACCGCGGTTCTTTCCTGTGGCAGTCACCAGAGACATTTTTCAATTTTCTTCCTAAGATCCAAGATAATGTCTGATGGGTCATGATGCACAAGTTCCCCGAGAATGGGAGAAAAATTGCACCGGACCTTGCTCCTACCCTGATGGCCACCTTTGCAAGTGGCCGTATCAAGCCATATATTGGACCAAGGTATGCAAGCAACATGTGCTGAGGTTCTTCCTGTCCCATGGAGTTGTGAAGGATGGCCCTGGTCTTGTTTCTGTGCAGAGCACCCTTCAGCTGCCCTACCCGTCCTTGGTAGAGAATTTCCTTCCAAGAAACACCTTTGACTGGAATCCATTAGTCAATGGTCAGCACAAACCCGCTTGTCGTCCCCATGGAAATCAAAAGCGATGGGATGTTTCCTGAGTAGACACTCAAAATCATCCAACAGAATTTCTCATTGTCAGAACTCACCAACAAGCACCAAGATCTTGCTCAGAGAAGCAGCCCTCACCTGTGAGAAGGGGCTGAAGTTGACAGGAGTGTACACAAAAATGTTTGCTAAAATATTATAAGGGAAAACCTTTGGCAGTAGTGCATTTATTGTGCCTTGTGAGATAAGGCAACAACATTACCACCATTTAAAAGTCAGATATCCGCTATCAGCTATTGCAAATAACTCAGTGGAATATTTCAGCAAAAAAAATCCATTGCATGAAGCCATTCTGAACCCATCTTATCAGATACTAAAGCTATAATTAGATTGTTACAGTTGTGAACCACATTGTGAAATGGAAATACTACTTGTAATAAATTAAGTCTAATAACTGTTAATAACCTAATAACTAAATCATTCAATGAAGAAAGGTGGTTTGGTTTAGTTATACTTTTAGACACTTTTGTTATTCCACACTGGTATCATCAGAGTTTGATGAGCACAAAATCTAAAAATCTAAAACTACATTACAAAATGTTATCTACTGTGATATGCCGTTCAAAATCAAAGTGGGCAAGTTTGTCATTTTTTACTTAATTTTTATAATCAGTACATAAAAGAAATTCAAGATTACTTGGATGTTTTTAAACCTTTAAGGTTGCAAGTTGGCTACTGATTCTATTTGTCCTCCAATTAATTTGTGGGCCAATTAACGCAGAACCACAGCACTATTACAAAACTGTTTGCAAATAAAACTACATTTGAAATACAACTCCGTCAATTATTACTTATCCTGTGGAGAATATTAAGACCAAAAGATATAGGAACAGAATTAGGCCATTCGGCCCATCGAGTCTGCTCTGCCATTTCATCATGGCTGATCCATTTTCCCTCTCAGTCCCAATCTCCTGCCTTCTCCCTGTATTCCTTCATGCCCTGACTAATCAAGAATTTGTCAACTTCTGCCTTAAGTATACCGAATGACTTGGCCTCCACAGCTGCCTGTGGCAGCGAATTCCACAGATTCACCACTCTAAAGAAATTCCTCCTCATCTCCGTTCTAAAAGGATGTCCCTCTGTTCCAAGGCTGTGTCCTCTGGTCTTGGTCTCCCCCACATCCGCTCTATTGAAGCCTTCCAACATTCGATAGATTTCAATGAGGTCACCCCTCATTCTTCTGAATTACAGTGAATAGAGGCCCAGAGCTATCAAATGCTCCTCAACTGAACAAGCCATTCAATCCAGGAATCATTTTTTGTGAACCTCCATTGAGCCCTCTCCAATGTAAGCACATCCTTTCTTAGAAAGGGTCCCAGAGGCCCAAACCTGCTCACAATACTCCGTGAGGCCTCACCAGTGCTTTATAAAGCATCAATATTACATCCTTGCTTTTCTATTCTAGTCCTCTTCAAATGAATGAGACATTGCATTTGCCTTCCTCGCCACTGACTAAACCTGCAAATCAGCCTTTAGGGAATCCTGCACAAGGACTCCCAAGTCCTTTTGCACCGCATACTTTTGAATTTTCTCTCTATTTAGAATTGTTTGCAATATTAGTACTTCACTCCATAGATGGCGTCAACTTCGTGGTCTTGCTACTCATTTTACACATCTACAGAAAAATACATCCACAGATGCCTAAAGTTCCTGCATCTTCACTTTTACACAAGTCATAAGCAGATTCTATTAAAACAGATTAAAATATTGCAGAATTAATTCTGTTTTCACTCTCCAAAACATTTTAGGGGAAAATCATTATCTAAACTAATGCAAGACAAGAAGACGTTGGGAACATAATAGGAACAAAAAGTTTTAATAATATTGTACATTATAATTCATAAGCTATATAAAACACAAAAGGAAGAAACTAAATATGGTTATAACAATGGAATATTCTGGAAACACCCAGCAGGTCAGGCAGCATGTGGAAAGGAGAAAGAATTAACTTTATAGGTTGAAGACTTTTTACCAGAATGGAGGAAGAGTGAGGACCAGTTTCAAGATGCCTAGGGGGTAAGGAAAGAAATTCAGAAGGAATCTGAGACCAGAATTACCATGGAAGCATGTGGTAGATAAATCCATTAGGTTGATAGGTTAATGAGGGTGTTTAGTGAGAACACAAAGAAATGATCCTAAAAGCCACAAAAATGTAATGTTGTGTAAAATGCCCAGCAGTCCTAGTACAAAGAGAAAAAGAAATTGGATTGATTACCTACAGCAGAATGAATCCGTTGTGATACAAAGAAAGAAAGCAAATTACTTGGAGTTGTAGTGTTGACTCCAGAAAACTGCAATGTGCCCAGATGAAAGGTGAGATGTTGTTCCTCAAACTTATTTTGGGTCCTGTCAAGATCATAAGTCATAGGGGCAGAATGAGAACATTCAGCCCATCGAGTCTGTTCCACAATTCCGTCAC
This sequence comes from Mobula birostris, assembly GCF_030028105.1. NCBI lineage: Eukaryota > Metazoa > Chordata > Chondrichthyes > Myliobatiformes > Myliobatidae > Mobula > Mobula birostris. Next base: position 9,573,031 of record NC_092399.1, read on the forward strand.
GGCTGATTTATTATCCCCCTCAACCCCATTCTCCCCATACCCTTTGACGCCCTTACTAATCAAGAACCTATTAACCTTTGCTTTAAATATACCCAATGACTTGGCCTCCACAGCCGCCCACGGCAATGAATCCCACAGATTCAGTACCCGCTGGTAAAGAAATTCCTCCACATCTGTTTTCGAAAGGAATGTCCTATTAGGAGGCTGTGCTCCCAGTTCTAGATGCCCCCCGCTATAGGAAACATACTTTTCACATCCACTCTATCTGGGCTTTTGAGTATTTGACAAGTTTCAATGAGATCCCCGCCTCATTCTTCTGAACTGCAGCGAGTACAGGCCAGAGCCATTAATTGCACCTCATACATTAACCCTTTCGTTCCTGGGATAATTCTCGTGAACCTCCTCTGGACAACCTTCAAAGCCAGCACATCTTTTCTTAGATAAGGGGCCCAAAAATGCTCACAATACTCCAAAATTAGGTCTCACAACAGCCTTAGGAAGCCTCAGCATTGCATCTTTGCTTTTATATTCTAGTCCTCTCCAAATGAATGCTAACATCACATTGCACTCCTCACCACTGACTCAACCTGCAAGTTAACCCTTAGGGAATCCTGCACAAGGACTCCCAAGTCCCTTTACACCCTTGATTTCTGAATTAAAAGAGTGCAGGAATCCAAAGATAAAGGATTCGGAGTGGGTGCAGGAAGGAGAGTTTAAAGAGGCGGGCACAGGAAGCACAATATCATCCCTGCAAACTGAACACTGGCGCATCGCAATCTCGGTTTGCTCTCCCCAACATACGGGCAATGAATGCAATTACACTAGCTTGAAATTGCAGCGGAACTGGTGCTCCCCTTGGACGGACTGCTTTTGCATCCTTAGCTGATGGAGAAGGAAGAGCTAAAACAGACAGATTAAGATTAGCTTTATTTGTCACATGTACATCAACCCATACAGCGAAATATTCTGTTTGCGGCAAGGAGCAACACAGTCTGAGACTGAACTGGGATCAGCCACGCTTCCAACACGCCAACAACTTTCTAACCCTAATCTTACTAACTGGGGCACCAAGAGAAGACCCACACAGTCACGGAGCGAACAAGCAAAGTCCTCACAGACAGCGCTGGGTGCTGTATCTCCTACGGTGAGTGCAGGCGGAAATCACAGGCATTCCACTAAAGGAATGGTCATTTCAGAATGTTGAAAGGGGAGGGGAATATATGTCGTTTGACAGAAGGTGGTGGAATTTGAAAAGGCTGATCAGTTGAATCCAGAGGCTCATGGGGTTGAAACCGAGAGCTCGAGAAACCCCATCCTTGTGCAAGGAGAGAGGAGGGATGAGGGCAAAAGAAATAGATTAAGTACGGCGATGGTGTCTTGTCATCCATGGAAGAGTGGAAGCTAGGAAGAAGGAACACCTACGTGGGGAGTCTCATCCGAGCTAATACAATGGGCCTGAGGAGACAGAGTGGGAAGAAATAGTCAAGGTAGCTGTAGGAACCTGGGGAAGCAGACTTCACCTAAAACAGCAACTGTTTCCTTTTCCACGGACGCTGCCCGACCTGCTGAGCATTTCCAATATTTTTTATATTTCAGATTTCCAGCATCTGCATTTTTTCTTGCTTTTCCTAACATTCAAAGTAACAACGTTTACATCTGAAATGTAACAAAGAAAGTTACACGGTTTTGATCAGTCCTACTTTAGTGATTTGGGTGAACAATGCAAGTGTCAAAGGTAAAATAAGATGCTTGTTCATTTAATATGAATAATTATTGGAAAAAATATATAATCAGTTAGCATTCACTGGAAATCCACTATCTACATAGATACAAATCTGTAATCTTTTAAAAGATTCATTTTGACCAATAACTTTTGGAATGGACAGGCAGCTAGCTAACAGCCAACCTAAGCTGAAATGTGTACCACTGGCTGGGTCTAGAAGCTTAAATGGTTTCTTTTCAAGGCCTTTTGATTGCTTTGGTCTGGACCTCCTTAAAGGCAGCACCACAAGTGTTAACATCATTATTTCTCCGTTTCAGTCCTGCAGCAACACAGATCAAAGTTCCTTTCACAAACCAGCCTTCTAGTATTCCATCTGACCGTGAGAAGGCATGGCGTTCAGTTTCAGGGTGGGTGAGTTCCTCCTTTGGGCCGAGCTGTTTATTCCCCACAGCCCTCGTGGTATCAGAGCCCAAACAGGTCATCTTTTTCTGTGACTCCATTGTCACCTTTCTCCCAGTCTGATGGAGATAAGCATTCGTCTGTCTGCACGTCCTGGGGGCTCACGCCGATGTCCAGAAGCTGAGGGTTTGTTCGAGACTGAGCCAGCCTGGAAGCGATCAGAATTTTACGTTAACTGCTGAGCCACGCAAAAAAAAAATGACACAGAAATGTAAATTTATTACTAAGAGAACTACTACTGCAAACAGTGGTTGCTCAAACATCAAATCACCCAGAACATGCCCTGTTCTCATTGTTACCATCAGGGAGGAGGTACAGAAGCCTGAAGACACACACTCAGTGATTCAGGAACAGCTTCTTCCCCTCTGCCATGTGATTTCTGAATGGACTATATATATATACTTACTGAAATTCAAACTTTTTTCTCTATTATTATGCATTACATTGTACTGCTGCTGCAAAGACCACGGATTTCATGACATATGCTGGTGATTCTGAAACAGTTCAGATCTCCCTCAAGGAGAGCTGGATACCAGGAGCTCAAAAGCATTCTCAGCATCGCGCATGATAAGGCTGCCACCTACAGGAGTTTTCACTTACTTACATCTGCCAACTTGCAGACAGATACAGGACATTCTTCAAGCAGCAACAGTCACAGGAATTGTATTGAAAGCAGCAGAAATTTAACTTAATAATTGACAACAGATAATCGGGGTGTGGGACAAGTGGCAGGGAAGGAGTAAATACAGAATAATCTGCAGATGCTGGGGTCAAAGCAACACTCCCAACACGCTGGAGGAACTCAGCAGGTCAGGCAGCATCCGTGGAAATGATGAGTCGACGTTTCGGGACGGAACCCTTCGTCAGGACTGAAGAGGGAAGGAGCAGAGGCCCTATAAAGAAGGTGGGGGGAGGGTGGGAAGGAGAAGGCTGGTAGGTTCAGGTGAAAAACCAGTAAGGGGAACCTACCAACCTTCTCCTTCCCACCCTCCCCCCACCTTCTGCCCTCCCTCTTCAGTCCTGACGAAGGGTTCCGGCCCGAAACGTCGACTCATCGTTTCCATGAATGCTGCCCGACCTGCTGAGTTCCTCCAGCGTGTTGTGAGTGTGGCAGGGAAGGAGTGCCGGGGAGGGGTTTGCCACAGGTAATGACACACCCAGCTCCGAGACACCAGGCAAGGTCATTTTACTCCAACTAACTGGCTTGTTGATCATTACAAAATGTCTCTCTGGTGCTTCCTGCTCCCTCCCCTCTCCCTTCCCCTTTTCCCAACTGTGGTTCCCCTCTCCATACCCCCTTCCCGCTCTCAGTCCACAATAGAGACGCATATCAGAATCAGGTTTATCATCGCTCACATATGTCAGGGAATTGTTTTCTTTTGCAGCGCAGTGAAATACAAAAATTACTACAGCACTCTGCTATAGTCCCAGGCACCCTAGCTATACAAGTGTGTGCCTAAGCCTGTTGCACAGTACTGTATGTTGTGAAATTTGCTGTTTTGCAGCAGCAGTGCAGTGCGATACATGAAAAATTATAAATTTCAGTGAGAAATATCTATTTAAAAATAAATACGTAGTGCAAATAGAGATCAAAAGTGGTGGGGTAGTGTTCATGGGTTCATTGTCCACTTAGAAATCTGGTGGCTGAGGGAGAGAAACTGTTCCTAAAATGGTCAGTGTGTATCTTCAGGCTCCTGTACCTCCTTCACTAATAGTAGCAATTATTGATTCTCTCTGCGGCTTGTGGCGCCTTGTCGTTTCTTTAGCACTTGTCTTTCTTTTTAATGAGATGGAGTTGCTAGCTCGGTGCGCAACCCAGCACAGATGGAAAGCGTGTAAGCAGCCGGCCGGATTCGAGCCGGGAGACCACCACTCGCCTTGAAGTCCTGTGCAGATGCCACAGCACCACCAGGCAGCTAAACAGTGGCAGTACAGACACCGAAAGATCAGTTGGCGTTTCGGGCCGAGACCCTTCGTGGCCCAAAACGTCGACTGTTTACTCTTTTCCATAGATGCTGCCTGACCTGCTGAGCTCCTCCAGAATTTTGTGTCTGCTGCTTCGAATTTCCAGCATCTGCAGATTTTCTTGTGTTCGCAGTGACCAAGAATACTCAGCAAGTCTACCATAAGAAGCAACGTTTTGTGCAAAGCGTCAAATCAACAGCATTTATGACATCATAAAAAAGGAAGTCCATTTATCAGGAAATTGCATTTGGTACTTCTACTCAGCATTGACAGTCCACTTTCATGCTATTTTCTCCAGATTTAACTATCGAACTAATTTCAGGCTTATGAATAAAACACTTGGTGAATGGATTTCCAAATCTAAAATGAGTGATATGGTAGCAAAGAGGATTTCACATGCAAATCAGTTAGTCACATAGCTGAGCCACATTCCTTCTGCACAACAGGATAACTTAGTCACATTGGCAACAGGCAATGAATCTCAGCAGGGATGAAGCCCGCGTCAAGCGAGCTGGGACACCGCAGCACAGACTCAGTGGAGAGATGAAGATGCGCCGAGCTGGTTGGCTGAATGGTTTAAAACATAGAAGGGTTTTATTTACCTTCGGCTGGGTCAAAGCTGTCCAGACTGCAGCTTGGAAAAGTCAGAGCAGACAGAGGTGAGACGGGCACACAGTAAGATGAACTGGTCAGCGCGACAAGTGCTCGGTGGGCCAGTTTACACATTGGTTAGACACTCAAAGCAAAAGAGAGGGAGTTTGGTTTTACCTGGCAAAAGCTTCATCCAGATCATCATTCATTTCCTAAAAACAAACAAAAGTAGTGTTTTTATAACAACATGCAGCCCATCAAGTCCGCTCCACTATTTGATTTACTTTTCCTCTCAACCCCGTTCTCCTGCCTACTCCCCATAACCTTTTATCCTCCTCCAATCAAACTCCACCTTAAATATACACAATGACATGGTCTCCACAACCATCTGAGGCAACAAATTCCACAGATTCACCACCCACTGGCTAAAGAAACTTCCCCTCATCTCTGTTCCAACTTTTTCTATGCCATGCATCCCTACCATTAACCGAGGGGCCACACCTGTTCTAAAGGGACATCCTTCTGAAAGGTGTGCCCCCTGGTCCTAGACTTCACTGCTCTTTGAAACATCCTCTCCACATCCACTCTATCTAGGCCTTTCAATATTCAGTAACTTTCAGCGAGATTTCCCCCCTCTCATTCTTCTAGAGTTCAGTGAGTAAAGGTGGATAGACGAGATCAATTGATTCAAATAGCACATCTGCATGCCGGAGGGTTAATAGCATAGCATAAAGGAATCTATTTTTGGGAGAGATGATGGTGTGTGCTGGAGAAAGAACAATAAAAAGAATCTGCCCGAAGGGGGGCGATCAGCGTGGAAAGTAGCTCAGATTTAGAATGATCTTAAAGTCATTCTGGCGGCCACAGACCAGAATTATTGGTCTGGATATGTGCGAGTTGTGTGACATCGGCAGGGGTGGGTGGAGAGTTGAACAAGACACATCCCTCCCCCTCCTGTCTTCTCCTATCATTTTGGATCTCCCCCTCCCCCCCCACTTTCAAATCTCTTACTAGCTCTTCTTTCAGTTAGTCCTGACGAAGGGTCTCGGCCCGAAACGTCGACTGTACCTCTTCCTAGAGATGCTGCCTGGCCTGCTGCGTTCACCAGCAACTTTGATGTGTGTTGCCTGAATTTTCAGCATCTGCAGATTTCCTCGTGTTTGCGCACAAAACTAATTGTTAGGATTGGTATTAAGACAGGTGGGGAGTATGATAGAGCAGTCTGCAGGAGTGGAGGAGAGGTCTGGGATTCAGAACAGAACAAAGCACTCCCCTGCCTCCTGGCCCACCAGGAATTCTTCTCCACAACGATTGCCTTTTCTCACTGAACCTTTATTTGTTTGTTTGTTTACTTAGCGACACAGCGCTGAGTAGGCACCTCTGGCCCTTCGTGCCATGCTATCCCAGCAAACCCACAACTCCAATTAACCCTAACCTAATCACGGGACAATTTACAATGACCAATTAACCTGCCCAGTACGTCTTTGTGGGAGGAGACCAGAAAGAGATAACCCAGGCATTCCATGGGAAGGACATGCAGCGTCTCCTTACGGAACGGTGCTGGAATTGAACTCTGAACTCCGGAAAACTCCCCGAGCTGTAATAGTGCTGCATAAACTGCTACGATATCATGGCACCGAAGGTCCATCGGGAATCCCAAGGTCTGGGGTTACCTGTCTGCCCAGAGTGAAACTCGCAATCCAGGCATTTTGTGACCATCCCCTTCAGAATACAATGCATTATCAGTGCTAATCTGCCCCTGAGAGCTCCTTCACTCATTTCAGTTGCCTCAATAAGATTCAGAAGCTGACACTTCGTATCAGCTTGCTTAGAACTCCACCCTATACTCCCAATTCCATGTCCTCAGTTGGGTTAAAATTGCCCCCTGCTGGGTTGAGTTTTTCTCCGATCTTGGCAATTTACTTGCAAACATTTCCTCGCCATATGAGGAGGCATCATCAACGCGCTGATAATTGTGGTGTGTCCTCCGAATGCTTGGCCTTTATATGCTTATCGATCAGTTGATTGGTCGTCATTTCAGAAACTCAGCTGTGACGTAGGGAGGAAATCTTGTTGCTGATTGGCTGTGTGGCGAACTTCCTGTGTTGCGGTCGGGAATCTTGGCCACGTTAGGTCATAAAGAGGGTTCGAGGTCTACGTGTTTAAGGATTGTTCACGAAAACTACACTTTTAGGAATTCCCTTTTATGCCACGTGTTTGCTTGCGCCATGACTTTCACTAATGCCCAGTCGATTTTGTGCCCCTCTTGATCTTCATGAGGAGAGACTAGGGAGAGTTGGTCATGGCGCTTTACAACCAGTTGGTGTTCACAGATCCTTGTGGATAGTTTCCTCCTAGTTCCAAGAACAATTCTGTAAACAGACATGTAGGTCTTCATCCTATTTATGAGCCAATGCAGGCAAAATTCCAGACCACAATGCGCTAAGTTCACCACGCAACCAGTCATCAACGAGATTTCCTCCCACATCATAACTGAGTTTCCAAAATGCCGACCAATCAGCTGATTGATAACCATATTAAGGCCAGGCATTCGGAGGACTCACCACAATCAACAGCACACTGAAGATGTCTCCCCGTACGGTGATGAAATGTTTGCAAGTGAACTGCCAAGATCAGTGAACAACTCAATCCATCAACCACCCGAGCTACACATTTTCCAAATTATTGCCTCTTGTGCTTCTGCTTGAGGATCACTTGGGAGCTGTAGCCAAGTGCCCCACAAAACGTGTATTTACTTCCGAGGTAACCCACACAAAATGCTGGGGGAGCTCAGCAGGCCAGGCAGCATCTTTGGAAAAGAGTAAACAGCCGGCGTTACGGGCCAAGACCCTTCACCAGGACTCCTGAAAGGTCAACTATTTACTCTTTTCCTGGCCTGCTGAGTTCCTCCAGCACTTTGTGTGTGTGTGTGTGTGTGTGTGTGTGTGTGTGTGTGTGTGTGTGTAGCTTTGGATTTCCAGCATCTGCAGGTTTTTTCATATTAGGAAGAGTATTTAGTGTACAACACTGAGAGACTGCACGTGGCCAAGTGGTTAAGGCATCAGTCTAGTGATCTGAAGGTCGCTAGTTCGAGCCTCAGCTGAGGCAGCGTGTTGTGTCCTTGGGCAAGGCACTTAACCACACATTGCTCTGCGACGACACTGGTGCCAAGCTCTATCGGCCCTAGTGCCCTTCCCTTGGACAACATCAGTGGCATAGAGAGGGGAGACTTGCAGCATGGGCAACTGCCGGTCTTCCATACAACCCTGCCCAGGCCTGCGCCCTGGAAACCTTCCAAGGCGCAAATCCATGGTCTCACGATACTAACGGATGCCTATTATTACTATTACTGAGGAGGACCATAAGAATTAAAGGAAGTATGTTCAGGGTTGTATCTGAAGTACACCTATTAGTTTCTTCTACAATTCTTTTCTAAGACTTTATTCCAAGTTTAGCGAAGCTGGATTCCTTCAGCTGATGACTAACAACGCTGTCTTCCACGGTACTGCTAGTCTTACCCACACAAGGTTGTCATTGATCGAGTATTGTTTATCTGCACTGGAGAGCTCACTCCTGCGGTTTGCTGGCTTGGCTCCTTCTGTTAAATCCAACAAATCTGCCGTGGCTACTTCTGCAGGGAAGTTGAAAACAACTTAATGTATTATTTGTAAATGAATAGCCCAGCCACAACAGGAGTCAAAAAGGAGACGTAATGCGTATAAAGTCTCAACGTAGATAGCCGCCCGCTCCCACTGTACATCCAGACACAAAGAACAAATCTTACACAGGCTTGACAGTCGGAGAATGCAACCATGAATATCACCACAAGCTCATACGGAGGTAAGAAAATGTTCTCAGAAAATAAGCTCAAATTAATCATGTGCAAAAGGACGCTCACCTCCTGCAATTACCCCAATTTAAAAAAAATGAGTTGAATAGTTATGAACAAGATTGCCTTTACTACGAATTAAGGATCCTATGCTGTGGATGGTAAGCTTAAAGATTCAAACTATTACAGCCTTTAGGTTCCGAAGTATCTTTCATATGCTGCAATTATTGCACATGCTCTTCTTTTAAGGCAGAGATTTGAAAGCAAAATCCACAGGCTGCACTGCTCTGTCAGCAGACTGAAGCTTCATGAGAGGAAAACCGAGTACAGAGCAAAATAGGAGCCACATGCATTAGCACCTCCTGCAAGCAACAGTTCCCCTCTTCTTGGACCGGGGGTTCCCAGTCTGGTCCCATGGACTCCTTAATGGTATTGGTCCATGGCATAAAAAAAGGTTGGGAACTCCTACCTTAGGCTCTTTGGATCTTTGCTCTTCATGGTTGGGATCAAAGTTCAAAGTAAATTTAGGACTGAAGTACGTACAGCACTGTACAAAAATCTTAGGCACCCTAGTTTTTTTTAATATATGGTTTCAGATGTTATGGCCTCTACAGAGCTGATCTCAACATCATCAAGGCTGTCTGGGATTACCTGGAGAGACAGAAGCAAGCGAGACAGCCAGAAGTCTTTAGAAGAACTGTGGCAAGTTCTCCAAGATGCTTGGAACAACCTACCAACTGATTTTCTAGTGTACCAAAGAGAATTGATGCAGTTTTAAAAGGCAAAGGGTGGTCACACCATTAATTTAATTTAGTTTTTTTTTACTATTTACTGCTCTTTATAGTAAAGGTTTTGATATTTAGAAACTTGTTATTTCATTATTTTTAAAGCATCTTCACTTTACAGAACTATTTTTACATGTGCCTAAGACTTTTCACAGTTCTGTAAATATCACCACATAAGATTCACCGTAAGATTCATTTTCTTACAGGCATTCACAGAAGGACAAAGAAATACAATAGAATCAATGAAAAACTACACACAACGACTGCCAAAAAATCATTGTGCATAAGAAGACAAACTGTGCACATACAAAAATATATTATTAATAATAAATAAATAGTAAATAAATAATACTGAGAACAGGAGCTGCAGAGTCCTTGAAGGTGAGTCCATAGGTTGTGGAATCAGGTCAGTGGTGAGGTGAGTGAAGTTATCCACACTGGTTCAGGAGCCTGATGGATGACAATACTTCAACAAGTAAAAAAAAAACCCTTACCTGTTTTGAAGTGGTTATTGATTGACTTTTCCAGTGGAGGTTTATCAGCTGCCCCACTGACAGAAGATCCAATTGCTACTCTTTTTTCTTTCTCTACAAGGGAACAGAGTAACACAGTCTTCACACAACGGAAATAAAGCCATTACAAATTTCAAAGTCAAAGTCAAACTTATTATCAAAGTACATATATGTTAAGAAGCCTTATGGAATGCTTGCTTTTATTAGTTGAGACATTGAGTTCAAAAGTCAGGAGGTCATGTTGCAACTTTATAAAACTCTGGTTAGGCCACATCTGTGGTATTGTGTACATTTCTGGTTGCCTCACCATAGGAAGAATGTTGAGGCTTTGAAGAGGGTGCAGAAGAGGTTTACCAGGACGCTGCCTGGTTTAGAAGGCATTTCCTGTCACGAGAGGCCAGATAAACTTGGGTTGTTTTCTCCGGAGTGCCAGAGGCCGAGGGGAGACCTGATCGAGGTTCACAAGATTATGAGAGGCACAGATAGAGTGGACAGGGAGTATCTGTTTCCCAGGGTGGAAATGTCTCATACCAGAGGGCATTGAAGGTGAGAGGGGGGTAGGTTCAAGGGGGATGTGAAGGGCAGGTTTTTTACTCAGAGAGTCGTGGATGCCAGGAGTGCACTGCCTGGTATGGTGGTAGAGGCAACCACATTAGAGGCTTTTAAGAGACGTTTGGAGAGGCACATGGATGCAAGGAGGATGCATGGTGTAGGTCAGGGGACTTAGTGTTTGGGTGTATTTGATTTGCTTTGTAGCTGGTTCAGCACAACATTGTGGGCCGAATGGACTGTTCCTGAGCTGTTCTCTTTTATGTACTATATTATCATATACTACTTTGAGATTCATTTTCTTGCAGCCATTTACAGGAAAATAAAGAAATACAGTAAAACTTATGAGAAAACAATATATAATCAAAGACTGAGAAACAACCATTATGCAAAAGAGGACAAATTGTGCAAATTTTTAAAAAATGACTGATACCGGGAACATGAATTGTAGAGGCTGTAGGTTATAGAATCAGTTCAGTGTTGTGGTGAATAAAGTTATCTACACCGGTTCAAGAGCCTGATGGTTGTCGAGTAATAATTGTTCCTGAATCTCTTGGTGTGGGACCCAAGGCTTCTGTACCTTCTGCCTGATGGTGGTACTGAGATGAGAGCCAGGCCTGGACAGAGGGGGTCCTTACTGATGGATAGCGCTTTCTTGTGGCAGCACTCCTTGTAAATGTGCTCAGTGCTGGGAAGGGCTTTGCCCTCAGAGCAGACGCACTATATTCTTAAGAGCGTTCAGCTTTGAAATTGTCATGAGGCATTCAAAACAGAACTGTGAATGTGCAATGGGAAAGGAAAAAAGAATTAAACCAAAAATATAGGAATGGAGCTCTCTAGCCAGGACATCTGAGGTGCTGGAGGATTTGGCCATACATCGTAACTCATGAAGACCTGTCTCATTCTGAAGAACAAAGAAACAGTTGAGCTTGTAATTGCCTCAAATTAAAAAGTAAATCAAACTCCCCTGATAAATAAACTGTGCATCTTTTTCAATTCAATTAAGTACCGCGGTAAGTATACTAAAGAAGACGTTTCTTGAAAATTTTAAATAAATGGAGAAGAAGATTGCAACATCGGGACAGCGGGTTGCTGGCCTCCCACTCTGGTTGTTGCAGGATCGACTTCTCTCTTGCTGGAGAAAGAGAGCCTGTCTGGGATACTGAAGTGCTGGGTTACAAATGTAGTTTTGATGCAGCCCGGATCAAGGTCTTTACGGGGGGGCTTTTGCTGTTGCTTGTATGGTGAGGTGTGGGGGCATCAGTGCTCTGCTGGCTCGAGTGGGAGGGAGAGGGGGTCTTGATGCTTTTCCTGCTGCAAGGGGACGGCTTTGGGGCATTGATGCTCCTATCATTCATTCTAAGTGATTTCTTGTTTCGTGGATGTCTGTGAAGAGTGAGAATTTCAGGTTGTATACTGCATATATTCTCTGATATTAAGATAAACCTTTGAGCCTTTATTAAAAAAAAGGCACGCTGTAATAATTATACAGTGTATTGCTTAGGATTAAAGCAAAACACCAGTCTGCTACCTAGAGTTCACTTAACAAAGGAAAAGGCTTGAACTGTCATCTCCATTTCAAGCCAATGCATAATCCATCGGTGAACTCCAATATAATTAAAACGGAGCAGGACGATTAAAAACATCAGCAAGATGTGAAAAACAAGCCCTTCCCATCACCTACTTAAACAGGATTGCTTGGTCTTTTGAGGATGTTACCGTAAGTCAACTTCAAAATTGAAATAATGGGAACAATCTCCCTGATGAGGAAGTTATTTTGGCTGTGGTGTTGGGGAGACAAATAAACATCGTAATTTCTTGCTGAGAGGACAAGAGATGATTCATTGCCCCTGAGACTAAAGGGTAAACTGGATCAGCTGAGGTTACTCATCACTGTTGATCACAGACAAGAGCCGAATGTGAATCTTCCTCCGGCCTCTGCCATTCTTCTCCAGCCTTGGATCTAAACATCCCAGGTAAAATCAGAGACCTTTATGGCTTCTGTTGCCACATGCTGCTAACCAAGTCCAGCCGAGGCAGAGACTATTTCAGGTCAAACTTCAATTATTCAAAAGCACAAGAACGTCTGCAGATACTGGAAATCCAAAGCAACACACACAAAATGCTGGAGAATTTCAGCAGCATATATGGAAATGAATAGATAGTCTACGTTTCGGGCCCAGACTCCTCCGCCCTTCCTTTATTCCCCACTCTGACCTTTTGCTTTGTCTCACCTGCCTATTACTTCCCCCTGGGTTCCCTCTTCTCTCCCCTTCTCCTGTGGTTCACTCTCCTCTCCTAGCAGATTCCTTCTTCTCCAGTCTTTGGCCTTTCCCACCCACCTGGCTTTACCTATCATCTTTCAGCCAGCCTCCTTCCCCTCCCTCCACCTTTTTATTCTGGCATCTTCCCCCTTCCTTCTCAGTTCTGAAGGAGGGTCACGGCCCAAAACGTCGACTGCATATTCATTTCCATCGATGCTGCCTGACCTGCTGAGTTCCTCCATCATTTTGTGTGTGTTGCTTTTAATTATTCAAACCAACTTCTAAAAGTAGGGACAGAGTTGAAGAAGTTAGCATCCTTCATGTGTGGGATCCCAAAGAGCCACCTTCAGCAAGATCCTTCCTTATGATATTGAGCAGAGAAGTATAATCCTCAATGCACTAGGGACTCCTCTCTATCAGCAATGATAAAAGAAATATGTACAGATATGAGAAAAACTTATTCTAAATGTAACACACGCAAACTGCTGGAGGAACTCAGCAGGTCAGGCAGCATCTATGGGAATAAATAAACAGAAGATGTTTCAGGCCAAGACCCTTCTTGCGGATGGTAAAGGAAGAGGGAAGACGCCAGAATTAAAAGGTGCGGGGAGGGGAAGAAGGCTAGCTAAGGTGATAGGTAAACCCAAGTGGGTGTGAGAAATATTTATTTATTTATTTATTGACATACAGCGTGGAGTTGGCCTTCTGGCCCTTCGAGCTGCGCTAACCAGCAATTCCCCCAATTTAATCACAGGACAATTTACAATGACCAGTTAACCTACCAACTGGTATGTGGGAGAAAACCAGAACACCGGGAGGAAAACCACGTGGTCACGGGGAGAACATACAGGCAGCAGTGGGGATTGAACCTGAGTCGTTGGTACTGTAAAGCGTTGTACTGACCACTACGCTACCGTGCGATTATCAAAACGGCAACAACAGCAACAAAAGTATCACAACATTAATGGCACTGAACTCAGAGGCGGCTTGTTTTAATTTCAAAACAATTTTGTTGCAACTATGGAAAGGTCAATAACAAAATATTTTTTAAATGTTAATTTTCATTATCTAACCCTGATAATGAAAACCCACCTTCCTTGGCAGCTTGCCAGAATTCGAAAGCTATTTTGAAAGCTTGGGCCACGGTTAATGTCACTGCCTGAGCCTAGGAAGACACAACAGATTAATTAGGATTAGATGGCATTCACAGGCATAATGGAGAAAAGGAAATCACTTCATGTTTTCATAATATCACAAGCTTTTCTGTAGGATTAACCAGAATTAGGAGGAGAGGAGGAGATGGCAGCACAACGCAGCTCGCAGCAGCCACTCCGGTGGTGATATCTGTTATTTGTCAAGTAGGGTGCGGTGCACAATCCTGATTTGATGGAGACGGACGTGAGAGCACGGAGGAACATCTGGTGAAACTTCTGAAATGCCTGCTTCGCTGCTGCTGCTACTGTACTGTGTGGTCCGAAATCTCTGGAGGGGAAGGCCCCGAATCCTCGGCTTTGCTTGTTGCTCGGCGGCCGGGGTGGGGTCAAAGTGCTCAGCAGAGGATGGTGCTCGGAGAGGCTGTGACGGAGGCTCGAAGTTTTCGAACGGACTCAGAGTCCGCTGCGGTTGGGTGCTTCCAATGGTGCTGCATCGGCAAGATTGCGGCGCTTGGAGGTTCATGGCAGGGAGAGTTTCTCCCTTCTACCGTCTGGGTGAGATGAAAAGGCTATCAGGAGTTTTTCTTACCCTGCCCATGGTCTGCTCTTTATCAAATTACAATATTGCTTTGCACTGTTGTTATATGTTATAATTATGTGGTTTTGTCAGTTTTAGTCTTGGTTTGTCCTGTGTTTCTTGTGATATCATTCTGGAGGAACATTGCATCATTTTTTAATGCATGCATTTCTAAATGACAATAAACGAGGACTGAGTGTCCTCATAATCTAATTGTGCGACCACTTTACCATTGTAACTTTCCACCATCTTCACAACAACCTCTAGCATGGATTGGAGAGGAAATGTAAGATTGTGAGCTGACAAGAAACTATTTTTAATGGAAGTAATTTGGAAAATGAGTAACTCGGGTGGACGATGGTTGGGTTGGGTTGGTCTCCAATCTTGTCAATTTACTTGCAAATGTTCTGTTAGCATGTGAGGAGACATCGTCAGAGCGCAATTAACAGTACACTGTTGATGTCTCCTCGCGTGGTGATGAAACTTTTGCAAGTAAATTGCCAAGATCGGAGAACAACTCAACCCAACCTCTAAACTAAATTGATGACTGATGATACAAAAAAAAACACTATTGTGAAAGATGGAAGGATTTCACTTTCGTAATTGTACCAGGTATACATTCCAGAAAGGGAAAGAAACAGAAACTGAAGAAGAATGATCCTTGGACTTTGAAAGGCATGCATTTCAAATGTACAAGCATCTCCTCAGCTGTGTTTCCTGAACTTTTTGCTTCTAACGACAACATCTGCAGTCCTCCTTAGTGACACACAGAGGGGTGGAAATGGAAGCTTCATTACTGGCAGATACAGAACCTGATCTGGTCTCATGGGGATCCTTTTGGAGATAACGATGTGATGTATTTTGACATAGCACATAATTCAGGCTTTATTTTTAAACAGAAAGAGGACAAACCCTGTCTGGGATTAATTAGAGACAATCAGAGAAGAAT
The DNA here is from genome assembly GCF_030028105.1 of Mobula birostris. Classification (NCBI taxonomy): domain Eukaryota; kingdom Metazoa; phylum Chordata; class Chondrichthyes; order Myliobatiformes; family Myliobatidae; genus Mobula; species Mobula birostris. The sequence continues at coordinate 9,588,388 of NC_092399.1, forward strand.
TTTTAGCATTTTTCTCAATAGGTGTAATCTCAACTCTTTGCAGCCACTGCTAACAGTGACACTGTTTATGTAGCAACCTGGTAATCTCCAAAACAAACCAGTACCGGGTGAGAGAAGGGCAGATAATGTCTGCAGATTGCTTTCAGTAACCATTCGCATTGCTCATGCCACCAATTAGGAGAGAAATGTAAAGGCTTAGAAGCAGAATAGGACATGAGGGATAGGGGACGAGTCATCAATAAATACACGAGAACTTACCAGTTTTTTCTTGGTACAAAGGAAGGCGTGGCATTCTAATGTCTCATTCAGCTGGCTCTGAGCAATGTAAGCAAAAACTTTGTCATGCACTTTGTCTGCTGTGCAGTAGGATATCCTGGTTTAGAAAAAAGTTGAATAAAATGGATAAGAAAATAGATTTAAGACAAGCCAGAAAGTAACAAGGTAAATAGCATCAATCTGAATCTCTATGCATTGAATTTAATTTATCCATTGAAGAAGATGATAAAGGTGAACAAACCTTGGCTTGCAATGCCCAGGCCATTAGATATCAACATAAAATAATTTTGAGCCCTTGCCCACAATCAATGTGCCTATGGGTGAGTGGACTACGGAACAAGAGGTCCCGGATTCGAATCTGGCTCCTTGTGCGCTTTCCGTCCGTGTTGGGTTGAGCGCCGAGCTAGCAACTCGGCCTCATAAAAAGCAAACACGAGGAAATATGCTGATGCTGGAAATTCAAGCAACACACAAAGTACTGGTGAACGCAGCAGACCAGGCAGCATCTATAGGAAGAGGTACAGTCGACGTTTCGGGCCGAGACCCTTCGTCAGGGCTACGAAGGGTCTCGACCCGAAACATCGGCTGTGCCTTGCTCCAGGTTTCCAGCGTCTGCAGAATTTCTTGTGTTTAAGATCGGGTGGAGAACTCCAGCAGAGATGGAGTAAACGACCACATGCAGAAGAGCTAAGCAAATGGAACAAATGCATTTTCATCTGGAAGGACATCTCACTGACCTTGTAGAAACTATTAAGGAAGCTGAAGGTGAAGGAGAAAGTGGAAATTTATTTATTTTTTATATTCAGCAAAACAGCTTTGAGTAGACCCTTCCGCCCCTTTGAACCGCCCAACCCAGTAACCCCTGACAACCCCGATTTAACCCTAGCCTAATCACAGGACAAATTACTATGCCCAATTAACCTACCCGGGATGTCTTCGGACTGTGGGAGGAAACCGGAGCACCCGGAGGGAAGCCCACACATTCCTTGGGGAGGACGTACAGAGACTCCTTACACAATGGCACCAGAATTGAACTCTGAACTTTGACACCCCGAACTGTAAAAATGTCGCGCTAACAGTGACACTGCCGTGGAGCCCATTACGTAAGAGTAAATCGCTTAACAGAATAAAAGGTCATGGGGTTCAGACCAGATAGCATATCGTTTTTAAACACAGAACAGAGAAGGGTACAGCACAGGAATAGGCTAAAAAGCCAATCAAAAACACACAAATACTAATCCCTCCTATTATTTTCCCCAAATAATTATCAAAAGAGAATAACATGAATCATATAACCATATAACAATTACAGCACAGAAACAGGCCATCTTGGCCCTTCTAGTCCGTGCCGAATGCTGGATAAAATGACAAAGTAAGTGTTTAAGACTCCAGTGAATGCTGCAATTGATGGTGGCGAGATTGGAAACAGGTGCAGGGTGGAAATTTTCTTAGGGGTGTTCAAATTATGATAGTTTAATTACCGCATCCACCTCCTTCGTGTTCAGTGAATATTCAAAGAGTAAAGTCAGGATGCCAGCCTCCCTGAATCTGAATCAAAATATCGTTGTCGTCAATGTGCTTCACAACATCAGAGGCAAGATTTTTGCAATCAACATGTGGTTTAGGGAGCGGACTGCTAAGACAAACCCACATCCTGAAACAATATATGGTCATACAGCATCTATACATGGCATCTAGTGTGTATGCACTATAATTGGGTACAGCGTTATTGAGAGGCACGTGGTCTTCCTGCCCTTTGGAAAAGAGCTGGCCTGACGTCAAAGTGGTCAAAGTTCACGCCTCTGTGAATGCCAGGCTTCAACTGTTCCTTCTAAGCTGTGCAGCTGTGTGGCTGTGCAGTAACTAAAACGTTCCCCCACACATAGCCTTCATTGCTATGTAGCAGGAATTTTCCTGTATGTAATGTTTCAAGTGTCAGGGTAGTGGGGTTTCTACCAAAGGAGGTGTAAGGCACTCCTTCCCTCCTCTAGCCTGCAGGTCACTCTTGTGCAAGGAGTAGCACCTGCTTAGCTCCAGATCAGGGTCCTATGAAGCCATGGGAGCAGGTGGTGGATGGTCGTATGAGCAGCTGATGCATATTGCAAGTCCTGGTTATGCAACCACTGACACCAGGCAAACAATCTCTGAAGAGTATTGATAATGGCTGGGGTCACCCATCTTGTAAAGACACTGCCCAGCAGAAGGTAATGGCAAACCATTAGAAAAAAAATCGCCAAGAATAATTATGGTCATAATGATCATGATCGCCCAAATCATATAACATGGCACATAATGATGATGATAATTAAAGTGCCGCACAGTTTTCAGGTCATATAAAAATTTCCTGCTCAGAGCAATGGTTGGTTCATAAAAAAATTAGAGGGAACGTTAAAGACAAGGTAGATTATTTCTTGTTTTTAGTCCAGTAGTTCTAAAAGAACCAGCAATGGCAGGCAGTGGAATGGTATGTTCCTCTTTTGAGATGTGGGAGATCAGTGAGCTGTCAGGTGTACAGGAAGCCTAACAACAGCACCTCCTCTCAGACCACATGGATCAGATGGCCCCTCTGAGGGCAATAGGCCGGTGAGACTTACATCAGTGGTAGGGAGATTACTTAAGGCTCTTTGGAACAGGATCTATTCACAGGGGGAAGAAAAATCTTTACTTTATTCAGGATAGTCAGCATGATTTTGTGCAAGGGAGGTCATTTTCCTTAAAACATGATTGAGAATTTTTGAGGAGGTGACAAAGATTACGGGAGTAGAACAGAGGATATTGTATATACAAAGATTGGGTAAAGCTTTTGACAGGGTCACTTGTGGTCAGTTGATCCAAAAGATTAAGGCACATGAGTGATGCATAATGTCTTCATGGATTGGATTTTAAGACTGCCATGGCCATAGAAGACAGTGATGGAAGGGTGTTATTCTAGCACATGTTGCCGATGAGCAGTGTTGTGTAATCAAGAGATTTAGTTGTGTTCAGACCACACATCAGATTTGGGAAGAAATCTAATCTAAATCTTTGATGGTGGAATGATTGTTGGTGCCTGACAGATGGTTTAAGTATCCCATAAACTGCTAACCTTTACTTTATTGTCGCCAAACAATTGATACTAGAGTGTACAATCATCACAGCGATATTTGATTCTGCGCTTCGCGCTCCCTGGAGTACAAATCGATAGTAAATAGTAAAAATTTAAATTATAAATCATAAATAGAAAATAGAAAAGGGAAAGTAAGGTAGTGCAAAAAAACCGAGAGGCAGGTCCGGGTATTTGGAGGGTACGGCCCAGATCCGGGTCAGGATCCGTTCAGCAGTCTTATCACAGTTGGAAAGAAGCTGTTCCCAAATCTGGCTGTATGAGTCTTCAAGCTCCTGAACCTTCTCCCGGAGGGAAGAGGGACGAAAAGGGTGTTGGCTGGGTGGATCGTTTCCTTGATTATCCTGACAGCACTGCTCTGACAGTGTGCGGTGTAAAGTGAGTCCAAGGACGGAAGATTGGTTTGTGTGATGTGCTGCGCCGTGTTCACGATCTTCTGCAGCTTCTTCCGGTCAACTTCCATACCAGGTTGTGATGTACCCCAGAAGAATGCTTTCTACAGTGCATCTATAAAAATTAGTGAGGGGTTTAGGGGACAGGCCAAATTTCTTTAGTTTTCTCAGGAAGTAAAGGCGCTGGTGGGATCTCCTGGGATTTTCACACACAACAGTCTCTAAACCAGGGGTTCCCAATCTTTTTTATGCTATGGACCAGTATCACTAAGCAAGGGGTCCATAGGGAACCCCTGCTCTAGAGTTTATGGAGAATGGTGCAAAAAACAAATAAAAAACATCCAGTGAGCAGCAGTTCTGTGGGCAAAAACACCTTGTTAATGAGAGAGGTCAGAGGACATTGGCCTGACTGGAAGGCAACAGTAATTCAAATAATCTCATGTTACAACAGTGCTGTGCAGAAGACACAGATGTTGCACTTTGAAGTAAACAGGCTACGGCAGGAGCAGGCCACAAACATATACTCAGTGGCTACTATATCATTTGGATGAAAAAGTAGATAGGTTGGTTAGTAAATGTGCAAGTGACACAAAAACTAGCGGAGTCCTGGATAGTGTGGAAGATTACAAATAGGTTGAAAGTATGCAGGGAGCAATAATGGCATTTGGAATTCAATTTGGACAAGTGCGAGGTGTTGCACTTTGGAAGGTCATATATATGAAGGAAGTGTGAGTAAATGGCAGGACCTTTGATGCGCAGAGAGCTCTTGCATGTTTCCAGGCAGATAGTCATCAGTCAGTGAACTGAGTATTAACACTCAGGAAGTAATACTGCAGCCGTTCAAAAGTTTGGTTAGATTTGAATATTGTTTGCAATTCTGGTCACCACATTGTGAGAAGGATGTGGAAGTTTTGGAGAGGGTGCAACATTGCACTAGGGTGTATTAGCTGGAAGGACAGGCTCAACAAACGTGGACTGTTTTCTCAAAGCATTAGTGGCCGAGGGGGCAATGTGATAGGTATATATAAAATTATGGGACCCCTAGATAAGGTAGGTAGGCAGAGTCTTTTTATCCCCTGGGTTAGAATTCTCAAATACTAGCAGGCATATCTTTGAGACCCGCTGGTTAACGGTAGGGATCGTTGGCACAAAAAAAGGTTGGGGAACCCTGCTTAAAGGTGAGGAGGGATAAAGTTAAAGGCAAGTTAGACGAATTTTTTTTTTTGGTGGTGAGTGTTAGGTTCCTGAATCACTCTAGCAGGGGAGGAGGTAGATGGTAGGTACAATAGGAATATTTAGGCAGATATATAAGGAGGCAAGGGAAGTAACAATTGTGACCACAAAAGTTTCTTCCAGGTGCTCTGGTCCTTTCCCCACAGCCCAAAGATGTACCGGATAATAGGTTAATTGGTCAATATAGCTTAGGCTAGAGTTAAATGGCTGAGTTGCTGGGAAGGGCAGCTCGTTGGAACAGAAAGGCACGTTCTGCACTGAATCTCTAAGTAAAATAATGACGCATAGACCATGCAAGGGCAGATGGGATTAGTCAAATTGTCAGGCCAAAGTATGGGCTGAAGGTTCTGTTTCTGCACTGTTCAGCGCTGTGTTTTGTGTCTAACAACAACTCTAAGAAGAATTTTCACCAATATATTCTCATCTTAATCTTCATGCATTTTCTTAAGTGATGGAACACCAGAATAATCCGGCTGCTTGGCTGCAGAGCACAATCTCCAGTTATTTTTGGAGCCATTGAAGAGACTGACTGACTTGGCTTATTTACTTACTTTTCCCTTCCGGCCCTTCGAGCCATGCCACTCAGCAACCCCCGAATGAACCCCAGTCTAATCATGGGATCATTTACAATGACCAATTCACCTACCAACTTTGGACTGTGGGAGGAAACTGGAGCACCCAGAGGAAACCCATGCATTCCATGGGGAGGACATACAGACACCTTACACATCACGTTAGAATTGAACTCTGAACTTCAGTGCCCCGAGCTGTGATAGCATTGTGCTAACCGCTAAATTACCGTGGTAGCAGTACCATTTACCATACAATGAATGTGTCAACAATTCCCCGAATATATCAAGTGGTAGTAAATGAAGGCAACTGGACTTGCTGTGTTGTCTAGAAGACGTCTCGCCGCTCATCTGAGCGGCTTCTTCAGTTCTGATCCACGGTGGGTAGTTTTCCGGTTTATAAACTCTGTGAGTTGTGAGGTATAGCGATCACATGAGGGTTAAAGCGGTAATGAGAGCGTTATTAGTCTTATCTTTGCATGAGTTGAGGTGTAAATTGTTGTGGAGACCCCGGGGCAGAGATGTTAGGACTGCATTGTAAGTAGCCGAATGGTGGTGTCGTACCCCATCCCCTCTGTTCCAGGGATGGGTTTTCCAGTTTGACATAGATGGCTTCTTTAACCCTTCTTTCAAAACACTTGTCCTCCCTGTCCAAAATGTGCACATTGTTATCATCAAAGGAGTGTCCCTTGTCCTTTAGGTGTAGATATTGTCACGTACCCCATGACGGGGATAAAGAACCAGCAGAAATAGAAACCACTTTGGAGTCTCGTATTGCTAACAACTAATAATATTTATTAGTAACTATGCAATACAGTAATATTAAAGTAAATAATTCACACAGGTTAGCAATGAATATATATATATATGTACGCAAATCAGTAAGTGTGGAAATATATGTATGAAAACCAAGCTTCTTTAAGTCTAAGGGTAAAAAGATACAGTCTTAGGATGTTGAGTAAAGTTCAGTTCAGTTCATGGTATGTAGTTGAATAGCAGTGGGGGGAGGGGGGAGAGGGGAGAGAGAGGGGGAGGGAGGGGGGAGAGAGAGGGGGGAGGGAGGGGGGGAGGGAGGGGGGGAGAGAGGGGGGAGGGAGGGGGGAGGGAGGGGGGAGGGAGGGGGGAGGGAGGGGGGAGGGAGGGGGAGGGGGGAGGGGGAGTTGAGTCTTCAGGTGAGCTGATGCCATCGATCTTCTCGTCGTCCTCCGAAATCCTTTACAAGTCACCGACTGTGACTTTTACCGGGGGACCGGTTTTCCTGTGGTGGAGCTATCACCTCGGCAAGGGTGGACAGATAGACAACTCCCCACCAGTCAACCCCTTCTCCTTGACTGGAACAGCAATTTGGAATCGATCCGCCTAATTGATCCCCCAAAACCCACTTTCTCTGCGGGCACAACAATGCTCACTCAGTGTCCAAACGTGTCTGAGGTCTATCATCTGACCTCCTATTTATCCCACCAGGTTGAACATCACCTGTCATTCAGAGTCCCTCCTTCCTTTGTCTGTAAAGGAATGCGAGCAGGCAACAAGTGCTTGGAAGTAACATCAATAATGTCCTGTTAGTCACCATAGCAAGCTTTGAGCTGCTCAGTTTTTATCTCCAAAGTAAAACTCCAAAGTTAACTCCCATGTCAGTCCAACTGTCAATCTTCGTCTCTCTCTCTCCTTTCCAAACAAACCATCAAAGATGAATGTCTCTCTCTGTCTCTCTTCAAACAGTTAATAGGGGCACTCCTGGATCCCCTCACAATATACAGCCGAGTCTTGACCTGAGGTGTTAGCCCCCGAGTTGGGCCATCCACTTGTGAAGTAGTTTTGTCTCGCTGCTATACAGATCTGTGCAGTTCTCATTGCATTGGACAGCATGTACAATATTGCCCTGTTCATGTTTGGGTGTAGGATCCTTGGGGCGGATGAGTTTCTGTCCGAGTGTTTTTGTAGGTTTGAAAACACGGGGATTTGGTGTTTGTTGAAAATTCTTCTGAGTTTCTGTGAAATTCCAGCTACATATGGGATGACTATGTTCTTCCGCCTGCCTTGCTCCTCACCTCTGTCTGCCGGACTGATGTCCCTGCTGGTTTTTGTTGAAGGCCCAGTCAGGGTGGCCACAACCATGGACCAGAGCTGAAGAAGCCTCTTGGATGAGTAGCCAAATTTCTTCTACACAACACAGAAATTCCAGTTGCCTTGATTTGCTACTGCTTGATATACAATGACCTGTATGACTGAGAACCCTCATAGACATGTTGCTCGTTCACTTTTTCTGGAGGAGTGATAGATGTGCTAACATAAAAGGACCCACAACTTTTAAAATGTTATCCATAATTTTTCCATTAAGTTGGAGCCAGGATAAAACAGAGAGTTTGCATCACCAGTAACAGAGCTGGAAGAGGTGCCACGACTTCCATGACTCAATTTCATCCTGTCCTCTGGTGCCACTTATATGGAATCTACACTGCTCCCAACGTGGCTGGGTGCTTCTACTTCCCCCCATGTGTAAAAACCTGTGGGTTGTGGAGTCTGATGTGGTTCATTTCAGTAGGTCAAATTTGAATTTGAAGACAGAATATAACATTAATGCTAAGACACTTGGCAGTGTGGAGGATCAGTGAGGTCTTGGCGTCTGCGTCCATAGGACCCTCAAAGCTGCTGTGCAGGTTGACAGTGTTGTTAAGAAGGCGTGTGGTGCATTGGCATTCATCAACGACAGGTTTGAGTTCAAGAGCCGTGAGGTAATGTTACAGCTATATAGACCTTAGTTAGACCCCACTTGGAGTACTATGTTCAGTTCTGGTCACCTCATTACAGGAAGGACGGGGATACTATAGAGAGAGCGCAGAGGAGATTTACAAGGATGTTGGCTGGATTGGAAAGAATGCCTTATGAGAATAGGTTGAGTGAACTCAGCCTTTTCTCCTTGGAGCGACAGAGGATGAGAGATGAACTGATTGAGGTGTATAAGATGATGAAAGGCATTGATCACGTGGATAGACAGAGGTTTTTTTCCCACGGCTGAAACGGCTAACATGACGGGGCATAGCTTTACGATGCTTGGAAGCAGGTACAAGGGGGATGTCAGAGGTAAATTTTTCATACAGAGAATGGTGGGTGCGTGGAATGCAATGCCATCAACGGTGGTAGAGGCGGATACAATAGGGTCTTTTAAGAGATTCTTTAGATAGGTACATGGAGCTTAGAAAATTGGGCTATGTGGTAGGGAAATTCTAGGCAGTTTCTAGAGTAGGTTACATGGTCCGCACAACATCGTGGACCGAAGGGCCTGTAATTTGCTGTCGATTTCTACGTTTTGTGTTGCTAGGTTACTGGCTGCTGCGTATGGGCCACAGTGTGCTATCAGGGGTAAAATCTGGGAGAGAAACCATGGGAATGCAAGTAGGTTAAGTTGTAAGGAAAATACAGGTAGCGTAGTGGTTAGCATGACGCTTTACAGTAACGGTAACCCGGGTCAAATTCCCACCGCTGTCTGAAAGGAGTTTGTACGTTCTCCCCGCGGGATTTTCACACACAGCAGTCTCTAGAGTTTACAGAGAATGGTGAGAAAAACAAAACAAGACTTCCAGTGAGCGGCAGTTCTGTAGGTGAAAAGGCCTTGTTAATGAGAGCGATCAAAGGAGAATGGCTAGACTGGGTCAAAGGAGAATGGCCAGACTGGTTCAACCTGACTGTAACTCAAATAACCACGTGTTACAACAGTGCTCATAAAAAAGTCAAATGTGCTTGTGAAAAGAAACAATCTTTTCCTTGTCCCACCCCACCACCAAGATTGAGAAGATTACTTCACAAAAGTTGACACAATTAAAGCCCAGCTCTTTAAACATCTGCTTCTAACTGTCACTTTTGTGCAGACTGATTGCAGGAGATGATAAACACATAAATTAAGTAATCCCTTCCTTTTTCAAAGACAATACCTAATACTCTTTAAAAAGAAATCTCACATGACCACAAGAGTTCGTCAACCAATTCACTAACTAGTGTGTGGTCAATATTTGTGTCTAAGTGCTGGAACGGAAATGCCCTGTACCTGTAAATGGAGACGTTTTCTATTAGTTCATTACTGGTCCCATCGTGTAGAATTATTCCTCGCGGTGACACAGTCAACACCACTTTCTGAAATTTCTTCCCACTTGCTTTAGCCTATGTGAAACAAAAAGCTTCATTTTAAATACAATTCCTGGTGATGCGATCAGAGAACAGCCCTTTGAACATGTTTCAATAGTTTCAGCATGGCTATTTCTGGCAGAATTCCAGATGTTGGCCCCTTAAACGTTCACACAGCCAGGGATGGCAGTGGAGATCAGCCCTCACTACCTATCAAATACTCCCAATGGTGTGCGCCTCAAAGTTGACAACTGAGTCCAGCTCTTGGCCTTCACGTGTGACTTGGCTACTAATCCCGACAGAACGATATCTACTGACAGGAGAAGGGGCAAAGTTGGGTTACCCGCGCCTTAAAACCAGCCGCTTCGGGCAGGTGGGCCTCATCAGCCGTGGTTGGCAGCTCATCTAGAAGAAGGAAAACTCTGATCTCAAACCTCTCCTGCCTTGCGGGTAAACCCACTCATGGAGAAGGCTTCGGGAGTAAACCCTGAGGGAAATATCTGGAGCTGGAGTCCCTAAAACAGTCCTACATTGAGTTCAATGCTGACTGGTAACTCCTGCTGCTGGTGCCGAGCTACTTCAGTATCTGCCATTCCTTTGGTTTCATCAGATGCGTGGAGAAGGGGAGCTTACTGCATGGGCAACAGCTTGCTCTCCATATTGTACTGCTCTGGCTTTGTGTAGCTAGACACCGGGAGTGCATCTTCTATGGTCAGTCCGGACCAATGTGGGCCTCAGGACGGGCAAAGTAGGATATAACGGGGAGGAAAAAGGAACAAGGGAGAAATTCCATTATTTCTAGCCTTAATCAAGTTGTCAATGACCGTAAGCAAAAGGTGAACTAGAATTCTGTTGGAGAAACTGTTAACATTCCCATGTCATCAAAGTCTAAGTCAAGTTTATTATCACAACAGAAACATATTAAAGATAAGTTTTACAAGTTTATGAGTGAGTGAGAGAGAAACTGTATCGGTCCCTGCCATGCCTTTGGGTTCATCAGCTACGTGGAGAGAGGGAGCCTGCTGAGTGGTCATCAGCTTGCTCTCCATAACGTACTGCTCTGGCTAGCGTACTGGCTTAGGTGTCATGTAGACAGGTAGGAAGCAATATCCAGGGTCAACCCTGACCAACGGAGGGCCAGTCATTCCAGATTGAGTTGACAGCAGGATATGTTCCTCTGAAACTATGGAATATTATTTAGAAGGTTTAGTGTGCTGATTCCAAGTAATAGCAGGTTAATTTTGATATTCATAAATTCAAGTTTTCGATTAGTTAAGCACAAGGAAGCAGAGATAGTTTGTCACAAGAAGAGCACATAATCCACAACCACACACCACATCTGTCAGCTGGGTCACAAGAGATTAAAAAAAGAGAACTCATGAATTGTCCAGGATCAGAATTAGGATCCACAAATTTAAACAAAAAGTCTGCATTTTAAGTTAACTCATTGATTTTAGCAGTGGAGTACCCATCACTATAGACATTGCTTCGCAGCAGTTTGGCCTGCTATATGTTGAACTGAGATCCAGGCTTTTGGGCCTACTCCAGTTGCCCCGGCGATTCAGGGCTATGGACTCAATTTCGTTCAGAATGCGATTGCTTGCTTCTGTTGGTCGCATGGTTTGTGTTTTTGCTCTTTCTCTACGCATTGGGTGTTGGTCTTTCATTTTTTAAAATTGGATTCTTTCGGGTTTCTTGCTTTGTGGCTCAAGCTTGTATAATTTATACATATTTTGATAATCAATGCACTCTGAACTACAAGCATCAGGTAAAAATTGCTGTTAGTGTCAAATATTTAGACCTGGAAAAACATTAAACAAATTGGTTCATTTCAAAAGAATGGATTCAAAGAAGATCGAAATAAGACAGATATTCAGCTACAGGTAATGGAACAAAAACCACGGTAGAGTAGTGGTTAGCGTGATGCTATTACAGCTCGGGGCGTTCCGGAATTCAGAGCCCATTTCCAGCACTGTTCTGTAATGAGTGTCAATCGGGGTTGTGGGTAGGGTTGCCAACTTTCTCATTCCCAAGTAAGGGACAAAAGTAGCAGTCAAATACAGGACACTTGTGTTTACCCTGAGAAAGACTACCATGACTATGAAGCCTTGCGTGGGCACCTGTGTGCGCATGCGTGTACGTGCCGATTTTTTTCCTACAAATCGGTTTTGGCGATTCTGTTCAGTGAAACTACACTGTACATATATTATTTCTACTTTATATAGGCTGTGTGTTTATCATATCATTCCTGTTAGTGTTATTTCAGGTTTTATGTGTTACTTGGTATGATTCGGTAGATTATTTTTTGGGTCTGGGAACACTCAAAAAATTTTCCCATATAAATTAATGGTAATTGCTTCTTCGCTTTACACCATTTCAGCACAAAAGGTTTCATAGGAACGCTCTACCTTAGCGGGGGAAATACGGGACAAGGGCAGTCCCGTATGGGACAAACCAATTTAGCCTAATATACGGGATGTCCCAGCTAATAGGGGACAGCTGGCAACCCTAGTTGTGGGGCTGCTGAGACTGTGTGGCTCAAAGAGCCTACTCTGCACTGTATCACCAAATAAATTGTGCTTGATAAATAAATATATAAAACCGTAAAGTGCTATTTAAAACAAAACGTAAGAAAATGCTGGAAATACTCAATGGGTCAGCCTGCATCTGTGGGAAACAAAACAGGGCTAATACTTCTGGTCAGAATAGACACATAAACTTGCAATACTTTATGCAGAACTCCTGAATATAACTCTGTCCTAATAGTTTTAAACCATTCTTTTCATCCTTACATTTATTCATTGAAAGAATTAATTCCATATTTATAATGGAAATGGAAAACATCAACACTTTTTCAAAAGTCACCCTGATCAATGACATTTCTAAGTTCAAAGTTCAATATTACTGTGTTTACTTATTTAGAGATACAGTGTGGAATAGGCCCTTCCGGCCCTTTGAGTCACACAGCCCCACAATCCCAATTAACCCTAACCAAATCATGGGGCAATTTACAATGACCAATTAACCTATCCAATATGTCTTTGGACTGTGGGCGCAAACCGGAGGACCCAGAGGAAACACACACATTCCATGGGGAAGGCATACAGAGATTCCCCACAGAGGATGCTGGAATTGAACTCGGAACTCCGACATCCTCAGCTGTAATATTGTTGCGCTAACTGCTACACTGCCAGAGGACAGGATTGAAGTACGTATACCATATACAACCCTGAGCTTCATCTTTCTGCAGGCAGCCACAAAAGCAAAGAAACACAATAGAACCCACGAAAATCCCGACATGACAAAGATCGACAGACATCCCACGTGCAAAAGGGGACGTATTGTGCAAATAGTTAAAAACAAAATGAAACAAAGGAAATTGAGAACATGAGCTGCAGAGTTCGCAGAAGTGACCCCACAGGCCACAGAGTCAGTTCAGCGCTGGAGTGTGTGAAGCCGGTCCAGGAGCCCGACAGCTGCAGGGGAACAACTGCCCCCAAACCTGGCGGTGTGGGACCCAAGACTCCCGCACCTCCAGCCCTTCATGAAAGTCGAGGAGTCGCAGCAAAGTACAGCACAGAAACAGGCCCTTTGGCCCATCTAGACTGTGCCAAACCATTTCAACTACCTGCGCTGGGACCGTAGCCCTCCATATTCCTACCATCCGTGTACCTATCCAAACTTCTCTTCAACGTTGAGGTCGAGCTCGCATGCACCACTTGCACCGGCAGCTTGTTCCACACTCCTCAGAGTGAAGAAGTTTCCCCTCATGTTCCCCTTAAACTTTTCACTTTTCACCCCTGACCTCCAGTTGTTGTCCCACCTAACCTCAGTGGAAAAAAAGCCTGCTTGCGTTTATCCTTTATACCCCAAAACAAAATGATGAGCTCTATCAAATCTCCTCCTTTCATTCAGTGAAATTTAAGAGACTGATAGACAGGTATATGGAGGAATTTAAGGTGGAGGGGTTATATGGGAGGTAGAGTTTAAGGGTTGGCACAACATTGTGGGCCGCAGGGCCTGTACTGTGCTGTACTATTCTATGTTCTATTGTGTATTTAATCAGTGTGCATCAATACATTATTACTAACATGAACATCTTCATGAGCTTGTTTAATAATGGGTAAATGCTATCTTTATTTGTCTTCCTGCTCTATGTTGTTGGAGTCCATAATCTCCAGCTTCAATCAGACTACATTCTTCACAGACTGTGGTTCCTGTTCTTTGGCCCGCGCTTCGGGATCTCCAGGAGGGGTTTGGAAGACATCCTTTAAGATGCTGCTTCGTGCAGCCCTGTGTTACGCGAGATCAAATCATCGACAGAGCAGGTGCGGCTGTGGGGGGCCTCTGCGCGCGAGTAATTGCTCTCTCTCTCCCTCTCGATGGTGAGAGAGAGCTTTCTGCTGATACTCAAGTCAGGGGAACTTGAAATAAGCGACACTGCAGATTGTAACATTGGAACAGCGAGCTGTTGGCCTCCTGTCTCACTGTGGCAGGAATGATAACTCTGTCTCCCTCACTAGTGACAGGGAGGGCCTGTTGAGATGTTGAGGTGGGATGAACAGTAGTTTTTGACAGGACTATTGATCATGGTCTTTGGCAGCTTGCTATTGCTTTGTAGGCAGTGGGAATCAGATGCTTTCTGCTGGAACAAGTAGGGGAGGGTTCATCCTTTGCTGCTGCTTGTGCATGGGAAGGGAGACTGGGGCACTGCAGTTCTAATGTTTTTCTGTCATTCATTCTTTGGGTTTTTTTTCCTCTCTGTTTCATGGATGCCTGTGAAGAGTAAGGATTTCAGGTTGTATACCGTATACATTCTCTGATATTTGTGGATGCCTGTGAAGAATAAGAATTTCAGGTTGTATACTGTCTACATTCTCTGATATTCATGGATGTCTGTGAAGAGTAAGAATTTCAGGTTGTGTACTGTATACATTCTCTGATATTCGTGGATGTCTGTGAAGAGTAAGAATTTCAGGTTGTGTACTGTATACATTCTCTGATATTAAACTAAACCATTGATTTAGTTCTGCTTTTCTTTTGTACTACCTACAGTACCTCTGTGCGGGATGGTATATCAGGATGACATACCCATGAAAGTTTTCCACTGTAACTTGGTACATATGACAATAATAAACCAATTATTAATTTTGGTGCAAACAACAGGAATTCTGCAGATGCTGGAAATTCAAGAGATCCTACAGATGCTGCCTGGCCTGCTGCGTTCACCAGCAACTTTGACGTGTGTTGGTTGTATTAATTTTGGTGTTTGATCCCGTGCTTAGTTAGGAGGTTTAATATGCCAGTTCCTGGTAGTGACAGAAGGTAATTTTGATATTCATAAAAGTTTTCAATCAAGCACAAATGCAGAAGTGGACTCTGCAAAAGTGACATAGCCCACAATGATGCATCATTTATTCCATGCTGGTACAAGTTTGGACATCTAAACCCAGGAAAACTCAATGCTTTCATGTCCCCATAATCAAGCATTCAAAATGTACAATGTAGACAACACTTAGGCCAAATCAGGCATTACCATAGCAACTATCCTTCGGACAGCGGCAGAAGACATATCCTCCCCCTTTGGTTCTTCAACTAGGGTCATGCCCAGATACTTCAGATTAAATATCATTCCTTCCTGGAGTGTTTCCCTTGTATCTGTCCAGTTTTCTGGCAGCTCTTGAAGAAAAAAAAAAGGAAAGTAGATTAAGACATGCAAGTTCAAAGCTGCCGTTAGCAAGCAAGTTCAGATTCTGTTGCACCTTTTTATTTAAATCAGTAGCTACAAGATTTAACAGAACATTGGAGTAGATTTTCCACTTGTTCTTGCTGGAGGATTTCTCCAGTTACCTGAATTCTGTGATCCGACAGGAAAAGATTCCACAATTCTACCTTTTGCACTCATTCGGAAAAAACACTAAATTAGAAATGAGTTCCATCACCAAATCAAATTTGGGTGGCACTACACTTTACAGTACCAGTGACATGGGTTCACTTCCCACCGCTGCCTGTAAGGAGTCAGTACATTTCCCCCCTCACCACGCGGGTTTCCCCTGGGTGCTCCGGTTTCTCCCCACCACAGTCCGAAGACATACTGGTTGGTTGGTTAATTGGTCATTGCATTAGGTTAATGGTTAAATCCGGGGTTACTGGGCAGTACAGCTCGAAGGGCCTATTCTGCGCTGTATCTTAATAACTACATGAAGTTAATTATCATTCAGCAGTTTTATGAACTAAGTCATTTGCAAAGCATTGTAGATGCTTTTAAACCAAAAGCTCTATTTTCTAGGTGCAAAGGTATCAATTCAGAAGAGTGAGGGGTGACCTCATTGAATCTTATCGAATGTTGAAAGGCCTCAATAGAGCGGATGTGGACAGCATGTTTCCTATAGTGGGGGAGTCTAAGACCAGATAACTTTCTTTAGCCAGAGAATAGAGAATCTGTGGAAATGCACTATGGAACAAGTAACATTTTGTTAATCAATGATAATCTTTTTGCATTTGCACAGTTTGTTGTCTGTTGCCCAAGTTGCCGCGGTCTTTCACTGATCCTATTATGGCTTTATTGAGTATGACCAGACGAAAATGAGTCTCAGGGTCATATATGGTGACATATATGTACTTTGACGATAAACTTACTTTGATCTCTTTGAACTTTTGAAAAGAAGTTTGAAAGAAGTTGCAGAAAATACACCTCAAAACGAGTGAAGTTTACACTCGACTTTCCAGAAGCAGTCAAGGTACACGTCCAGGCATGTACATTAAAACCTCAAAGCATGCAATTTCCTGAAGCTAACGTTCAGCCATTTCCACTGCACAACACATTTCTTAAGATAATTAACATGAGAGATACTTCAAAGCACTTTCTCTAGCTTGCTCCTAATGATCAAATCATTTATGTACAAATAATATTATCAGGAAGAGATGGTCTAATAAAATTGACATTGTTAAAACAGACATACTATTAGTTAAAACTTAAATATGCATTCTTTATCCCTTTACTTTCCGCTTTCCAATTAAGACCACATGATTATTGGCACACTTTATCACACCTGTAGTCAGATCGAGGAATTCAAATAACAGACACAAAAGCTCATTCAAGATCAAAACACCTCTCTGCATTGTAAATACCACTTATACTGGGGAATGTTTCTGTTGATGAAAATTAAAAGCAATTCCGAAGTTGAAAAAAAGATTGTAGAACAGAATTAGGCCATTCGGCCCATTGAGTCTACTCCATCATTCAATCATGGCTGATTTATTATTGCTCTCCTGTTACCCTATTCTCCTGCCTTCACCCCATAACCTGTGCCCCCCTTACTAATGAAGAACTTATCAACCTCTGCTTTAAATATACCCAATGACTTGGCCTCCACAGATGTCTGTGGCAATGAATAACACAGATTCACCACTAAAGAAATTCCTCCTCATCTCTGACACCCTTCTATTCTGAGGCTATTGCTTCCGGTCCGAGGCTCGCCCAAAATAAAAACAAAACAATGCTGGAAAAAAAAGAAGCAAACATTTCAGGTCCAGGACTATTTGTTATATTATCTGTTGAACAGCCTTCTCTGGTTGGACCACACACACAGGGCAAGGATCTTTTGCACTTTAAGTGACTAATGGAAACTACTAAATTGGTGAGATTCCTGTACACCACCTCCACTTCCACTTAGAGAAGCCCTCATCTTGCATTCAGATGCAAGGTTAAAACTTTGGAAATTTTTAACCTTCCATCCAACCCATCATTCTGCGCAACTTCCGCCACCTCCAAAGGGATCCTGTCAGCAAAGAGATCTTTACCTCTCCTCCACTCTCCGCTTTACACACGGATTGCTCCCTCCATGATTTCCTTGTCAATTCATCCCTCCCCATTAATCTCCCCCACCCCCACCCTTATCACTCCCCATTAATCTCCCCCCAGCCCCCGCCCCAGTACTTATCCCTGCAAACGGCCAAAGCACTCCCTCACCTCCATTCAGGGCCCCAAACTGTCCTTCCAGGTGAGGCAACACTTCACCTGCAGATATGCCAGGGTCGCCTATTGCATCTGGTGTCTCTGATGCGGCCTCCTTGTGCGACCCACTGCAGACTGGGCGACTGTTTCGTCACCCCATCTGCCAAAGCAGAACTTCCCGGTGGCTCAACATCTTAATTCTGGTTCCCGTTCCTGTCCTAACATGTCGGTCCACGGCCTCCTCTTGTGCAAAGATGAGGCCACACTCAGGTTGGAGGAGCAACAGCTTATATTCCACCTGGGTAGCCTCCAACCTGATGGCATGAACATTGATTTCTCCTCCCAGTAAAAAAATATTTTCCTCCCCCTCCCCTCTTTTTCTATTCCCCATTCTCTCCTCTCATCTCTTCTCACCCACCTATCACCTCCCCGGAGTCTCTCCTCCTTCCTTTTCTCCAGTGATCCACTCTCCTCTCAGATTCCTTCCTCTCTAGCCTTTTACCTTTCCCACCCATGTGGCCTCACCTAGCTATCCTCTTTCCCCTCCCCCCCACCTTTTTATTCTGGTGTCTTCCCCCTTCCTTCGCAGTTCTGAAGAAGGGTCTCAGCCTGAAATGTCAACTGTTTGTTCATTTCCACAGATGCTGCCTCACTTGCAGAGCATTTTGTTCAAAGTTCAAAGTAAATTTATTATCAAAGTACATTTATGTCACCATGTACAGTCCTGAGATTCATTTTCTTGTGGGCAAACTCAACAAATCCAAAGAAAAATAACCACAATAATGTCTAGTATGAGAGGGCAAGACTTAAAGATTGAAGGGCGCCCATTCAGAACAGAAATGCGATGAAATTTTTTCAGTCAGAGGGTGGTGAATCTATGGAATTTGTTGCCACGGGCAGCAGTGGAGGCCAAGTCATTGGGTGTATTTAAGGCAGAGATTGATAGGTATCTGACTAGCCAGGGCATCAAAGGTTATGGTGAGAAGGCGGGGGAGTGGGACTAAATGGGAGAATGGATCAGCTCATGATAAAATGGCAGAGCAGACTCGATGGGCCAAATGGCCGACTTCTGCTCCTTTGTCTTATGGTCTAAAATCAATGTAAGATCGTACCAAAAGTGTGCAAGAGACAACAAACTGTGCAAATACAAAAAGAAAGATACAATAACAATAAATAAATAAACAAAAGATATCGAGAACATGAGATGGTGAGTCCATTGGTTGTGGGAACATTTTAATGATAGGGCAAGTAAAGTTGGGTGAAGTTATCCCCTTTGGTTCAAGAGCCAAGTAGTTCAGGGGTAATAACTGTTCTTGAACCTGGTGGTGTGAGACCTGAGGCTCCTGTACCTACTCCCTGATGGCAGCAGCGAGAAGAGAGCATGACCTGGGTGGTGGGGATCCATGATGACGGGTGCTGCTACCTGCGATAGCATTTCATGTAGATGTTCTCAATGGTGGGGAGGGCTTTATCCGTGATGGACTGGGCCATACCCACTACTTTTTGTAAGATGCTTCTGTACCAGGCTATGATGCAGCCAGTCAATACACTCTCCACTACACATCTACAGAAGTTTGTCAAAGTTTTACATGTCATGCTGAATCTCCGCAGACTCCTAAGTTAAACTGTTGCTGTGCTCTGTAAATCAATGCCTACCCCACCACCATCATTTATTACCTCTCCATTGTTAAAGATACAACACTAGAGCTTATGTTGCATTCAGTTGCACATTCCATAGCAAACATTGTGAATATTTGAACTTCCATCTATTCCATTACTTAAGACTGTAAAGGAAAGGAGATTGCTAACCCTTATGGAGGTTGAAAGCAAACTGATATACTTTCAGCAATTTTAATGATTGAAAGGCTTAAGCCTAAAGTGAAAACACTGAAGATGCCAAACTGATCTAATTTAAAAATGGATCAAGGGTACTTTGGACCAGAGTGCATGATTCAAGAAGAAATAAGCAAATAGGCACCCAATCAATTACAAAGATAGTTGGCACACCTTGAAGCATTACTTTGTGACTTAACCCTATAATTTTGATATAGACCACACACACACACACACACACACACACACACACACACGTATATCAGATTGTTTAGATATAAATGTTGTTTATTGCTGGTATTATCTTTCCCATGCTTGCCCCAAAGGCAACTTGAGTTAAAAATAAAATTGGATGAGATTCAAAACAAAACTGAGTAGCCAGAGAATATTTTACACACATTAATATTAGCAAATCTCATTTTAAAGAATTCATTAGCCTAACAGATGTAGCTGGGGGTGGGGGGGGGGGGTGATAGTTAGAAGAGAGATAAGAAGCCATAACTGGGAGCTCTGCACAGACAGAAAGAATCAATAGAGGTCAGGAGCATGAGAGACAGATTGAACATTGGGGTTAGCACAACGGTTTACAGCACAGACAACCCAGGTTCAATTCCTGCTCCTTCCTGCAAGGAGTTTGCACGTCCTCCCCATGGACCACGGTTGGGTGGGTGGTTGGTCATTATAAATTGAATGGGTTAGGATTGCTATGCAGCATGGTTCGAAGGGCCAGAAGGTCCTATTCTACGCTGTATCTCAATAAATATTCTTAACATAAAGAAAGATTTGTAATTGTTGAAATCCAATTGATGCATAAGAGTAATTATACAATAGGTATTACATGAGTTTGTCTCCTAAGCCAAATGCAAATAAACATTAATTCTTTTTCGCTATTTTTTTTTTCTTTCTGCGCTTTATGGCGCATTGGGTAGCAACCTTACTGTTTCTTTAACATTTTGTCTAATTTTTTTTTTAAACGAGGGTGAGTTGATAGATCAATACGGACGGAAAGCGTGCAAGGAGCCGGCCGGATTTGAACCCAGGACCACTCGCCTTGAAGTCCGGTGCGGATGCCACCCTGCCAACGGCCGGCTTTTTGCCATAGCAATGTGCAAACTGGAACGGCTCTGAATGATTCCATCTGGCTACTCACACTGACATGAATAGATATTTATTCCCCCCCCACCCCAAAGTTGTTACTTTCCACATCTGAGCTGATACCAGAAAGACAGACCCAACAGCATATCAACCACTGAACAACAGTGTGGAACATAATACACACACACTGGACTTTCCTCTCAATAACCAACCATGTATTGACATCTGAAAAGCTTCTGATAAGAAACATCAACTGTTTCTCCCTCCATGGATGCTGCCCAAGTGGATGAAGATTTCCAGCATCAGTGATATTGTAAACTTGTTTGCAGTCCACCTGTATCTTGGGGACAGGAAATAACCCTGGCTTATTCAGGTTAACTCCCCTTGAAAGGTCCCAAGCCTAGCTGCTAAAGGAGGAGAGCTGAGCACGGGGCGAGCAAACCCATCCCATAAAAACCCAGTGTTACAGAAATGCCAACAGAAGCTCCAAAGACCTCATCCCTGGAAGAGGAAGGACCTTCATCTGGTGCAGGAAGATGAACTACACCCGAGGGCAACTTGAAAGACTGGCCTAGGCTAATGGACTCTGGCAAGCTGCTGTCAGTGGGCCGTGTCCCAGTAGGGGTGATGGGCTTAAGTGATACTTCAGGTCAATTGACTTATTCACATGCATCATAAGGGCAGTCATCACCTAATCACAAACAAAAGAAAATCTGTAGATGCTGGAAATCCAAGCAACATCCTGCTGAAGGGTCTTGGCCTGAAATGTCAACTGTACCCTTTTCCATAGATGCTGCCTGGCCTGCTGAGTTCCTCCAGCATTTTGTGTGTATCACCTAATTAACTGCCTTTTATTATTAATTTCTCATGAAGGATGAGAGGGGATCTGATTGAAACATATAAGATTATTAAGGGATTGGACACGCTGGAGGCAGGTAGCATGTTCCTGCTGATGGGTGAGTCCAGAACCAGAGGCCACAGTTTAAGAATAAGGGGTAGGCCATTTAGAACGGAGTTGAGGAAAAACTTTTTCACCCAGAGAATGGTGGATATGTGGAATGCTCTGCCCCAGAAGGCTGTGGAGGCCAAGTCTCTGGATGCTTTCAAGAAAGAGATGGATAGAGCTCTTAAAGATAGCGGAATCAAAGGTTATGGGGATAAGGCAGGAACTGGATACTGATTGTGGATGATCAGCCATGATCACAGTGAATGGCAGTGCTGGCTCAAAGGGCTGAACGGCCTACTCCTGTACCTATTGTCTACTGTCTATACTGCTGGTGTTTAGGGCAGCAGTGAAGGTCCTCCATCCCTATCTGTCCTTGGCCACATAGAAGAATTCTTCATTGCTGTTTCCATAACAATTTTTTTGACCAGTAGAGGTTGTCAGCCCTGAGATGAACCCCTGAACCTGGAGGATCAATGGACTACTCTTAGTCTGGCCTCTACCCTTTGAGCAGTTCAGGATTGTTGACCCTACCAAGAGTCAAAGCACAAGGCTCTGACTCCAACCAACATAGCTCTCTGGGTCACTGAGGCACGTGAACCTCCAAATCATGACAAGGTTGTGGTCCTCTTGGAGGAATGAACTGTCCTGGGGTTGATGGGAAACAGTCAATGTTGTCTTGGTAATGGATTAGAGTCTATCTAAAACAGGGGTTCCTAACCTGGGGTCCATGGACTCCTCGGTCAATGGTAGGGGTCCATGTCATAAAAAAGGTTGGAATCCACTGATCTAACATAAAAACAAAATTTGGCATTTAAATAAAGTTATTCGAAAGAAAAAGAAGAGTGATATTAATGAAAGACCTTCAGTAGATTATTTATAAATCTTCTCAAGAGAGGTTCTGATATTTGTCCAGTGTTCTGTTCTATGGAGATATTGGAAGACCTTAAATTAAGGTTTTGATGACCGGTTTAAACCAAAACCAGATTGGAAACTTCATCAGCAGATTGGAGACTCAATTCAAAGTTCTCTATGAAAACCATTCAACCTCAATTTTGAACATATTTTGCCACAAGGAGAACTGAAACATTAATGTATGAAGTTGCAAGTTGTAGCAAAAAGAAAAAGAATGCTCTTCCCCTTTCAGCCACCAACCACAGTTCCCATCCCAGAAGTGGCTTGGCACTCTTGTGCAGTGAAACTCTGTGATAATCCAGTGTTCAACCATATGGTTTCGGTGGCAGTGTGGAGATACGTACATTTCTACCAAATGTGGTGTAAGGCACTCCTTCCCCCCGCTAGCCTGCAGGTCACCCTTGGCGAAGGTGTAGCACCTGCTTAGCTCCCTGATCAGGGTCACCTGAAGCCATGGGAGCAGGTGGTGGATGGTCGTACGAGCAGCTGGTGCATATCACAAGTCCTGGTTATGTGACCACTGTCCCCAGGCAGACAATCTCTGAAGAGTATTGATGACGGCCGGGGTCACGAGTCCTGTAAAGACACTGCCCAGGAAGAAGGCAATGGCAAACCACTTCAGAAGAAAAGTTTGCCAAGAACAATCATGGTCATCGACCATGATTGTCCACATCAACCAGCACAGCACATAATGATGATGTCATATGGCATGGCACATAATGATGATGTCAAACAGCATGGCACATAATAACATTTGGTAAAGCTCAAGGTTCAGAACTTGGCCCACTAAATGTTTGCTATTTTCCTTTCCGAGGTGCTGGTGCCCTGGATTCCATGGTCCCTTCCAACTGTTGTGTATTTAATATTTCAGTAACATTTGAATAATCAAGTATACATATAGGTTGATTAAGCATTCTTGATCACTTAAATAATTCATCACGGGTTACAAGTATAAATACATGAACTGCATATCTCATCACACTACCACGTGATATGTGCACGCCTCGCTTAAGGTAAACTCAAAGTTAGACCTGCAATTTGGATTCCCATGTCTTCCTTAGAATTAATTTAATGTTTCAAAGTGACAATCATAACAGAACAGTGTCATTCCCTGGGCTCTCTTTATCCTTAGATGCAACACTGAGCATCCTAGGAAGCCATTCCTGCCTGTGGCCATCAAACTTTACAACTCCTCCCTTGGAGGGTCAGACACCCTGAGCCAATAGGCTGGTCCTGGACTTATTTCCTGGCATAATTTACATATTACTATTTAATTATTTATGGTTTTATTACTCTTTAATTACAGCAACTGTAACGAAAACCAATTTCCCTCGGGATCAATAAAGTATTACTATGACAATGACTTACTGTGTTTGCTGGGAAATTTATATAATCTAAAAAACTGAATTAAAACATTGTTTTAGTATGAATAACATCCAATAATTCTGAAAATCTGCTCATCCAGTATCAGAGTTGCAAATATCTCATATATCAATTCTACGACAGGTTGGTGTGTAGGTGGGTAGGTGGGCAGAGTTTTACTATATCTAGAATCTGAGGTAACCAGGAATTAAGTTTCAAGTTCAGAGCCCTTTCTATTCAATTCACAGGTCTATCTTACATCATGAGAATTACTTGCAGCTCTAACTCTACGTTGTTGGAAGACAAAAAGCTGAATTGAAGAAAATAGTTCAAAGTAAGTTTACCATCAAAGTACGTATATGTCACTATATACAACCATGAGATTCGTTTCCTTGCGGGCATAAGCAGCCTGCCACACATTGCGATGGTTCACTGTCGCCATTGTGGAACCCAGTCACTGCGAAGCTCTAATTCACAAGATAGATTCCATTCCATGGGAACCGAGGTGCAACCCAACACAGACACAGACAGATCAGTGGCATCAGCCAGCATGTGACATTTCAGGGTAGGACACATCTGTGGCATATACATGCAACATCAATATAGTTAAGTATAAACTGGAGCCATGCAGAGAGCTCAAAGTTCTGTATTTCTAAGAACTGACTCTAAACCAAGTTAATCATCGAAAAATAGCTTAAACACATTTTCATTTATGCTAAAGGCCAAACTTGTAATATACTTCACCTGCAATATTTCTTATCAGAACCGGCTGAATTATTTAGGTTTATTGGATAGATTATCTTCATAAGGAAACAGCCTTTTAAGGTAGTCACAAGAAGAATCAAAAGATGATAACAGCATGCTGTTTTGTTTTACAGAGAATACATAAATAAAGGCACCTGTTAGTCTTGCGAGACCATGGATGTGCACCTGGAAAGTCTTCACTCTCCAGGGCGCAGGCCTGGGCAAGGTTGTATGGCAGACCGGCAGATGTCCATGCTGCAAGTCTCCCCTCTCCACGACACCGATGTTGTCCAAGGGAAGGGCAAGGACCCATACAGCTTGGCACCGGTGTCGTCGCAGAGCACTGTGTGGTTAAGTGCCTTGCTCAAGGACGCAACACACCGCCTTGGCTGGGGCTCGAACTCACAACCTCCAGATCGCTAGTCGAATGCCTTAACCACTTGGCTACGTGCCCACAGAGAATACATATAAAAAGTGGAAGAGCACAACAGTGGTTAGCACAAGGTTTTACAGTGCAGGCAACCCAGTTTTGATTCCCCGCCACTACCTGTAAGGAGTTTGTATATTCTCCCCATGACAGCGTGGATTTTCTCCAGGTGCTCTGGTTTCCTCCCACGGAAAAACGACGTCCCAGTTAGTAGGTTAATTGGTCATTGTAAATTGTCCCGTGATTAGGTGGCGGTTAAATCGGGGGATTGCTGGGTCGCATGGCTTGTAGGGATGAAAGGCCCTGTTCCACACTGTATCTTAATAAATAAATAAATAGAAAAATAGCTGAAACATACTTTCCTCTACGCTAAATACAAAGCTTGTAGTATACTTCACCTGCAACATTTCTTATCAGAACTGGCTAAATTATTTGGGTTGATTGGATAAATTCCTTTCACAAGAAAACCACCTTTTAAGGTAGTCACAAGAAGACTCAAAAGAAGGTAACGGTATAATATTTTGTTTTACAGGGAATACATATAACGTGGAAGAACTTGTTACAAATGATTGCTGAAGTCCATAAGGTTATCCCAAAGGAATTAGAGAGCTTCTCAAAAAAATGCTGGCATCAGTGAGCAGGAATGTAGGATTAAACCAGCAGGCTGGTTCGGAAAAAACCAACGAGACAGATTTGATGGCAAAATCGCAACTTTCACTCTTTAGTAAAACAAAATTCTGAGGAAAATGTTCTTCAGAGACTGAAAGTGGTCCATGTCCGGGCACAAACAAGAGAAAATCTGCAGATGCCGGAAATCCAAGCAACACACACAAAATGCTGGAGGAACTCAGCAAACCAGGCAGCATCTATGGAAAAGGGTAAACAGACATTTCGGGCTGAGACCCTTCACCAAGACAGAGTCATTATCATGTCCAGAGTCAATAGGTGGCACATATGTGAGATGCATCTATTGTAACAACACAAAATACTTCCCTTATCACTAGTTACTTTAAATAATAGCAACAGATCAGCAATCAGTTAGTATATTCCTTCGGTCTACATTTATCATCTAAAACTTCAGTCCAATCAGGCACTAGTCTACATCATGAGTTTCTTCATGATGGCAATACAACCAGGAATACAGATTCCGGGAACTCTGAGAACTTAATCAAGAATAGACTTGTTTTTTTCCCCATTTGAACTCTAAAAACTGTAATTATTTTAATTCTGTGGATTTTTCAAGCAGACTAAATGTCTGCAACAGATAATTTACTGTAGCCGAGATTTGAAAATGATCTCCAAATCCCAGTATAGTCATTATCTTAAAAGCACAAGCAAACGGCCAACAGCGAACTTTAAATCCACTGTATGTTTAGAAAACATCTCTTTATTCACCATACTCTCTGAAATGGTAATCACATTGATTTTAACAGAGCAAGGTGTCTGTACAGTTGGAAAAGAGTAAAGTGCATCAGTACAGAGACAAACTGATGTCACGGGTTAAAAATTTATCACAATATAAGAGGTGGAAAACTGAAATTAACTGTTAAAGCTTTACCCAAAAAGTGTGTAGTGATTTTATTACAATTTTAAAAAAATGTCAAGAAATATAATCATTAAAGCAAAGTCAAAATCTTAAATCCACCTCAAATTGACAAGTAAAAATCTTAACTATACATTGAAAATGCTACCATTATTTGAAATTTTATATTGATTTATTTCAAAGTTCAGAGTAAATTTTATTATCAAAGTACATACATGTCACCATATACAACCCTGAGATTTATCTTCTTGCGGGCATACTCAACAAATCCATAGAATAATAACCATAACAGAATCATTGAAAGACCACCCAACTTGGGGAGTTTAATCAGAGTGCAGAAGACAACCAACTGTGCAAATACAGAAAGAAAGGGTTAATAATAATAATAAATAAATTAACAATAAGCTATCAAGAACATGAGATGAAGAGTCCTTGAAAGTGAGTCCATTGGCTCTGGGAACATTCCAATGATGGCGCAAGTGAAGTTGAGTGTAATTATCCCTTTTGGTTCAAGATACTGATGATTGAGGGGTAGTAACTGTTCATGAACCTTTTGGTGTGGGTCCTGAGGCTCCTGTACCCTCTTCCAGATGGCAGCAGTGAGAAGAAAGCATGTCCTGGGTGGTGATGTTCCCTGATGATGGATGCTGCTTTCCTGAGACAGCGTTACATATTGATGTGCTCAATGATGGGGAGAGCTTTACCTGTGTTGGACTGGGCCGTATTCACTACTCTTTGTAGGATTTTCTATTCAAGGGCATTGGTGTTTCCATACCAGGCTGTGATGCAGCCAGTCTATATATATTCCCCACCACACATCTACTAGTTCACTCCCTCCACTACTGAAGCACTGTAGCAATAGTTTGTAACACCATTGCAGGAACTCACCAAGACTCATTAGACAGCACCTTTCAAACCCATCACATGTACCAGACGGAGGGAGAAGGGAACAAAATCATGTGAACACCACCTACCAACTGGAACTTGCCCTCCAAAACACACAACATCTTCAGTTGCAAATACATTGCCCTTGCTTCATCGCTGCTGGGTCTAAATGCAGGAACACTATCCCAAACAGAACTGCAGATGTTTAAAAACACTAAGGATTCTGAAGGTTTGCTGAAAGTGCAGTGCAGCACTCACAAAGTGCTGGAGGATCTCAGCAGACCTCTGGAGGGGAATATTCAGTCGACGTTTTGGGCCAAGACCCTTTTCAGCCCGAAATGTCGACTGTTTATCCCCCTCCATAGATGCTGCTTGACTGCTGAATTCCTCTAGCATTGTGTGTGTGTTGCAGAGGCTCAAGAAGAGATATCACCAGCATTTTCTCACGGGCAATTAGCCTCAGCCAGCAAAGCCCACATCCTTTGAATGAATATTTGAAAAAATACCAATTTCTAATGTTATGCTAATCTAAATTAATACCATCTGGTCCAATTGGTTTCATGATACATGTAATTCAACTTTACAAATAAATAATCTCCCTTGAATTAAGTTGCGTTCAGTACATAGCTAACCAGCAGGCAGTTTAAAGAAAAATGCTCAGATGCGCGTAACTACGGTTAGTTTTGAGCTTCGAAGCAGATGAGGAGCCTTTGGCAATCCTGCTGCATTTAGCCAGGCAGGGGCAGTTAAGTTTTTGGCTTGCTACAAGCTTCAACTGAATCGTACCACAACCTTTTGTAATACTGGTTCATTCATTCATTATGTGCCGTGTCATATGACGTAGGCAATCATGGTCTGATTGTTCTTAGCAAATTTTTCTACAGAATCAGGTTTAATATCACTGGCACATGTCGTGAAATTTGCCAACTTTGCGGCAGCAGTTCAATGCAATACATAATAATAGGGAACAAACTGTGAATTAGTATATATAAAAATAAAATTAACTAGTTAAATTACACAAGTACTGCAAAAATGCAAATAAGCAAAAGCAGTGAGGTAGTGTTCCTGGGTTCAGTGTCCAATCAGAAAACAGATGGCAGAGGGGACAAAGGCAATGGTTTGCCATTGCTTTCTTCTGGGCAGTGTCTTTACAAGAGGGGGTGACTCCAGCCATTATCAATACTCTTCAGAGGTTGTCTGCCTGGCGTCAGTGGTTCCATAACCAGGACTTGTGATACATGCCAGCTGCTCATACGACCATCCACCACCTGGTCCCATGGCTTCATGTGATTCTGATCGGGGGCATTGGGGGGGCTAAGGTGTTACACCTTGCCCAAGGCAAGCGGAGGGAAGGAGCGCCTTACACCTCCCTTTGGTAGAGATGTATCTCCACCCCACCACCCTTAATACTGGTAGCAAGGTCATAAGCTGTGCTTTCATAGACTATTTTGAGTGAGGAAAGGGGGAAGGGATGTGTAGGAGCACTGTTAATCGAGAAAGCCATCACTGCAGTGAGCAGAGATGCAGGTGTACTGGGTAGTGAAGTACAGTCAGTTTGGTGGAAATAAAGATTTGGGGGTGGGGGGAGAAAAGCACAAGTGAGAGCTTCGCCTCACCGTTGAACTCAATGGTTCAATGCTTCAATCTAATATCAGAGAATGTATACAGGGTTCAACCTGAAATTCTTACTCTTCACACACATCCACAAAGAATGGAGAAATATTTTAAAAAAACACATTTAAGGGAACTGCAATTTTTGAGGGTAATATTATGTTAATTGTGCTAATCAGATTGGCAAGGCTCTATATGTGGAGGAGTGAAGTGGGGACTCTTAGAATTAACATGTTAGGGAACTTAAACAGGAACAGACTACTTTCAGATTTGCTCCAATGTAAGGAGGTCAGATTAATCTCATCTAAGACAGCATGTAACACACACAAAATGCTGGAGGAACTCAGCAGGCCAGGCAGCATCTACGGGAAAAAGTAGTCAACACTTTGGGCTGAGACCCTGCAGCAGGAGTGCTCTTCTCCAGTCCTGCTGAAAGGTGGTTTTCAGCAGGAGACTGAGAAAGGTGGTTTTCTCGCCGCTGTCTGGTGGCTGTTAGCGAGGGGCTAATGGGCCACATCTATAGAGACACCCCCCGCTAAAAGGGGGTTTCATATAGCTGGAAAAGGTAAAGGGCTGAAGAAGAAGAATCTGTTAGGGGAGAAGAGAGGACCGTGGTCGACCATTTATTCCTGTTTATAGATGCTGCCTGATCTGCCAAGGTCCTCCAGCAGTTTATATAAGTTAACACGAGGAAATCCGCAGATACTGGAATTTCAAGCAACACACATGAAAGTTGCTGGTGAACGCAGCAGGCCAGGCAGCATCTCTAGGAAGAGGTGCAGTCGACGTTTCGGGCTGAGACCCTTCGTCAGGACTAACTGAAAGAAGAGCTAGTAAGAGATTTGAAAGTGGGAGGGGGAGGGGGGGATCCAAAATGATAGGAGAAGACAGGAGGGGGAGGGATGGAGCCAAGAGCTGGACAGGTGATAGGCAAAAGGGGATACGAGAGGACCATGGGACGAGAGGCTGAGGGGGGGGGGAGCCCAGAGGATGGGCAAGGGGTATAGTGAGAGGGACAGAGAGAGAAGGAAGAGTTGCTCAGAGTGTACTGGGAAAACGGTCTGAAAGACACATCAGTAGATGAGCAATGGCAAATGTTTAAGCAGCTATCTGACACGACCCAGCAGAAATGCTGTATAAACCAATCAGAAAGGAGATTTTAAAGAGGTAGATGACCATCTGTGGTTAACAGAGGTCAAGGAAAATATTGAATCAAAAGCCAGAACAAGCCAAACTGCAGACATTACTGATGGACCACAGATCTGAGATTTTTTTTTCAGAACCAGCACCAAAGGGGTCTCATCATGTATGTAGTGCTACACTGTTTTACTTTTTAAATTGTGTCATAAATGCAGTTAATGATTTGTTAATTTATTTGTGGTAATATTACTCTATGTGGTGGGCGCGAGAGAGTTATGTGTACTGCGTTATTCACGGTCTGGAGTAATGCTGCTTCGTTGGGTAATATGCAGTTGAAATGACGATAAACTTGAATTTGAACTTGAACCTGAGGGAGAAAAAGTAGTGGAAAAGCTGATGGGAATAAAAGCAGACCTGTTGCTGGGACCCAGTGCTTACATCACAATCAGAATCTGGTTTAATATCACTGACATAGGTCGTGAAATGTGTTATTATGTGGCAGCAGTCTATTGCAATACATAATAACAAAAATTGTAAATTGCAATAACCATATCTATCTTTAGAAAGTTAAATAAGCACTGCAAAAAGAGAAAAAAAAGTAGTGAGGTAGTGTTCACGGGTTCAATGTCCGTTCAGAAATCGGAATGGCAGAGGGGAAGAAGCTGTTCCTGAATCATTGAGTGTGTGCCTTCAGGCTCCTGTACCTCCTTCCTGTGTATTCAAATGTTTTTAAGGGAAGCAGCTCCAGAGGGAGCAGAAACATGACTGAGGATTTTCAAAACTCACCAAGTTCCAGCAACATGCCATTAAATTGGAAAAGCCTGAAGCCAAGGCTCTTGTTTAAGTCAGGAGGGGGGTCAAAAATAGGACACTTTTGGCCAGTCAGCTTAAATCTGCTGTTGGAAAGATGTTAGGTTTGATCATCATTCAGCTAGTCATTTAGACAGGTTCAGTGCAGTCAACGTACTTTACAGAGGGCTGATCAGATTTCATTCTGTGGCTGTAACCATCAGTAAACATTCTGAATAGCAAAAATAAAACCACAGATGCTGCAACTCTCAAATAAAGAGAGAAGATGCTGGAACTATTTACCCAGTCAGGTGACAGCTGTGAAGAGAGAGGTGGAATTAAAATTTTAGGCCAATGGTCCTTCATGGGAACTAGAAATATAAGAAAACGTAGATTTAATGCTGCAGGCAGGCCAAGCAGTGGACGGAGCAGGGAGAATATCTGTACAGGGGTGGGGGAGGCAATTGAGGTTGTTCAGGCCACATTTAGTTCTGATGCGTTCCAAGTGAGCGATCTGATTGGTGGCATGAGAATGGAGGAGGGGTGGGTGAGAACAAGAAAACAGACCGTCCACGGCAGAAATCTGAACTAGAGGAGGATGCTGGAAATAATACGAGACACATCAAAGAGCATCTGTGGAGAGAAAAAAGCAAGTCAACTGTCAGAAGTGAGAGATCTGGCATTAGAACTGATTCGTTCTGACAATAAAAGGGAAGACTCCTTATCTCTGACCATCTGATTATGTTTTAGAGGCCGGCCGTATTTGTCACACGTACATCCCAACAGACAGTGAAATGGATCACTTGCATTAATGAATAACAGAATGCAAAGATGTGTTTACAATAGTGTGTGTCCGACAGAGTGACCAGCAGCACTGGGGCTCCACAGGGGACTGTCTTGTCTCCCTTTCTCTTCACCATTTACACCTCGAACTTCAACTACTGCACAGAGTCTTGCCATCTTCAGAAGTTTTCTGATGACTCTGCCATAGTTGGATGCATGAGCAAGGGAGATGAGGCTGAGTACAGGGCTACGGTAGGAAACTTTGTCACATGGTGTGAGCAGAATTATCTGCAGCTTAAATGTGAAAAAGACTAAGGAGCTGGAGGTAGACCTGAGGAGAGCTAAGGTACCGTTGACCCCTGTTTCCATCCAGGGGGTCAGTGTGGACATGGTGGAGGATTACAAATACCTGGGGATACGAATTGACAATAAACTGGACTGGTCAAAGAACACTGAGGCTGTCTACAAGAAGGGTCAGAGCCATCTCTATTTCCAGAGGAGACTGAGGTCCTTTAGCATCTGCCGGACGATGCTGAGGATGCTCTACGAGTCTGTGGTGGCCAGTGCGATCATGTTTGCTGTTGTGTGCTGGGGCAGCAGGCTGAGGGTAGCAGACACCAACAGAATCAATGAACTCATTCTTAAGGCCAGTGATGTTGTGGGGATGGAACTGGACTCTCTCACGGTGGTGTCTGAAAAGAGGATGCTGTCCAAGTTGCATGCCATCATGGTCAATGTCTCCCATCCACTACATAGTGTACTGGGTGGGCACAGGGGTACATTCAGCCAGAGACTCATTCCACGGAGATGCAACACAGAGCATCATAGGAAGTCATTCCTGCCTGTGGCCATCAAACTTTACAACTCCTCCCTTGGCAGGTCAGACACCCTGAGCCAATAGGCTGGTCCTGGACTTATTTCTTGGCATAATTTACATATTACTATTTAATTATTTATAGTTTTATTACTATTTATTATTTATGGTGCAACTGTAACGAAAACCAATTTCCCTCGGGATCAGTAAAGTATGATTATGACTATGTGCTGCTGGGCGGCTCGCGACTGTGGCTTTGCTTCCGGTGCCGATGTAGTATGAGCACAACTTACTAACGCTAATCTGTGCTCCGTGGGAATACGGGAGGAAAACAGAGCACCCAGGAGAAGTGCAAATGGTCACAGCAAGAACGTACACCTCCTTACCTCCACCGGTCTGAACTACACCCGATCGCTCTGTAAAAGCATCCTGCTGCTGTGCCAGGCCATTCATTCATAAGTGTTTAAGCTGACTGGTGCAGGTCCTAAGAGCAGCGCAAGCAGGCTGGGGCCATTTAGTTTCTACTTCCTGTGTGTTACACACCGAGCCAAGCAGACTCTAAAACACAGTTCATAGCCACTTCAATCAGTTGCAAAATAGATCCACAAATTCAATTAACTTCTCTCTCAGCAGGGGAGCACCCACTTTATAATTGCAATTGCAATCCTTTTTACACTCAGTTGCCACTTTAATTGAGATAGAGCGCAGAATAGGCCCTCCCAGCCCTTCAAGCCACGCCACCCAGCAACCAGCGATTTAACCCGAGCCTCTAATGAGACAATTTACAATCACCAAGTAACCTACCAGCCGATGCATCTTTGGGCTGTGGGAGGAAACCGGAGCACCTGGAGGAAACCGGAGCACCTGGAGGAAACCTACGCGGTCACGGGGAGAACGTACAAACTCCTTACAGGCAGGGGTGAGAATTGAACCCAGAACGCTGGTACTGTAAAGCATTGTGCTAACCACTACACCACTGTGCTACCCTGTATTATTATTATTAGGTACAAAGTCATCACTAATTGCATTGTTCGTGGTCATCTGCTGCCGTAGCCCATCCACTTCAAGGTTTGACGTGTCGTGCTTCTCCACACCACTGTTGAAACACGTGGTAATGGCTCCAATGTTTACCGTTCCTTTTGGAAAATGTGGAATTAACACAAGTAAAGAAAAGATCTGGGGAAATTTTGGACCAGAAAGAAAAGGACTGGAAGAGATACATGGACATTAGTATTCAAACACTATTATTAATATTTTTTTTATAATAACTACTAACATTATTTAGTTTAATAGAGTGGAATTACAATTGCACATAAACATCTATTTGAGTGCCAAATTATTTTCTATATTATCTCAGTGTGCACTTGTGAATGTACAAATTAATATAGATTTACTCACATAAAAAATGGAAAAGGTTATATAAGTTAAAAAAAGTTTGTGTATTACTTGTGAATACCGTATCCAAATAAAAATGAAATTAAAATAAAAAGAAACACATGGTAACCTGCGTTACCATCACCTTCCATTCAACTTGAGCCAGTCTGGTTATTCTCCTCTGACCTCTCTCATTGACCAGGTATTTTCGCCCACAGAATACCGCTCACTTGATGTTTTTTTTAATTCTGTGTAAACTCAGAAGCAGGAGCTCCCATCCTTTCTTTATGCCATGGAACCCTGACCATTAACCGAAAGGTTCTTGAAACCTAGGTTGGGAAGCTCTGCTCTAGAGACTGTTGTGCGTAAAATCCCAGGAAATCGGCAGCTTCTGGGATACTCAAACCACCCCATCTGGCACCAATAATCATTCAAAGTCACTTAGATCACATTTCTTCCCCATTCTGATGTTTGGTCTGAAAAATGACTGAACCTCTTGACCACGTCTGCAAGCTTTTATTCTTTGAGTTGCTGCCTCATGACTGCCTGATCAGGTATTTGCATTATCGAGCAGGTGTACCTAATAAAGTGGCCACTGGGTGTAGACGAAAGTTTAACCTCTAAACTAGTGAATGTCAGTGGTTATTGCATGCACCAAACAGGAAAGTTGGTGGTTTGATGCTGCACCCACCACTGGGTCAGAGTATAATCTACACAAATGCAGAAAAGGCAGCAATGAGCACTTCTGGGCCTAAGGTGAAAAGGTGATACATACTTTTCCTCAAGGCAGCCGCAGGAAAGGCGCATTTCCGGATGGCACATGAGCAAACTACCTCAGCAGTGTTGAAGCCTACAACTATATGGAATGCACCTAGTACTCGGGCACGGTGGTCAAACTGTTTATCTAAAGCTCTAGGCTACTGACTAGGTAATGGAGTTTTAATATCACTGCAATCTTTGGAAACAATTTCTGTAATTAAATATTGAGAAGTACAAGCTGCTTATCATGACAAAGCTAATGAATTGCTGCACGAGCCAATCTGTTTCAAAAATGTCCTTTGCAGAAGGAAACCTCTTGTCTTTAACTGCTCTGGTGTAGGTGTGTCACCAAGCCCACAGTATGGTTGCAGCAACAGCTCTATGACAGGTCAAGCTGACAAATTAAACCACCACAATAACGTACTTTACATCCATCCCTGGATTACACCAGCTCATCCCCGACCTTCTCAAGAGCAGCAAGAATGGCCACAAGTATCAGGCTTGTCAGAAGGCACACACGCCAAGAAATAAAAAGTCAAAATTAATGAAACCAGAAGCAGGCAGGCTTATCTAGTCCCCATAAAATTTTACATCTGCTGTAACACCAAAGCTCTTAACTTTCTACATTAACTAGCTGCTTACTGCAATGCAATACACACAAAATGCTCGAGGAACTTATCCTCTGTCATTAAGTATTAGGAACTAATACACAGTTTTATAGTTAGTTACTGCCTGTTGTGCCACTGGTGTTTGGGCCAGCATTGAAGGTCTCCATCTCTGTCATCTTCTCTGTTGAGCCCCCGCTGTGGTTCAGGGCCCTCATTTCTACCTCCATGGTACGATACCATTGCTTTTGGTCTCCTCCATTTCCTCTGCCTTTCAGGGGTTCAATGATGATGGCATTGGCCTCTCTTCTTGTATCGTGCACAATCCATCTCCAATGTTTGCTCACGGTTGTGACCATGTCCTCTTGGTGACACTGAAGGAGCAGGGCATGGCTGGAGACCTTCCCTGGCCCAAAGATGAAGAAGATGATGGCCTCCTGAAGATCTTCTAGAGGCACATGGTGAGGAGTGACGTCCGTTTGGCGAGGTCATTTTCTGTCCTGCGCCAGCATTCTGACCCATACAAGAGTGTGGACAGAATACATCTTTGCTACAGCTTCAGCTTGGTGTGGACGCTATGCTTGGTTAATCCCTATATATTGCTCATTGATCTGAAGAGGTTTCTAGACTTGCTGAGTCTGCACTAGATGTACTACAGTACTGTTGCTAGTATTCTAATTTGTTCTGTATTTCACTTAAATACATAACTTGTTAATCAATAGACAATAGACAATATTATCTATTGAGACAATAGACAATATTGTCTATTGAGACAATAGACAATATTGTCTATTGAGACAATAGACAATAGGTGGAAGACTCAGTTTGTCTTTCTTCATACCTCTTTAACTATTTCCATGAAATTTCAGCTAATTGGGCCAAAATGTACTGGTCCCAATTAACCAGAATCCACTGTAATTGCTGTAGGAGAAGGCACAGGGAAACCTTTACTACAGATTCATGATACAAACTGCCCCTGTTGGTGTTTTCTCATTTAAGCTCCGGTTTAAACCATTTCATAAATCCTCCCCCCCCCCCCCCCATCAAACTGAGGCAGTCGTACTTCTCCCAGCAGACGCCTATGCTCCAAATGAAAGGGTCCTCTAATTCTTGGCACCTATTTCTCTCTCTCTCTCTCTCTCTCTCTCCCTCTCTCCCTCTCCATACACACATGAGAATGCTGAATGTAATATTCTTTATATTCCAGCTGAGTTTGGCTAAAACTAAAGGAACACAATCACACAAAATGCTGGAGGAATTCAGCAGGCCAGGCAGCATCTATGAAAATGAACAAACAGTCGATGTTTTGGGTCGAGACCCAAAACTGGAAATGAAGGGGAGAAATCAGCGTAATAAGGTGGGGAGGGGAAGAAGAAATTACAACGTTTAAACTATGTGGGTTCAGATCCTTTGGTTTCTGGAGTTTGGATCTAACCTGTGCTTGCTAATTGTGTGTTAAAAGCACTGAGTTGTTCAGGGCTAACTCCAGACATGCCCGGTAAGGCGGAGATTAGAAATAGTTGTCTAGAGATCAGACTTGTCTGTAAACATCAGCTTATGCACAAGTTGTTTTGTAAACACCAGGCTACTGCAGTGAAAATTCACATACTTACTCCTGGTCGTCAGGAAGTCAGTCCCTGTTCCTCCTGGTAGGATTAAGAACACAAGAAATAGGAGCTGAAGTAGGCCAAAGGGCCTATCAAGCCTGCTCCACTATTCAATAAGATCATGGCAACCTGACCATGGACTCAGCTTCACCTACCTGCCTAACTTTTCTCCATAATCCTTAATCCATTACTATTCAAGAAATGGGTGTTGGGGTGGAGATACGTCTCTACCGAAAGAGGTGAAAGGCCTTACCTCCCTCCACTAGCATCATGTGAGAAACAAAGATTATATTTAATTTTTACATTTTACACTTAGTTGTACAACAAAAAAAAATCACCTAATTTTGTCTGTTTATATAAAATATCAAGTTCAAGGCATTTTATTAAATCAATAGTGTATTAATAGGGTGGTGGGGTGGAGATACGTTTCTACCAAATGAGGTGTAAGGTGCTCCTTCCCTCTGCCAGCCTGCAGGTCACCCTTGGGCAAGGTGTAGCACCTGCTTAGTGTCCTCGCCACCCCCCCCCCCACCCCGATCAGGGTCACTTGAAGCCATGGAAGCAAGTGGTGGATGGTCGTATGAGCAGCTGGTGCATATCACGAGGCCTGGTTATGCGACCACTGACGCCAGGCAGACAATCTCTGAAGAGTATTGATAATGGCTGGGGTCACCCGTCTTGTAAAGACGCTGCCCAGAAGGCAAACCACTTCTGCAGAGAGACTTGCCAAGAACAATCATTCTCATGGGTAAAACCATGGTCGCCCATGTCATACCACACAGCACGTAATGATGACGATGATGATGCAAGAATGTGCCTTCAGCACATTTAATGAGGAACCTTCTACAGCTTCACTAGAATTCCGCAGATTCATAACTCTCCAGGAAAAATAGTTACTCCTCCTCTCCATCAATTCTCTCTGGTTCACTTGAAGGAGGTGCCAACGATAAGACTGCACTGGGGTATCAATGTTGCACCCTCTGCCCCTGCCTCACTCAATATTTCCACATTCCTCCTTCTCGCTGCCATTGATCAAATATTGGTACGTCAGCTGGACTCGAACATGCAACTCACCAAACACACAGCTCCTGGTGGAAAGGGCCGGGACGGTGCCCCCACCCCTCAGCTGCCTTTCCAACCGGGACTAGAAGTGAGCAAACTCCAATCCTTTAAACTGTTTTTAATCTCTCTCAAGCAGTGCACAATTGGAATTCGTCCCTCAAAAATCTCCACCCAAGTGAGCAAGACTGTAAGGGGCTGATGGCTCAATTGGAAAACACATTTTAGCATGGAGCCCAGACAATCAGAAGATTTGAACCCAGATTGTTTGCTTTAGCTGATCTCCGCTGGATTCTAATAAATGTCCAATCACCATTCAGCAACCTCTACTGACAGTGATCCAAACCTACTGAGAGTTCCACAACTGTTTTGATTCTAGTGAGAAACTTAGAAGAAACCAAATCTCTGGCTTGGTCTGCGACTCAAAGAGTTGGGTGAGAGGATACTATAAAGAGAGCCTGATGTGGTAACATCACCATAAGACCAGAAAGCTATTAGACATAGGAGCAGAATTAGGCCATTTGGCCCATCACGTTTGCTCTGCCATTTGAACGTGGCTGATTTATTTTCCTTATCAATCTCATTCACCTGCCCTTTTCCTATAACCTTTGACATCCTTATTAACCAAAAACCTATCAACCTCTGCTTGAAATACACCCAATGACTTGGCCTCCACAGATGTCTATGCCAATGAATTCCGCATATTCACCACCCTCCGGCTAAAGAAGTTCCTCCTCATCTCTGTTCAAATAGGACATCCTTCTACTCTGAGGCTGTGCTCTCTGGTGCTGGACTCTCCCATTAATGAAAACAAATACTCTGTCCTGGCCTTTCAACATTCGATAGGTTTCAATGAGATCCCTCCTCATTCTTCTAAACTCCAGCGAGTATAGGCCCAAACCCATCAAACCCTCTTCATACATTAACCAACTGTAATATAGTTTTAAAAATAAGTGCTTCCTACTATTTTCTTCAACTTCCACAACTCAATCACATCAAAGTGAATAGCGGATTTCTTTTGTTAAATTTTCAAGTGAAAACAATTTCTACAGATGTACTCTTGAAAGCTTCCTGAATGTTGCATCATGGTTTACTTTGGCAATTGTAATGTGCAGTGCAGTGCTGTGACTGTGACCCAAGTCACTTGAGACACACTGAAGCTGGTGGTGTACTTCAGAAGTCTTCCTTCATTATGACAAGCGGCCATTCTCCTGGAGACCCTCTTGTGACGGTCTCACAAACTCAAAGAACATCACATTTTTATACCCTTAAGACCAAAGGTAACAGCCGGCAATTCAACACAATTTCAACAGTTACAATGACATTGTTTACTTCATAATTTTGGGCTGACAATGCTTCCTTTGAATTTCATATCTACAATGGAAGATGCCTCTGAGTGTTCAAGCACCTTTGCTAGGACAAGGTAATTCACACAGATGGTCCGAAAGCTTCAGGAGATGAGATCCCAGGCACCCAAAATTAATGTTGTTCAGACTGCCACTGAGTACACAAATATCCTGACTATTGATTGCCTATACCTGTGACCGTGTTTGATTTGATAAATGGTAACATCTGTCATTTATAATAACATCTGCCAACTTGAACTTAAGTCGCAATGGTGCAAGTAACTTGGCTCATGTTGCCTGGTTTGATGCCAGCCAATTAACATTACCCCATTGTCATACACGAGAACATCTTACGGTCACTTCACTTTGCAAACCACATCTCTTCACAGCCAACTGCCTGCTGTGAGCCGGCCTGTGCACCACAGAGAGCATTTAAAAAGGTGTCCTGTTAACCTCAAACCAGTTTCTACTTACAATTTACGTTAAGAATTGAATTCTGGTTCTTGTTTGAATTAATATCTGATATATTCATGTAACTCCAAACTATTCCCTGGACCAAAAGAAGCTGCGAAGTAGTGGACTCTGGCCCATACGTCATAGGCACATCTCTTCCAACCATCGGCAGTGTCTACAGATGAAACTGCCTCAAGATAGCAACACCTATTATCAAGTACCCCCCTCCATCTGTGCCATGCCATCTTTTTGCAGCTACCGTTGGGCAGAAAGATCAGAAGCCCGACTTGCGCAACACCATGTTCAGGAACAGCTATTTCCCGTCAGACATTTGATTCCTGAACCAACCAAGAAAGCCACGATCGCTAACTTTACCAACACTATTACCACTTTGATGGCTTTGCACTAAAATGGACTTAACTTCTAATTATGTTCTGTCTTCTGTGTTATGTGCCTTTTTTGCTGCTGCAAGGAAGTTTTCCACTGAACCTGTGCACCGATGTGCTTACCCATGACAATAAATCAGAGTTTGAATTGGAGGTAATGACAGAAGCCTTCCGAAGGCAGATGATGGGAGGACAGGATTACAGTACATATTGTTGCTCTGGACAGCTTGATGCAGCTACAGTAAGTACCAGGATCCTTACTGCAGTCTACGGAACACTAGTCAGTCAAGATCCCACAGCACCAGGTCATACAGTCGAACTTCTGTCGGTTTCATTTGGATGGGATGGTAAATGAATCCACTCACGTGACCCAATATGACAAGTGCAGGACAAATATACACTCACTTGCACTTTATTACGTACCTCCTGTATCTAATAAAGTGGCCACTGAGTCTATGTATGTGGTCTTCTGCCACTGTAGCCCTTAACACTTCAAGATGCTCGTCTGCACACTACTGTTACCACTGCCCTCCTCTCACCTTGAACCATTCTGGCAATCTTCCTCTGACCTCTCTCATTAGGAAGGCATTTTCATCCACGCACCTGCCACTCGCTGGATGTTCTTTTTTATTTCTCTGTAAACGCTAGAGACTGTTGTGCATGAAAATCCCAGGAGATCAGCAGTCTCTGAGATCCTCAAACCACCCCATCTGGCACCAACAATCATTCCATGGTCGAAGTTACTGAGATCACATTTCTTCCCCCATTCTGATGATTGGTCTGAATAACAACTGAATCTCTTGACTTTGTCTGCATGCTTTTATGCACTGAGTTGCTGCCACATGACTGGCTAACTAGATAATGGCATTAACAAGGCAGGTGAACAGGTGTACCTAATAAAATGGCCATTGAGGGTAGAATGTTACACCGACTTCACAAAGCACCAGAGTCACACCAGTTGCCGCTCACCTTAATTACTTTGGGGATGAAAGGGTGGGGAGGGGATTGTAGAGAGAATTGGGGCTGAGAGGTGATGCGGACAGTTTGGGAAATGATCAGCGAGTGCTGTGGAGGAGGTCACGCAAAGAGTGGCGGGTCAGAGGCCGCAGGAGAGAGACACCACATGGGGGAAACCTGGCTCTGTCTCTGCCTTGGGTGGAAAAGGGAGCATTGGACAGAGGGGCCAAAATTGCAGAAATCTGTCACTACTTCAAGTATCAGTGAAAGAACTTCTTGAAACCAGTAACATCGGAATCAGAATCAGATTTAACAGCACCAGCATATGTCATGAAATACGTTAACTTTATGGCAGAAGTACAGTGAAGTACATGATAAATAAATGGAGAAAAAAACTATATATATATATATATATACCTGTTAAATAGTTACATTAAACTAAATAGCGCAAAAAAAATGAATAAAAAAACTAGTGAGGTGGTGTTCACGGGTTCAATGTCCATTTAGAAATTGGACA
This sequence comes from Mobula birostris, assembly GCF_030028105.1. Taxonomy (NCBI): domain Eukaryota; kingdom Metazoa; phylum Chordata; class Chondrichthyes; order Myliobatiformes; family Myliobatidae; genus Mobula; species Mobula birostris. The sequence continues at coordinate 9,629,987 of NC_092399.1, forward strand.
GCGGAGGGGAAGAAACTGTTCCTGAATCGCTGAGCGTGTGTCTTCAGGCTTCTGTATCTCCTACCTGATGGTAACAACGAGAAGAGGGCATGTCCTGGGTGGTGGGGGACCTTAATCATGGACGCCACCTTCCCCAGGCCCCGCTCCTTGAAGGTGTCCTGGATACTACGGAGGCTAATACCCATGATGGAGCTGAGTAATTTTACAAGTCTCTGCAACTTACCTTCCATCTTGTGTAAAAGCCACCCCCCCCACCCCCATACCAGACAATACGTGGGCTGCCTGCTTTTTCAAAAAAATGGTGTTACAAAGACTTACTAACTAGACACCTTATGCACAAAACCGAGCCATGGCAAATCACTCTGCCCTTCTGATTGGGGCCAACGCTGAAAATATCAAGTGTCACTGGCTGAAAGGATGTGTTTGTTTTCTACCTCATGTCAGAGCCCAGTTAGTGGATCTTTGTGTGCAATAAATGTCCATCATCCCCCATTATCTCCACCCATCCCCACTTACCTCTCCCATCACCTGGTCTCACCTATCACCTCCCAGCTTCTCACATCATTCCCCCTTCCATGATCCCCACTTAACTTCCCCTTCACATGCCAGCTTCTACTACCTACCCTCTCCTCCACTTTCTTATTCCAACTTCTGCCTCCTTACTTCCCAGTCCTGATGAAGGATCTCAGCACAACATGTCAACTGTTTATTCCCCTCCATGGATACTGCCTGACCTGCTGGGTTCCTCCAGCATCCTGCGTGCCCAAGATTTCGTTATGTGGCACCGTAGCATGACCGTTAGCACAATGCTTTACAGCACAGGCAAACTAGGTTCAATTCTCACCACTCCATAAGACCAGAAGACCATAAGATATAGGACCAGAAGTAGGCCATTCAATCATGGGCTGATCCATTTCTTCCAGTCATCCCCACTCCCCTGCCTTCACCCCATACCCTTTGATGCCCTGGCTAATCAAGAACCTATCTATCTCTGCCTTAAATACACCCAATGACTTGGCCTCCACAGCCGCTCGTGGCAACAAATTCTCCACAGATTTACCACCCTCTGACTAAAGTAATTTCTTCGCACCTCAGTTATAAATGGATGTTCTTCAATCCTGAAGTCGTGTCCTCTTGTCCTAGGCTCCCCTACCATGGGAAATAACTTTGCCATATCTAATCTGTTCAGGCCCTTTAACATTCAGAATGTTTCTATGAGATCCCCCCTCATTCTCCTGAACTCCAGGGAATACAGCCTAAGGGCTGCCAGGTATTCCTCATACGGTAACTCCTGTAAGGAATTTGTACATTCTCCCCGTGATCGCGTGGGTTTCCTCCGGGTGCACTGGTTTCCTCCCACAGTCCAAAGACCAGTTGGTGGGTTAACAGGTCACTGTAAACTGTCCTGTGATTTGGCTCAAATTAAATCGGGGAATTGCTGGGTGGCTTGGCACTGTATCTCAATCAATCAACCAATAAATAAATTAATCAATCAAGTAATTAATTGATTTCCAGCATGGGGAGAATCTTTCATGCATCTGAAATGTTGTTGGGAGTCCTGATGAAGCGCTTGGCCCAAAACATAGGCTATGTCCACACTAGACCGGATAATTTTGAAAATGTTGGTTTCCCGTAAAAACGACAGGCGTCCACACCAGGCATTTTTGAAAGTACCTCCGTCCACATTAAAATGGGTATTTGGGCGAATCTCCTCCTACTGGGCATGCACAGGACACATCTACAAAAAACAAGTGAAGGGGAAATGGTATAGTATTTCTGTTTCTGCGGCCGCATTGTGCTAGTTCCATTGGGAGTCATGCACCATCTGTTCCAGCACGTCATGGCAGCGTTTTTAAAAAGCTCCGGTTACCCCGTACACACTACAACACCCAACCGGCGTTTTCAGATTTATACACTTAAGACAGCATTTTAGAAAAGCTCTATTTTCACGGGAGGAAAACGCCATTTCAGTGTGGACGGAGGGTCAAAATGAAGAGAAAAGGCTTTGGTTAAGGATTTATCCGGTCTAGTGTGGACGTAGCCATCTGCATTACTGCATCTCACTAATAGTAAGTTCTCAGCTCATTATCATATTGTTAGGCAATTACCTTTCATCGTCAAGGTGGCCAAGTATACTTCAATCAATTAGAAGCAACTTGTTAGAAGTTGAGGGAGTTTTGATCAGTGTTTGAATCTGCCTTTCATTAGAATGTCAAGAAGTATTGACTTTTTACACTGGTTCCTTATGTGCTGTAATGGGTTGGCGAATAATAAAACCATCTTCAACTACAGCTACACTGGAACTGGAGTTAACTATCTGTCTAGCTTAAGAAATGGGGAAAACGATTGTGTAAGGGCAGAATACGTTGCCTACTCATTTCTCTACATAGATGCTGCCTGACCTGCTGAGTTCCTCCAGCATTTTGTCTGCATTGCTTGGGATTTTAATTCTGCAGCTCTATTCACACAGTAACCTGTATTTGACAGGTTGTACAAGGAGGCAGTGTATTGGATAACACTTCCTGAATCCATTTTGAGATGAAATTTGAGGCGGTTCTGTTTCCAACATTTCCAACAATTAACATCGCTCATCCTGTTTATGCCATGCTCCATTTTTATTCCAATTTCTTTTTTTTTTAAACAATAAAAGGAATTCAGGTGTCAGTTCCTGCCTGGGATGTTGACAAAACAGTTTAGCTGGTGGCCCATTGACTCCCCTTTTAGCGTTTGTCCGTCATACGCCATGGCTTATGACGTGGGCGATCATGGCCTTTTGACCATGATTGTTCTTGCAATTTTTTCTACAGAAGTGGTTTGCATTTCATCTTCAGGGCAGTGGCTTTACAAGACAGGTGACGTCAGCCATTATCTATACCCTGGTGGCAGTGGTCACATAACCAGGATTTGCGATGTGCACCGGCTGCTCATACAACCATCACATGACCCTGATTGGAGGGCTAAGCAGGGGCTACACCTTGCCCAAGAGGGAAGGAGTGCCCTACACCTTCTTTGGTAGAGACAAATTTCCAGCCCCGTAAGCAGTACAGTACACGCAAAAGTTAGTCTCAGGACTTCCCACACTCTGTGGAATCCTCTGTGGGTGCAGAGGATTCACCAGAGTTTGACCATGTCTCTTAGAGCAGGGTCACCGTAGGTCATGTATTACAGCTGTTTCTCCCTGGGAATTCTAACTATTGCAATGTGTTTCAATCAGTGGCCCTGCTGAAGAAAACACAGGGTCAGCAAACAGCAGGATGGGTGTCCTGTCCCTTCCGTGTGCGGTGGGGGGAGTCACAACAAGGAGCCAGAACATCTGCTCTGCCGCTGCCAGCTTCCTATCAAAGAGTCACAAATGTAATGAGTACCACCATTCAGAGGATGAGGCTCAGTCACCAAGTATGTTCTGGTCAGACTTACAGCTGGCCGGTGGTGAGGAGGCAGACCTCGACCTCGAGGCCAGTGGTCCCAGTTCAAACCCCAACCAGCTCCTTGCACACTTTCCCTTCATGCTGGGTTGAGCGCCAAGCTAGCAACTCGGCCCCATAAAAAACGGACAAATGCCAAAGGAATGGCAAGGTTGCCACCCGACGCACCGCAAGCCACGGGGAGGTATTAAATAAAAACTGGACGGTTTATAGAGGCTAATGAAAGGAAGGGAAATGGAAGCAGGTGCTGGGACCAGGAAGGAGATGTCACTGTGGATGCTAGTTAAGGGACATGGAAATAGAGCAAGAACGTGACACTGATCATGAAGATCCATCACTGTCTAATTGAGGGGTTCCCAATATTTTTTTATACCATGGACCAATACTATTAAGCAAAAGGTCTGTGGATCCCAGGATGAGAACCCCTGGTCTAATTCAGTGGTCAGACTCTGTGTGTGTATGAGTGGGTGGACTGGAGGGAGGGAAGGGGTTTGTTTTGTTCCTTTTTTGTCCTGTTATTCTGTTGTTGTTGCTTCTATTATTCTGCTGAACACTCTGGGCATGCTGCTTTGGAGCCGAAATGTTTGACGACATTGCCTGCTTGGGTTGTGTTGGTCGCTAATGTAAAAAGGCGCTTTTCACCGTATGTTGGAAATTCCTAGAAGCGTGGTTTTCCGCGAGCAGTTCTGCAAACAAACACATAGACCTTAGTCCTGTTTAGGAGCCGATGCAGGAGAAATTCCTGCCCACGACACACACAGAGTTCACCGCACAGCCGATCAGCAACAAGATTTCCTCCCCACACCGAGTTTCCGAAATGATGACCAAACGCTGATTGAAAAGTAAAGAAGGGCCAAGCATTCAGGGGACGCACCACAATCAACAGTGCGCTGATGATGTTTCCTCGCGTGGTGGCGAACCGTTGCCAAGTAAATTGCCAAGGTCAGAGAACAACTCAACCCAGCCATTTTTCCCTGTATGTTTCCATAAATGAATCTCAATCTGAGATCGAAAGGCTGTCTCCTGCTTTTTTTTTTAACGTTTACTATTTTTATTGGAATTTTTTTGTTTCTTAATCCCCAGATGGAACTTCTTTTCCTCTTTGTGGCAGAACAAAGCCACGGTCGGAGCAGCTGCTTAGCGATGGTAACGGGGTGGAATGGCGGATGGTTGAAGGCTGCTGGGGGCGTCTCCGCACAGAAGAAATGTGAATGCTGAACGAGCTGAGTCACCCTGGCTAAGGCAGGTTGGGGTGGGGAAGCTTCCCTGATCGATTGTGACCATCCTCTCCACCTCCCCCCCCCCCCCCCCCCCCCGGTCGACAGGAAGAGCAGGAAGGCAGGAAGGGGTGTCCTCAGGGAATACGGGAAGCGAACATCAGTTTGGGGAAGAAGTATGGGGAGGGTCAAGGGGGAAAGAGGATGGAGAAGGGAGGAGAGGGTAGCTAGACTCCAAGGTAGAGAAGGGGAAGTGGTGAGCAGGGTGGTGGAGGGGGATAGGACACAGGAAGCAATTGGACATGTGAATTTTGGAGGGGATAGGGGAGGGAGGGAGCTGCTATTTCTTTTTCTGACCTGCTTCCTTGTGGAGAGCACTGTAATTTCAGGGCAGCACACACAAAATGCTGGGGGAACTCAGCAGGCCAAGCAGCATCTATGGAGAGGAATAATCAGTCGACGCTTTAAGCCAGGTGTTTCCAACCTGGGGTCCACGGACACTTCGGTATATGGTGGCATCCATGGCATAAAGGTTGAGAACCCCCGTTTCAGGCTGAGAACCTTCATCAGTTCCTCATGTGTGTTGCTCTGGAGTTTCTGCAGAATCTGTTAAGCCCTGTCAGGATGGTGGCGTGCTCTGCTATTACCAGGTATCCAGGTACAGTCCCTGCACACAGACTGGATAAGCGCCATCTGATACTTCTTGTTTTTAAACACGTTCCTGACTTTTCTTTATAAGTTCGCAGTAGGGTGCTAGTCTGACAGAGACCCTCCACTCAGAGCACTACGAAAGGATGAACTTCGATTGCTACACCAGTGTCCGGTCAGAACACTGACACAATGTAATTAAAGGGTGAAAAATGTACGATTTTCGAACACACCAAGATTCTGACCATGCCATGCACAGAAGACTTTAAACATCAGATGCTGCCTTTTGTATTCAATTGCATTAAAAGTAAAATCAATATGCACCCCTTGGGACCAATTCTGAACATAGTTCTCATGGTATAACTACCTTCCTAGAGAGTATTATAGGAATATCATTTGTCTGGATATAATTGACTCTCTTTTCCATTGATAGTACCAGACTTCTGAATGCCCAGCTTTTTTATTTTCAGATATTTAGTATCAGCCGTTTTTTGCTCTTGTATCATTATTTGTCACACACAGGGACATGAACAGAAGGAGTTACTGCACAAAAACTGATGGTGGTTTATCTTGAGAAATATCATAGCCACGGTCAAAGAGCAAATTCCAACGCCAGGCTAACTGCTCACTAACTTAGCAGCAGGAATGTCTGGATTAAAGTTCTGGCATTCAATGTCAGTAAGACGAAAGAGCTGATTGTGGACTTCAGGAAGGGTAAGATGAAGGAACACATACCAATCCTCATAGAGGGATCAGAAGTGGAGAGAGTGAGCAGCTTCAAGTTCCTGGGTGTCAAGATCTCTGAGGATCTAACCTGATCCCAACATATCAATGTAGTTATAAAGAAGACAAGACAGCGGCTATACTTCATTAAGAGTTTGAAGAGATTTGATATGTCAACAAATACACTCAAAAACTTCTATAGTTGTACCATGGAAAGCATTCTGACAGGCTGCATCACTGTCAGGTATGGAGGGGCTACTGCACAGGACTGAAAGAAGCTGCAGAAGGTTGTAAATCTCGTCAGCTCCATCTTGGGTACTGGCTTACAAAGTACCCAGGATATCTTCAGGGAGCAGTGTCTCAGAAAGGCAGCGTCTATTATTAAAGACCTCCAGCACCGAGAGCAAGCACTTTTCTGACTGTTACCATCAGGGAGGAGGTACAGAAGCCTGAAGGCACACACTCAGCGATTCAGGAACAGCTTCTTCCCCTCTGCCAACCAATTCCTAAATAGACTTTGAAGCTTTGGACACTACCTCACTTTTATATACAGAGTATTTCTGTTTTTGCACATTTAAAAAATAATCTATTCAATATATGTAATTGATTTACTTGTTTATTTATTATATTTTATTTTATTTATTATTATTTTTTTCTCTCTCTCTGCTAGATAATGTATTACATTGAACTGCTGCTGCTAAGTTAACAAATTTCATGTCACATGCCGCTGATAATAAACCTGATTCCGATTCTGAAGTATATTTATTATCAAAGTATGCACACATTATAGATTCAACTCCGTGCAGGCAGGTACAAAACAAAGAAACCCAAAAGGCTCTTTGTTTTCTTTGCCACCAGTAAGTAGACACTGGGCTACAGCAATTTCAGAGGGATTATCCTGGACCCAGCCTGTAAAAGCAATTTCAAAAAACGCACGGCAGCACCTCTACTTCCTTAGGAGTCTGTGGAGATTTAGCATGACATCATAAACTTTGACAAACTTCTATAGATGGGTAGTGGAGAGTGTATTAACTGACAGCATCACGGCCTAGTATGAAAACACCAATACCTTTGAACAGAAAATCCTACAAAATATAGTGGATTCGGCACAGTACATCACAGGTAAAGCCCTCCCAACCACTGAGCACATCTACATGAAACACTGTCGTAGGAAAGCAGCATCCATCACCAGAGATCCTCACCACCCAAGCCATGCTCTTTTTTCACTGCTACCATCATGTTGAAGGTACAAGAGCCTCAGGACTCAAACCACCAGGTCAAAGAACAGTTACTACCCCTCAACCATCAGGCTCTTGAACAAAAGGGGATAACTGCACTCATTTGCCCATCCATTGAGATGTTCCCACAATCAGTGATCTCACTTTAAGGACTCTTTATCTTGTTACGGAAACTATAGAAAAACTACAACACGGAAACAGGCCTTTTGGCCCTTTTTGGCTATGCCAAACTATTTTCTGCCTAGTCCCACTGACCTGCACACGGACCATATCCCTCCATACACCTCCCATCCATGTATCTGTCCAATTTATTCTTAAATGTTAAAAAAGAACCCGCATTTACACCTCGTCTGGCAGCTCATTCCACACTCCCACCACTCTCTGTGTGAAGAAGCCCCCCCTAATGTTCCCTATAAACTTTTCCCCCCCTCACCCTTAACCCATGTCCTCTGGTTTTTTTCTCCCCTTGCCTCAGTGGAAAAAGCCTGCTTGCATTCACTCTAGGAGCTAGGGCTTTACTCTTTGGAGAGAAGGAGGATGAGAGGAGACATGATAGAGTTGTACAAGATAATAAGAGGAATAGATAGAGTGGATAGCCAGCGCCTCTTCCCCAGGGCACCACTGCTCAATACAAGAGGACATGGCTTTAAGGTAAGGGGTGGGAAGTTCAAGGGGGATATTACAGGAAGGTTTTTTTACTCAGAGAGTGGTTTGTGCGTGGAACGCACTGCCTGAGTCAGTGGTGGAGGCAGATACACTAGTGAAGTTTAAGAGACTACTAGACAGGTATATGGAGGAATCTAAGGTGGGGGCTTATATGGGAGGCAGGGTTTGAGGGTCGGCACAACATTGTGGGCCGAAGGGCCTGTACTGTGCTGTACTATTCTATGTCCTATGTTCTATACCCATCATAATTTTATATACCTCTATCAAATCTCCCCTCATTCTTCTACGCTCCAGGAGATAAAGTCCTCACCCATTCAACCTTTTTCTGTAACCAAGTTTCTCAAGTCCCGGCAACATCCTTATAAACCTTCTCTGCACCCTTTCAAATTCTCATATTCTTGGTATTTATTGCTATTTATTTATATTTACATTTACACTGTTTGTTGTCTTCTGCACTCTGGTTGATCTTTCATTGATGCTGTTGTAGCTACTATTCTAGGGATTTGCTGAGTATGTCCACAGGGGAATAAATCTCAGGTTGTATATGGTGACATTTATGTACTTTAACTAAACCAGAAAGTTTAGCTCAGACTGCAGAATTTTTAACATTGCACTACATCATCTCTCATTCAGTCTTACAACTGGCCTGCAGCGCCTACTCAAAGAAACTAGGCACGGGGGTGGGCATTAATCCTAGTTGACGCATCTTCCATAGAATCCAATAATAATAATGTTCAAAGTTGAAGAAATGTATTTGACCCTTTATTAAGGAAATAGCAAAACAAAAGCGATAAAAAAAATGAAACTAAAGCTAACAAAATTAAGTGAAGTTAAATACAAACGATTAAATGAATTAAATGGTCAATAAGGTATCACCGGGACATATTCCCTAGTTCTACACTAACCAGACTGACCTGAAAAAGCATGAACATGTCATTAAAACTCTTCTACCCCCACCACCCACGTGACTGGCTCTCATGATAAACATGTAACACAGAATACAATGCAGAAGAAAACAGATGCATGGCTCCCGTGTGGCCATAAAGTTCACTATTTTTGCTATCACGTTTGCCAGGTAAATCAAAAGCAGAGCCAACTCTGGGCAAACGTGTTGTATGTCCGCCATGTTCACGGCAACATCAGACCGAAAAATTCTAAACACGCAAGTCTCTGCAGATCTGGAAATCCTGATGAAGGGTCTGGGTCCCAGCACCTTGCACGCGCTTCTCTGAAAAATTCTATTTACAGACATGCAAAAATTGTGGTCATACAATCAAATGTGGAGGAATTAAATTTTAAAAAAAAATCTGAAAATCAAACCTAGTCATCATTTTGATTATCAGCAAGGGGACCTGAAACTCATGGCTGGTGGATGTCGAACTGACCACAATATTTAGAAACTCTCTGGATGAAGGCGTGTTGAGTCATAACCCATAGAGCATAATCTGGACAATGGGATTATTCTGAAATCTACTGGTGCCCAGCACGGACACAGTGGGACAAACCGCTGCTGCCTGTAATGAGTTTGTACGTCCTCCCCGTGGCCAGTGGGTTTCCTCTGGGTGCTCTGGTTTCCTCCCACAATCCAATGACATACTGGTAGGTTAATTGGTCATTGTAAATTGTCCCCCGATTAGGGTAGGGCTAAATTGGGGTCATCGAATAAACAGTCAACGTTTAGTGTTCTGACATCTCTGCCTGAGACATGGACTGTTTATTCCTCTCCATAGATGCTGCCTAACCAGCTGAGTTCCTTCAGCACTTTGTGTGTGTGTTGCTCGAAAACAAACATTAAGTGACCCCGAACAGGTCCCAGGGAATCACGGAGATGAGAAAATCTGCAGTTGCTGGAAATCCAAGGCGTCACACAGAAAACGCTGGAAGAACTCTGCAGGTCAGGCAGCATCTGCGGAAAAGAATAAACAGTCGACGTTTTGGGCCAAGGCCATTCTTCAGGACTAAGAGGGAGAGGGAGAGATGCCTGAATTAAATGGTGGGGGGAGGGGAAGAAGTCAAGCTAGAAGGTGATAGGTCAAGCCAGCTGGAGGGAGAGGTCAAGGGCAGGAGAGGAAAGAATCTGATTGGAGAGGAGGGTGGACAATAGGAGAAAGGGAGGGAGGAGGGGACCCAAAGGAAGTGATAGGCAGCGGAGAAGAAATGACAGAGTGGGAAATGGGGGGGGGGGGAGAATTTTGTTCACCAGAAGGAGAAATTGATATTCATACCATCAGGTACACAGGTGTTGTTCCTCCACCTGGAGAATGGCCTCATTTTGCCAAAAGAGGAAGCCATGGGCCGACATGTCGGAACGGGAATGCGGATGGGAATTAAAATGTTTGGCCACCGGGAAGTCCAGCTTGTGGCGGACGGCGTGGAGGTGCTCGATAAAGCAGTCCCCCAATTCACAACAGGGCCTCACCACTGTAGAGGAGGTCACTTCAGGAGCACCAGAACAACAGGCGACCCCAGTAGATCCAGAGAATGTTTTGGTCACATACTGAAAATCTGATTAGGTGCAAAGTGAAAGCTAGATTCAAGAGTCAGAGTCATACAGAATGGAAAACAGCCCTTTGACCCTGCCAATCACAAAGCATCAATTTACATTAGTTCTATTTTTTTCTCCCCCACATTCCCATAATCTCCACCTCCCCCTGAAATCTACAACCCATCTACAGACTACAGGCTATTTATTTGCGGCAAGATGTGGGAAGGAAATGCAAAGAATGTGCAGACCCCACAGTTAATGCCAAAGAGTCAGGACTGAACTTGGCATTTTGAAATTGCCTGAGGCACTGGTAAGACTTCAGAAGAACGAACCATTCATCTAAAAGCCCATTAAAGGGACAAAACAAAGAGAGGTGAGCCCCAGCAATCAGTATCGAATCGATGAGGAACACCACAGTTAGGATGGCCTGGTCCTGGTCAGAACTGCATCAACTTTTATAGGATCCTACTTGGATCCAAATCAACATCCCCAACATTAAAACATGTTCTGGTTTACCAGACTCAATCAGCACGCAAACATGCAGAACTAATACAATATTCTTAAAGGACTTAGCAGGTCCAGCAGCATCTATGGAGAGGAATAAACACAGAGTCATAGAACGTTACAGCACAGAAAAAGGACCTTTGGCCCACCTAGTCCATGCTAAACCATTAATCTGCCTAGTTCCATAGACTTGCACCCGGACTGTAACCCCCCATGCCCCTCCCATCCACGTACCTATCCAAATTACTCTCAATTGTTGAAATCAAACCCACATCCACCTCTTGCACGGGAAAGTCATTCCACACTCTCATCACCTTCTGAGTGAAGAAGCCTCATCTCATGTTCCCTTAACCCATGACCTCTAGTTGTAGTCTCGCCCTGCTTTCATTTACCCAATCTATACCCGTCATAATTTTGTATACCTCTATGAAATCTCCTCTCAGTCTTCTACGTTTTAGGAAATAATGTCCTAATCTATTCAATTTTCCCCTATATTTCAGGTCCTCAAGTCCCAGCAACATCCTTGTAATTTTTTTCTGCACTCTTTCGATCTCATTTACATCTTCCCTCCAGGTAGTTGGCCAAAACTGAATACAATGCTCCAGATCAGGCCTCACCAATGTCTTATACAACTTCAACATAACATTCCATCTCCTGTACTCACTACCTTGACTTGTGAAGGCCAATGTGCCAAAAGCTTTCTTTACAACCCTATCCACCTTTGACACCACTTTCATGGAATAAAGAATCTGTATTCCCAGTTCCCTTTGTTCTATCACTCTCCTCACTGCCCTACCATTCTCTCTGCAAGACCTGCCCTGGTTGAGCCTTCCAAGGTGGAACACCTCTCACCTGTCTGAATTAAATTCCATCTACCATCTTTGCAGCTGGTCCAGATCCCAGTACAAGCTTTAAGAGTCATCCACACGGCCCACCCCCCCCCCGAATCCCAGGGTCCTGTGCAAATTTGCTTATCCAGTTTACCGCATTATCATCCAAATCATTGATTTAGATGTCAAAGAACAAAGGACTCAGCACCGATCCCTGAGGCTCACCACTAGTCACAGGCCCCCCATCAGAGAGGCAACCATCTATTACCAATCTCTGGCTCTCCTGTACGCCAGTGTCTAATCAAATTTACTACCTCATCTTGAATGTCAAGACATGAACCTTCTTGACCAACATCCTATGTGAGACCCTGTTAAAGGCATTGCTAAAGCTCCATGTAGACAATATCCACTGCCTCGTCTTCATCAACTTTCCTAGTAACTTACTCAAAATCTCTATAAGATTGGTTAGGCATGAGTTATCATGCATGAAGCCATGCTGACTATCACTAATCAGTCCATGTCTATCCAAATACTCATATATCCAGTCCCTTAGAATACCTTCTAATAACTTTCCCACAGCTGATGCCAGGATCAGTGGCCTATAATTTCCTGACTTATTCTTAGAGCCTTTCTTAAACAACGGAACAACCTTAGCTATCCTGCAGTCTTGCAGTACTGCACCCGTCGCTAAGGATGATTTAAGTATCTTTGTTAGGGCCTCTGCAGTTTCTGAACTTGCTTCCCAGAGGGTCCACGGGAACACCCTGCCACACCCTGGGGATTTACCCACCCTAATTTGCTTCAAGTCAGCAAACGCTTCCTCCTCTGTTAAATGTAGGGTCCATAACTTCGCTGCTGCTTTGCCTCATATCTATAGACTCTGTATCCATTTCCCGAGTAAATACAAATGCAAAAAAACCATCGAAGATCTCCATCATCTCTTTTGACTCCACGCATAGATTACCATTCTGATCATTCAGAAGATCAATTTTCTCCCTTGCTATCCTTTTGCTCTTTTAACATATCTGTAGAAGCCCTTAGAATGCTCCATCATCTTGTCTGCCACAGAAGCCTCCCTTATGCTTCATTTCAGCCCTCCCGATTACCTTCTGAAGTGTCTTCTTCTATTCCTCAAGTACCTCACTTGTTCCTGCCTGCCTAAAACTTGTTACGCACTTCTTTCTTTTTACTTAACCAGGGACTCAGTATCTTTTGAAAGCCAAGGTTCCTTAAACCTGTTATCCTTGTTTTTTTATTCTGACAAGAACATACAAACTCTACACTCTCAAAATTTTACTTTTGAAGGCCTCCCATTCACCTTGTACATCTTTGCCAGATAGCAACCTATGACGTCGAGCTCTATGATGACCTACCGATGCTCACCACTAAAATCGAGGCGGGAAGACTGCAACTAGCGGGCACTGTCTATGCCAGCCCGAGCCAGCCAGCCAGCCTAGTCATCATATGGGAGGATGAACCCTGGGCGCCCTCCCAAGACTATGGTCAACGCGCTCCTAGAAGAGAGCGGCGCAGCTAATGTAGATGAACTGAACACACTGATGAGGGAGAGGGAGAAGTGGAGAGTCCGTCATCGTGCCCGACGCCGGCCCCCTAGGCCTGAGTCGATGTAGCAGTAGCAACCTGTCCCAATCCATGCTTGCTGACATCATCAAAAAAACTGCCTTTCTCCAATTTAGAATCTCAACCTGAGGACCAGACCTATCCTTTTCCATAATTGCTTGAAACTAATGGCATATTAATCACTAGAAGCAACGTGTTCCCCCACACACACTTCTGTCACCTGCCCCATCTCATTCCCTAATAGGAGATCTACTATCACACTCCCTGTAGCTGGGTCTTCTATGGAAGACTTTGGAAACTTTGCTGAACACATCTGACAAAGGATCTAGTGCCTTCCCGGCATATATGATGAACAGACTGTTCTCCAGCTTCCAACCAGGTACAGGTATCAATTATAACTAATGTTTCTATGACCAACTCTGCCATCTTCTTGCCATCCAAACGTCAGTTATAATCGACACCTGTGCCCCAGCTGGAAGCCCAAGAACAGTTTATACATTTGACGAACTCTTTCCCATCCAACCCTTATACAGTATGGGAGTCCCGGTCAATACTTGGAAAGTTAAAATTATCAATGATTGCAACCTCATGGTTCTTGTCTACAATGTACCTATCAAGTCACTCTACGACCTATGTACAAATTTGCTTCTCTAAATCCTGCTGACTACTGTGTGGTCTATAATATAATCCCATTAACATGGTTAGATCTTTCTTATTCCTCAATTCTACTCAAAATACCTCACTAGACGAGCTTTCCAAATTCGTCCTGACATCCTCCCTGACTAGAAATGCCACCACTCCCTCTTTAATCCCTCTCGCTCTATTATGCCTAAAACAATGGAATCCTAGAACAATGAGCTGCCACTCCTGCCCCTCCTACAACCCAGCCTCACTAATAGCTACAATGTCATTATTCCTCATGCTGATTTATGCACTAAACTCATTCGCCTTTCCTACAATACACTTTGCATTGAAATATACGCAGCTCAGGACATTAGTCGCTCCATGCTCAACCTTTTGATTCTTGACTTTGTACATAGGCTTAACAACGTTTTTCTTCACAACCACTCCAGTATCTGTTCAGCATTAGCAAACCTTCCCAACTAGGATATCAGTTCTCCATTCATTTCAGTACAAACCAATCTTTCTGTACAAGTCCCAGAGAGCCCAATGATCCAGAAATCTGAAGCTCTCCCTCCTGAACCATCTCCTTAGCCACGTGTTGAACTATATGATCTTATTTCTTCTGGCCTCACTAGCACATGGCATGGGGTGCAGTCCTAAGATCACAACCCTGGAGGTTCTGAACTTCAATTTAGCATCTAACTTCCTGAACTCATCACCCCTCCTACCCATGTCATTGGAACTGGTATGGACCATAACCTCCAACTCTTCACCCTCACATTTAAGAATGGAGCTATCATCTTGTACTGGGTGGCAGGCTGGAGATACATCTCTACCAAAGGAGAAGTAAGGTGCTCCTTCCCTCTGCTAGCCTGTGGGTCACTCCTGGGCAAGGTGTAGCACCTGAACCCATGGGAGCAGGTGGAGGATGGCCATGTGACCTGCTGGTGCACATCACAAGTCTTGGCTATGCAATCACTGATGCCAGGCAGACAATCTCTGAAGGGTATTGATAATGGCTGGGGTCATCTGTCTTGTAAAGACACTGCCCAGAAGAAGGCAAAGGCAAACCATTTCTGTAGAAAAATTTGTCAAGAACAATCATGGTCATGAGTCAATGAATGCCTACATCATATGATATGGCACGTCATGATGATGCTGTTGCCAATTGCGTCAGCCACATTTATATAATTATCCATAAATACAGTGTGTCTATTGGAACAACCAGAATCATATTTATTATTACTGACTTGTATGGCATAAAATTTGTTTGAATTATTTGAAAATATGCTATCTCAAGGATGACAACATGCAAGGAATTTGTCAAGGGATTTCCAAAGGTTTTGCACTAATTCATTTCAATAATTGGTATCAAGCGCTAATGTGGAGCTGGGTGACATAACGTACTATTAGCCTCCTCCAGAATTCCAAGACAAGACCACGCAGTTTACAATGAAACCCCAGTTGCATGAAGCTAAAGTTCAAATCTAAAAGTAAAATTGCCAAATAAGAACAAATGCATTGTTTCAAACTACTGAACAAAAGCTTTTAATACCTAATCACTGATCACATGATCCGATAAATCTTTCAGCATGACTGAAATAATCTGCTTGTTGAAGGACAACGTGAGGATCCAATCCTGGTACACATGGAACCAAAAGCTAGAATAGATTTTTTTATCCACAATAATAGGTGAAAATGTTCCTTAAGGCTGTTATAGCCAGGGGTGGTAATCAGGGTAAACTCCCACTACCTATTAAATGCTCCCAATGGTGTGCACCTCAAGTAGCCTCTGACAACCAAGTCCAGCTCCTGGCCTTCACGTGTGGCTTAGCTACTAAGCCCGGAAGAACCCTTTCTACTGACAGAAGAATGGGCAAAGACAGGTTCCTGGCACCTTAGAACCAGTCACTTCGGGCAGTTGGGGCTCGTCAGCTGTGATTGGCAGCTCTTTTGGGAGAAGGAAAACTGATCCCAAACCTCTGCTGCCTTGCAGCTATACCCACGCATGGGGAAGGCTTCAGGAGTAAATCCTGTGGAAAAAATCCGGAGCGGGAGTCTTACTTTGAGCTCAATGCTGACTGGCAATTCCTGTGACACTGCTAGTGCCAAACTATCGGTCTCTGCCGTTCCTTTGGGTTAATTAGTTTTGTGGAGAGGGGGAGCTTGCTACATTGGCAACAGCTTGCTCTCCATATCGTACTGCCCCGGCCTTGTGTACCTAGACAGCTAGAACACATCATCCATGGGTGACTCCAGCCAACGGAGGCCTCAGAATGGGTAAAATAAGATATGACAGGGAAAAGAAAGGAACATGGCAGAAATTTTATTATTTCTGGTCTGGTCTTAATCAAGTTATCAATGACCTTAAACAAAAAGTGAACTGGGATTCTGCTGGAGAAACTGGTAGCATTCCCATGTCATCAAAGTCAAAGTCAGGTTTATTACCACAAGAGAAACATATTAAACAAGATTATAATTTTTATAAGATTATATAATTAGAACAAAACAAAGCACACTTTAGTTCCAAGTGGTTATAATGTTACTACAGTGAGATAGTGCTTAGGGCTGTGTACTCTGGTGCAAGGAAAGAATGGGTGAAGAGAAGAAGCTGTCACACTGGGCATGAAGCAAGTGGAAACATATATATTGGTATTTTACCTAACAGGTTACTTATGGAACAAGTTTAAACAGAACTTTGATCAAATGTCATGCTTTGAAGCAGGATACTAGCTTAATGAAAACACTGTGAACCTTCATTCCTAGACTTCCAACATATATTCCTCCTGGGTATCTGTCAACCAGCCTCTCGAAGTCCAACCCTACGTCCTCGCTGTGCGAGTGGAAACTGGGCCAGGCCGGCCAGCTGGGCTCTGGTGAGGCTGAACAGGCCAATTCCCCAGTACAGTGGATGCAATGGATTGCAGAAGTGATGATAAACTCCAACCGTACCATCATCTTCAGAGGATGATGGAGACGGAAGGTCATCAATGGTCTGTGCTCTACTTAGAAGCCAAGGACCCAAGTCAGTTCAAAGTCAAGCCTCCAACCTGATGGCATGAATATCCATGTCTCCTTCCGGTAAAAAAAATTCCCTCCCTCTCCCTCTATTCCCCACTCTGGGCTCTTACCTCTTCTCACCTGCCTATCACCTCCCCCTGGGTCCCCTCCTCCTTCTCTTTCCTCTATGGTCCACTCTCCTCTCCTACCAGATTCAGTCCTCTCCAGCCCTTTACCTTTCCTACCCACTTCACTTCACCTATCACTTTCTAGCCATCCTCCTTCCCCTCCTCCACACCTTTTTATTCTGGTGTCTTGCCCCTTCCCTTTCCAGTCCAAAAGAAGGGTCTGGGCCCAAAATTCTGACAGTTTAATCATTTCCGCAGATGCTGCCTGACTTGCTGAGTTCCTCCAGCATTGTGTGTGTGTGTGTGTGTGTGTGTGTGTCTTTAGATTTACAGCATCTGCAGACTTTCTTGTGTTTATGATTTCTCAAAGTTACACACACAGACAAAGTGCTGCCTCAGCAGGTCAGGCAGCATCGGTGGAAAAGAATAAACAGTCCATGTTTCAGGCCGAGACCCTTCTTCAGTACTGAGAAGGAAGGGGGAAGGCGCCTGAATTAAAAGATTGAGGGAGGGGGAGGGGAAAGAGGCTGACTTGAAGCTGATAGGACAAGACAGGTGGGTGGGAAAGGTCGAGGGCTGGAGAAGAAAGGATCTGATTGGAGAGGAGAGTGAACAATGGCAGAAAGGAGGAGGGGCCCTGGGGGAAGTAATAGGCAGGTGAGAAGAGGTGAAAGGTCAGATGGAGGGAAATACAGGAAGGAGGGGGGTAAGTTTGTTCACCAGAAGGGGAAATTGATATTCATACCATCAGGTTGGAGGGTACTGTGGCAGAATATAAGTTGTTGCTCCTCCACCTGGAGGATGGCCTCATCTTGGCAGTCATGGATTGACATGTCAGAATGAGAATGGGAATGGGAATCATTATTAAAATGTTCAGCCATCAGAAAATCCCGCTTGGGGTGGACGGTGTGGAGGTGGTCGACGGTGCAGTCCCCCAACTTACGACGGGTCTCACCAATGCACTGGGAGCCCAGGACACAACAGCCGACCGCAGCAGGTTCACAGGTGGGGTGTTGCCTCACCTGGATGGACTGTTTGGGGCCCTGAATGGAGGTGAGGGAGGAGGTGTATAGACTTGGGCCACTTGCAGGGACAAGTGCCTGGAGGGAGATTAGAGCCATGGGACAAATGGACAAGGGAGCAACATGACCAAGGTTCTTCAGGCTCAAGTCATTTTCCCTCTAAATAAATTACTCTCAAGCCTACTGGCACCATAGTACAGTCAATATAACTATTCTGAGCCCTTTCAAATTGTAAGGTATGATTTCAATGCCTGCTCAAGGCCTTGAGTACATAACTCAGTGCAGTAATGACAAGAATCTGCACACTGTGAGAGGTGCTTGTTTAGACATTCATAGCTGGTACTTTACAAGGACTGAGCAAGTTTAATTCTGTCACTCAACGCGAAGGAACTTTACTAATAGATTAATCACCACCCGCAGGAACTTACAATGGACATTCCACGCATATTTATTGGGATTATATGCAATAAGGGTGCCCTAAAGGCACAAAACATTATGGGAGGGTCAGCAACTTTAA
The DNA here is from genome assembly GCF_030028105.1 of Mobula birostris. Classification (NCBI taxonomy): domain Eukaryota; kingdom Metazoa; phylum Chordata; class Chondrichthyes; order Myliobatiformes; family Myliobatidae; genus Mobula; species Mobula birostris. Next base: position 9,648,595 of record NC_092399.1, read on the forward strand.
ATTCCTCAGTGTTATCATTTCAGAGGACCTGCCCTGTGTCCAGTACACACGTGCCATTACATAGCAAGCACGGCAGCGCCTCTACTTTCTCAGAGGTCTGCAAAGTTTCAGTGTGTCAACTAAAACTTTGACAAGCCTCTATAGGTGTGCGATGAAGGGGATTTTGACTGGTTGCATCAAGTCCTGGTATGGAAACACCAACACCCTTGAATGGAAAAGCCTACAAAAAAGTAGTGAATACAACCCAGTCCATCACAGGGAAATGACTGAGTACAATGAGCAGCATTCAGCACATCTACAGGAAAGCAGCATCCATCAGCAGAGAGCCCCGCCCCCCTCACCACCACCCAGGTAACGCTCTGTTCTGTCTGCTGCCATCAGGAGATACAGGAGCCTCAGGCTCCCACACCAGCAGGTGCCGGAACAGTTATTATCCCTCAACCATCAGGCTCTTGAACCAGAGGGGATAACTTCACCAACCCCAACACTGAATTATTCTCACAACCTATGTAACCCCTTTCAAAGACTCTTCATCTCATGTTCTCAATATTTATTGTTTATTTATTATTATTGCATGGCTGAAAATGGTAACATATATGTACTTTGATAATAAATTTACTTTGAACTTTGACATTTTTTCTTTAAACATACATAAAGTTTTAGAAAATAAGTCTCATATTTAAGATTCAGGTATCAAATGCTACTCGCATTTTTTTTCTCTTGTAACAAATGCTAACAAGAATATACCTGGGGTAAAAACAAATATGGTAATTGAATTCATTCAGACAACAAGCTGGAAACTATCCTTTTCCATTCTCCAATGATGACGAAAACATTTCCAAACACAGCACATTTAACAGGTCTCCAAAGCCGCAGGTTCACTGATCCACTCTCATTTTCATTTAAAAATCTCATTAGCAGAAGCCGTAAGCGTCATTAGATATTTTAGGAATGGCTCTACGGCTTACAGTGTGCCATAAGCAGCTGTGACAATCTGACTAATCAGTTGGAGCAGTACTGCTGACAGGCCATCACTTTTGAAAAAAAATGTTGGCCCTGAATTGACAGTGTTATAATCTCAAATGCTTACCATCATAACTCTGCCAAACTGACAGCAAGTTCTGCCATTTGCACAGGCAAATTAAGTTTTATGTCAGCAACCAGGTGCTCTTCTGGAGAGTGTTTTAGTAGATTTAACTGATACAAAAATTACCTTCTTCTCCGGCAGGGGGTTCCCAACCTTTTTATGCCATGGACCCCTACCATTAACGGAGGGACCCCTCGGTTGGGAACTCCTGTACAGATTACTCCCATTGGAACTTCTTCAAAATGAAATGAGGTAAACTCCGTTTCCACAAATAAAATGCTGATGTAACTAATAAACAATCTCCCCAAGCCCTGGAAATTTTATGAGTTTACCCTTCCACAATAAAAGTCCTGTAGCTTTTCCTGTTTTTATTATAGCAGTTTTCAATTTCTGTTTTAATCACAGAAATCACACTGGAAACCACACTGGAAACGGGGGCCCAATGGTTCTCCCAGACCTGCGGCAAACGCTGACAACATAACGCAAAACAAATTAAAGCACTTCATCTACAATATATACCAATGGTATACGGCCACATGCAATATGCTAAACAGCGACAGTTTATCTATAATCCTAAAGGCGGTCTAATCCTGAAAGGATCGGACCACACTTCAATGTGTGACATAGCATTATACTGTAAAACCACAGCGGTCCAGCCCTTGGTTACCAACGCCGTTTCAGATAATTGTGCCATCGTCACATTACAGGATCAACGGTGGATAGCAACTTTGCAAGGTTGCGGGAGCGGGTGATAAAATTGAAATAAATAGCTGGCGCGTTTGGGGGAGGGTGGGGGGTGTTTTGTCGGCGCTCAGTTGCAAGCCAAAGGCATAATTCAGATTTCTTTCCGGTTCTGCGATAAAGTCAGGGTGCGTGCCGGCTGCATGTGCTGCCTGGTGGGGTGAGCACGTCAGCCAGCCCGAAGAGGGGAGGAGTCTAGATGCCTCAGGGAGCCGCCTTAAGAACTGCTTTATCTAAAATATATATATTTATAGGAGAAAATGAACAGGATGAAATGACCATACAGTGCGAATCGGCTTCACAGCCACAGGACTGCAGAACACTTGTAACTGAGAAAGTAGCAGAAAGCTGAACTGACAGTTTCCTGGTTTGTTACACGCGTTGACACGTTAGCTGTGACCGCGGGAGAAAAACTGGCGTCGGTGTCTCCACATCCAGCCGCTCTCTTGCCTCTTTTCAGTCACTACTCGCGTTCCGGTCTCCGAACTACCAGAAAGTTTCACCGTGCCACAGGGAGGTTCGGGCGAGCTGCGGCCCGGCTGAGTGCCAGGGGAGGGAGGGAACAAGCAGCCCTCTCCAACAAAGATCTCACGCAACAGGTCCGCAACCCGGCAACACAGAGCAATCTGGCGGCTGTTCACACACGCACACGCCCCGCCACCCCACCAGCACGGCATCGTAAATAAACGTACTTTTGTGTTTACCGCTTCCCCAGCTTTGCTTCGCGATGCTGGGACTCCTTATGATCGCTCGACCTGCCGACTTTAAAGCGTCCATGTTATTGATCACCTCCACGCACACAGGGAAAAAAAATACAATAGCCCGAATGGAGACTTGCTGTGAGCGCTCCGACCGCGCCTTCTCTTCTTTCTGCCCTCCTCGCGTAAACTTTCTCAACCTTCTGCAGAGTTCAGGGGAGGTGACATTTATGTAAAGTACGTGACGCCGCCTGCCCCTGACATTACGTCCGTGGATTACCAAACTCCTTTATCTGTTTTGATGGGGCGGAAATTCAAAAAAACAATAGAAGAGCTCACTGTGTCATCTAAAGGGGCTGCGGAGAATCCTCGGTGATTTCGGCCACGAAGGGACATCGGGGCAGTTGGAACCAAACTCCACAATGTTAGGCAAATCTTGAATTTGATTTCTTTTTTTTTTCTCCGCGAAGAGGATTGATGTTGACAGGGCGGTAGACGGACCGATATCATTAAGCCAGGGGTCCATGGACCCCGGGTAAAGAACCCCTGGGACGTCCGGAAGGCTTTTGACATTGGTCGGCTGGTCCATAAGGTTAGAATACGTGGGATAAAATGGCCAATTGGATGCAAAATTGGCTTGGTGATAGGAGGCAGAGGGTGGCGGCGGCGATTTTTTTTTGGATCGGAGACCTGTGGCAGTGGCGTGCTGCAGGGTCCTCTGTGCCTGCAATCTATATTAAAAAAGAGAGCTTGCCTATATTTATCACGGACGCATCGAAACACACAGCGTCAATTGATGTCGGCGGTCTGAGGATGTGCTGGGGGCAGCCCGCAACTGTCGCCACACTCCCAGCATGCCCACAACTCAATGACACTAACTGTACGTCTTTGGAGTGTGGGAGGAAACCGCAACACCAGAGGCAACCCACGAGGTCGCGGGAGGGGGGGTGGGCGGATGCCTTCCAGACAGCGGCGGGAAATGAATCTCAATCGGATTTCGCCGGTGCTGTAAAGCGCTTGCTCTAACCGATAACGATTTGGACAAGAAGGTCGGTGGCTTGGTATATAAATTTGCAGATTGTAGATGTGGCGGAGAGCGAAGATGGTTGTCTAAGGCTGCAGCAGGATGTAGGCCAACTGGAAAAGTGGACAAGGCAAAAACAGGTGGAATTCAAGTCAGACAAGTGCAGGGTGACGCATTTTGGAAAGTTCAAACAGAGTGGACCAACACGAGAATGGAAGGGTATTGGGGTATGTTTGGAACAGAGAGAACCCAGAGCACCAATAAATAGTTTCTTAAAAATGGCGACACAGGTGCTGAAGGAGGGATATGCCATACTTGCTTATATTGACCAAGGCTCTGACTACAAGTGCTGGGACTTCATGTCACTGTTGGGACAAAATGTTTGGCTGAGATCAGACGTGCTCCTGGTCTCAGAGGCAGCACAACAAGTCATCGCTGGAGCTGACAGTGACCTGCCAGGATTAGCTGGAAGAGATCCATGAGAGGAAGCTTGCCAGGTACGAGGAACTGGTCAGCGGTTATCGGAGGCTGGAATGGCCAAGTGCATGCCCATTGAAATGGGCTGCTGGGTCTTTACCGGACAGTTTCCTCACAGAGCCCTCAGTGCACTGGGCATCGCTGGTACAAGGAAGCTGAGAGCCATTGGCGACATGACCGAGGCAGCAGAGAAAGCCCCAAGATGGCCCTGGACGAAGTGAGCAAGTCCATGGGGATCTACAGCACGTGCTACCTGAAGACAAGACATGGCTTGATCAACCCTGGCTGGGTCGCCTGGTGAGAGTGTCTGATGTTGAAAGACCTAAAGCACCCGATGACCCCAGGTTACATCACTGATGATGTGTTCAGAGCGTTGTGAGAAGTATTCTTCCAGTTCTGGTCAACCCTTGGAAAGAGAGGGTGCAGAAACGACACACAATAATGTTGCCTGGATTGGAGAGCTTGAGTTACAAAAGGTCAGTTTTCCCCGGAACAAAGGGAACTGAGTGGTGATAGCCAGTGTCTGTTCCACATGGTAAGACCATAAGATATAGGAGCAGAAATAGGCCATTCAGCCCATCAAGTCTGCTCCACCATTCAATCACAGGCTGAATTCTTCCAGTCATCCCCACTCCCCTGCCTTCTCCCCATACCCTTTGATGCCCTGGCTGATCAAGAACCTATCTATCTCTGCCTTAAGTACAACCAATGACTTGGCCTCCACAGCCGCTCGTGGCAACAAATTCCACAGATTTACCAGCCTCTGACTAAAGTAATTTCTCCGCATCTCTGTTCTAAATGGACGTCCTTCAATCCTGAAGTCGTGCCAAGGGGGTTAGAGTGGTTAGGACTGGGGAACATGGGTTTAAGATGAGAATCAGAATCACAATCAGGTTTAATATCACTGACATGTTGTGAAGTTTGTTGTTGTTGTGCAGCAGTGCACTACAATAAGTAATAATAAAAAATATCAATTAGAGTAAGAAATGTGTGTGTGTGTGTGTGTGTGTGTGTGTAGTGGTGGCATCCATTAGTCTTGCGAGACCATGGATCTGCGCCTGGAAAGTCTTGCTTCAGTCTGTACTTATATATATATATATACAGTACTGTGTAAAACTCTTAGGCACATAGTCAGCATATAGTTAGTGTGCCTAAGACTTCTGCCCAGAACTCTATTTGTCAACGTGGAGCGGAGAGCGAGTTTGTAAATCTGGTGGGAGCAAATGATGTTGCGAATGGTGAGGGTGGAGAGCTGTGGGAGAGGGTGTGGGACAGTTGGCAAAGAAGGAGTACCAAGGGGGGAGGGTGGTACAGGTGCAGACTCACCCAGGACTGACCAGTCAAGGTCATTTGATTCCAAAACACTTGGTTTATTGATCATTACAGAATGTCTCTCTGGTGCCTCCCCTCTCCCTTCCCCTTTTCCCAACCATGCTTCCCCTGCCCCTGCCCCCTTCCCACTCTCAGTCCCCAGTAGAGACCCATATCAGAATCAGGTTTATCATCACTCACACATGTCATGAAATTTGTTTTTTTTTTGTGGCAGCAGTACAGTGCAATGCATAAAATTACTACAGTACCGTGCAAAAGTTTTAGGCATCCTAGCTGCATGTACAGTGTGTGTCTAAGACTTTTGCATAGTACTATATATTTAAAAAGTTAAATTAAGTAAGTAGTGCAATAAAACAAATTAGTGAGGTAGTGTTCATGGGTTCAATGCCCATTCAGAAACCTGATGGCAGAGGGGAAGGAACTATTCCTGAATCGATAAGTGTGCTTTCAGGCTTGAGGCAGTGGGTTTAAAGGAAATCTGAGGAGGAGTAAAGTTTTTACTGAAAGAGTAGTTCGTATCTGAAATGAGATGGCAGGACAGGTGATGGAGACAGGATCAGTAATAACATTTATGAGTCGCTTAGACAAATATTTAATTGAACAAGGCATAGAGGGTTCTGAGGTAATGGAGGTAGGTGGGATTATTAAAGATAGGCTCAGTTTGGCATGGTCACAATGGGCTGAAGGGCCTTCTGTGCTGTACGACTCTGATAAAGTTGATGGGGGAGTTATGTGAACAAACTACAAGGCAGGATAACAATCGTAAATAAACCTCCACTGACAGATACACACTCTTTTTCCTTTTCACACCCTCACTGTAGCTCATTACAGCCAATGAGGAACTTCTTTAAAAGTAGAAACGCTGTTGTATTGTTTGAAGAGTGGCAGTCAAGTTATGGACAGCAAACTCCCACAATCGGTAATATAGTAATGATCCAATGGCCTATTTTAGTGGGACTGATTGTGGGATAATTATTGGCCAGAGTATAGGCCACAACACACTTCAAAGTTTTCCATAAATTTAGGTGTATAAGATGATGAGAGGCATTGATCATGTGGATAGTCAGAGGTCTTTTAAGAGACTCTTAGATAAACACATGGAGCTTAGAAAAATGGAGGGCTATGCGGTAGGGAAATTCTAGGCAGTTTCTAGAGTAGGTTACATGGCCGGCACAATATTCTGGTCCGAAGGGCCTGTAATATGGTGTAGATTTCTATGATTCTGTGTTCTATGTTCAGAGATTCAAACTATGTTTATTATCAAAGTATATATGCAGTTTACCACCCTGAGATTCATTTTCCCCACATTTAGCCAGGAAACAAAGAAAACCGTGGAACCCGTTCAAAGAATTAAAAACATCACCCCCCCCCCCACAAGCAAAAAATCAAACCATGCAAACAGCAACAAGAACATCAACCTCCTTGCATAAAAACAAACTGTGCTAGTGGCAACTTTTCTGTCGGTAAGTAGCTCCTTGGGATCTTTTCCAATAAACCTGAGAGGCAGATGTAGTTTATTTAACACATCTCAACCAGAAGCAATTAATTAATTAATTTATTCAGAGATACAGCACAGTAACAGGCACTGCAGGCACATAAGCCCTCACCTCCCAATTACACCCTTCTGACCAGTTAATTTACTAACATACGTCTTTGGAATGTGGGAGGAAACCACGGCACCCGGAGGAAACCCACACGGTCACATAGAGAACGTACTATCTCCTTACAGACAGTGGTGGGAATTGGACCCAGGTCATTGGCACTGTAAGGCACTACACTAACTGCTGTGCCAAATTAGTTAGAAATTGATTATACAGATATTATAATTGTAACAAGTGCATAGACAATTGAGAAGCAGTTCCCTTGATTTTGCAAGATTGGTAAAAGCTGTAACTATTTAACTGATCCGCATTCAACTCATTCAAATAAGAACAAAAAGTTCTGGAAAGACTCAGCAGGTTAGGCAGCATTTGTGGTTAAAAATGGTTAACATTTCAAATTACACACATCAAAGTTGCTGGTGAACGCAGCAGGCCAGGCAGCATCTCTAGGAAGAGGTACAGTCGACGTTTCAGGCCGAGACCCTTCATCAGGTCTGAAACGTCGACTGTACCTCTTCCTAGAGATGCTGCCTGGCCTGCTGCGTTCACCAGCAACTTTGATGTGTGTTGCTTGAATTTCCAGCATCTGCAGAATTCCTCGTGTTAACATTTCAAATTGATGAACTCTTAGAAAAACTTCTCATTGATGTAAAATGGAATGATGCATGAAGCATTGTAAATGATCCTAGTACAGGGTCACAGAACACTACAGAACAGAAACAGGCCCTTTGGCCCATCTAGTCCATGCCATCCTGGTTTTCTGCCTAGACTCACCTACCCGCACCCAAACGTTAGCCCTCCTTTCTAACCCATGTACCTATCCAAGCTTCTCCTAAATGTTACATTTGAAGTCATATCTGCCACTTCCACTGGTATCTCATTTCACACTCGTACCGCTCCCTGAGTGAAGAAGATCCCCCTCAGATTCCCCTTAATTATATTTCACCTTTCACCCTTAACCCACAACCTCTAGTTCTAGCCTTGCCCAACCTCAGTGGAAAAAGCCTGCATGCATTCCCCCTATTTATACCCCTCATAATTTTGTATACTTCTATAAGTTCTCCCCTCATTCACCTGCACTCCCGGAAAGAAAGTCCCTATATCTGTGCTCCTCAAGTCCTGGCAACATTCTTGTAAATTTTCCCTGCATTCTTTCAAGGTTATTAAAATCTTTCCAGTAGGTAGGTGACAAGAACTCCATACAATACTCCATCAAGGACGTACACACAGAAAGGAGGTGGAAAAAGGCCAGTAACATCATGAGTGATACCACCCACGCTGCTCAAGGCCTGTTTGTCCCTCTCCCATAAGGGAGGAGACTACATAGCACCCAGGCCAGGACAGCCAGACTCAAACACCAAGTATTCAGGCTGATCAACACCTCCACCCACTAACCCATCCCACCACTATTTTATCATTTCCAATCAGTCACCTTACGTGCAGACACTTCTGTGCTTAGCATCGTGTTACAGACAATCAATCAATATATATAACCAATCTTATGTATTTATATTTACTGTGTTCTTAAAGTTATTATTGTGTTCTTTATCTTATTATGGTTTTTTCTTTCTGCTGCATCATATCTGGGTTAACAATTATTTCATTCTCTTTACACTTGTGTACAGGAAATAACATTAATCAAACTCCATCATGACTGTATGATTTCCTGTCAGTCACCTTATGTACAGCTGAGCATCACTTTGTGGACAGTTAACAATCTATGTATTTTAGTGATCTTATGTCTTTACGTTTATTGTGTTTATAATGACTATTGTTGTGTTCTTCATCTTTTGTGTTTTTATTTTGTGCTGCATCAGTTCCAGGGTAACAATTATTTCATTTTCTTTGCACCTGCGTACAGGAAATGGCATTAAATAACCTTGAATCTTGAAATTCAACCCCACCAAAGTCTTATACAACTTCAACATAATATCCCAACTCCTGTACTCAGTGCCCTGATTTATGAAGGCCAACATGCAAAAGCTCGTTTATGATTTTATCAAGCTGTGATGTCACTCTAAAGGAATTGTGGATCTGTGATCCCAGGCTCCTTGCTTGCAAGGAAGGGTGGGGGTAAATCTCCCAGATGAACTGGAATATACAGTGAAGTCCTGTTAATCGGGATAGCCGCTTTGGGAAAAAACTAAATGGAGAAGATAGCTGGATCCCCTTTATTTATTTGGGACACTGTGTCACTTAATTGGGGTAGGAGACTGTTGCTGAACAGATTCTAACTAACATCAGACATATGCACTTGCATGGCTATTTAGACATTTCACCCAGTTTAGAGTGAAGAGTTTTTAATTAGCACCAGTTGTGTGCGTTTGTGTTCAAAAAGCAGTGATTTTATCACTGATAGTTGGCTAGAGATAAGCAGTAAAACAATTCACTTTTACTGGCCGTGGTTTCAAGCATTCAGGCTTGGAGATGGCAGGAGTGAAAAATGAAACGATTTCACCACTTCAACAAGTTAGGCACTACGAAGAATTTGAAGATATTGACAAGCATCTTTAATTTTCAATGAACTTGGAGGAGGCAATTTTGTGAAGGCAGTCTATTATCTGCACGAGGTGTTTGTGCCAGTAAATCAAAAGGATACGGTAGATGAATTCTGTTGATAGCTATTAGGAACTAATACACAGTTTTATGGTGCTGTAGTAGTATTGGTCGAGTTCTAATTTGTTCTGTATTTCATTTAAATACACAAATTGTTACTTCGTTAATTGGCAGTTTGTCCTTTTTACGCCTTTTTAACCATTTCCATGAAAATTTGCCTAATTGGGCCAAAATGTACTGGTCCTGATGTTTGCTAGTTAATCAGAGCCCACTGTATTTTTTATTGTGTGTTAATTTATTTGTGGTAATATTACTTTATGGGTCACGTATGAGTTATATGTACAGTGTGGTGAACCTCGGTCCGGAGGAATGTTGTTTTGTTTGGCAGTTTACATGTATGAATGACAATAAACTTTAAGTTGAACTTGAAGTTCGTTGACAGTGGCTGAAAAGTTTGTCCAGATCATTCATAAAAGTATCCATTATGATACAAGGGGCACTTGATGTGTAAATCTGAAGATGGGTTACAATGGAAATCCATTCTGATGTAATATGGGTAAAGATTTGCAAGTTAGGTGCTTGGTCCTGGATAATTAAAGTTAGCTATTGAATTGTTCTTGCTTTCAGCTTCCTGAAGTCCTTTCTTGAATGCCGATTATTTTTTGCTATATCAATGGTAGCACTGTATTGACATCAATGCCTAGCTGGTGTGAGCTATCTTCTTCCCCCACTGTTTTCCACCATCGAAATCTTCTATCTAAAGAAGGCAGAGACATTACAAATAATTTATATTGTTACATAGAGTTCCACCAGTATATATATATATATAGGCATCCGTTAGTCTCATGAGACCATGGATTTGCGCCTTGGAAGGTTCCCAGGGCGCAGGCCTGGACAAGGTTGTATGGAAGACCAGCAGTTGCCCATGCTGCAAGTCTCCCCTCTCCACACCACTGATGTTGTCCAAGGGAAGGGCATTAGGACCCATACAGCTTGGCACCAGTGTCGTCGCAGAGCAATGTGTGGTTAAGTGCCTTGCTCAAGGACACAACACGCTGCCTCAGCCAAGGCTCGAACTAGTGACCTTCAAATCACTAGATGAATGCCTTAACCACTTGGCCATGCGCCACCAGTATAAACATTTGCAAATAACTTTGCAAGTGTCTCTTTTAAAGCTCTGCTATTATCATTTCAGTTACATTCAGAAAAAAAAAATCAAAAGGCTTTTGCAATTGTTCTTTTTTAAGATAAATTTTATTTTCATGGTAATGAAATCTTCATTTTGCAAACACAGTTCTAAAGCAGAATATTTTTTAAGATCTGTCTGAGCTTTTTGGAAGTCTGGTTTATTCTGTTCTGTTTCAAATAAAAGATAATATTTTCCACTTAAAGTTGGTTAAAGCTCCAATTAAGATGTTAACATGGACAAATTAAGGAAATAACTGGTGATGGAGGCAATGATCTAATGAGCTTTGACTAATGATAGGGCAAACATGATTCTGATATTGTGATAACATTACGAATGGAACCACCTCAGAACATTCATAACAAACACAGACCATCTCTGAGCTGCAATATACACTTTGTCAGATGATGCCTCACTTAACTTGAAAGAAAATGTCTTATCTTGTGTAAATTTGTTTCCCTTTATTAAAATCTCAAGATTCAAGATTTATTTCCAATACACAAGTGTAAAGGAGAACAAAATCATTGTTATCCCAGATCTCATACAGCAGAAAAAATATAGTAAAATAAAGAACACAATAATAATCACAGTTTAAAAAACACACAATTAATATAAGTACATAAGATAGCTTATAAACATAGATTGGTTGTATGATCAGCCATGATCACAGTGAATGGTGGTGCTGGCTCGACGGGCTGAATGGCCTACTCCTGCACTATTGTCTATTGTCTATGTCCATAATATGATGTTAGGCACAGGAGTGTCTAAGTACATAAGATGACTGACAGGAAGTAACAAAGTAGTGGTGGTTGGGGGTGTGTGGAGGGGTGGGTCAGTAGGTGGAGGTGTCGATCAGCCTTATTGCTAGGGGAATGTAACTGTTTGTGAGTCTGGTGGTCCTGGCATGTATGCTATAGAGTCTCCTCCCTTATGGAAGAGGGATAAATAGTCCTTGAGCAGGGTGGGTGGGATCCTTCATGATGTTACTGGCCCTTTTCTAGCTCCGTCGTTTGTCGTTAGGTTGCATCTGGAGTTTCCAGTTGGCGGACCATTTCCCTCCACGCCGCTCTGACATATTGGGAAATCATGTACGTGGCAATTTACAGCAGTGGTTTGCCTTTGCCTACTGCCGGGTGAGTTTAAAGAGATCACCACCTCTTGCGGTGGATGACCAGGATGTCTAAGTGCCTTGTCGTGCTCTTAGCGCTCCACAACGTCTGCTGGGCCTGCCTTCTTGACCGTTGGACCATCAGTCGGTCTCCTCCGCTCAATCTGCCAGTGCCAGACTTCACACGCTGGGACAGACAGATCCCCTAACTCACCAGGGGTCGAAGACCCGTCGGCGACCCTCACCTGGTTTGGTCCACCTTGTCGAGACAGTTTACCAGGGTGTGGCCGCTGCGCGTGTTACAGCTACTTGGAGCCACAGGTGAGAGCTGAGCGCCAGGTGGGGACCAAAGGTGGACGAGCTGCCCTGAAAAAGGGCACAACAGGCCCCCCCCCGCCAGAGGTACTACCCCTCCATAGACACTCCATACACCCCTTTTTCTAGTTCCATCCTGCATATATATCCTTTATGGTGGGTAGGCTGGTGCCAGTGATGGGCTGGGCAGTTTTGACGACCTGTTGTAGAGCCGTCCTGTCCATCACAGTGCAGTTTCCGTACCAAGGAATGATGAAGCTGTTAGGATGCTCTCTACTCTTTGTCTGTAGAATGATGAGAGTATGAATGTGCCTCATGCAGCTTTCCTCAGCCTCCACAGAAAGTAGAGGCATTGGTGAGCTTTTGCTGATTGTGTAGGATGTGTTCTGGGACCATGGGAGATTGTGCAAGATGTGCACTCCCAGAATTTGAAACTGTTCTCAGTTTCCACTGCCATGCCAACGATGTAAAGAGGGGTGTGCGTGGTGTGAGTTCCCCTGAAGTTGATCGCCATCTCCTTTGTCTTGTTGACGTTGAGGAAGAGATTATTTGCGGGGCAGCAGGCCGTGAGCTCTTCCACCTCCTCTCCGTAGACCGTCTCACCGTTGTTGGTGATGAGCCCCACCACCGTCGAGAAATCGGTGAGCTTGACAACGTCGCGGCTTGGGTGTTTGGCTGTGTAAGCGGGGTGTACAGCAGTGGGCTCTGCACACAGAACTGCAACTGCATCGGGGCTGATGGGGAGGGAGGGGCAGTTTTGCATCCTGTTGGTTAGGAAGTCCAACACACAGTGGTATATTTAGACCGAGGAGTAAGAGATTATTCACCAAGGGCTGTGGGCCAATAGTGTTGAATGCCAAGCAGAAACAGCGTTCTGACATAAGCGTCCCTGTCTCCTAGGCGTGTCTGGGCCTGGTGCATGACAGAAGCTAGAGTGGTTTATTTATTTATTGAGGTACAGCGTGGAATAGACCCTTCCAGCCCTTTGAGCCATGCTACCCAGCAATCCCTTGATTTAATCCTAGCCAAATAAGGGGACAATTTACAATAACCCATTCACCTACCACCAATAAATGACAATGGGTGGGATCCTTCATGATGTTACTGGCCCTTTTCTAGCTCCGTCATTCGTCGTTAGGTTGCATCTGGAATTTCCAGTTGGCAGATGATTTCCCTCCACGCCGCTCTGACATATTGGGAAATCATGTACTTGGCAATTTACGGCAGTGGTTTGCCTTTGCCTACTGCCAGGTGAGTTTAAAGAGATCACCACCTCTTGCAGTGGATGACCAGGACATCTGTGCCTTGTCATGCTCTTAGCGCTCCACAACGTCTGCTGGCCTGCCTTCTCGACCATTGGACCATTAATCGGTCTCTTCAACTTTATTGAAATAGGCATTACTACTGAGTGGAGGATTACAGTCTTCAATAAAGGATATCCTGCTGAATGTTTTACTAGTGTCTGACCACCTATGCTTGCAAAACATGCAGACAATAGTAGGTAGTGGTTAGCACAACGCTTTACAGTACCAGTGACCCGGGTTCAATTCCTGCTGTTTTCTGTAAGGAGTTTGTACGTTCTCCCCACGACCATGTGGGTTTCCTCCAGGTGCTCCTGTTTCCTCCAGGAGTCCAAAGACGAATCGGCTAGTAGGTCATTGTCAAACGCTTTCTAAAGTTCAATATGTCTTTGGACTGTGGGAGGAAACTCACACTGTCACAGAACACATAAATTCCTTTCAGGCAGTGACGGGAATTGAACCCGGGTCGCTGGTACCGTAAAGCGTGGTGCCAATATGCCGCCCTGTTCTGTCAGTAAGCATCACATCTTCAACAACACATTGAATATTCTCAAAATGAAGTCAGAAATTCTGTAGAACTGCACTCAAGAGTGAAAAAGTGAATTAACTTTTATACGGCTACAACTTTTTCTCTTTTTACAGATGCTGCCTGACCGGCTTCACGTTTCCAGTCATTTCTGACCTTGCATCAGATTTCCTGCATCTGCCATATTTAAAATGTTATGAATGGCAAGAGTGGGGTGCTGGTAGAGGAGGTGTGTCAGGGGCTGGGGTTAGTGCAGGTGCAGACACACCCAGCCCCTGAGACATCAGGCAAGGTGATTTGATTCCAAACAATTGGTTTATTGATCTTTACAAAATGTCTCTCCGGTGCTTCTCGCTCCTTCCCCTCTTCCTTCCCCTTTTCCCAACCATGATTCTCCTCTCCCTGCCCTTGTCCCCACTCTCAGTCCACAATAGAGGGTCCATGTCAAAAAAAGAGCCTTGACCGACGGCCAATCTGGACACTGGACATCAGAAATTTTGAGAGGAGGGGACCTCAATCAGGACGTCTGCTCGAGTACGAAAGACAGCACCAGTGGCCGCTGCAGTGGAAAAGAGTTTTGACCAGCAGCCAACTGGCTTTTGCAATTGATTAGTGAGAGCAAATTAGAGGACGGCGGGGGAAAGTGCGGCAGCCATCATCTGAGTGGACAGAGTGAGAGTGGTGATCTTGAGGCTTTAGCTCTTGGAGACTTCCGCGAAGACAGGCTTCAGTCAGAGAACAAAAAGAAAGGTTCAAGGTTAAGTTTTCTTCCTTCCCTTCTTTATGTCTGCTCAGCTGGGATGGTAGAGGTGCCAGGCAGGATAGTGGAATGCTCCTCTTGCGGGTCGTGGGAAGGCAGGGAGGCCCCAGTGTCCCTGACGACTACAGCTGTGAGAAGTGCATCCAGCTGCAGCTTCTACTAAACTGAGTTAAGGAATTGGAGTTGGAGCTGGAACTGGATGAACTCTGGATTGTTCAGGAGGCTGAAGGGGAGATAGATAGAACATATAGAGAGCTAGTTACATCCAGGAAACCGGGTGACAGTCAGGAAAGGGAAAGGGGTGAAGGAGCCAGTGCAGAGTACCCCTGTGGCCATCCCCCTCAACAGCAGGTATATCACTTTGGATACTGTCGTGGGGGAGGGGTGGTGACCCAACAGAGGAAAGCCCCAAAGGTCTGGTCTCTGGCACCGAGTCTGCCACTGTGACCCAGAAGGGCAGGGGGGAGAAGAGGCACACTGTGGTGATAGGGGATTTGTTAGTTAGGGGAATGGACAGGCGGTTCTGTGGACGAGAACAAGATTCCCGGATGGTACGATGCCTCCCGGGTGCCTGGGTCTGGGATATATTCAGCATTCCTAGTGGGAGGGTGAACAGCCAGAAGTCGTGGCCTATGTAGGTACCAATGACATGGGTAGGATGAGTGATGAGGTTCTGCATAGGGAGTTAGGTGCTAAGTTAAAGGGCAGGACCTCCAGGGTTGTGATCTCAGGGTTGCTACTTGTGCCACGTGCTACTGAGGCCAGAATGAGGAAGAATATACAGTTTAATACGTGGCTAAGGATTTGGTGTAGGAGGGAGGGCATAAGATTTTTGGATCATTGAACTCTCTTCCAGGAAAGGTAGATTGGGAATTTCAAGTTGGTGCTGGATTCTAGAAAGGGGAAGTTCTGGAGTATCCACAAGATGGCTTTTTAGAGGAGCTCATGGTTGAGTCCACTAGGGGATCAGCTATTCTGGATTGGATGCAGTGCGGTGAACCAGAATTGATTAGAGAGCTTAAGGTAAAAGTACTCTGAGGGGAAAGTGATCACAGTATGATCAAACTCACCCTGAAATTTGAGAAGGAGAAGCTAAAGTCAGATATACAGTATCAGTATTACAGTGCAGTAAAGGGAATTCGTGTTGGGCACGTGGCCAAGTGGTTAAGGTGTTCATCTAGTGACCTCAAGGTTGCTAGTTCAAGCCTCAGCTGTGGCAGTTTGTTTGTGTCCTTGAGCAAGGCACTGAACCGCACATTGCTCTAGTGTCTGTGCGAGGAGTGGCGCCCCACACAGACTTCCAATCTGCGCCTTGTAAGGCATGAAAATGCCCGACGCAGGCTTCTCATGGTCTGAGTCGACGTTCCCCCAAAGGGAATTACAGAGGCATGAGAGAGGACCTCAATGGTTGGGAAGATGTTGGAGTCAATTATTAAGGATGAGGTCTCAGGGTACATGGAGGCACATGATAAAATAGGCCATAGTCGTCATGGATTCCTCAAGGGAAAATCTCACCTGACAAATCTGTTGGAATTCTTTGAAGAAATAACAAGCAGGATAGACAAAGGAGAATCAGTCGATGTTGTGTACTTGGATTTTCAGAAGGTTGTTGACAAGGTGCCACACATGAGGCTGCTTAACAAGGTAACAACCCATGGTATTACAGGAAAGAATCTAGCACAGATAAAGCAGTAGCTGATTCACAGGAGGCAAGGAGTGGGAGTAAAGGGAGCCTTTTCTGGTTGGCTGCCGGTGAATAGTGGTTTTCCACGGGAGTCCGAGTTGGGACCGGTTCTTTTTACATTACATGTCAGTAATTTGGATGATGGAACTGATGGCTTTGTTGCAAAGTTTGCAGATGATATGAAGATAGATGGAGGGGCAGTAGTTTTAAGGAAGTAGAGAGGCTACAGAAGGATTTAAACAGATCAGGAGATTAAGACCAGATGACTGCTAGGGTGAGGATTGGGTTACAGGCCACACCTGTGCCATATATTGCAACCACGAGTGTATTTCGCTCCTGAAGACCAAGATTTTGTCCACCATTGGGGGAGGGGGTGAGTGCCACTTGCATGTTCCCAGTTTCCTATTATCCATTTCAGCCGAATTTTCCTTATGCACTGGCTCCTGAGAACTTGATCCCCAGCCAGACTTCATAGTGACGGGAGTGGAAGATTAGTCAGACTAGTTGGCAAAGAGCATAGACTTGCTCTTCGTACCACTGACTCTGGCCCCCAAGGCCAGCTCAAACTGTTAGCAGATGCTACAGATTGGAAGGCTGCATTCTTCCAGAAAAGCAGCCTGGAGCGAACAATGCTGCTGTTGTTCGCAGTTGCAAGATGTGAAACCCTTGCTTGTGGCGGCTGTTCCTGATCCCTAGGTATTTGCTCAGCCGGCTACGTCCAGCTAGTGTATTCGGCAGAGTTTATCAGCTTCTGAGGCTGACCCAAAGTTCAGCAAAAACTGGCACATTAACATATTAGTTACACTTGACATAGCAACAGACACCAGTCAGCACTACTAATTCAGTCACTTCGCTACAAAAAGAGTTGAAAGTTCATTTTTGAATTCCTTTTTCATCTTCTCCACAATCTCCATCGGCACCGGTGCACCTCAAGGCTGTGTGCTTAGCCCCTGCTCTACTCGCTTTACACTTGTGACCGTGAGGCTAAATACAGCCCCAGTGCCAGATTTAAGTTTGCTGGTGACACCACTGTCGATGGCCGAGTCTAAGGTGGTGATGAATCAGCACATAGGAGGGAGATTGAAAATCTGGCTGAGTGGTGTCACAAAATGAACGTGTCACACAGTGTCAGCAAGATCAAGGAGCTGATTGTTGACTTCAGGAAGAGGAAACCAGAGGCCCATGAGCCAGTCCTCAATGGGGGATCCAAGGTGGGGAGGGTCAGCAAATTCAAATCCCTGGTTGTTACTATCTCAGAGGACCTGACCTGGGTCCAGCACGTAAGTGCAACTATGAAGAAATCATGGCAGAGTCTCGACTTCCTTAGGAGTTTGCAAAGGTTCATTGTGACATCTAAAACTTTGACAAACTTCTATAGATGTGTTGTGAAGAATATATTGACTGTCTGCATCACAGCCTGATGTGGAAACACCAATGCCGTTGAGCAGAAAATCCTACAAAAAGCAGTGGATACAGCCCGGTCCACCACAGGTAAAGACCTCCACGTGGATGTGATCACATCAGCATGGAGTGATGTGAGGGAAAGAGGGAACTCCATTGTCAAGGATGCCCACCACCCAAGACTTGCTCTCTTCTCACTGTTGCCATCAGGAAGAAGGCACAGGAGCCTCAGGACTCTCACCACCGGGTTACTGGTGGCTCAGAGGCTCGAAGTTTTCGGATCACTCAGAGACGGATTGTGGTCGGGCATGGTAGGGAGAGTTTTTCTTCCTTCTCCCATCTGCGTGAGATGTGGGACTTTTGAGAGACTTTGAACTTTTACTGTGCTCATGGACTTCTTCATCAAATTATGGTATTGTTGCACTGTTGTAACTATATATTATAATTACGTGGTTTTGTCAGTTTTTTCAGTCTTGGTCTGTCCTGTGTTTTGTGATATCACACCGGAGGAAATATTGTATCATTTCTTAATGCATGCATTACTAAATGACAATAAAAGAGGACTGTGTGTCTTCATAATCTAAAAAGGTTCAGGAACAGTTATTACCCCGCAACCATCAGGCTCTTGAACCAGAGTGAATAACTTCACTTGCCCCATCACTGAACAGTTTCCACAATAACCTATGGACTCACTTTCAAGGACTCTTCATCTCATATTCTCAATACTTACTAGTTATTTATTATTATTATTATTTCCTTTTTTTTGTATTTGCAGTGTTTGTTGTCATCTGTCCACCCTGTTGGTGTGGTCTTTCATTGATTCTATTATGGTTGTTGGGTTTACTGAGTATGCCCCGAAGAAAATGAATCTCAGGGTGACATTTATGCACTTTGATAATAAATTTACTTCAAAACTAAACCCAGAAATGGATTCCTGGATGCTTGGGAGTTACTTGCATTGTCTCATTTAACCTACAGCTGTGCTGCTTAAGGGAGGGGTACCAGACTGCACTTTAGTGCTAAGTAATTGAAGATAAGAAATGGGAAGAGACCAAAAAGGAACTTGAGCTTGTTGTGTCATTCAACACAACCATAGTTGATCATGAACATGATCCAGGCCCTTGGCAAATTGTCACTCCCCTTATGTGGCCAAAAATCCACTGGTCTTATGATGAGTTGAAATCATCGACCTCAGGCTAGAGAATTCCCAACCAGCTGAAGAAAGAAATGTCTCCTTTCCGTAGTGGATGCAAGTATAAGAACATCTTCAAGAACTACATATGAGATGCTGCATGACTTTTTTGAAATAGGCATTACTACTGAGTGGGGGATTGCAGTCTTCAATAAAGGATATCCTGCTGAATGTTTTACTAGTGTCTGACCACCTATGCTTGCAAAACATGCAGACAATAGTAGGTAGTGGTTAGCACAACGCTTTACAGTACCAGTGACCCGGGTTCAATTCCCACTGTTTTCTGTAAGGAGTTTGTACGTTCTCCCCACAATCACGTGGGTTTCCTCCGGGTGCTCCAGTTTCCTCCCAGAGTCCAAAGACGTATCAGCTAGTAGGTCATTGTAAGTTGTCCTGTCATTAGGCTAGGGTTAAATCAGAGGTTGCTGGGACGTGTGGCTCGAAGGGCCGGAAGGGCCAATTCCACGCTCAATAAATAGAAATATAAATGATTACTTTTCTTACTTTTAAATGAATTTGAGACTATATCATTGCATATACTTTATTTATACTTAGTTTTGGTGGCTCAATCTGAAAATTACTTCATTGGAGGATGTCTCTATTTTGTTTTCATTGTTTTTTCAAGAGGATGCACAAGAGATTTACCAAGGTGCTGCCTGGATTAGAGAGGGTGCACAAGAGATTTACCAGGGTGCTGCCTGGATTAAAGAGGGTGCACAGGAGATTTACCAGGGTGCTGTCTGGATTAGAGAGGGTGCACAGGAGATTTACCAGGGTGCTGCCTGGATTAGAGAGGGTGCACAGGAGATTTACCAGGGTGCTGCCTGGGTTAGAAGGAGTGCACAGGAGAATTACCAGGGTGCTTCCTGGATTAGAGAGGATGCACAGGAGATTTACCAGGGTGCTGCCTGTCTTACGAAGATAGGTTGAGTGAACTAGGGCTTTTCTCTTTGGAGAGGAGGAGGATGACAGGTGACTTGATGGAGGTGTACAATATGATAAGAGGCAAAGATTGAGTTGATAGCAAGAGCTTTTCTCCACAGCAGAAGTGGCTGATATTAAGGAGTATAATTTTAAGGTGACAGGAGGAAAGTATAGGGGAATAGGGCCATGTCAGAGATAAATCTTTTACACTGAGAGTGGTGCGTGCGTGAAATGCCCTGCCAAGTGTGGTGGTAGAGACAGATAAATTAGGGGCATTTAAGAAACTTTTCAGATCGGTACATGGATAATAGAAAAATGGAGGGGGTCTACTGCACAGGATTGAAGTAAACTGCAGAATGTGGTAAAATTAGTCAGCTCCATCATGGATACTAGCCTCCATAGTATCCAAGACATTTTCAAGGTGTGGCATCCATCATTAAGGACTCCTGCCATGCAGGACATGCCCTCTTCTCATTGCTACCATTAGAAGGGAGGTACAGAATTCTGAAGGCACACACTCAGTGATTCAGGAACAGTTTCTTCCCCTCTGCCACCTGATTCCTAAATGGACATTGAACCCGTGAACACAACCTCACTACTTTAATTTATTTCTGTTTTTGCACTGCTTATTTTAATTTAGCTATTTAGTATACACATATAAACTTAATGTAATTCAGTTTTTTTCTGTATTTATCATGTATTGCCTTGTACCGCCGCCGCAAAGTTAACAAAACTTCACGACGTGTGCCGATGATATTTAACCTGATTCTGGAGAATGATGTAGCAGGAAAGGGTGAGATTGATACAACATCAAATGGCCCGTATTGCACTCTAATGTTCTAAGGTCAATGCTTTATGCTTCTAGAAAGACATATAAATGATGAAAGTGCTGTTAGAGTCACTGTAGCAAAAATGCTGAAATAGAAATAATTAAGATTAAGCAATAAATGCTGGATTTCCAGGAAAGCCTATTCATATGCCAAATATAATAATATATACAGCATAAAAATTAAACAAAAAGCAATGCTGAGACAGCAAGATTGGCAGGTCAGAATATGGGCTCTGATCTTGTTTTGGCATTGATTCTGTCTTCGAGATTGGCGTAGATTCAAAACTTGATTAGCAAAGACAACCGAGCAGACTTGAAGACTGTGTGCAACTTTGCTTCTGGTATTGCGCAATTTGCTGTTAATGGCTGCCCTCTGAACTTTGGCTGAAGATGGGCTTATTTTGTTCTGAGAGCCGGGTCACAGTTATCGAGTGGTTGCCAACTATCCTCTGTTCCCATCATCAAACAACGTCTTTGCTGTACTGGTCACAACACATCAGTATTTCCAGAGTAAAGCTATCCAGCTTGCTGTAACACGCCAAGATCGCGCTCACCAAGGAAAGGCCTGAAAGTTGACATCGCGTGCAGCATATGAAGGTGTAAAGGAAGGATTGTTTATTGTGTACCGTGTCGTAGAACGTGGATGATCATGGCCTTTCCATGACTGAGATTGTTTGATTGTTCTTGGCAAACTTTTCTACAGAAGTGATTGGCCATTGCCTTCTTCTGGGCAGTGTCTTTACAAGACGGGTGACCCCAGCTGTTATCAATACCCTTCAGAGATTGTCTGCCTGGTGTCAGTGGTCACAGAACCAGGAGTTGTGATCTGCACCAGCTGCTCATACGACCATCCACCACTTGCTCTTATGACCCCTGATTGGCATTGGGGGAGGGGGGGAGGCTAAACAGGTACTACGCCTTGCACAAGGGTGACCTGGTGACCTGCAGGCAAGCGGATGGAAGGAGCACCGCACTCCTCCTTTGGTAGAGACATATCTCCACCCCGGCACCCACTTTACACCCCGTAACCTTTCTTTACCTTTACTCTCAAGGCTGGGAGAGGTGAGATAATGGATTTTGCGCTGTCCCACTTTCAGTGATGGAGGTACAGCAGAGTATCCTGAAAATATTCGAGCCAAACATATGCCTGGAGTTACGCTAATTGGCCACTGAAAATTCCCCCTGGTGTACATGAATGAAGCTGACTGGTGGCGTACTGGCATCAGTGCTGGACTTCGGGGCATGAGGTCCCAAGTTCGATTCCAGCCGACATCCTTGCACGCTCTCCATCCATGCTGGGTTAAGAGCTGATGATCCCTTAAAAAAAAACTCACCTGGCAGAAGGCAATGGCAAAACACTGCTGTAACTTGCCTCGTACATGAATTCCCAATACGTCAGAGCGGCGTGGAAGGAAATCGCCCTCTAGCAGAAAATTCTGGATGCGACATACACACACATGAATGGCAGAAGAATTGTGCCTATTGAGAATTTGTCATTGCATATGGCCAGATATGGAATCCTTTATTCAAGCAGAATTTAGATCAGACTGCAATACTTTCCATGCCACACCAGTTGTTAAAACAGACGTTGACTTTGGAGGAACGACATCATATCTCATAATGATATGGAACAAGACCTATAAAAGCACTCAGAGCAATCCCATTAGTCCTGTTATTTTATTTGTAAACTATTCTCTCACGTGTCTACCAACACCACCTCCACCCCCAATTCTTCACGTACGCAGCACCAGAGGTCAGAACAAAACCCAGCGTCCTGGAACTTGTGAGGCAGTGTGCTGCCTTCTACAACAATCTGCCTGGATGAGTAACAGTAAACTGTGTTTTTGTGGAGTAATTCTACTGTAATGGTATTGTGGTTGCCTGCCATATCTGATGCTGAGCAGGAAAACTGTGCAGGAGGGTTTTAAAAGCAGAAAAGCCATTGCTGTGGGGCCTATCCACTCTCTGGACCTCAGAAGCCCAGGTCCAGTGATACAAAGAAGCAACACAAACTGGGGTCATTCTTCAGCAAATAACAGTGTGCTCGGGAATCTTTAAAACAGAGACAGTTAACTGACCACAGTGAGTGAACACCGCATTTGTCCTGTACAAGCAGTGGCAAACGTTCAGGTTTTGTATTAACCTACTAATTTATCCCATATTTCCTTACTACAGAGAGAGACGCAGACTAGAATTATTTTACTTTAATTGATGAAAAGAAACATAAGAATAACCCTTTCCAGATCCCTAAGAGATTACTAATGAAATCCTTGCTCCTTCAAACGTGGTGGTGGTTGTCCATCCTGTCCGATGATGACAGTGAAACCTGCGCGGGAGAGTTTTTAAAGTGGAAAAGCGTTGCACTGGGCAGTTTCACTCTCACAACCTCAGAAGTCCGGATCCAGTGGTTTGAACAAGCATCACAAACTGGGGTCTTCCTTGTTTGCAGTGAATGACCATGATGTCTTCTGTGCCTCGTCATGCCCTTGGATCTCAGCGGACTGTTGCAGAACCACCTTCCTGGCCATTGTATCTCACTGAAGATCTCATTCGCCCAGTCTGACAGAGATGATTTCACATGCTGGGACAGACATGTCCCTATCTCACCTGGATATGCATCACAGGTAACAGCAAAAAGACATGTAAGAACTCAAACTGATCGTTACTTTTGCCTTCGATCAACATGTGGAATTTAAGAAGTAAACCATTAAAAATGCACACAATATTCAGTTGTATCATGATGTTAATGCATGTTTACCCTAACATTTACAGTCAGAGACATTGTTCACTGGTGGTTCAATTTGTGAAGAATTAGCAAAATAGTCCATTGCTGACTGAAAGTTTCCACAATATTAATTGAGGGACAGAAGACTATATATATATACATAAAAACTATTGAATCGAAAACAGGAGATGTCAAAAATCTTCAGTTTAGGCAGCATTTATGAGGGGTGATGTTTCAGATGAGGGCACTTTGTCAACGCTAGAACAAATTATAAATGGATAGCAGTATTATAGGAAAATCAGAAGGGACATTACATAGGCTCAGGAAGAAAGGAAGTGTATAAAATACTGAGACAGGCTGAGAAAACAGGAAGCAAAATTAACTTGAACTATTAGAATACATCTTTCAAGATGACCACAACATTGTCATAGGGTTTGTATATTTCTGAATGGACATTGAGTCCATCAATACTACCTCAGTTCTTCTTTTATTTCCGTTTTTACACTAATTTAATTTTACAATTATATATATACTTACTGTAATTCACAGTTTTTTCTATTCTTATGTATTGCATTGTACTGCTGCCACAAAGACAACAACTGTCACGACATGCCGGTGATATTAAACCTGATTCTGATACAGTATCTCCAACCGCTTTTGTAGATCAGACAGATCTGACATGCATTAGAGATTAGAGATCTGAGCATAGATCAACAAGATTCAAGATTCAAGCTTGTTTGTTAGGTGTACATCGAAACATACAAATGAGTCTTGAAGAAGGGTCTTGGCCTGAAACATCGACTGTTTGTTCATTTGCGTAGATGCTGCCTCCAGGACTTTGTGTGTGTTCAAAGTTCAAATTAAGTTTATTACCAAAGTACATACATGTCACCATATAAAACCTGAAATTCACTTTATTGCGGATTGATTTTTATTAAGGGAATTGGGTGGATATTCCCTTGTGGGAATTGGAGTGGGACTAAATGGGAGAATGGATCAGCTCTTGATAAAATGGCGGAGCAGACTGGATGGGCCGAATGGCCGACTTCTGTTCCTTTGTCTTATGGTCTTATATAGGGGTTAGTGAAGGAAAATGGAATTGAGATAAGAGAACAGCCATGATCCATTTGAACAGTGGAGCTAGACAAGGCATGGGGAGCCAACGAGACTCCTTCAGCATCTGTTTCTGACCTTGTGATCTGATGATTCACTGATTGTGACTCAGTAACCTCACCATCGGTACCAATCCATCTGTTTGTGGTGTTTCTGATTTCTCCTGGTATGTATTCTAATGGCTGAAGTTAATTTTGTTTCCCATTTACTCAGCTGCTCTCAGTATTTACGGCAAATCTATACAATAGGAGTTGTAACAGGATCAATGAAAGATCAACCAGACTGCAGAAGACAACAAACTGTGCAAATGAAATATAAATTAACAGCAATAAACAATGAGAACATGAGATAAAGAGTCCTTAAGGTGAGATCATTGGTTGTAGGAACATTTCAATGATGGGGCAAGTGGGTGTAGTTGTCCCCTTCTGTTCAAGAGCCTGATGGTTGAGGGTCAGTAACAGTTCTTCAACCTGGTGGTGCGAGTCCTGAGGCTCTTGTACCCTTTACCTGATGGCAACAGAGCGAAAAGACCATGGCCGTGGCGGTGGGGATCTCTGATGATGGATGCCGCTTTCCTTAGACAGCATTTCATGTAGATGTGCTCAATGGCTGGGAGGGCTTTACCCGTGACGTACTGCGCCGAATCCACTACCTTTTGTAGAATTTTCCCTTCAAATTGGTGTTTCCATACTGCAGCCAGTTACTGCACTTCGATAGAAGTTTGTCAGAGTTTTAGACGTCATGCTGGATCTCTGCAAACTCCTAAGGAAGTGGAGGCACTGCCATGTTTTTTTTGTAATTGCTGTTATGTGCTGGGTCCAGGACACGTCCTCTGAAACAGAAACACCTGGGAATTCAAAGTTGCTAACCCTCTCCCCTCTGATTCTCCAATGAGGACCGGCTCAGGGACCTCTGGTTCCCCTCTCCTGAAATCTGTAATCATTTCCTTGTGTCATGTGTGACGCCAAGGAGAGCTACCGGACGGATGATGCTAATGAGAGAGATAACGGAAGACAATGGAGAAACATTCAAAATGCTAATAAGAGAGAAGAGAGAAATTAATGAGAAAGAAACAAAATTCAGATATTGACAGACCGTTTCCTTTGAACCTGAACTGTTTGAAGTTTGATGGACAGGTTATACCCCAGCAGGGGGATAAAAAGAGCAGGGTTGCTAAGGCATGACACGCCACAAGACCCTGGAAAGAGCAGTCTGCCCCCACAAGTTGGTGGGAGTTTGGAGGACCGGTTCGCGGCAATCGGTCAGAGGCTCACAGGGTGTAAAGATACGATCGGTGGGAACCTGGGGTGTGTGTCCGCCCTTGCCTGGGTGCCGGGTTCACCACGGAAGAACGATCGTATCCGGAACGGAGGGGTCACAGTTGGTGACCACAGTGGGATCAGAAGACATCAAAACGTCTGCCCGAAACTAACTGCATCTCTCAATCTCTCTCTCTCTCTCTCTCCAACGGTACAACAGCGATTACTTCGAATTGCACTAAACTGAACTGAACTCTGCTTCACTTAAGACTGATCATTTTACCCCTAGACTGTGATAGAGCTTGGTTGATTCCTATTACCCTATTTCTGTGTATATGTGTGTATTATCATTGCTAACCTGTTACATTTATATCCTTGCGATTAGTGTACTGTATTACTTATTTCTTTAATAAAACTTTATTAGTTCCTAGTAATCACAGACTCCAACGAGCGTTCCATTTCTGCTGGTTTGGCAACCCAGTTGTGGGGTACGTAACACTTGTTCTTGCTGATCTTGCGTTGCTTTGGATTTCCAGCATCTGCAGTCTTTCTTGAGTTTATACAATTGAGTCAATTAGTAGATCAGAAGAAGTACTTCAGTAGCAAAGGAGAGCTCTAGAGAAGTGAAAGTGAAGTCATTATACAGTCACAGAAAATCAGGAAGTGTTTAAGTGTTTGGTATATCGAAGAGTTTGCGTCATCTTTGTCACAATACAGGAACAGAACAATGGCGGAGCTTTTAGATTAGATTAGTTTAGATTAGATTATGAGGACACTCAGTCCTCCTTTATTGTCATTTAGTAATGCTTGCATTAAGAAATGATACAATGTTCCTCCAGAATGATACCACAGAAACACAAAACAAACTGACTGAAAAACTGACTAAAACCACATAATTATAACATATAGTTACAACAGTGCAAAGCAATACCGTAATTTGATGAAGAACAGACCATGGGCACGGTAAAAAAAAGTCCCAAAGTCTCTCGAAAGTCCCATCATCTCACGCAGACGGTAGAAGGAAGAAAAACTCTCCCTGCCATGAACCTCCAGCGCTGCAAACTTGCCAATGCAGCATCCTGGAAGCACCCGACCACAGCCGACTCTTGAGTCCGTCCAAAAACTTCGAGCCTCCGACCAGCCCTCCGACACTGAGCACCGAGCACTAACTCTGCCGAGCACTTCGACCCTGGCCCCAGCAACAGGCGATACGCAAAGCCGAGGATTTGGGGCCTTCCCCTCCAGAGATTCTCGATCGCACAGTAGCAGCAGCAGCGAAGCAGGCATTTCAGAAGTTTCTCCAGGTGTTCCTCCGTGCTTCTTCACGTCTGTCTCCATCAAATCAGGATTTTGCACGGCCCCCTAGTTAACACATATCGATATCATTCAGAACGGCCGCGCGCGCTGAGTCACACCGCCATCTTCTCCTTCCCCTCCTATTTAGAACATAGAACATAGAATAGTACAGCACAGTACAGGCCCTTCGGCCCAAAATGTTGTGCTGACCCTCAAACCCTGCCTCCCATATAACCCCCCACCTTAAATTCCTCCATATACCTGTCTAGTAGTCTCTTAAATTTCACTAGTGTATCTGCCTCCACCACTGACTCAGGCAGTGCTTTCCACGCACCGAGCACTCTCTAAGTAAAAAACTTTCCTCTAATATCCCCCTTGAACTTCCCACCCCTCACCTTAAAGCCATGTCCTCTTGTATTGAGCAGTGGTGCCCTGGGGAAGAGGCACTGGCTGTCCACTCTATCTATTCCTCTTAATATCTTATATACCTCTATCATGTCTCCTCTCATCCTCCTTCTCTCCAGAGAATAAAGCCCTAGCTCCCTTAATCTCTGATCATAATGCATACTCTCTAAACCAGGCAGCATCCTGGTAAATCTCCTCTGTACCCTTTCCAATGCTTCTACATCCTTCCTATAGTGAGGCGACCAGAACTGGACACAGTACTCCAAGAGTGGCCTAACCAGAGTTTTATAGAGCTGTATCATTACCCTGCAACTCTTAAACTCTATCCCTTGACTTATGAAAGCTAACACTCCATAAGCTTTCTTAACTACCCAATCTACCTGTGAGGCAACTTTCAGGGATCTGTGGACATGTACCCCCAGATCCCTCTGCTCCTCCACACTACCAAGTATCCTACCATTTACTTTGTACTCTGCCTTGGAGTTTGTCCTTCCAAAGTGTACCACCTCACACTTGTCCGGGTTGAACTCCACCTGCCACTTCTCAGCCCACTTCTGCATCCTATCAATGTCTCTCTGCAATCTTCGACAATCCTCTACACTATCCACAACACTACCAACCTTTGTGTCATCTGCAAACTTGCCAACCCACCCTTCTACCCCCATATCCAGATTGTTAATAAAAATCACGAAAAGTAGAGGTCCCAGAACCGATCTTTGTGGGACACCACTAATCACAATCCTCTAATCTGAATGTAATCCCTCCACCATGACCCTCTGCCTTCTGCTGGCAAGCCAATTCTGAATCCTCCTGGCCAAACCTCCTTGGATTCCATGCCTTCTGACTTTCTGAATAAGCCTACCGTGTGGAACCTTGTCAAATGCCTTACTAAAATCCATGTAGATCACATCCACTGCACTACCCTCATCTATATGCCTGATCATCTCCTGAAAGAACTCTATCAGGCTTGATAGACACGATCTGCCCTTCACAAAGCCATGCTGACTGTCCTTGATCAGACCATGATTCTCTAAATGCCCATAGATCCTATCTCTAAGAATCTTTTCCAACAGCTTTCCCACCACAGACGTAAGGCTCACTGGTCTATAATTACTCGGACCATCCTTACTACCTTTTTTGAACAAGGGGGCAACATTCGCCTCACTCCAATCCTCCAGTACCATTCCCGTGGACAATGAGGACATAAAGATCCGAGCCAGAAGCTCATCAATCTCTTCCCTCACCTCATGAAGCAGCCTGAGGAACATTCCGTCAGGCCCCGGGGACTTATCCGTCCTAATGTATTTTAACAACTCCAACACCTGCTCTCCCTTAATATCAACATGCTCCAGAACATCAACCTCACTTATATTGTCCTTCACCATCATCAAGTTCCCTCTCATTGGTGAATACCGAAGAGACGTGTTCATTGAGGACCTCGCTAATTTCCACAGCCTCCAGGCACATCTTCCCACCTTTATCTCTAATCGGTCCTACCTTCACTCCTGTCATCCTTTTTCTCTTCACATAATTGAAGAATGCCTTGGGGTTTTCCTTTACCCTACTCGCCAAGGCCTTCTCATGCCCCCTTCTTGCTCTCCTCAGCCCCTTCTTAAGCTCCTTTCTTGCTTCCCTATATTCCTCAATAGACCCATCTGATCCTCGCTTCCTAAACCTCATGTATGCTGCCTTCTTCCACCTGACTAGATTATCCACCTCACTTGTCACCCATGGTTCCTTCACCCTACCTTTCTGGACATTAGAAAGGAAATAAAAAAAGAATAGCACTCATCGTAACAGAGTTAACCATTTCCTCTCTTAGTGACACGGCCCTTCAAATACCAGTCCCAAAATTCTGAAAAGAGGAGGCATACGACAAATATAAGGTTCATTACCCAATGGAGAACCAAGCCGCATACAACTTGGTTGTTTTAATGGCTTAGTTCTCTAATGTATTATGAAAAAGGAAACAAGAGGAGTAAAGAGAACGTAAGAAAATAGAACACTGCTCAACATAAAAGGGAACTTAAAAGTATAAATAGTAAATAAATGTAAAGGGGAGATAAAGTTTGATTGTGATCTAGAAACAGAACCTTCTCATAAAGAAAAATAACAAGACTGAGGAACTGAGTACTTTGGTCCATTCTTGCCAATACCAGTGAAGGAGGAGGCAATGAAAATACCGGATAGGCTAGTTGAAAAGTATCCAAGTTGAAGTTTATTGTCGTCTGACTGTACATCTATACAATCAAATGAAACAATATTCCTGTAGACCACAGTGACTGCACCCACAAAATATATATCAAACACAGCACGTAAAATAAAATATTATCATAAATAAGTTAATAAGATATAAGTCAAAATGCATGTAAGTTTGCAGTACGAGTAAACAGCAAACAGTCAACAGCGCAACATACATCAAAGTTGCTGGTGAACGCAGCAGGCCAGGCAGCATCTGTAGGCAGAGGTGCAGTCGACGTTTCAGGCCGAGACCCTTCGTCAGGACTAACTGAAGGAAGAGTGAGTAAGGGATTTGAAAGTTGGAGGGGGAGGGGGAGATCCAAAATGATTGGAGAAGACAGGAGGGGGAGGGATGGAGCCAAGAGCTGGACAGGTGATTGGCAAAAGGGGATACGAGAGGATCATGGGACAGGAGGTCCGGGAAGAAAGACAGGGGGGGTGGGGGGGGGAACCCAGAGGATGGGCAAGAGGGACATCAGAGGGACAGAGGGACAGAGGGAGAAAAAGGAGAGTGAGAGAAAGAATGTGTGCATAAAAATAAGTAACAGATGGGGTACGAGGGGGAGGTGGGGCCTAGCGGAAGTTAGAGAAGTCGATGTTCATGCCATCAGGTTGGAGGCTACCCAGACGGAATATAAGGTGTTGTTCCTCCAACCTGAGTGTGGCTTCATCTTTACAGTAGAGGAGGCCGTGGATAGACATGTCAGAATGGGAATGGGATGTGGAATTAAAATGTGTGGCCACTGGGAGATCCTGCTTTCTCTGGCGGGCATAGCGTAGGTGTTCAGCAAAGCAGTCTCCCAGTCTGCGTCGGGTCTCGCCAATATATAAAAGGCCACATCGGGAGCACCGGACGCAGTATATCACCCCAGTCGACTCACAGGTGAAGTGTTGCCTCACCTGGAAGGACTGTTTGGGGCCCTGAATGGTGGTAAGGGAGGAAGTGTAAGGGCATGTGTAGCACTTGTTCCGCTTACACGGATAAGTGCCAGGAGGGAGATCAGTGGGGAGGGATGGGGGGGACGAATGGACAAGGGAGTTGTGTAGGGAGCGATCCCTGCGGAATGCAGAGGTGGGGGGAGGGAAAGATGTGCTTAGTGGTGGGATCCCGTTGGAGGTGGCGGAAGTTACGGAGAATAATATGTTGGACCCGGAGGCTGGTGGGGTGGTAGGTGAGGACCAGGGGAACCCTATTCCTAGTGGGGTGGCGGGAGGATGGAGTGAGAATAGATGTACGTGAAACGGGGGAGATGCGTTTAAGAGCAGAGTTGATAGTGGAGGAAGGGAAGCCCCTTTCTTTAAAAAAGGAAGACATCTTCCTCGTCCCAGAATGAAAAGCCTCATCCTGAGAGCAGATGCAGCGGAGACGGAGGAATTGCGAGAAGGGGATGGCGTTTTTGCAAGAGACAGGGTGAGAAGAGGAATAGTCCAGATAGCTGTGAGAGTCAGTAGGCTTATAGTAGACATCAGTGGATAAGCTGTCTCCAGAGACAGAGACAGAAAGATCTAGAAAGGGGAGGGAGGTGTCGGAAATGGACCAGGTAAACTTGAGGGCAGGGTGAAAGTTGGAGGCAAAGTTAATAAAGTCAACGAGTTCTGCATGCGTGCAGGAAGCAGCGCCAATGCAGTCGTCCACCCCGTTGCCCAGTCTGGCAGTGCTAGTCCTGAAGCCCCTGTACCTCCTTCCTCATGGCAGTGGATCAAAGAGATTGTGGGATGGGTGGTGGGGATCCTCAACAATGCTTTGGGCCGTTCGTCTGCAACGCTCCTGGCAAGGGTCGCAAATGGGGAGAGGGAGACCCCGGTGATCCTTCTGGCGGTTTTTACTGTCCCCTGTAGGGTCTCGCGGTCTGACGCCTTGCGGCTTCCGTACCACACAATGATGCAGCTGGACAGGATACTCTCGATGGTGCTCCTGTAGAAAGTTGCTAGAATGGACTGGGGAGCCTTGTACACCTCAGTCTCCTCATTGGAAGAGTAGAAAGACACCTAGTCAAGGTGGCACATGTCCACATCTGTCGGAGAGTGAAGAAGGTGGGAATTATTAAGACTCACCTTTATCTTCCAGTCCTCAGTAGATACGGGAGTAGCTGGAGAAGACTCCAACTCCTACACAAAAAGTGCTTGATCCACCTGGTAACTATTGGCCAGTCAATTCATCATTTGTGGCCATGGTGGTTGTCCATTGCGTCTGACGATGACAGGAAACCTACGCGGGAGAAACCGCTACCATTGCACTGGTGCAGTTCCACTCTCTCGACCTCAGAAGTCCGGGTCCAGTCGTACAAACAAGCATCACAAACTGGGGTCTTCCCTGGTTGCAGTGGATGACCATGTCGTCTTCTGTGCCTCGTCACGTCCTTTGCTCTCCACAGAGCGTGCAGTACCTCCTTCCTGGCCGTTGGATCTCACTGTAGATCTCATCCACCCAGTCTGCCAGAGGTGACTTCTCATGCCAGGACAGTCATGCCCCTGTCTCCCCGGGGTATGAGGCTGGCAGCTACCCTCACCGGGATTAGCCCGCCTGTCGAAGAAATGTACCGAGTTGTGGCTGCTGTCACATTCTAACAGCTACTTGGAGCTAGAGGTGAGAACTGAGTGTCTGGTGGGCACAAAAGGTGAGCGAGCTGCCCTGGGATGGACACGACAAGTCCCTTCGCCAGAGGTGCTTCTCTCTGAACACCCCATACGCCCCAAAATAATGTAGTTCAGATTAATTAGTATTTAAAAAAACCAAAAGGTTAATGAATGAAAACCCCAACCAGGATTAATGAAAGACAAATTGGGGTTAACTAACTTGATGAAACTATTTGACGAATTAAGGGAAAGATTTGATGAAAGCTACAGATATGACATAAGATAAAGGATAAAATTTCTGGTTGAGAAGTTGTTTCTCAGACCAAAGAGTGGGACTTTATTATTCATTCCCACACCTTGTGGCACATCAGGTGGCACCTCGTTGTTTCCTTAAACCTGATTTATACTTCTGCATCACATCTACGCCGTAGGTACCACGTACCCTACGCTGTAGGGTGACGGGCACCTCCCCAAAAAAGTAACTTACACGTCGCAGCAACGCAGACTGCAACAACTGTGACTGGTCCACTTGGTGGCATCGCATTTCCTCCTGCACATTTCCGGTTGCTTCTTCTCCGCCGTGTCCGTACACCGATGCGAAATAGATGAACCAAATCATTAAATCTACCTGCCGACATGAGAAAATGTTTGAAATTCATTTCCTCGTCCATGTCTGTCACGAAGAAACTCAACACAGTGGCATAGAAACCAAACTGCCAAATAGCGTTTTGGCGTACACCACGCATGCTCGCTACGGCGTAGAGCCTACGCAGAAGTGAAAATCAGGCCTACGACGTAGGCTATATGCACAAGTATAAATAAGTCTTTAGAATTTGTCTGTTTTTTTTTTACAAGGCCATGTTGTTAGCTCAAGAATCAACCCAGCACAGATGGATAGGCTCGATTTGAACCCAGGACCATTTACCTCAAGGTCCAGTGCTGATGACAGTACACCACCAGCTAGCTCACATAGTCATGGTCTCCATCATTCAGTGCAGGGGTGTCACACTTTCTCTTTTATATTGGTAACCTTGACTAAAGTAGCTGCAGGTTAGCATGAAACTTAGAAAAGAAGGAGACAGTAGAAGTTCTCAGTAGACATGAAAGGCAGCTTTCACCAAATTACATTTCATGCAGAGAAGTCTAAGGTGGCTTTTAGATATGAAAATGAACAAAGGAAATGTATGCTAAAACAGAGTTTTAAAAGGAGTGCAGGAACTGAGAGACTTGTGGGTGGATGTAAGTAAAATATCTAAGGTGGGAGGACATACTAGGAAGATTGATTTTTTAAAAAGGCAAAACAGGATTGTTGTCTATAAACAGAAGCACACAGTGCAAAAACAAGGAAGTTATATTACATCCTTATAAACAGCTCAAGTTTTGCAGCTGTTTGCAGAATACGAGGATGGTTGGCGAGGTGTTACAGACAATACAAGAGAGAGTTAACACCAGCAAAGAGGGACACTGAATAATCTTTCCGAGGTCAAATTAAGGGCCTTATGGTTTCCCTCCAACAACTCTTATCTCTGATGCAGACAGAATATGTATGACAAAATAAGCTCCTCTTATCAGGCCTTGAGTTTTCCATATCTTTCTGCAGACTCATTTGACTGCCGCACTGGAGTCCAGCCAATTATTTCTCTATCTACTTTTCTCTTCCCTTTTCTTTTGAATCCCACTGCTGGATAATTCTCAAACGTGACGAAATCTGCAGATGCTGGAAATTCAAGCAACACACACACAAAATGCTGGTGAACGCAGCAGGCCAGGCAGCATCTCTAGGAAGAGGTACAGTCGACGTTTCAGGCCGAGACCCTTCGTCAGGACTGAGTGAAAGAAGAGATAGTAAGAGATTTGAAAGTTGGAGGGGGAGGGCGAGATCCAAAATGATAGGAGAAGACATGAGGGGGAGGGATGGAGCTAAGAGCTGGAAAGTTGATTGGCAAAAGGGATACGAGGCTGGAGAAGGGAGAGGATCATGGGACAGGAGGCTTAGGGAGAAAGAAAGGGGAGGGGAGAGTCAGAGGAAGATGGAGAGCAGGCAAGGAGTTATTATGAGAGGGACATAGAGAGGAAAAAAATGGAAGAAATAAAAAATAATAAATAAATAAGGAATGGGGTAAGAATGGGAGGAGGGGCATTAACAGAAGTTATAGAAATCAATGTTCATGCCATCAGGTTGGAGGCTACCCAGACGGAATATAAGGTGTTGTTCCTCCAACCTGAGTGTGGCTTCATCTTGACGGTAGAGGAGGCCATGGATAGACATATCAGAATGGGAATGGGACGTGGAATTAAACTGGGAGATCCTGCTTTCTCTGGCAGACAGGGCATAGGTCCTTGCCAGCTCTCCATCTTCCTCTGGCACTCCCTTCCCCCTTTCTCTCTCCCATGATCCTCTCCTTTCTCTAGCCTTGTATCCCTTTTGCCTATCACCTGTCCAGCTCTTGGTTTCATCTCTCCCCCTCCTGTCTTCTCCTATCATTTCGGATTTCCCCCTCCCCCTCCCACTTTCAAATCTCTTACTATCTCTTCTTTCAGTTAGTCCTGACAAAGGGTCTCGGCCTGAAACCTCAACTGCGCTTCTTCCTATGGATGCTGTCTGTCCTGCTGCGTTCCACCAGCATTTTGTGTGTGTTGCTGGATAATTCTCTCCTTTTACCTCACCTCCTTCTGATTTTCCACTCCCGTCACCATTCTATTCAGTAACTCTGCCCTCCAAAATCACAGTTGTAAGTAAAAGTCAAGCATATTTCAGATGCACAAATACCTGTACTTACTTGCAGCAGCTCCACAGGAACACAGCATCAGATAAGTAGCACTCAGAAGAAAACCGTGCATTAAACAGTCCCTTCAACACTCTGGATCTCCTGCTGCAGGTCCAGGCTTGACTAGCCCTTGGATAAACCTGCAGCTTTGCCCTGACCCTCTCTGGACCACTGCTGCTGTCCCATTGCGAGCACCAGCCTCAATGCCCCATTTTGCCTTCATCCCAACCACGCTAAGCTTTAGTCTCACCAGTTTCCCTTTTAATAAATGCACACCTCATGTTGGTGACTATGAAAGCTCACTCGATGGATCAGGAATCTCTACCCTCCTCCTCTAGAAAGTCCAGGCACTTGTGAACAAGCTCCTGCCAGCCGTGAGTTTATTACAGACCATTGTAATGCTCCGGTGGAAATCTGGCTGAGAAAGCAATGGCATCCTCGCCTTAGGAGAATCTTCTTGATTGAAAAGACCATGAGGTATCTTTGCAGCCTTTTATCATCAAACTCTCCCAGTGCTTTCTTCTCACTCGAGCATTTTACCTAGGTCAAGTTGAAGTTTAATTATGATTCAACCGCACTTGAATCTGGCCAAGTGAAACAGTGTTCCTCTGATTTCATGAGTGAGTTGGAATTCGGAGTCCCCCTCACCCCCCCTGACAACAGCGGCAATCAAGTGGTGACTAAGAATCGAGAGCCCTGAAATCTTTGTGACTTGCCGAGTAGTGTTCTGTGTGGTTTATCTGTGCTCTCTGTTTTATGATAATAAATTAGGCTTCAGTTCATTGTTGTGCCTGCACATTTATTACCACATCTCCTAGACACTTGAATTGTTTGGGGTGGATTACAGGGAGGTTGAAAATCCGGCTGAGTGGTCCCACAATAATAACCCCTTACTCAATGTCAGCAAGACCAGGGAGCTGATTATTGACTTCAGGAGGAGGAAACAGGAGTTCCGTGAGCTAGTCCTCAATTGGTTGATCAAAGGTGGAGAGGGTCAGCAACTTTAAATTCCTCAGTGCTATCATTTCAGCGTACATGCAACTACGAAGAGAGCACGGCAGCACCTCTGCTTCCTAAGGAGTTTCTGGAGATTCAGCGTGACATCTAAAACGTTGTCAAACTTCTGTAGATGTGTGGTGGAGAGTGTATCGACTGGCTGCATCATGGCCTGGAATGGGAACAACAATGCGTTTGTATGGAAAATCTTACATAAAGTAGTGAATACGGCCCAGTCCATCAAGGGTAAAGCACTCCCAACCATTGAGCACATCTACACAGAGCACTGTCGCAGGAAAGCAGCATCCATTGTCAGGGACCCCCACCAACCAGATCATGCTCTCTTCTCGCTGCTGCTACCAGCAAGAAGGTATAGAAGCCTCAGGACTCACACCTCCTGGTTCAGGAACACTTATTATCCCTCAACCATCAGGTGCTTAATGCAGATGGTATAACTTCACTTGCCCACGGAACTGAACTGTTTCCACAACCTCCGGTCTCACTTTCAATAACTCTTCACCTCATGTTCTCAATATTTATTGCTTATTTATTTATTCATTATTATTGTTATTATTTTTTTTCTTTCTTCTTGCATTTGCATTTTTTGTTGTCTTTTCACACAGATTGTCTGCCCTCTTGGTGCGGTCTTTGATCGATTCTTATTACGGTTATTGGACTTAGTGAGTAGGCCCTCAAGTAAATGAATCTCAGGGTTGCATATGGTGACATACATGTTCTTTGTTAATAAAGGTACTTTGGACTTTGAACTTTGAACTTAATGAGTTGTCAGGATTCACATAAAGCAGCAGAACCGCTCACCATTATAATATCATCCTTGAAAGGGAAGGTACGTCCTAGAATCTTTTCTTTATGGCAAGCAATCTTCTTCAAACTCTTCTCCACCCATGCTTTCAGCCTCACCCCTAACAACAGTGCAAGGAACCTAAATGAAAATTGAAATGGAAAATATCAGACAAACTGAGGTTTTTCCAGGGCCATCATGAGAACAGTGGGCCGAATGGCCTCCTTTGCCTCTGCATGATCCCGTAATTCTGCATTTATACAATAAATGAAAAGAGCAGAATACATTAATCTTATGTATATTATCAAGGAAGTCTTTGGACAATAATGTATAATAGGTTTAGAGTGTTTAAGCCAGAGGTTTCTTCCCTGAGTACATTCTTTCCTTACACGTCTCCAGGAAGGCTGAGTCTTCTTTTTGTTATTACATCATCTCTTGGAGGATCCTTTTTGGCATCCTTCAAGTACCAGATGTCGTCTGGAGGGTCATCCAGAAACCAGAATTAAGGCTAGATTTTTATTGAGCAAGTTGGTAGAAAAAAAATTGAGAGACATTATTTTGTAGTTTTAATCGTGTTTTTTTCTCCCTTAAACGGATGTTGGGAAGATTAGGCCAATTTGTCAGTGTTTGTAGTTACAAAATCACCATACAAAAATCACAGTTGTCTTCTTCAATTTTCTGCCTCAAAGACCATTAAATCTCTCTATTTCAAAAGAAGAGAACTACAGCTGGGCTGGGACATCTTGACCATTGAATTGTCCAACTGATTGGGGATGTGAAGAACTAAAAGTTATTAATTTTGATAAACGGTAAGTTAAAGACGTTGTCTGTTTGAGGCATTTGCTAGATGAATTATTTGACAACCTTCTACTTCAAGTTGTAGGGGTGAAGTGGTGAAATTTGTCTTAAACTCCTGGCAGTTGTTTCGCCTCAATAGACACGACTACCACAAGTTGCCAAAGTGCCTCACACTTATTGCCTATGACCAAACACAAATTGCTCCGAAATAGTCATCTGTTCTTTTTGCCTACAGGATAAGCAAAAAAAAACCATTCAGTGAATTGTGCATTAATTTCAATGAGACTTTAATCACTTAATTATCTCTTGACTGTAGCCCATAGAAGGGATTTAAGGAGAACATGAGGCGGACTTCTCCACTCAGAGGGTGGTGAGAGTCTCAAATGAACTGCCAGCAGATGAGGTGGATTCAGGTTCAATTTCAACAGTTTGTTTGGGACTACAATCAGAGATCATGGGTTAAGAGTGAAAAGTGAGAAGTTTAAGGGGCACATGAGGGGAAACTTCTACGCCCAGAGGGTTGTGAGAGTGTGGAACAAACTGCCAGTACAAGTGGTGCGAATGAGCTCAATTTCAACGTTTAAGGGAAGTTTGGATAGGTAGATGGATGGCAGGGCTATGGAGAGCCACGGTCCCGGTGTAGGTCAGTGGGAGTAGCCAGTTTAACTGGTTTTGGCATGGACTAGATGGGCTGAAGGTCTTGTTTCAGTGCTGTACTTCTCTATGACTTTATGAGAAATTTGGATAGTTGCTTGGATAGTTGCATGGATGAGAGGGGTATGGTCCAGATGCAGGTTGATGGGTCCAGGCAGATTAATACTTCAGCACGGGGTAGATGGGCAGAAGGACCTGTTTGTATATTGCAGCATTCTATGACTTTATCACTCTATTTGAAAAAAAAATTAACTTACTATGTAGGCCCGTGACACAGCCAGTATTTATCATGTCTCCATAAGCTGCGGTGAATCACCTTTCTGAACCCCTACAGTCCTTCTGGTGAAGGTTAGCTTGGGAGCAGCAGGATTTAGATCCAATGGCAGTGATGATATCAACAAAGGGTATCTTACAACATTCCTCTGATCGTTCCCACCTCAGGTATTTGCTTACCTTTTTCTTTCCATTGATTTCTTTTTCCAGTGAGAAAGGCTTCCAAACCTTCCACTTTGGTTTTGAGCTTGCATTCTTGTTTTCTATAACCACGTTTGAGCTGAGGTGATGTTGGGCCAATCTGTTCTTGTCAACCAAGGTGCCTACTTGAGCTGATCTCATTTGGCTCACATCCCTTTAAATTAGAGGTTCCCAACCTGGAGTCCAAGGACTCCCTGCTTAATGGTATTGGTGCATGGCATAAGAAAGGTTGGGAATCCCCTAATTTAGCTTTCCCTATCCACAAATCTGTTTTCTGCATTGTAGATTAACTGAAAAGTATCTGTTTGTTTCCTGTTATATTTTCTCTCCAAGTAGAATTGTATTTATTTTTGTTTCTCAGTTCCATAATTTAACATCGAGTCCTTCTTGCATGTGGATTTGCCTAATAATCTAATTAAACACGGCATAAGCATTGATAATTTCAGGGCAATACACAGGAAGCTTCAACTCATTAGTAAATTGCAACTATGGCATGAGATATTGGGACACATATCAAATTTCAGGAAAAGTGCAATAATTAAAAGAAATTATTAAAGTTCAAAGTAAATTTATTATCAAAGTACATATATGTCACCATATACTACCATGAGATTCATTTTCTTGCAGGCATTTGCAGTAGATACGAAGAATTACAATAGAATCAATGCAAAACTACGCGCTAAGACTGACAAACAACCAATGGGCAAAAGAAGACAAGCTGTGTAAATACAACTAAGTAAATAAATAATATTAAGCGCACGAGTTGTAGAGTCCTAGATAGTGAGTCCACAGATTGTGCAATCGGTTCAGTGTTAGCACCGACGGATGTGGGCAGCCCCCAGCTGAGCACGGGTGCCACGCTGAACCTCCTCTCCTAGACCGCAGCAGGCAAGTCCGTGACTTAAGGCCTAGTCCTCGCTACAGCTGAGGCTACACAGCTTCCCCACCACCTGTTTTTCCACCAACCAAGAGAAATAGGCCTGC
The DNA here is from genome assembly GCF_030028105.1 of Mobula birostris. Lineage (NCBI taxonomy): Eukaryota > Metazoa > Chordata > Chondrichthyes > Myliobatiformes > Myliobatidae > Mobula > Mobula birostris. The sequence continues at coordinate 9,688,429 of NC_092399.1, forward strand.
GGCATCTTACATTGTCAATGTCCAACGGGGCCTTGCGATTGCAAGAGAAATGGCCGAGGCAATCACCCACAGTTACACTGCAGGCTGCCTTCACGCACCAACTCCGAGTAGCAGGCAGCAACATAGTCTGCTCCAAACCCAGGCTGGCTCCTCCAACACGCAGTCCAGCTACTCTGACCAACGAGCAGCTCACCGATGGGGTCGACCTGCAGTACTGTGGTAAACCATGTATATATGTTGTAACTCGGTTACCTGTCTGGACACACCCCTCTGCTGACTGTCCCTGTGGCTCCTCCCACAGAGTCCTGTATAAAGGTGTTCGCCTTGCCCCTCCCCCTCAGTCCGGGGGCAGACACTCACTGTGGAGGTCATATTGTACAGCGAATAAAAGCCTTTCAGTATTTTACCAAACCTCAGTCTTTTGGAGTAATTGAAGGTGCTTCAATTTTATTCGCTGTACGTTTTAAAACATGGAACAGGCCCTGAGACCAGAAAAATTAGACCTCAATCTGCAAACACCTGAAGCCGGAAATGCTTTCGAACCTGGCTGGCCTGCTTCGAAGCGTATCTAGAGGAGATTAAAGCGACCGACCCCGTAGCGAAGCGCAGAGTTCTACTCTGCAGGGTCAGTCCACGGGTCTATTCACTGATCAGAGACCAGCAGAACTACGATGGCACGATGAACGCACTCAAAAGACAATACCTGCGGCCGATAAACAGCGTCTATGCTCGGCATCGCTTAGCGACACGGCAACAACGCCCCGGGGAATCGAGTGCTGAGTTTGTCCAGGCCCTATGGACGCACATGAGAGCCTGCAATTGCCAGGAGCTGACGGTGGCGCAGCATGCAGAACTCCTAGTGAGAGACGCCTTCGTTACGGGGACCAGGTCAGTGTACGTGCGCCAGCGGCTGCTGGAAAAAGCCGATCTTACCCTAAATTCGGCGATGGAGCTGGCTGATACGTTGGAGGCCGCTCTGCATAACTCCGAGGCTCTCCAGGCACGCGATCCCCCGATGGCCTCGTGGGGGCCGCAGACCCCGCAACCTGCCGGCGAATCGACCTCGGCTGCCGCCAGTCGTGAGTCCGCGAAGTGCTACTTCTGTGGACTGGAGAAGCACCCCTGGAAACGCTGCCCGGCCCGACAAGTTACCTGCTCCAGCTGTGGAAAGAAGGGCCACTTCGCCAAGGTCTGTAAGTCAAAACCGCAAGTGGGATCGAGCAGCGCCGCGTGCGAGACGTGGGGGCCGCCATCTTGCCTGCCACCATCTTCCCTGCACTCCACCACCACGTGTGAGACATGGGGGCGGCCATCTTGGTCGGCGCCACCTCCCACCGCCTACGACCAACGGGTGCTCACGGGGCACCCCACCACGCCGGACCAAGACAGCGACCCCACCCTGGCTTCCGTGACCCTCGACCAAAGCGCTCCCCACCAGCTCGCAAGGTCAATGATGGACATCCTGGTGGAGGGGCACAGGACAAGCTGCCTGTTTGACACGGGCAGCACGGAGAGTTTTATCCACCCGGCCACAGTGCAGCATTATGGACTCATGATACGGCCGGTAAGTCGGAGGATCACCATGGCCTCCGGGTCGCATACAACAGACATCCGGGGGGGGGGGTGTAGCGACACTAGTGGTGCAGGGCACAGAATATCGGGACTTTACGTCACTGGTCTTGCCTCAACTGTGTGCCCCTGTGCTGTTGGGGTTGGACTTCCGGAGCCACCTGAAATGCGTGACAATGAAGTATGATGGGCCCCTCCCACCAATTACTGTTATAAATCCCCTGTTTTGTAGAGATATGTCACGTACCCCGCTACTGACCACACACCGACCCGCGCATCCCACCCAACATCATGCCAACTGCCACACTACCGACACCACTTGCGGCCTCTCCACCCTCAGGATCCCTCCCCCACCGCTGTTCGCCAACCTGACCCCCGACTGTAAACCTGTGACAACTAAAAGCAGGAGGTACAGCGCGGGGGACAGAGCTTTCATTAAGTCGGAGGTGCAGCGGCTGCTCAGGGAGGGGGTCATTGAGACAAGCACAAGTCCTTGGAGGGCGCAGGTGGTCGTTGTTCGGAACAGGGAGAAGAATAGGATGGTAGTGGACTATAGCCAGACCATCAATAGGTTCACGCAGCTCGACGCGTACCCTCTACCCCGCATCGCGGATATGGTCAATCAGATAGCACAGTACAAGGTGTACTTGACCATAGACCTAAAATCCGCTTACCATCAGCTCCCCATCTGCCAGGAGGACCGCCCTTACACTGCCTTCGAGGCGGACGGCAGGCTTTATCAATTCCTGTGCGTCCCCTTTGGTGTCATGAATGGTGTATCTGTCTTCCAGAGGGCAATGGACTGGATGGTGGACCAGTGCCAACTGAAGGCCACGTTCCCATATCTGGATAACATCACCATCTGCGGTCACGACCAGCAGGATCACGACAACAACCTCCAAAAATTTCTCCAAGCGGCCAAATCTTTCAACCTCACCTATAACAAGGACAAGTGTGTATTTGGGACCACCCGACTTGCTATCCTTGGGTGTGTCGTGGAGAATGGAGTCATTGGTCCTGACCCCGACCGTATGCGCCCCTTGTTGGAACTCCCTCTTCCCAATACCCTCAGAGCCCTCAAAAGGTGCCTGGGCTTCTTTTCATATTACGCCCAATGGGTCTCTAACTATGCAGACAAGGCCTGCCCCCTGGTCAAGTCCACCACATTCCCCCTCTCTGCCGAGGCCCACGCGGCCTTCAGCCGCATAAAAGGGGACATTGCCAAAGCAGCAATGCATGCGGTGGATGAGGCCATTCACTTCCAAGTAGAGAGTGATGCCTCCGACTTCGCGCTGGCTGCTACCCTCAACCAGGCAGGAAGACCAGTGGAGTTCTTCTCCCGTACCCTTCAAGGCCCTGAAATTCGGCACTCTGCGGTAGAGAAAGAGGCCCAGGCCATAGTGGAAGCTATAAGGCACTGGAGGCACTATCTTGCCGGCAAAAGGTTCACCCTGCTAACTGACCAGTGCTCAGTCGCATTCATGTTTAATAATCAGCAGCGGAGCAAAATCAAAAATGATAAAATTCTGAGGTGGAGAATCGAACTCTCCACCTACAACTATGACATCATGTACAGGCCTGGGAAGCTCAACGAGCCCTCTGATGCCCTATCCCGGGGAACATGCGCCAGCGCGCAGATCGACCGGCTATACGCCCTACATGTAGACCTTTGCCACCCGGGAGTCACCCGGCTTTTCCACTTCGTGAAAGCCCGGAACCTGCCTTACTCCCTTGAGGAGATCAGGATGATGACCAGGGACTGCCAAGTCTGCGCAGAGTGCAAACCGCACTACTACTGACCCGAAAAGGCACCACTCATCAAGGCCACCCGCCCCTTTGAGCGACTGAGTGTTGACTTTAAGGGCCCCCTTCCCTCCACCGACCGCAATGTGTACTTTCTTAACGTAATTGACGAGTACTCGCGATTCCCCTTCGCCATCCCCTGCCCCGACACCACTACCACGTCAGTTATAAAAGCCCTGCGCAAGTTCTTCACTCTGTTCGGATACCCATGCTATATCCACAGTGACAGAGGGTCCTTGTTTATGAGTGACGAGCTGCGCTAATATCTACTGGCTAGGGGAATTGTAACCAGTAGGACCACGATCTATAATTCCTGGGGGAATGGACAGGTAGAGAAGGAGAATGGCACAGTGTGGAAAGCCACACTCTTAGCCCTCAGGTCAAAGGGACTGCCGGTCTCCCGCTGGCAGGAGGTCCTTCCCGAGGCACTCCACTCCATCCGCTCCCTGTTATGCACAGCCAACAATGCCACCCCTCATGAGCGGCTCTTTTCTTTTCCCAGAAAATCGACCACTGGAACCACCCTACCATCTTGGCTGACGTCCCCAGGGCCAGTGCTGCTCCAGAAACATGCGAGGAGCAATAAATACTCCCCGATAGTCGAGAGGGTTCACTTACTTCATGCGAACCCCCAGTATGCCTACGTGGTTTTACCTGATGGGCGGGAGGACACGGTCTCCATCCGCGACCTGGCTCCGCGGGAGCACCAGGCCCCTACCCTGAACACTCCATGGTGACTATTGACCCCGTACCCACCAATGTATGTACCTACGAGACACCGTGCACCCCAAACCCTATACAGACACCACACAACACTCACATACCGGGCGCGATGCACACGCACGACGGATTACCGACGCCTAACGTGCTGGCACCTGAAGTCAGTCCGGAGCCAGCACAACCGCCATCGCCGGTGCTATGTAGGTCACAGCGACGGACTCGACCGCCTGATAGACTTAACCTGTAAATATACTTCTTGTAAATATTGTCAGTCACTTCACCCCGCGGGACTCTTTTTAAAAAAGGAGGGGTGAATGTGGTAAACCATGTATATATGTTGTAACTCGGTTACCTGTCTGGACACACCCCTCTGCTGACTGCCCCTGTGGCTCCTCCCACAGAGTCCTGTATAAAGGTGTTCGCCTTGCCCCTCCCCCTCAGTCCGGGGGCAGACACTCACCGTGGAGGTCGTATTGTACAGCGAATAAAAGCCTTTCAGTATTTTACCAAACCTCAGTCTTTTGGAGTAATTGAAGGTGCTTCAAGTACCCAATTAACAAAGAGAAAAAATACCTCTGGTTGGCCCCCGAGAGGCTGCTACATCCGAACCTGCTGACAGCTTACTGGAAGAAAGCTAGGATAACCAGTCAGGATGCTCTCCACTGTGCATCCATAGAAATTTGTCAAAGTTATAGGCGATTTGCCAAATCTGTGCCAACTTCTAAGAAAGTAGAGGTGCTGCTGTGCCTTCTTTGTAATGAAACAAGTCGACATTTTTGCCCCTACTTTCAGTTCTGTTTTTTACATCCTGTGTTTTCGCCTGTTCTTTTGCCGAATGGCCTACTTCTGCTCCTATATCTTATGGTCTTATGGTCTTTCCTGTTGTCGTTTGGCACAACTTGTTAATTTTTTATGTGCAGGAGGATCTTCTTTTTGCTGCTTGTGCAAATTTTTTCAGTACGAGGGGTTGATTGCGTCATCAAATTAGGTTTTGTTTGTGCGGGGGAGGGGTTGGTGGTTGACATTTTCTTTGAACAACCTCCATGGTTTTCTGTGTTTCATGTCTACCTGGAGAAGGCTGATCTCAGAGTTGTATACTGTAAACATACTTCGATAATAAATGTACCTATGTACCTTTGAGCCTTTGAAATGTGTCGAATGAATTAATGACTTAATAATGTGGAGATATTTTAGACATAGGTTAATCTCCGACTTTAACATTTTTGCCTCTAATGTTTGAATGCATAGGTGCATGGTGCTCTTTATCTCAATGTCATATAACTGAGATCTGACCTTTTCTTCGAAGCAATTAGGATGTCTTCTGGTGTTCTGAATGCGCTGCTCTGTAAATTCTGAGCAGACACTTCCAGTCCTAGTTCATGTAATTACCAGAGATGTGCTTCCCATCCCGGACACACACGCACATCAATGTTATCCCCCCTGCCGCACTCATTAACAGGGGTCACAAGGTGAGGTTAATTCACATGTTTCTGATGATCCCCCGTTGCTGGGAAATCTCGGCTGATTAGGTTTTCATTTCTCTCCTTTCTCCGCACAGAGCGCAGGCCAGTGCTGGAATTCGAGTTACAAAGGTTCTCTTTAACATAATTACTCATCCATGTAGAACACAAACATTGCCAAGTTACCATAGCAACAGCTACTATTCTCACCCCCTCCCACTACCTCAAACCAACAGCCCCTAAAATTACAAGACCTCTCACTCAATAATCACACATGTACCTCGTGTTCACCAGCCCCAGGCTCCCATCACCCAAACTGATCCCCACTCACTGACCTGATCATCTTCTAATCATCAATTGACACCCCTTCATTCTGACTCACTGTTCTTTGTTCAACTTTATAATCTCCATCCAGTACTGATCTTCTTCTCCCATTCACACCCTGATGCACACACCTCTGACTCAGCAGCCCATACCAGCCTCCAGACTTAGCAACCCTCGAACCCACAACCAACCATTACTGATGGGCAACCCACTTCTCACCTTTAACATCTAACATGAACCCCTAATTCCCGAAAAAGACGTAAAGAGTTTTACTTCATGCACTGCACACTCAACTAGTCCTTCTTTTCCTCTTCAGGATCCAGGCAACAGTCACACAAACACAGTTAAATCCGCTGATCGAATTTGCTGGTGAATGCAGCAGGCCAGGCAGCATCTCGAGGAAGAGGTACAGTCGACGTTTCGGGCCGAGACAGGACCTCTTCCTCGAGATGCTGTCTGGCCTGCTGCGTTTACCAGCAAATTTGATGTGTTTTGCTTGAATTTCCAGCATCTGCAGAATTCCTCGTAAATCCGCTGATGCTGAATTGACTTCATTTCTCACATCCTTCACGTATATGAGGAATAAAGATCTTTACGTTATGTCTCCATCTAAAGGTGCAATGTGCAATCATAGTAATTTATAATAATTTATAATAAATAAAACAGTCAATGTAATATCGAATACACTCAAGTCAGTGTGAGTTCATCAGTCTGATGGCCTGGTGGAAGAAGCTGTCCCGGAGCCTGTTGGTCCTGGCCTTTATGCTGTGGTACCGCTTCCGGATGGTAGCAGCTGGAATAGATTGTGGTTGGGGTGACTCGGGTCCCCAATGATTCTACAGGACTTTTTTACACACCTGTCCTTGTAAATGTCCTGCATCATGGGAAGTTCACAACTACAGATGCGCTGGGCTGTCCGCACCACTCTCTGCAGAGTCCTGCGATTGAGGGAGGTAAAGTTCCCATACCAGGAGTGATGCAGCCAGTCAGGATGCTCTCAATTGTGCCTCTGTAGAAAGTTTTTAGGATCTGGAGGCCCATACCGAACTTCCTGAACCATCTGAGGTGAAAGAGGCGCTGTTGTGCCTTTTTCACCACAGAGCTAGTGTATACAGACCACAAGGTCCTCGGTGATGTGGATGCTGAGGAACTTGAAGCTGTTTACATAGAAACATAGAAACATAGAAAATAGGTGCAGGAGTAGGCCATTCGGCCCTTCGAGCCTGCACCGCCATTTATTATGATCATGGCTGATCATCCAACTCAGAACCCCGCCCCAGCCTTCCCTCCATACCCCCTGATCCCTTTAGCCACAAGGGCCATATCTAACTCCCTCTTAAATATAGCCAATGTACTGGCCTCAACTGCTTCCTGTGGCAGAGAATTCCACAGATTCACCACTCTCTGTGTGAAGAAGTTTTTCCTAATCTCAGTCCTAAAAGGCTTCCCCTTTATCCTCAAACTGTGACCCCTTGTTCTGGACTTCCCCAACATCGGGAACAATCTTCCTGCATCTAGCCTGTCCAATCCCTTTAGGATTTTATACGTTTCAATCAGATCCCCCCTCAATCTTCTAAATTCCAACGAGTACAAGCCCAGTTCATCCAGTCTTTCTTCATATGAAAGTCCTGCCATCCCAGGAATCAATCTGGTGAACCTTCTTTGTACTCCCTCTATGGCAAGGATGTCTTTCCTCAGATTAGGGGACCAAAACTGCACACAATACTCCAGGTGTGGTCTCACTAAGGCCTTGTACAACTGCAGTAGTACCTCCCTGCTCCTGTACTCGAATCCTCTCGCTATAAATGCCAGCATACCATTTGCCTTTTTCACCGCCTGCTGTACCTGCATGCCCACTTTCAATGACTGGTGTATAATGACACCCCGGTCTCGTTGCACCTCCCCTTTTCCTAATCGGCCACCATTCAGATAATAATCTGTTTTCCTATTTTTGCCACCAAAGTGGATAACTTCACATTTATCCACACTAAATTGCATCTGCCATGAATTTGCCCACTCACCCAACCTATCCAAGTCACTCTGCATCCTCTTAGCATCCTCCTCACAGCTAACACTGCCACCCAGCTTCGTGTCATCCGCAAACTTGGAGATGCTGCATTTAATTCCCTCATCCAAGTCACTAATATATATTGTAAACAACTGGGGTCCCAGCACTGAGCCTTGCGGTCCCCCACTAGTCACCGCCTGCCATTCTGAAAAGGTCCCGTTTATTCCCACTCTTTGCTTCCTGTCTGCTAATCAATTCTCCATCCACATCAATACCTTACCCCCACTACCATGTGCTTTAAGTTTGCACACTAATCTCCTGTGTGAGACCTCGTCAAAAGCCTTTTGAAAATCCAAATATACCACATCCACTGGTTCTCCCCTATCCACTCTACTAGTTACATCCTCAAAAAATTCAATGAGATTCGTCAGACATGATTTTCCTTTCACAAATCCATGCTGACTTTGTCCGATGATTTCACCGCTTTCCAAATGTGCTGTTATCACATCTTTGATAACTGGTTCTAGCATTTTCCCCACCATCGAGGTCAGGCTTACCGGTCTATAATTCCCCGGTTTCTCTCTCCCTCCTTTTTTAAAAAGTGGGGTTACATTAGCCACCCTCCAATCCTCAGGAACTAGTCCAGAATCTAACAAGTTTTGAAAAATTATCACTAATTACCCTCTCAACCCCAGATCCATTGATGTCAATAGGGGTTAGCCTGACTCCATTCCTCCTGTAACCCACAACCAGCTCCTTTATTATTGTGACATTGAGGGAGAGGTTGTTTTCTTGACACCACTGTGTCAGAGAGATGACTTCTTCCTTGTAGGTCACCTCGTTATTGTTTGAGATTAGGCCAATCAATATAGTGTCATCAGCAAACTTAATTAGCAGATTAGATCTGTGGATGGCAACACAGTCATGGGTATACAGGGAGCAAAGGAGGGGACTTAGTACACAGTCCTGATGGGCTCCTGTATTGAGAGTCAGAGGGGTGGGGGTGAGGGAGCCCACTGTTACCACCTGCCGGCGATCCGACAGGAAGTCCAGGATCCAGATGCACAAGGAAGGGTCAAGGCCGAGGTCAAATCCAAAGCAACGTACATATAACACTGGAGGAACTCAGCAGGTCAAGCGGCATCTCTGGAAAAGAATTAATAGTCGATGTTTCAGGCTAAGACCCTTCTTCAGGACTGAGAAGGAAGGGGGAAGATGCCAGAATAAAAAGGTGAGCGGAGGGGTGAAGGAAGCTAGCTGGAAGGTGATAGGTGATGCCAGGTGGCTGGGAAAGGTAAAGAGCTGGAGAAGAAAGAATCTGATAGGAGAGGAGAACGGACCATGGAAAAAGAGAAAGAGAAGGGGATCCAAGGGGAAGTAATAGGCAGGTGGGAAGGTGGAAGGTCAGAGTGTGGGATAGAGGAAGTGGGAGGGAGCAGAATTATTTGTTCACCAGAAGGAGAAATCGATATTCATGCCATCAGTTTGGAGGGTACCCAGACGGAATATAAGGTGTTGTTGCTCCTTCACCCTGAGGGTTGCCTCATCTTGGCACAAGATGCTTAAAGTGCTACAGTAACACTAATTACACCTTAAAACTCTGTCTTGCTTGGCCATTTCAGAGTCAACCACAGTTCTGAGCATCAGGAGTCAGATACAGGCCAGACTGGGAAAGAATGGCAGATTTTCCTGCTTGAAGAACAAAAGTGAACCAGACAGATTTTGATAGTAGTTTCATTGTCAACATTAGTGAAGACTATGACTGAACTTAAAAGAAATGGAGATGATTACCTAAATTTAAAATCCATCTTAGGATGGGAGCATGAGTCTCGGAACATTAGCTGCAGCTTCTGCTTTGGTAACTTAGCTACCACTTCATACAGGAGTGCAATGTCTTATAAAAATTTTAAGCTTTGGGCCTACCACCAAAACAGTCGAAGGCAAGGCCTAGGGCCTCTGAGAACCAATAAACCTATACTTTTCCTCTTACAAATTGATAACACAAGCCTAACATCTTGTCGACATTGCCGGTAATCATTTTACAATATTTATCTCAGCATCTGCCAAAATATGGCAAGATCTCAGATGAAAATTGTGCTTCACAGGTCTAAACCAAATCTTGCATTGGCTGCATATCAGAAATTTAGTGAAAGATACTGAAAACAAAAGATAGTCATTATGATAAAAAGGCTTTCACAAGTCTTCACTAGTTAAAGAATTTCATTTCATTAATTAAAAAGAAGCAGGATAGAACAAAAATGGTGCATTTAAATGCACTTTTATATCAAACACAGAAAGTTGATAGTAAACTGTCAGTCATTCAAGATCAAGTTTAAAAAATTTGCTTTCCTCAAGATCTACTTTTATTCTTAAATAAATGCAATCAAACACACTATATTCAATAAAAGCTAATTTTTTGTTTCTCCAAATTTCTACATGATACAAGTAGTGTGGAATTATATTTTTGTTCAGCTTCAAGTGGTCTATCACAACCAAAAAAAAATTCTGAGGAAGCACCACTTTCGGGAAAAAAAAATTACTGTCCAGTGATGGCAACAATTCTCTCTTCTTTGCTACTGTCTTCCTCTATCTCACGAAAGCCCTTAAAGGCTATTTGGCCCACTGAGTCTATGCTAGTTATCAACCACCCATTTACACTAATCCTACACATATTCTCATCAATTCTCCCAGATCCTACCACTCACCCACACTAGGGACAACTCGAAGTAGCCAGTTTACCTATCAGCCCACTCACCCCTGAGATGTGGAAGTACCACCAGTGCGCCCAAAGTAACCCATTGCAATTGCAGCGAGAACATACAAACTTGGCACTGCACCCAAGATCAAGACTGAACCCGAGTCTCTGGCGCTGTGAGACACCACAGTCCCCTCTTCCTGCCCCCTTCCCAATCTCAGTCTACAATATCCCTATCAAACCCTATCAAAATCAGGTTTATCATCACTCACATAAGTCATGAAATTTGTTTGTTTTTTTGGGGGACAGCAGTACAGTGCAATACGTAAAATTATTACAGTACCATGCAAAAGTCTTAGACACCCTAGATACATGTGTGTGTCTAAGACTTGTGAGTGTTGGCGCGTGGCCAAGTGGTTAAGGCGTTCGTCTAGTGATCTGAAGGTCACTAGTTTGAGCCTTGGCTGAGACAGCGTGTTGTGTCCTTGAGCAAGGCACTTAACCACACATTGCTCTGCGATGACACCAGTGCCAAGCTGTATGGGTCCTAATGCCCTTCCCTTGGACAACATCGGTGTCGTGGGGAGGGGAGACTTGCAGCATGGGCAACTGCTGGTCTTCCATACAACCTTGCCCAGGCCTGCGCCCTGGAAACTTTCCAAGGCGCAAATCCATGATCTAACGAGACTAACGGAAGTTGTTTGTGTATATATATATATAAAAAAGACTTGTGCACAGTACTACACAAAATATACAGGTTGCAGGTTAACTGGTCACTGTATATTGTTCTTAGTGCTCAAATCTGGGGAGGGATCTAATAAGAACACGGGAAGAATAAAAGATTATTTTAAATGGGTGGTTGATGGTCCTACTGTGCTGAAGGATCTCTTTCCATGCTGCATCCTTTATGGCCCATAAGATTCAGTACAGATTTGCTCTTGGTAGTCGGACCTCTTTTCTTTTTTAATCTGTAGCAGTACTTTACTTTATTGTCGCCAAACAATTGATACTAGAGTGTACAATTATCACAGCGATATTTGATTCTGTGCTTCACGCTCCCTGGAGTACAAATCGATAGTAAATAGTAAAAATTTAAATTATAAATCATAAATAGAAAATAGAAAAGGGAAAGTAAGGTAGTGTAAGAAAACCAAGAGGCAGGTCTGGATATTTGGAGGGTACGGCCCAGATCCGGGTCAGGATCCATTCAGCAGTCTTATCACAGATGGAAAGAAGCTGTTCTCAAAGCTGGCCATACGGGTCTTCAAGCTCCTGAGCCTTCTCCCGGAGGGAAGAGGGATGAAAAGTGTGTTGGCTGGGTGGGTCGTGTCCCTGATTATCCTGGCAGCACTGCTCCGACAGTGTGGGAAGCGACTCTGTTGATGGAATTGATGCCTCACTGACCCATGGAATCATTAGTTTTCTATCTATTCCACTCCCCTTAGCACAGGGGCCCCCAACCTTTATATACCATGGACTTTCTTCCGTTAACCCAGGGGTTCATGCATTCCAGGTTGAGAACCCCTGCTTAGCATCATTGCAAACTGAATGGGTAGATATTCTTTATCACAAAATGCCAATTAAGGGGCTGCCTGTCAGTAAGAAGTTAACATATTAGATTTCCTAGCATACAATAGTTAAATGGTCTTGAACTCTTTCTTCAATGATGCTGTTAACCCATTCAAAATTCTTAGATTTCAGTGATAGATTGGATTACTAGATGTTAATTTGTTTGTGAAGTCATTTGTCCCATGGGATATAAATCTGCCTCTGGCTTTTAGAAGGCTTATTCTTGCTTTGTTTTGTTCTATAAGCTTCATATCTAGAAACTGCAAGGGGCCAAGGCAAAAATTCCTGACCAGTGTCCTCATGAAATGGATTTAAGTGGGGGTATCCCTTTTTTGCATGGCGGGGTGGAGATACATCTCTACCAGAGAAGGTGTAAGCCACTCCTTCGCTCTGTTAGCCTGTAGGTCACCCTGGGCAAGGTGTAGCACTGGCCCAGTCCCCCGATCAGGGTGGCGTGAAGCCATGGGAGCAGGTGGTGGATGGTCGTATGAGCAGCTGGTGCACATCACAAGTCCTGGTTACATGACCACTGATGGCAGACAATCTCTGAAGAGTGTTAACATTGGCTGGGGTCACCCACCTTGTAAAGACACTTCCCAGAAGAAGTCAATGGCAAACCACCTCTGCAGAAAAATTTGGCAAGACAACCATTTTCATGGAGACCATGATCGCCCACATCATACAACACGGCACATAATGATGCCTTTTAGAGATGGAGGTGATCTCCACGCTCACTGAAGCTGTTAAATTGCCTTTGAACGTTTACATCTGTGAAGAACATCTGGTTAGAAGAGATGATGGAGCCTGACATCCACCTGCGAAATCCAGAGATTTCAACTATGGAAGATGGTTGATAGTAGGAGGTGATGAGTTCCTTCACTGAAAGGCCAGAAACATAGAACTGAATGAAGTCTGGGCAAGAGAAACATGCATTAGTTATATAGTGTGACTCATTTTGATATTCTTTGGGAACTTGCTTGATTTTGTTGGGGGAGTAGTTTTTCAGATCCTGTCTAAAATTGATTTACTGTATTGTTGACATTAGATTTACATATTAATGTTTGAAGAGAATGCTTCAGACATGGGAGGAATGGATAAGCTTCATGTTTATTTTGTTTTTTGTATGTGAGGTGGGAACTGTCAGCAGGATCTGAGGGTGGTTTGGAGACCTAAATTTAGTGGGAATACTGTCTTGCTGTTAGGATTTTGCAGTGTTTTCTGCCCTCAGCTACCAAAAGTATTCTTCCGAGAGATTGAGTTGGATAGCAGAGCTTGAAGAATTGGGATTCTGGTCGATGTGAGGCTGCTCAGCAATTGGTCATTATTATTGTCGGTTTAATTGTTCTGTATTTATGTTTTAGTCTTTGGTTTTGGCAATTATGTCTTAAGGCTTTATTCAGGGAATCAAAGATTATGGGGAGACAGCAGGAGATTGAGGTTGAGAGAGATAATAAAATCAGCCATGATAGAATGGTGGAGCAGACTCGATGGGCCAAATGGCCCAATTCATCTCCTACGTCTTATGATCTTAAAATGGGTCTTCTACAATAAAAACTGGAAGATCTCTTCCCTGTAACAATTCCAGCTAACACGAGAGCACTCCACAATAGGTGTTTCCCCCACATCCATCTTAAGAGGATCCATAGAAGGGATGACAGCTGACACCAAAATATTTCAAGTACAGCTTCCACCAAATAAACATGTCTAGGCTAAAAACATGAAAATTATTGCAGAATAACGGAGAGGAATGAAAATGACTGCATGAAAGAGTATGCAGTTGATGACATTATGAGTGGCAGTTACTAATTTGGAATCTCACTCACTGGAAAGGCATGTAGGTCAAATAAAATAAGGATGAGTACTCTGACATTTTACCTTTTCTCTCCTGCCTATTACTTCCCCCTGGGTCCCCTCCTCCTTCCCTTTCTCCTATGGTCCACTCTCCTCTCCTAGTAGATTCATTCTTCTCCAGCCCTTGACCTTTCCCACCCGGCTGGCTTCACCTATCACCGTCCAGCTATCCTCCTTCCCTTCCCACTTCCTTTTAGGTCCTGAAGCGTCGGCTGTTTATTCCCCTCCTTAGATGCTGCCTGACCTGCCGAGTTCCTCCAGTATTTTGTGTGTGATGCTGAATAACTTGCTGCCGTACTCAGCTTACTATTGTTATTACAAAATGTTAACTTTCTTCCAACCATTTCTATGCTCTGCACTTACTTAATACTGGTTTCAAATAATTGGAGATGGTAAAGAACACGGGTGGTGGGGTGGAGATATGTCTCTACCAAAGGAGGTATAAGGTGCTTCTTGCCTCTGCTGGCCTGCAGGTCACCCTTGGGCAAGGTGTAGCACCTGCTTAGCACCCCCCACCCCAATCAAGGTCACGTGAAACCATGAGAGCAGATGGTGGATGGTCATATGAGTAGCTGGTGCGCGTCACAAGACCTGGTTATGCAACCACTGACACCAGACAGACAATCTCCGAAGAGTATTGATAATGGCTAGGGTCACCTGTCTTGTGAAGACACTACCCAGAAGAAAGCAATTGCCATGAACAATCACAGTCAAGACAATGATTGCCCACATCATACGATGTGGCACGTAATAATGACGATGATGATGATTTTGTGCGGGGTGAGTGAGTTTGCTGTTTCTCTTTGAACTGACTTCCATGATTTTTCTTTGTTTCGTGGCTATCTGGAGAAGAAGAATATCAGAGTTGTACATGGCATATCTAATAAATATTTGATAATGAATGGCAGAGCAGACTTGATGGGCCAAATGGCCTATTTCTGCTCCTCTATCTTATGGTCTTATGAATTAACCTTTGAACTTGTCTTTTTATATTCTGCAGTTCACACACAGGATGCTTCAATGTGTTCGCTTACAGTCAATTATATACTTTTAAAAGTAAATGTAATGGCCAATCCCCACACAACAAAATCTCACTGAACGGCAAGTGGCTTATTATTGGTGGTAGTAAGTCAAGGACTAAATTAGTCCTTACCATTAGTTTTTCTTGGAATGTTTGTTGCCCATCTGAAGGTGAATACATTGAAGATTGAACGTGGCCTTTTATTTATCATTTAACAAATGGTTACTTAAAGATAGTTTCTAGGCTGCAGTGTGATCCTGTCCCAGAGTAATTAACAATGTCTCTTACCTACAGCATAATATTTATTCAGCCCCAAGAGTACTGAGGGAAAAAATTTTGTCTTATGAAGAAAGAGACACTAGATAAAAAAGGGGAACAACTAGAACTTTCTGTTCAGATGAATAAATGCCTGGTGATCCTCCTCTCCAATCATTTCAGATACTACAAGTTAAAGCCTCCCACTTGCCAAGTTCCTATGCCCTAAGATGCTGAGCTTCAAACATGTTGGTAAAATGCTCCTCCTCTCTTAGGACATTACAGGGCTCCGGTAAATATGGAGTAGCAGTAGCAATCCATTGCATTATATGGGACAGACTGAGTTATCTTTCTCTGATTATTTCATAGATTTATAAGTACATGATACAAAGTTTGGGCCAGTTCAAACCGTTGCACTGTGAGTTTTATTCCATTCTGCACTGAACTTCAGCTTGTTGCTCCACGAGGTTTCCTCATCTCTGCACAGAACCGTGGCTGTGGTCTACATCTATTGCAATGAGGAATCACTTTTGGGAACTTCAGTTCTGAATGCTCTTTGCTCACGTTTATTGTTTGCACAGCTTCATTTCCCCTTTTTTTCTCTCTGCACGTTGGGTGCTCGATGACCTTCTTTTGTTTCAGTGGGTTCTGCTGGGTTTCTTTGTAGCTGCCCATAAGGCAGCACGGAGCAGAACACTTCACAGTACAAGTGACTGGGGTTCAATTCCCACCACTGCCTGCAAGGAGTTTGTATGTTGGCCCCATGAACCCGTGGGTTTCCGCTGGGTACTCCCGTTTCTTCTCACAGTCCAAAGATGTACCAGTTAATAGGTTAACGGGTCATTGTAAATTGCCCCATGATTAGGCTAGAATTAAATCGGGCAATTGCTGGCGGCACAGATCGAAGGGCTAAAGGGACTACTGTGCGCTGTATGCCAATAAATTAATAACAAATCTTAAGGTTGAATAAATTATACATTGATAATAAATGTACTTTGCCTTTGACTTGACTTTGGCGTTCAATTTTTAAAGGGTTCAAAGGAGGTTCACGAAAATGATCCTGGGATTGAGTGGCTTATTAGATGAGGACCGTTTGATGGCTCTGGGCCTGTACTCACTAGAATTTTTTAAAAAATGAACGGTGACCTCTTGAAATCTATCGAATTTGAAAGGCCCCAGTAGAGTGGATGTGGAGAGGATGTTTCCTGTGGTTGGGGAGTCTAAGACCAGAGGTCACAGCCTCAGAATAGAGGGATGCCCATTTAGAACAAAGATAAAGAGGACTCACAACACGCTGGAGGAACTCAGCAGGTCGGGCAGCATCCGTGGAAACGATCAGTCAACCTTTCGGGCCAGAACCCTTCATCAGGACTGTAGAGGGAAGGGGCAGAGGCCCTATAAAGAAGGTGGGGGGAGGGTGGGAAGGAGAAGGCTGGTAGGCTCCAGGTGAAAAACCAGTAAGGGGAAAGATAAAGGGGAAGCAGGGAGGTGATAGGCAGGAAAGGTGAAGAAGGAATAGGGGAAAGCACAATGGGTAGTAGAAGGAGGCGGAACCATGAGGGAGGTGATAGGCAGTTGGGGGAGGGGGCAGAGTGAAAAACAGATAGGGGAAGGGAGGGGGAGGGAATTACCGGAAGTTGGAGAATTCCCTCTTCAGTCCTGACAAAGGGTTCCGGCCCGAAACGTTGACTGATCTTTTCCACGGATGCTGCCCGACCTGCTGAGTTCCTCCAGCGTGTTGTGAGTGTTGCTTTGACCCCAGCATCTGCAGATTATTTTGTGTAGAAGATAAGCAGGAATTCCTTTAGTCAAAGAGTGGTGAATCTGTGGAATTCTTTGCCCACATGTGGCTGTGAAAGCCAAGTCATTGGGTATATTTAAAGAAGAAGCTGACAGATTCTTGATTAGTCAGGACACGAAGGGATATGGGGACCATATATCCTGGGAGAGGTGGAATTTTTTCAAATGACAGAAAGAATCACATTCGAGGAAACTATCAGGCAGAGAGATAGAGGCAATTGTGAAAAATGATCCCTAGGTTTCACTTCTGGAACAGAAAGCCCAAATGAATCAAGTAACTTTCCGCTAGGTCACAGGTTCCCCACCTGGGGTCCACGGATGCATCAGTTGATGATAGAGGTCCATAGCATAAAAAAGGTTAGGAGCTTTTCTTTCTCAAAACATATCTTTTGCATCTGAATCTGATTTCTATTTAAAGTAAATATTTCCGAGGTTCCTTTCTTGAAAGGTGGTAAACAATGTAGGGTTTTAGAAGGCGATGAGGAGGCGTAGAGGAGTGAGATAGATCAAAGTTGCTGGTGAACGCAGCAGGCCAGGCAGCATCTCTAGGAAGGGGTGCAGTCGACGTTTCAGGCCGAGACCCTTCGTCAGGACTAACTGAAGGAAGAGTGAGTAAGGGATTTGAAAGTGGGAGGGGGAGGGGGAGATCCAAAATGATAGGAGAAGACAGGAGGGGGAGGGATAGAGCCAAGAGCTGGACAGGTGATAGGCAAAAGGGGATACGAGAGGATCATGGGACAGGAGGTCCGGGAAGAAAGACAAGGGGGGAGGAACCCAGATATTCCACATCCCATTCCCATTCTGACATGTCTATCCACGGCCTCCTCTACTGTAAAGATGAAGCCACACTCAGGTTGGAGGAACAACACTTTATATTCCATCTGGGTAGCCTCTAACCTGATGGCATGAACATCGACTTCTCTAACTTCCGCTAAGGCCCCACCTCCCCCTCGTACCCCATCTGTTACTTATTTTTATGAACACATTCTTTCTCTCACTCTCCTTTTTCTCCCTCTGTCCCTCTGAATATACCTCTTGCCCATCCTCTGGGTCCCCCCCCCTTGTCTTTATTCCCGGACCTCCTGTCCCATGATCCTCTCGTATCCCCTTTTACATATCACCTGTCCAGCTCTTGGCTCCATCCCTCCCCCTCCTGTCTTCTCCTATCATTTTGGATCTCCCCCTCCCCCTCCAACTTTCAAATCCCTTACTCACTCTTCCTTCAGTTAGTCCTGATGAAGGGTCTCGGCCTGAAACGTCGACTGCACCTCTTCCTAGAGATGCTGCCTGGCCTGCTGCGTTCACCAGCAACTTTGATGTGTGTTGCTTGAATTTCCAGCATCTGCAGAATTCCTGTTGTTTGTGAGATAGATCAGTTGGGTGGAGTTGTGTTGCAACAACAACCTTGCACACAGCATCAGTAAGACCAAAGAAGTGATTGTTGACTTCAGGAAGGGGAAGTCGATGGAACACACGCCAGTCCTCATTGAGGGATCAGAAGTGGGAAAAGTGCACAGTCTCAAGTCCTTTGGCACCGACATCTCTGAGGATATATCCTGCATCCAACATATCGAAGCAATTACAAAGAAGTCATGACAGCGGCTATATTTCATTAGGAGTTTGAGGAGGTTTGGTATGTTACCAAAGACGCTTGCAAATTTATACATGTGGAGAGCATCCTACCTGGTTGCATCACCATCTGGCATGGAGGGGCAACTGCACAGATTGGAAAAAGCTGCAGAAAGTTGAAAACTCAACCAGCTCCACCGTGAGCACTACCCTCCCCAGCATTGAGGACATCTTCAAAAGGTGCTGCCTCAAGGAGGTGGTGTCCATCATTAAGGATCCAAATCACCCAGGACATGTCCTTATCTCATTGGGGAAAACAGATACAGCAGCCTGAAGACACACACTCAACATTTCAGAAACACCTCCTTGCTCTCCTCCGTCAACACTACCTCACTATTATTTTTGCTCTCTTTTTGCACTTCTTAGTTAATTTTTGTTTATGTATTTAGATTATGAGGACACGCAGTCCTCGTTTATTGTCATTTAGAAATGCATGCATTCAAAAATGATACAATGTTCCTCCGGTATGATATCACAGAAACACGGGACAGACCAAGACTAAAACTGACAAAGACCACATAATTATAACATATAGTTACAACAGTGCAAAGCAATACCGTAATTTGATAAAGAGCAGACCATGGGCATGGTAAAAAAAAGTCTCAAAGTCCCAATAGCCCCAACATCTCACGCGGACAGTAGAAGGGAGAAACTCTCCCTGCCATGAGCTTCCAGCACTGCAAGCTTGCAGATGCAGCATCCTGGAAGCACCTGACCACAGTCCGACTCCGAGTCTGTCCAACCAGCCCTCCAACACCGAGCACCGAGCACCGAGCAACACCTCTGCCGAGCGCTTCGACCCCGGCCCCGGCCGCCAAGCAACAGGCAAATCCGAGGATTCTGGGCCTTCCCCTCCAGTGTTTTCGGATCACACAGTAACAGCGGCAGTGAAGCAGGCATTTCAGAAGTTTCACCAGATGTTTCCTCTGTGCTCTCACGTCTACCTCCATCAAATCAGGATTGTGCACGGCATCCTACTTGACAGATTACAGATATTCATCACCAGAGAGGCTGCGCGTGCTGCATCGCAGCGCCATCTTCTCCTCCTCCACTCCATATTCCATATCCTAATTTAAGTTTTTAAAATTATTATGTATTGCAGTGTACTGCTGCCACAATACAACACATTTCATGGTACATGCCAGTAATATTAATCCTGATTCAAATTCAGAATCAGATGGACTTTAATCCTAATGAGTGCTAGGTGAGTGAAAGGGGCGAACAGAGTGAAGGCATACACAACAAAACATTTACCTGGGGGCATATCCAGGAACAGAGGAACCTTGGAGTACAAATCCAACACCTCCTGAAGATAGCAGCTCTGATGTCCATATAGACAAAAAACAAAACAAAACAAACTGTTGGAGGAACTCAGCAAGTGGTGGCAGAGAAATAATTGACATTTTTAGCTGTGAACCTGCATCAGGACTAAGAGTGTAGAGGGATGAGTGCCGGTATAAAGAGGTGAGAGGAAGAGAGGTGAGGCAGGAGCTTGTTGCGAATTTATTATATCCGTATTATTTGATTACTATTGTAAATATATTGTTTGATTAAGCAATCTTTGCTTAAATAATTCATAATGGGTTATATGTAAAAGTATGCAAATAGCATGCATCATTACGCCACCGCGTCATAGGTGAGCTCCTCGCTAAAGTAAAAACAAAGCCAAGATAGACACATTATTCCCGGGTCCATGCTTTTCTTTTGATTAGTTTTATGTTTTGATTTACAAAACGTAACAGAGCAGGCAGGCAGAAGTTGCAAACAAGGTGAGGAGATGTTGTTGTTGATGAACTGGATCCTGACAACTTGCACTTGTTTCTCAATCACTCTTTATTTACTTGCACCCAAGGAGAACAGTATGCCCCTTGTCACCAAACTGTTCTGAACTTTGAATGAAGAAATGCCATTTTCATACAGAAAATTGACCAGTTGTATACATATATTTATCCAATAGAAACTTAGTGCATTTCTACATCTCATCATTTACATATTTAAGTACCAATCATAATGGTAATGGTGGTTGTCTGTCACGTCCAGCAATGGCAGGAGATTTTTGAAAGTGGAAAAATATTGCACTGGGGCAGATCCATTCTCTCAACCTCAGAAGTCCAGGTACAGTGGTACAAACAAGTGTCACAAACTGGGGTCTTCCTTGGTTGCAGTGGATGACCATGACGTCTTCTGTGCCTTGTCATGCCCTTCGCTCTCCATGGAGCGTTGCAGTATCATCTTTCTGGCCATTGGATCTCTGCCAGAGGTGACTTTGCATGTTGGGACAGGGATGTCCCTATCTCACCAGGGTATAAGGCTGCCAGCTACCTTCACCTGGTTTAGCCAGCCTGCCGAAGGGAGTATGGGGTGACCAGGAAGGGGCAGCACCTCTAAGGCTTGTCACATCCATTCAGGGGCAGCTCTCTCACCTTTTATCCCCCAGCAGACACTCGACTCTCACCTGTGATTCTGAGTAGCTGATTGTATGTGACATCGGGTACCAATCGCAATACATATTGTTAATAACCAATTAAATCTATGTGCTGAAGGCCAAGAATACCTGAGAATGAGTAAAATAACTGTTCAACAGTAAACGTTGCTCTGGAATCCTTTGTTTGCATCTTTATCTGCTCTTGGAATGCTCAGTGACCTTGGTTCCCAGGCTTGAACTGTACAAGAGTTCGGCTTTTCAAGGTCCGTGTTCCGCCTGGGCGACTACACCACGTCTCCATCGTCTCATCAACCTGACTGGTCTTTGTGGGCTTTAGCACGGAGAAAAATCGTACAAGGAGTCTGTACCCTGCTGGGAGAGCACACGTTTTAACCCTAGCTCCGCTGCAGTTTCCACAGAGGGTGATGGTGGGCGGGGGAGGGGACAGCAGAGGTAGAGACCGTGTCCGGAGGGTGACAAGTGGAATCAATGAAGATTCTGGAATCCAGTAAGTAAAAAAGTCAGTGGAGGCTCTGGGGTGTGTGAGAGAAACTAGGTGGATCAGAAAGAGAGAGAGAAAGGAGCACAGGGATTAAGGGTTACCTGAAATAGAAAAAATCAGTGTTTATACCAGAGTTTATACAAATTACCCAGACTGAATACAAGATACCATTCTTCTTGTTTGTCCACTCCCTTGCAGTGGAGAAGACTAGGAAGGGCATAACGATGCGAAAGGTAATGGAGTTGAAGTGGTATGCAACTGGGGTCTCAAGATGGCTGCTGCAGAAAGAGCGCGGACACTCGGCAAAGTGTCACCTACTCTGGGCTTGGCCTCATGGATGTAGATGCGGCCACATCAAGACCACCAAATTCAACAGACGAAGTTGGAGGAGGTGTACTTGAACCTTCGCTTCACCTGTTTAGCTCTCCGGATGGTGGCGTGGGAGGAGGTGTAGGGACAGGAGTTGCATCAGAGGAACCAGGAGTGGTGAAGAGAGCTGTCCCTGTGGAAAGCAGAGAGAGAAAGTGTGACTGGTGGTGGGAATCACGCTGAAATGACCAGAATTGTTGAGCTGGACGTGTGTAAGGTGAAGACTAAAAGCTGTAAGCAAAGGGTTTCATAGAGGTTGTAATCACAGGACCAAATCAATTGATAAACTATTGTGTCATAAAAAGTGAACAAAAGGAACTCCTTAATATTGTTGCACTCTGGCAGAAAAGAAGGCAAATTTAGTGAATCAACTTTCAAGCATCTTGAAGAATATTTGAATCACCAGGGCAGAGAAAGCGATGGACCTTTGCTGAATCAGTCTCACATTTGTTATCAGTGACTTAAATTTCCTGACGTTTGTTGTTTTTCAGCAGTAATAAAGTGCAAAGGCATTTAATTACTATAAGATCATAAAACTAAATAATGCAAAACAAAAATAATGTGATACTTTCTCCCTCACCTGAATTCAGGGCCCTAAAGAGTCCTTCCAGGTGAGGCAGCACTTCAGCTGTGAATCTGATGGGGTCATCTATTGTGTCTGGTGCTCCCGAAGAGGCCTCCTCTACATTTGTGAGACCCCTTGTAAATTGGGAGATCGTTCCGTCGAGCACCTCGCATCATCCACCACAAGCGGGACTTCCCAGTGGCTGAACATCTTAATTCCAATTCCCATTCCCGTTCTGAAGTGTCAGTCCATGGCCTCCTCTTGTGCCAAGATGAGGAGACAGTCAGGGTGGAGGAGCAACACTTTATATTCCATCTGGGTAGCCTCCAACCTGATGGCATGAACATCGATTTCTACTACCGGTAAAAAAAACTCTCCCCACCTTCCTCTGTTTCCTACTCTGACCTTTTACCTCTTCTCTCCTGCCTATTACTTCCTCCTGGGTCCCCTCCTCCTTCCCTTTCTCCTATGATCCACTCTCCTCTCCTATCAAATTCTTTCTTGTCCAGCCCTTGACCTTTTCCACCCACCCGGCTTCACCAATCACCTTCCAGTTAGCCTCCTTCCCCTCCTCCCTTTTTATTCTCGCATCTTACTTTTTAGTCCTGAAGAAGGGTCTCAGCCTGAAACATCGACTGTTTGTTCATTTCCATAGATGCTGCCTAACCTGCTGAGTTCCTCCAGCATTTTGTGTGAGTTGCTTTAGAGTAAGGAATTTATGCTCATGGACCCCGATAAGAGGAGAAGATGGCGGCGCGACGCAGCGTGCGTAGCCTCTCCGGTGAAATGATATCGAATTTGTTAAGTAGGATGCCGTGCACAATTCTGATTTGATGGAGACAGCTGTGAGAGCATGGAGGAACATCTGGAGTAACTTCTGAAATGCCCGGTTCGCTGCTGCTGCTACTGTGTGATCCAGAACCTCCGGAAGGAAGGCCTCAAAATCCTCAGCTTTGCCTGCTGCTGGCGACTGAGGCTGAGGTCGAAGCATTCGGCAGAGATGGTGCTCGGTACTCAGTGTTTGAGGGCTGGTCGGAGCTCGAAGTCTTTGGACGACTCAGAGTCGGACTGTGGTCGGGTATAGCAGGGAGAGTTTTCTTCCTTCTCTCTTCTGCATGAGATGTGGGACTTTCGAGAGACTTTGAACTTTTTGCCGTGCTCACAGCCTGTTCTTCATCAAGTTATGGTATTGTTGCACTGTTGTAACTATATGTTATAATTATGTGGTTTTTGTCAGTTTTTCAGTCTTGGTCTGTCCTGTGTTTCTGTGATATCACACCGGAGGAATATTGTAACATTTCTTAATGCCTGCATTACTAAGTGACAATAAAAGAGGACTGCGTGTCCTCATAATCTAATCTAATATACAAATAAGAAACCTGATAGTGGAGGGGAAGAAAAGAAGAAGCTGCCTCTGAAGCATCATCGCATCCATTGGCCAAATCTCGATCAAGGATTGTAGTGCTGCTGAAGCTCTATCAACAGCCCTGTAACCCTCGACGGAGATGAGAGCATTGGATGTCCTCCATTAAACTATTGAATGGAAAATGTTATTACATCAATATCTGCAGATAACATATCTGAAGATGGTGAAAGGCTGTTTAGAGTAAGCATTAGGACTTGCTTACACAACATCTCTATTGCCATCCTGAAACTTGTAGTGTAAATCTTGCATCCTCGCTGGCTGTAGGTGATAGCACTCAAAAGAACTGTTGCATCATCTGGAGCAGGAGCTCCCAACCTTTTCTAAACCATGGACCAACACCATTAAGCAAGGAGTCCATGGACCCCAGGTTGGGAACCCCTGGTCTAGACCAACACACACCAGAGGAACTCAGCACGTCAGGCAGCATCTATGGAGAGGTACCAACAGTCAACATTTTGGGCCAAGACTGGAAAAGAAGAGGGAAGAAGCCAAAACTTTCTGGAACAGGTTCTTGTTTCTTCCCCCTTCCTCTCCAGTGTTGTTGAAGGGTCTCGGCCTGAAACACCGACTGTTTATTCCCCTCCATAGATGCTGCCTGACCTGCTGAGTTTCTCTAGCATTTTGTGTGCTTTGCTGAATAACTTGTTGCCATACCCAGCTTGCTATTGTTATTACCAACACGTTAATTTTCTTCCAACCATTTCTATGCTCTGCACTTAATTAGTCTTGGTATCAAATAATTGGATACTGTGGATTTCCAGCATCTCTTGTGTTTCTCCTGCATCATCTATACAAGTAATGAAGCTTTCACTCTGTCAGCACCGGTAATTTGTTGCAGTGTTAATGAACATGCCCTGAAGCAACATTGATGACACTGCTGGAGAACTCGAGAGCTC
The DNA here is from genome assembly GCF_030028105.1 of Mobula birostris. NCBI lineage: Eukaryota > Metazoa > Chordata > Chondrichthyes > Myliobatiformes > Myliobatidae > Mobula > Mobula birostris. Next base: position 9,713,316 of record NC_092399.1, read on the forward strand.
ACCTATAACAAGACTGCAGCCTGTAATTAAGTAATCTAGACCAAATGGCAGCTCTGAGACCTTTGGAAATTATGAAGTATTATTGAGTAACACACACATAAAATACTGGAGGAACAGAGCAGGCCAGGCAGCGTCTATGGAAAGAAATAAACAGTTAGATCTTCATGAAGACTCACGAAGCCTCCCAGCCTGAAATGTTGGCTGTTATTTCCCTCCATAGATGCTGCCTGACTTGCTGAGTTCATCCAGCATTCTGTGTGCGCTGTGTGCGTCCATGGAGAATTTTTGACCTGGTTTAATATTTGATAAATTGAGCTTGGGTGGCGGGGTGGAGATTCATCTCTACCAAAGGAGGTGTAAGTTGCTCCTTCCCTCCGCTAGCCTGCAGGTCACCCTTGGGCAAGGTGTAGCATCTGCTTAGCCCCCCAGTCAGGGTCACGTGAAGCTATGGTGGATGGTTGTATGAGCAGCTGGTGCACATCACAAGTCCTGGTTATGCGATCACTGATGGCAGGCAGACAATCTCTGAACAGTATTGGTTAAGGCTGGGGTCACCCATCTTATAAAGGCACTCCCCAGAAGAAGGCAATGGCAAACCACTTTGAAGTGCTGTGTTCATTATGAGGGTCAGTGAAGAGGCACAGCAGCAAGGCAGCATGCAGGATCTTCAACTGAACTTTTGCTTGTTCAATAAGCCACCCCCTCCCATGTGGTAGTGGATAACTGAGTGATATAGGAATAGCCTATTAACTACCACAGCACCAAGAACAATCGTGATGATGGAAAGACCATAATCACCCACATCATACGGCACAGCACATAAGGAACGGATGAACACAATTGGTTTATTATTGTTGCATGTACCGAGGTAGTGCAAAACCTTGGTTTGCATGTCATGTATACAAATCATACCCTGACATCAGTACATCGAGGTCAAATGAGGGGAAACCAATAACAGAAAGCAGAAATACTGTAAGTGATGCAGTTACGGATAAAATGTGATGCAGATAGACAATAAGATACTGTACAATGTTATGATGAGGTAGATTGCATGGTCAAAAGTTCACCTTATTGCACAAGCGGAATAGATATTATCCTTGAGCCTGGAGATATATACTTTCAGGCTTTTATACCTTCTGTCGGGTTGAAGAGCTCTTTGATTATGTTGTCTGGCTTTTTAAGGGTCGAGTCGAGTGGAGGGAAGGTTGCCTTTAATGATGTGCTGAGCTGTGCCCATATGCCCTTAACTCAAGTTTGTGCAGCTGTATGCCACTCTGCAGTTCCGTGCGGGATTGGGCACAATAGCTGCCACACCGTTGTGCTGTGGCACATCTTTACAGGATACTTTCTTTTGTGCAAATGAGGGTCAACGGGATACACGACATCTCCTTGAGCCTCCTGAGGAAGGAGAGGTGCTCGGCCTTGGCATCTACATGGTTGGACCAGCTCCGGCGCCAGGTGATATTCACTCCGAGAAACCCGAGACTCTCACCCCTCTTGACCTCAGCGCCACTGGAGCAAAGGAGCAAAGGCTCGTGTTCTAGGCACACCTTTTCAGCAATTATAAGGCAAGTGTTTCTTAGCACACACACCTCCACACTCCACTCCTGAAGAATCAACTTCTGTTCTCCTGCCTCTTAAAAATCAGCCATTTCACATGAGGTACAAAGAATACTGCTCCGCAAGAGGGAAAGTGTAGTTATAGAATCTATGTCTTTCCAGTCAGTTTGACGTAAATGCTAACATTGGCTAACTGTCAGAAGGGGTGGTGTGGAGGGGTGTATCACTGATGGAAAGAAAAATGCTGAAGTCATGTCAAATCCCAACAGAAAAGCTTGGTGTGGAAGAATGAAAGGGAAACTAAGGTCAAAACCTGGAGAAGGGCCTTAGTTTAATTTCAACTTATGTATGGGCTACTAAATCTGTTTTCTTTTCCTTTTCGAATGCATCACTGTTTGTCTTGGAGAGAGTCCAAGAGATGTTTGCGCAATAGATTCCTGGGAACGGCAAGTTGAGATAGGGTGTCCTTTGATCAAAGACTGAAAAAAGCTAGTCCTACATTCCCTAGCATTTACAGAAAAAGAACCGATCTAATTGAACTGCTGTTTGCTTTTGAGGTTTCTACAAGGATCATACTGGGGGGAGATGTTACTCCCGACTGGGAAATTGAGATCTAAGATTCATAGTTTCGGAATAATAGGTCAGCCATTTAGGGCTGAGGAAAAGATTCAAGTTATTCCACCTTTCACAAATGTCCACCCCAGAGAACTGTTAAATTCATGACGTAGATAGAGTAGACAAGGAATATCTTTTTCCCAGGGTTAAAATGTCTAATACTGGAGGGCAGGCATTGACGGTGGGAGGGGGTAGATTCAAAGGGGAAAAGAGGGGTAAGTTTTTTACTCAGAGTGTATGGTGTTAGAGGCAAATACATTAGAGGCTTTTAAGAGACATTCAGACTGGCACATGAATAGGAGGAAGATGGAGGGATATGGGCATTGTTTAGGTAAGAGGGATTAATTTTACAGAGGGCTGGGTGGGTAGGGTTAGTTTACTTTTGAGCTGGGTCGGCACAACATTGTGGGCCGAAGGGCCTGTTCTGTGCTGTACTGTTCTACGTTCTATAAACTTTGGATACAGAAGTACGATGTCAGAAACAGAATGGAGCAACGCAATGTGCCAGTGATGCAAACGCCACTTTGTCACTGCAACTGTGTATACGTACACTTGGGCTCATGATTTGATTTCGACACTGAGGTACAGAAAATCAAAGTTCAAAGTAAAGTTATTAGGCTTGTAATGAGCTAGCTAGTACTATGAATGCCCATAAGAGTATCGTGATAGTGCATCCATGTCAATGTTCTGTCTTCCTGGCCTGTGTTTAAAGCTAAAATCAGAGGCAGACAATGCCGCCAGCCAGCGATGACTGGGGCATCTAATTTTGCTCAGATCAAAATATAAGTTAGTAGATTGTTGTCGGTTCTCACCTCAAACTTAGCACCATATACCAGGCCTGTCCTCAGTCAAGAAACTCTTTGCAGCAGCAATCCTCTGCTTTCTGATTCTCACAGGTGGGTTGGGTTTTCCGGTGATCGTGTCATGTTTAGCTGCAACGTTAGCAGACATCAACCCCGTCGTCCCAGCTCGAATGCTTTCACCCCATTTTTTAAACGCTCTACTTGTGTGGCGCCAGGGGTCACTTTAGCAACAGACGCTACATCTGAAGATATTAAGCAACACACATAAAAATTGCTGGTGAATGTAACAGGCCAGGCAGCATCTCTAGGAAGAGGTACAGTCAACGTTTCGGGCCAAGACGTCGACTGTACCTCTTCCTATAGATGCTGCCTGGCCTGCTGCGTTCACCAGCAATTTTTATGTGTGTTACTTGAAATTCCAGCATCTGCAGATTTCCTCGTGTTTGCGATCTGAAGATATCACTCGGCTTTTGGAAACATTTTGGTCCTCAGTCCTCCTCTCTAACTTCTCTAAGTAACTCAGTAGAAGATGGAGGACCATGCACCTTGTGGGTCATTCAAATACGTAGAGCAACCATGTCTTGTGACAGTACACCCTTCACAACTTGCTCCATTCTTAACCGATTTACATCAGACAGCTGAATGCCGCCTTCATGACACAAATAATGCAGCAGTTTATCTAACATGAAATAGGCAGAGAGTTTCCCTCCTTCCTCTTGGAACTTGTGTCTGACTTCAGCCTAAGATCAGCTGAACTTTCAGTAGTGTCACAAGCATTATCCAGAGTCAGCAGATAGTTGGCTGATGTCTCTGCCTTTAGGAACCTCACTATACCAGCGGCAGAACCAGTCTCTGCTTCTTTATATTGTCTGAGTGCTGCCATTCATCTAGTAAATGAGATGTCTGCTCAGCTCAAGCCTCATATCCTTCTTCTCCATTGGGTGTGGGTTTGAGTCCAGGGATCTCAGCAAGTACACTATGGAATTTATCGACTAGTGATGTGACTGCAGGAACCAGCCGAGAATTTAAATCAACAGCTCAAGGACATAGTAGATTTTTAACATCAGTCAGAGCTTTCCCTTCACTTCTCAGAAAAGAGAACAACTTAAACTGAAAAATCTTCACCCGCAGCAGCATCTGAAGTTGTATTCTCTGTAAGTCCAAACATATGAGCTGCTCAGGCCCCTCCTCTCCAGATATTCCTACCACATCGGGCAGAGTGAATTCAGTCACAGCATTGAAGATCTGAACTAGCACAAAATATTTGCCAACTGATTCATTCAAGTGCTGCTCAATCCCAGAATGAAACGCTGCTGTCGTTACTGCACAGTCGGGAATCTTTCGGAGGGAAGGCCTCAAAATCCCCGGCCTTGCCTGCTTTTGGCGACCGAGAAGGAGGTCGAATCGTTCGGATAGAGATGGCGCTCAGTACCAGAATGAATCCCAGAGCTTTCACAAGATTCAGGGCTTTAACTAAAGTCTCATTACTAACATTAACAGAAACATTACTCTGTACACGAGCATTGCAAATGGATAACCTCTTTTTATCACACCAAACCTTAATCTCTGCAGCATCCATCTCACAGTATCTTAATTATGATGTCCTTCAATTGTACAAAAACCACTGGTGTAACACTAGCTTGAACACAAGTAAACAGACTTTCCAATCATTACACAGCCATGGGTCAGCATTCATACAGCATTAAATCATACAAGCACCCATTCCGGATGAGCCCCCAAAATATGTGACCCTCTCGTCGTAGACTCGTAATGAGTTAGGTAGTACTGTGAATGCCAACCAACAGTAACATAACTCTACAATGCATGGGGAATAACAATGAAAATGTCATTTCCAATAAACAAACACATCTAGGGTTAATATAATTCGGGTAAACACACAACATAAATGTTCTTGAATATTCCTTTAAGGGAGCACTGAAAAGTAGTACTGATACTTGTATGAATACTGACACGCCTATGCAAACTTACTGTTAGCCAGGAAGCAATAATTTAACTCACATCAACATAAGTTTATATTAAAGTTGTATTGCCAAAATATTTTCAACTATAACAAACACAACAAAGAAATGCCCTTTACGCATTTATTAGTTAGCCTATAGTGTGCATATAATTGTTGGAGCTTGCTATTGCATAATCAATCCTGTTTGCTGCACTTCATTTACTCACGGTACTAGACAATTGTGCCTGAAACACAGTTCAAGCAAAGCATAAATGAATATCGAAGGAATGTCCAAGGACATAGCATTGAACTGTCTCCAAGATCATTTGATAACTAGCTAATGAAAAGTTTTCTGTAACTTCTCTGGAAGGCCATTGTCTGCATGAGGATTTTCTCACAGCGGTATATGTCCTCCCAAATGAATTCATGTTCTTCTGCTAAGTTTGATGTCCATTTCTATTCTCCTCCTTGCTCCTTCCTCCAAAACTCCTGCCTTCTCTCCAGAAAATGGCTACACTTGATCCTCTAGAATGTTTCGAGGCATCTTATTGGACAAAATGTTAACAAAACAAATCCTATTGACTATTACAACAAGCCCAACTTAATCAAGTGAATTATTATTTTAAACAGCAAAAAAATGAAATTCTCGATTCTACAATGTATTTAAAGGAACACATGCAGTCCTCTTTTATTGTCATTTAGTAATGCATGCATTAAGAAATGATACAATATTTCCTCCAGTGTGATATCACAAAACACAGGACAGACCAAGACTGAACAAAACTAACAAAACCACATAATGATAACATATAGTTACAACAGTGCAACAATACCATAACTTGATGAAGAAGTCCATGAGCACAGTAAAAGTTCAAAGTCTCTCAAATGTCCCACACCTCACGCAGACGGAGAGAAGGAAGAAAAACTCTCCCTGCCATACCCGACCACGGTCCGACTCGGAGTCATCCGAAAACTTCGAGCTCTGATCAGCCCTCCGACACCGAGTACTGAGCGCCATCTCTATCCGAACGATTCGACCTCCTTCTCGGTCGCCAAAAGCAGGCAAGGCCGGGGATTTTGAGGCCTTCCCTCCGAAAGATTCCCGACTGTGCAGTAACGACAGCAGCGTTTCAGAAATTTCTCCAGATGTTCCTCTGTGCATTTCATGTCTGTCTCCATCAAATCAGAATTGTCCATGGCCCCTATTTAACAGATACGATATCATTTTTCACCGGAGGGCTGCGCACGCGCGGCGCGCTGCTCTCTCTCCTCCTGCCTTTTGAGACAATCTGCAGAAAATAAAATACTCAAAAGCATAACTGTATAAATACAATACAGTATGGTCTTAAACCAGGGTATTACACATATATGGCATATATACAACCCCGAGATTCACTTTCTTCTGGGCAATCACAGTGAATGCAAGAAACACAATAGAATCAATGAAAGACCACACCCTACAGGATGGACAACCAACGTGCAAAAGACAACGAATTGTGCAAATACAAAAATAAAATAATTGATAGATTGATAGATAGATAAATAAGTGAGCAAGCAAGAAATAAATGCTGAGAACTGAGAGTCCTTCAAAGTGAGAATACAGGTTGTGGAAACAGTTCAGTGAAGGGGCAAGTGGAGTAAAGTTGAAGAGTTTGATGGTTGAGGGGTAGTAACTGTTCCTGAACCTGGTGGGATGAGTCCTAAGGCTCCTGTACTTGCTTCCTGATGGCAGCAGAGAGAAGAGAGAACGGCCTGGATATTGGGGGTCGCTGATAAAAGTAAATGTCCAGCAACAGTCTGAATCACTGTCAGAATTGGTATGAGAGGCTCAAAGGCCTCTTCCCACTCATTTCTTATTAATCATGATGATTTAACCTCCAGTCGTTTTATACATAAGACTATTTATTCAGAAAAAAAATACTGGGGTCAGTGGGAAACTTTCCAATGTCTGCAGCAAGACCTCACATAAAGGAAGGTACGTGAGTTTTTGAAGTTCAATCACTCCAGCCCCAGCACATTGCTAAAGATGGATTTCAGGCCAACGTCTTGTCCCCAACTACCTGCAGGCTTCATCAATAATTTTCCTTCCACAAGGTCACCAAATGCACAATTTTCATTTGTGTTTGCAACTCCTCAGAAAATGAAGCCTTTCACGCCTGCAAGCAGCAAGTCCCAGGGAATTTTTACGCATGAAGTGAAATATACAGTAAAATTTATTCCAGACAGGTCAGGCAACGGCCATCTCCAACTGAAGAGTCTAACAATCTATCTTTAACATTCAATAGGATCACAATTGCCAAGGCATGCTGAAATCTAGCATTGACTCAAAACTTAACTGCAGTGGCCAAATAAATACTGTGGTGTCAGGAGAAGGTCGGAGGCCGCGTGCACTGAGCGACTCAGTAGCATTATTCAGGAATGTGACAGAATTGTGATTCCACCTGCCTGAATCAGAGCAAGTCGAACCGCACAAGGAGGTTCTTACCACCCAGGACACGTCTACTTCCCCCATCACAGGCACGCACTCCGCTGTATATGTAAACAGAAGAAGACGGCACCGGCAAAACTATCCAGCATCTTCTTTGACTTTCTACCATCAGGCAGGAGACTCCAACACATAAAACATCCAGAATGGGAAGCAGTTTCTTCCCTCAGGCCACGATGCTTCTGAGCTCCCTGCCGCATCACATTCGAAGTATCACCGGTTAATCTGTTCTGTACCTGACAATATTTAATGTATGCATTTTATTTTGTTTATTTATGCAAAATTCATTTGTAGATTTTATCCTTAGTTTCCTGTTATTGTGTGTTACGTGTACCACACCTGATTCAGAGAAATGTTGTCTTGTTTGACAGTATACATGTATATAGTTAAATGACAATAAACTTGATTTAGATTAGATTAGATTATGAGGACACGCAGTCCTCTTTTATTGCCATTTAGTAACGCATGCATTAAGAAATGATACAATATTCCACGGTGTGATATCACAAGCACACAGGACAGACCAAGACTGAAAAAAACTAACAAAAACCACATAATTATAACATATAGTTACAACAGTGCAACAATACCATAACTTGATGAAGAACAGGCCATGGCACAGTAAAGAAGTTCAAAGCCTCTTCGAATGTCCCACATCTCATGCAGACAGGAGAAGGAAGAAAACTCTCCCTGCCATGCCCGACCACAGTCCGACTTTGAGTCGTCCGAAAACTTTGAGCCTCCGATCAGCCCTCCGACACCGAGTACCGAGCACCATTTCTATCCGAACGATTTGACCTCAGCCTCTGTCACCAGCAGCAGGCAAAGCCGGGGATTTTGGGGCCTTCCCTCCGGAAGATTCTCGATCGCCCAGTAACAGCGGCAGCGAGCTGCCATTTCAGAAATTTCTCCGGATGTTCCTCTGTGCTTTCTCGTCCGTCTCCATCAAATCAGAATTGTCTATGGCCCCTATTTAATGGATACGATATCATTTTCACCGGAGAGCTGACTTGAAACTATTATTTTCACGTCTTCTTTTCCTTTCAAATGTGGTTCAGCTACTTTTGGAGACTGTGATCTACATTTTGGTGGGGTGTTTTTGAACCGATTCTGCAATCTGGTGCTATGCAGTCTCTGAGAGGGTTCTGTGAGGCTTCGATCAAAGCCTGGAGATGGGGCTCGAGCCCACAATTCACTCCATTCCTCTCCGATCTCACCAATTAAAGTGCAAGAGCAGAAGGCGAGCGGGTGTTCAGCTTCTCACTTGCTACTGCCGGAGAAAGGTGTCTGCGTGTGACGGTCTCTCTCGTTCACTGCTCCCAAAGGAAGCTTCCTGAGCTCGGAAGATCTCTCTCTCTCTCTCCCTCCCTCAATGCTGTCGGGGGATGGTGCCAGAGCAAAGTTTAATTGACACCGTTTGTAGATTGGTCTCTGCAGTTCACATTATGACACGTTTCTGGTCCCTGGGCACTCCTTTTTATTGCTGCTTTGGACGATTTTGAATCTGCAGATAATGAATACTGAGCTGAACTGAATATGCCCAGACTCTTTCGACTTCGTGTTCTATATTCTGTGTTTTTCACTCTTCTTTTTGTTGCCATTTGTGCGATTTGTTCTTCGTTGTGCATTGATGTTTTTCTTTGAATTGGTTCTATGGTTTTTTTTTTGTCTCGTGGCTGACTGAGGGGGGAGACCAGTCTCGGTGTTGTACACTGCATACGGTACGTACTTAGATAATAAATGTACTCTAAAACTTTGAAACTATGACCTGCAAAACCACCACGGTAGCATAGTAGTTAGCGCAACGCTGTTAAGCTCGGGGCATCAGAGTTCAGAGTTCAGAGTTCAGTTCCAATATCATCTACAAGGAGTTTGTACGTGGAATGCGAGGGTTTTCTCCAGGTGCTCCGGTTTCCTCCCACAGTCCAAGGACGTACCAGGTAGGTAATTAGTCATTGTAAATTGTCCCGTGATTCGTCGTCGTCGTCGTCGTGGCTATGGTCGAGGATGATGGTCTTCGTTCTGAAGAAGTGGCCCACAGAGTGAAGACGCCTGTGCGTGTGTTTGTTTAACGTGTACTTGACGTTGCACTCCAAGAAGCACACGATACTTCACAAATCAACCAACTGACTCCAGTGGCATGGAAACCATGACGATTGGAGCTGATGGATTTGTTGCGGCCTTCATCCGCCTTCACAGCCGTTGAGTTCGAAGTAACTTCGTCCGTCTGTTCCACCATTGAGGTCGTGGTTGGATTGTTCTTTGTCAGGGACCTCACCCTCGACCTTACCGCCATGGGTGACCCTACCAGGAGCATAGCTCCAGACGGCATCACTCTCGGGATCACAGGACCACACAAGCTTCTCCACCGCGACAAGGTGACAATCCACGGAGAAGACAGGAAAGATGTAAATAAAACTGCGAGAGTAAAGAGAAAATTTACAAGGATGTTGCCGGGTCAGGAGGACCCGAGTTATATGGGAAGATTGAATAGGTTAGACTTCATTCCTTGGAACGTAAAAGATTGAAGGAGATTTGATAGAGGTATACAAAATTATGAGGGGTATAGACAGGGTAAATGCCAGCAGGCTTTTTCTACTGAGGGTGGGGGGACTACAACTAGAGGTCATGGGTTAAGGGTGAAAGGTGAAAAGTTTAAGGGGAACATGAGGGGAAACTTCTTCACTCAGAGGGTGGTGAGAGTGTGGAACGAGCTGCCAGTGTAAGTGGTGCATGCGAACTTGATTTCAATGTTTAAGAGAAGTTTGGATAGGTACATGGATGGTAGGGGTTATGGAGGGCTACGGTCCTGGTGCAGGTCGATGGGAGAGGGCAGATTAAATGGTTTGGCGTGGACTAGATGGGCCAAGGGGCCTGTTTCTGAGCTGTACTTTTCTATGACTAACAATCTTCTTAACAAGTGTCAGCAATGATAAACCCAATTCTTCAAAATTAATTCTGCAGCATTCATTTTAGCCCATTTTCTTTTCAAACTAATTAATTACTAATCTCAAGTACCGTAGCAACGTATACAAAAATAAATTTCAGTTGGGCATGAACCAAGAAAGCTAAGACTTCAAAGTTCCAGGTAACTTCATTTCTCGGCCAGCTGTGGCATTGGCTCAGCTTGTTCATTCTTTCTTTCCTGCTGGAAGCAGACAACATGCCCAGCCTGGTTTTCCACGGATCCATTTCCTGCTTCTGCATTTCACAACTCCTACGTTCCTCGGAGATGACCTCACCATTTACTCACTCACCAATCATTTTTCTTAACAGTTAATCCTGGTGATTTTATCCTCTCAGAGATGCCCCTTAAGACTGAAATGTTAACTCTTTTTCTCTTCCTACAGATGATCTGGCCTGACGAGTATTTCCAGCAGCGAATCCACCCCAGGTTGGCGTCTTCCAGGATCTGAGTCATGTGCGGGCCCGTGACCCCCTAGTCAGCGAGACTGGAGTCCGAGGCCTAGTGATCAGGGCCCTGTCATCAGCGAGCGCAGATCTCAGGGCCCTCATTATCGGCGGGTCCTGGGGTCGATATCAAAGATCGAAGCCCGAAGGTCAATCAGAAGTCTGGAAGTTGAGGCCCAATGGCCGAAGCCCTGGGTCTGCCAGTGCACAGGGGAATTCAAATGCCCGATGGCTGTGAGGCCGCTGGAGGCTCAAGGCCCCGAGGCCGCCTATCCTGATATTAGCGGGCTGCCTTTATGTGTGTGCGGGTGTGCAGGAGGATGGAGGCTAGTTTTGCTCCTCTTGCTGCTGTTACGGACACGATGGGCATGCTAGGTTGGCGTGAGAATGCGGGGCGACACTTGCGGGGCGACACTTACGGCCTGCACCCAGCGCATGTCCTTAGGCTGTGTTGGATGTCGTTGCAAACGACACGTTTCACTGTTTGTCTCAACGTCCCTGTGATAAGTAAAGGAGCCTCAATCTGAATCTCACACTGGAGTATCCTGGCTTCAGTCAAGAGAGACCGTAGACAGCCCTCAGAGTTCACAACCATCTGCCCCACCAATGGAAGACACAGGAAGTAGCTAGGCCCCTCCCCATCTCCAGAAACCTTTGGCTGAACCAACAGACTGATCCAAGGGCAAGACTTGCCACATCACACAAAACAGAACTCGCCATTCGAGCCAATGCACGTCGCAGTCAGGTCCCCCCAACCATAAGTATGTAGAGTACATGCAATTTTCCAAAATAAGTCAGAAATTAAAACCTTGGATATTCCAAGTAATAGTTACGAAACATGATGTCGTGCAGAGTTTCTTCCAGCTTTCGATAATGATGCTAGTTTTAAATTCTTAAATAGTGTTTCAAGGTTTCTAGTCAGGGATTTCAGTCAACCAAAGCGCCACTGAACTCTTAGACAAAGTTAATTTTTTTTTTTGTTTTTTTTATTAATTTTTTAATGTTTCTACAATACAACAAAAAACAGTAAGAAAAGAGGTTTACGCAGTGCAAAACAAACATATCAAATGTATAGTTCATAACGGTCAAGGAAGAGTTACTTTTAACCTGGCAGCCATATTAACAGCTGTGCTCAATGGCCTGGGGATTTTATAGACACCAGGCTCAGCGATAGCAAATGGAAGCAGGAACAGGGCAAGGGAGCTGGGGCACTAGCTCAGCCAGAGTTCAAAGTAAATTTATTATTAAAGTACACATATGCCACCATATTCAACCCCGAGATCCATTTTCTTGCAGGTGGGCATACACAGTAAATCCAAGAAACACAATAGAATCGATGAAAGACTGCACCCAACAGGATGAACAAACAACCAGTGTGCTAAAGACTAAAAACTGTCTAAATAAAAAAGAAATAGATATTAATAATAAATAAATAAGCAATAAATATGGAGAATATGAGATGAAGAGTCTTTGAAAGTGAGTCCATAGGTTGTGGGAACGTTTCAATGATGGGGTCAACTGTATCATCACTTTCTCGGGCCAATGTCTACTTGCTAGAAAAAAGAATACGGACTTTCTGAGACTGAGACTGAATGCACAGAAAGAGATGAGAAACTGCCACGTTCTAGTTTTCACTGAAACATGCCTAAGCAACAACATGCCTGACTCAGCGTTTCAGCTCGCTGTTCCGCGTGGATAGGCACCCCCTTTTGTCGAGGAAATCCAGAGGAAGTGGATTCTATGTGTTCATTAACAAAGGCTGGTGCACAAACTCATCTGTAGTTAGCAGCGGAAATTGAGCATCGTATAATCAAACACCGGCTACGTTACCCGCTCAGGGAGTTTACTGTTGTGTTCCTCACTGCTGTCTACATCTCCCGGAGCGCAAACGCCAAGGATACACTCGGAGGGCTTTACAGTATCATTAGCTCTCTCCAAACAAGCACCCAAACAGTCTCTTCATTAGTGCAGGAAACTAAAATCATGATAACCTGTAGGATGTTTTATCCAAGTTCCAACATGTCACCATGACCACTAGGAACAAGTAGGCGCAATACTCACAAATCCATTCCACTCCCTCATCTTGCCCTCTCTGAGTACATCTCCAGCACAGCTCCAGTTAACCCCAGCATAACCACCGTTGCTGAAAACAGAGAAACCAGTGAGGAGGTCTATCCCTGTATGGCCCAATGAGGCAATCTCTCTGCTCCAGGACTGCTTTGAACTGACTAGCTGGCAAATGTTCAAAGGGGCCTCCACAAGTGGAGAAGACACAGACCCTGAGGAATATATGTCATCTTAGGCTGCATCTGTAAGTGTGCAGACGATGTTGGTGCCTTGAGAACAGTCATCTCAGAGCCCAACCTGAAACAGCGGATGAATGCTAAAGTGCACTGTCTATTGAAAGCCTGGGTTACTGCCCTCCAGTCTGATGACAGAGCAGCTTTCAGAGGAACCAGGAGAAACCTCATCTTAGGTATCAAGAGGACAAAGACTGCCTACACTCAAAAGATTCAGAAGAACTTGTCCGATAACGATACCCACCATATGTGGCTGGGCATCAAGGCATTATTGACAAAGCAAGAAAAAAAAACAGCATCGCCTGTACCAGTGATGCCTCCCTACCTGAGGCATACAACATGTCCCAGACGTGAAAGCTATCCCTTTCCAATGAACAGACACCGTCTGGAACAGCAGCAGACGTCAGGAGGACTCTGCAGTCAACCTCCATAAGGCTACCAGGCTAGACAACATCCCAGGCCGAGTACTTAGGGAGTATACACACTGACATCTACACAAACATCTTCACTCATCCAGGCCATTGTCCCCACATGCTTCAAAATAATTTATTTATTCTGATTCTGAAAATCATCTCTTTGGTCATCATTAATTTCTTTAATTTTATTGCCAGCGAGTAGTGAATCTGTATGATCTTGCTTTCCAGTCCTGATGTAGGATCCCGGCCCGAAACGTCGACTGTTTATTCATTTCCATTGAGGCTGCCTGGCCTGCTGAGTTCCTCCAGCATTTGTGTGTAAGTGGCTTTGGATTTCCAGCATCTGCAGATTTTCTTGTGTTAGTGAATCTGTGGAATTCGTTGCCACTGGCAGCTGTGGAGCCCAAGTCTTTACATATATTGAAGGCAGAGATTGATAGATTCTTAATTAGTCAGGGTATGAAGGGATACGGGGAGAAGGCAGGAGATTGGGGCTGAGAGGAAAATGGATCGGCTGTGATGAAATGGTAGAGCAGACTCGATGGACCAATTCTGCTCCTATGTCTTATGGTCTAAATCAGCCACCATGAACCCCGTACCAAAGAACTCTACACATCCAGAATTAAATGCCTACCACCCGGTGGCCCTGACGCCAGTCATCGTGAAAGACTTTGAACGGCTGGTGATGGCAGATATCAAAAACTCCGTTCCTGCCACACCCAGCAGTATGCTTTACTGTCAGAACTGCTCTACAATAGATACCATAGCATCTGCCATGCACCTGGGCCCCACACACCTAGAAAATACTTAAGGTCACTTATGTCAGAGTGCTGTTTCTGGATTTCAGGCCTGTATTCAACACCATTGTCCCACAGGCCCTGGCGAACAAACTCCTACTCCTCAGTCTAAATACACTCCTGTGTGTTGCACTTCCTAACTGACAGCCCTCAGATAGTCAGGAGGCACAACTGCCCCTCCCTCCCCATCGTCCTCAACAGGGACCCCACCATCCACAGGTCTGTTGTTGAGCCCACTGCTGTGCACTCTGTCCACACCTGACTGCGTGGCCAGACATCTGAGTAATTGCATTGTCAAGTTCACTGATGACGAGACAGAGGTGGGGCTCGTCGCTAACCATGATGAGACACCCTACAGAGAAGAGGTGGAAGAGCTCGAGGCTTGGTGCCAGGCAAATTACCTCTTCCGCAATGTCAATTAGACGAAGTAGATGGTTATTGACTTTAGGAGAACTCACAGCACCCTCTCTCCTTCTTTACATCAGCGGCACAGCAGTGGAAACTACGAGCAGATTCAAACTCCTGGGAGTGCACACCTTGTACAATCTCTCATGGTCCCAGAACAGATCCTACACAATCAGGAAAGCTCACCAATGCCCCTGCTTTCTGAGGAGGATGAATAGAGCTGGACCATGCACATCTATACTCACGTCATTCTACAGATGCGCAGTAGAGAACATCCCAACAAGCTGCGTCACCGTATAGTACAGAAAATGCACTGTGGCGGACAGGAAAGCTTTACAACAAGTAGTCAAAATTGCTCAACTTTTCACTTGCACTTGCCTACCTGCCATCAAGGGCGTATATATACAGGAAGGTTCTGGAAAAAGGCCAGCAGTCTCATGAAGGATCCCACCCACCCCCCCACACTAGGACCACCAGACTGAAAGCCAGCTACTGACCAACACCTGCAACCATAAACCCACCCCATCACATCCCGCACCACCTCTACTTTATTATTTCCTGTCGGTCACCTTATGTACAGACACTCCTGCGACTAGCATCACTTTATGTACATATAATCGATGTATATAAGCTATCTTATGTATTCATATTTATTGTGATTTTTTTTATTATGGTGTTCTTTGTCTTTGCGGATTTTTTTTGTACTGGATTCAATCCAGAGTAATAATTACTTTGTTCTCATTTGCAGTTGTGCAGTGGAAATGACATTAAATAATCTTGAATCTTCAATTACCACTTAGCAAAATGCAATGGAAAATGTTTCCATAAAGCAAAGTGTCATGTTAGCGTGCATTATATTACTCAAAATTCGGAAATTTTGGAACTTTCAGACTTTTCATTTGTGCCTTTTCTATCCTTTCTATAATGCAACAATATTTATTAGGGGAGCACTTACCATTATTTTAATTATTCAGAAGAAACAATCTTTGATTCTCCAGTTTCTAAGCACATTGTAGATCGTTAATTCAGATCATACATTCATGAAATTGTGCCTTAACTGACTCTAAACTTAAGAATAGCATAAAATGACACTTTAAGCTACATATTTGTATGACAATCAGATAAACCATAATTCTTTTCTCCAAGCATATTTGCTTAGCAAAACAAATAGATCTACATAATGACTTCAAGGTTATTTTTTCCAATAACCATTCACCAAGCCTATTATGCCAGGAATGTGCCATATTAACCATATTTCCTGTTGACAGCTGTCATCAATTGCTCAACATTGTTATTCACAATTTGACATCCTAGTGAAAGCAAAGAATTCCATTTTCCACGTTTGGGCAGGTAACACAGATTTATTAGATTAATTAAATTATGAGGACCTCTTTTATTGTCATTTAGTAATGCATGTATTAAGAAATGATACAATGTTCCTCCAGAATGATATCACAGAAACACAAGACAAACAAGACTGAAAAACTGACTAAAACCACATAATTATAACATATAGTTACAACAGTGCAAAGCAATACCGTAATTTGATAAGAACAGACCATGGGCACGGTAAAAAAAAGTCTCAAGGTCTCTCGAAAGTCCCATCATCTCACGCACACGGTAGAAGGAAGAAAAACTCTTCCTGCCATGAGCTTCCAGCGCCGCAAACTTGCCGATGCAGCACTCTGGCAGCACCCCACCACTGCCGACTCAAGTCCGTCCGAAAACTTCGAACCTCCGACCAGCCCTCTGACACCGAGCACCAAGCACCAACTCTGCCGAGCGCTTCGACCCCAGCCCTGGCAACAGGCAATAGGCAAATCCAAGGATTTGGGGCCTTCCCCTCTGGAGATTCTCGATCGCGCAGCAGCAGCAGCAGCAAAGCCGGCATTTCAGAAGTTTCACCAGACGTTCCTCCGTACTTCTCACGTCCGTCTCCACCAAATCAGGATTGTGCACAGCACCCTACTTACAAATACGATATCATTTCGGAGCGGCCTCGCGCACTGCGTCACATCGCGCCGCTATCTTCTCCTCCCTCCTCATTCTGATAGGAAATGTTTTGAAGGATATGGGCCAAACATGGGCAAATTAGGTTAACTTGTATGGGAATCGTGGTTAGCATGGACCAGACGGGCTGGGATTTGTATGATATGACTATAAATATTTACTTTGCTCAATATGGAACCAATTTGCTCAAAAGTTATTTTACTTTAAATTGTTCTGCTCAAATTTCCTTCTAAATAAGAGATAATAGTTCTTTTAAAGTTGCAGTAGCCAGGGATGGTAGTGGGGATAAGCTCCCACTACCTATTAAATGCTCCCAATCGCATGCATCCGAAATAGCCTCTGACAACTAAGTCCAGCTCCTGACCTTCTTCACGTGGCTTCGCTACCAAGCCTGGCGGAAACTTTTCTACTGACAGGAGAAGGGGCAAAGATGGGTTACACGCACCCTAAAACCAGTCGCTTCTGGCAGGTGGAGCTCATGAGCGTGGTTGGCAGCTCATCTAGGACGAAAGCTCTGATCTCAAACTTCTGCTGTCTTGCAGGTATACCTACCCAGGGGGAAGGCTCTTGGAGTAAACTTCAAGGAGAATCCAGAGCTGGAGAGCATAAGACAGTCCCACGTTGAGTTTAATGCTGACTGGCAACTCCTACGATGTTGCTGGTACCAAACTGTATTGGTCTCTGCCATTCCTTCAAATTCATCGGTTGTGTGCAGGGAGGGAGAGCGAGCTTGCAGCATGAGCAACAGCTTGCTCTCCATATCGTACCATCCTGGCCTGTGTATCACGTAGACAGTGGAACGCAATATCCATGGTCACTCTTGACCAATGGAGGGCCTCAAGAAGAGCTAACGATTCAAACCATTCAAAACCAGAAATTCCTACAAGAACATACTTACGCCTGATGCAGTCATTTCTTACTTTTCTTTTCGCTGAATTGTAAATATTTTGTTCTTGCTCATTGAAACTCAGCATAAATTTGCTGAAAAACCCAAACTATGGACAAATGTGAAGTTTTGTTGTTGGTAGATATGTGTTATAATTGGTTTTCAGAGGATAAAGAAACATACAACACAACCGAATCATGCTTCAAATAAAAATTATACTAGGAAAAAATGATTTCTAACCCACACAATAACTGGAATACCCGCAGAGTTTTTGATTAAAACTTTCAGATGCTTCCTGCATTACATGAAGTGTTTCACTAGATGGCAACCTTCACTCTCTTAAGTACAACAGTCAACTGAGCATAATTCCTGGAAATCCTGAAATTGATGTCCACTTGTACACAAATTAGCAAACTGGGAGAGTGTGTTGCAATCTTTCACAGGCTGCTACTTCATCATGCCCTCAGTAGACATTCTTGCTCAGATGAAGGTGTGTAATGAACAGAAATAAAGCCCTTATCAAGTGAATTTGGGCAAAATAAGAATGTTCTAAATTCAAGTCCTGCCAAAGGGTCTCAGCCCGAAACATCGACTGTACTTTTTTCCATAGAAGCTGTCTGGCCTGATGAGTCCCTCCAGCATTTTATGGGCATTGCTTGGATTTCCAGCATCAGCAGATTTTCTCTTGTTAATGTTCTAAATTTGAAGTTTAGATATAAAGGTAAACTCTCTGGAAGAGGAAGATTCTGAAGGATTGACGGAAGAGATACTGAGACATTTTTCACTTCCATGCTGCACTCCCCCAAACACGCACCTACAGACTGGCAGTTCTCAGGGCGGATTATTATAGAGGAAATTTCTTTATTTAAAAGGGGTTCAAGGACTTCATCTTCCACTTTCAAGAACGCTTCACCTCGTTCCCTGGATATTTATTATTATAATTTTTTTCTTTTTGTATTTGCAGATGGTTGTCTTTTGCAAACTGGTTGAACAACCAAGCTGGTGCAGTCTTTCATTTATTCTATTATAGTTATGCTATTATAGATTTATTGAGTATGCCTGCAAGAAAACGAATCTCAGGGTTGTATATGGTGACATACATGCACGTTGAAAATAAATTTATTTTGAACTTTGAATTTTAGAAATCTTTGATCCATTGGCCTGTGCCTGATCAGCTGCTCCCCAAATAAGACTATGTATGTTTATAGGTTAAAAAAAGGAACAACAGAATATGGGGGATCTATAAGAAAACTAGGACAACGTAAAATTGGCCATAATTGTATTGAATGAAGAGGCAGGTTGAATAGCATATGGCTAGGTACTGCTTGCATTTCCTACTCCAGACCATCAGGCTGTTCTTCTTTGCCCTGCTTACAAATGGAAACTGAAACGTGAGGACCCTGTACAGCGCTGGCGTGAGGGAATAGCAGTTGTGTTGAAGCTCATCTTCGAGTTAGCAAACTAATCAGTTAATAAGTCTTCAGGGGTGATTGATAAGTTCGTGACCTAAGGTAGAAGATGAGTTATTAACGTCAAACCTTCTGCATAATCACTCAAAGAGTTGACCTGCATGTGCAAGCAACAGGAGCTGTGTAACTCATCTCCTTCTACCTTAGGCCACAAACTTATCAATCACCGCTCGTACTTCATTAGGAGTTTGAGATTTGGCTTGCCACCTAAAACTTCCACAAATGTACCATGGAGAGCATTCTGAGTGGTTGCATCACCATTTGGTATGGTGGGGGTGGTGGGGGGCTATTGCACTAGATTGAAATAAGTTGCAGAAACTTGTAAAGTTAGTCAGCTCCATCATGGGTACCACTCTCCATGGTATCCAAGACATCTTCAAGCAGAGGTGCCTTAGGAAGGTGGCATCCATCATTAAGGATCCCCACCAACCAGGCCATGCCTTCTTCACACTGTTATCATCAGGAAGGAGGTATAGACTGAAGACACACACTCAATGATTCATGAACAGCATCTTCCCCTCAGCCATCCATTTTCAAAATGGACATTGAACCCATGAACACTATCTCACTACTTTTTTCCCCCTATTTCTGTTCTTTTGTGCTACATATTTTAACTATTTAAGACATATATACATTTAATGTAACAGCTTTTTCCTCTATATTTATCTATCATGCATTTCATGGTACAGCTGCCATGAAGTTTACAAATTGCACAACATACGCCAGTGATATTAAATCTGATTGAACGTGGAGACTGGTGGGGTGCAAGGCAAGGATCAGGACTCTATCCATGCTTAGACCTGCCCTATGAACAGATTCCACCAGCAGCCACATCTTCCTCTCCCGCCTCCTCCCCCCAAACCCAACCTTCAGCTTTTCACAGGGACTATCCCATTCATGACTCTCTGAGCCAATCTTCCATTCTCACCAACCACCCCCTTCTAAAAGGACACGTTCTCTTGCAACTGCAGGCAAAGAGACACGTCCTTTAATTCCCCCCACCCCCCACCATCTAAGGAACCAACCTTTCCAAGTGAAGCAGCAATTTTTACAGCCTAGTGTACTCTGGTCACTGCTCACAGCATAGCCATCTCCACACTGGAGAAACCAAAATGCAGGTTGAGTGGCCACTTTGCAGAACACTTGATTCCAGTCTGCAGGGGTGACCAAGTCTGCCACTTTAATTTCCTATTCCACTCTCACTTTTATGATGAGGCCTAACGCAAGTTCAATGAAAAGCACTTCACCTACTGCCTGGATACACTGCAGCCTTCCAGATTGGATTTTAAATTCTATAATTTCAGGTACGTAATTTGATTTCTGTGTAACAACTATTCATCTGTGATACTGACTCAGCTTCATTTTATTCTCTTCGCCGCCCCCACCGTCATTCAGTCCTGGAAGACAAACATGCCCAAACTGACCTGCCGGGTATATCTTCCAACTCCACATTTTATGACTCCTACGTTCCTTTGACCACATTCCAAAATGCTCTCACTTGCCATCTACTCACATTTACTTATTGGACAGTTCATCTTGCCTTCAAATTACTCCAGTCATACCGCACGCTTCCTGCAGCTTAACAAGGCTTTTTCCATCTCCTTCCCAGCTCTAATGAAGAGTCTTCTGAAATGTTAACTGCTCCATTTCTCACAAATGTGGCCTCACCTGCTGACTATTTCCAGCGTTTTCTATTTTGTTTATAAAATTGGTTATTTAGCAGAATATTCATGATATTTATAACCTGCTTAAATTAAAGTGATACATTCTAATTAAAACAGATTGCAATTGTAATATATTAACAGCTTGGAGTTCAAGATGCTTTTTTGGTGAATATGGCACACGATGCCTGTTTTGTTATATAAAAACTACATTAACTTCCATCTAGAATTAAATTCAGGCCTCAGAGTTTGCAACCCTTACTCAAGACAAAGCCATAGGTATTTTGAGAAAACACTGATCTAAGATCAGTATAACAGAAAAGTTTTTGTCAAAACTAGAAATTAAATCACTTGTTTTTAGTTAAATAGTGTTGCCCTTGGTATAAGCAGCACTTAGTCATCTAACTGTGTACGTCATTTCCCTTGCACCAATTGGTGTGAATGAACTCAGGCATGAATTTTGCAATTAATGAAACACAGCAGAATCCATCTGCAAGAAAAACGTTTATTCCTTGTAAACCCCACAGAAAGAGAATGCAGCCAAGACCAGTCATATAAAGAAAGGTGCCAAAGTGGCAACAAGGGGAGAAGGGGCTGTTAACTTGAACACAAAAAAAGTCAGTGACAATACTCCATGTTCTGCACAATGCTCAAAGAATCCATGACATTTTTTATAGTGACAATTATACAAGGTGATTCAAAAATCAAAAATGACAGCCAAAGCCACTCTGATCTGGCTTAAGCTACTACTCAAAGAAAAAAATAACTTGGCAATATGTGTTGATTGTAAAAGAATCCTGTCGTTAAAATTAAACAAGATGTCTTTTAAATAGGGTCTTCATTTTGAAACCACGGGATGAATATCAGTTGGAAGATTTTTGAAAAACAAATCTGGGAACTGCTAGCCCATTTGAGGTCCACTACAAGTATGTGGTGCTCAAGATGCAGAAAAAAAACATCCAAACCAAGAGGAGTGCGGCTGGGGAAGGTAAAATTTAGACATTACAATTCACTGCATACTTTTGTAGACTTCAATATTTTAAAACACAGCAGCGGTGCTATCAGTGTAACGTACAAAAGTATATACTCAGTTCTCCAAGGTTATAAAATGCAACACATCTGTATAGATCAGGGGTTCCCAACCCTTTTTTCTGCCATGGACCCCTACCATTCACCAAGGTGTCTGTGGACCCCAGGCTGGGAACCCTTGGTATAGATGGACGAGAACAATGTTAAAAAGTTAGCTCCTGACCAGAAACTTTTATTTGGATGCAATTGAAACAATTTTATTTAAACCACTTAAATATGCCTTATGCAGACATTACTGATAATGTTTAAGGTTCCTTTGGATTAGACTGGGACAGTATCACAGTATAATCAATACTTAATATTGTTGAACACTGTTTAAAATATCAAATGCTAAGTTTTTTGAAAAAGCAAATGTAACGTTTGTAACTTGTTAAGGTCAATGGGAACAGTTGAATAGCTATTTCAAGGGAACAACTGAATAGCTATTTCCTACCTATACAAGTTCGGAATTCCAAGACAGCTTGATGTACAATATGCCTGCCACAATGGAATAGTCTGCACTGGTACGATATAGTGGTACTTCAGAATTATGGAAGAAAAATCTGAGACATGGGCCACTAGACTACATGGAAGAGTAGTCAATAAATCAAGGAATCATAACTGCAGAACAAAAAAAAATTCTAGGGGATTTGAACAGAATTCTAGCATTACAATACCACATGGTAAAGATAAAGCACATATTCACTTGCTCTCAAAAGTATATTTCATTAACTCGAATAAGTTTAATTGGGGAGTGAACTGCAAAGTCCATTGTGTCTTCTTGACACATGCATCTTACTGGACAGCGGAAAAGAATTACGAGTCAACATTGATGCACAAGATCCCATGGTCAAAGCCTTTACTTTTGGGCTGGGATGACTGGATGGATGCAAGATTTTTTTCCATTACTGCAGTACTTTCTTACTTCCATCCAAACACAAATTATATTCATTCTAAGCACCCATGATGCACTATTAAATAATAGTAACCATTTCAAAGTATTAACATGTTGTGTACTTTAGTACAAAATTTCCTCAAAATTTAAGCAAAAGGATCTTATGGAAATACATAAAACAAAGGATGCTTTTGTTGATTAGAATAATCTCAAATGATATTCAAGCCTAACACAATTTGAAAACAAAGCATTCACTGGTAAATCCATACTTTGTTTTATAAACCACTTTTCTTTCTGTAGAATGTATTTCTCCTTCCCCTATTTCACTCATAACAATCACATTCTGGCATACTGTTCAGGTAATAACAATGTAAATGTCTCACAGGAAGAAAAGTAGGCATTTAAGCATTGAAGAACTGGATCTCTGGATCAGTTCAGATTATACACTGGAAATTCTCCTGCTTTCAGGATAAATTTTACATTTTATTTGGTCTGTATATTTGTCTTCTGCACCAAGTTGTGTAGTACAGTAAATAAAGAATAGAAAATAGAAGTCGGCCTTAAATCAGTGGTTTTATTAACACCTGCCCTTAACTGATGAGTCATGATCGTCCATACTAATTCCACAGATCCAACACAATCCCGTTTTTGTAAAGTGATAAATATTTAAATTGAAAGAAAATAAGGGTTCAAAAAAAAATTCCTTAACAGAAACGCCAAATAGTAAATGAGAAAGACAAATGCAAAAACTCTGTTGCTGACCTGTGCAAAACATACCAAAAGAATCTGTAATACTTAAAATTGAGGCAGTGATGTCAAGTATACTTGAAGATTGCTGGGTCAATAACTCAAGGTTACATAAATCACAGCACTTCAGTTTCAAATGTGTCAAGTAGTCCTGAATGGAATTTGACTTAAAACGCTTGAAAAGGACAGAGGAAAAGGACGTGTGCATTATTGAAAACATGGTTTCCTCTGGCTATAAATTTAAAGGCACTATGATCACTACCTTTCCTTTTAAAAATGGAATAAAATGCAACATCTTAATTGTGAAGCTTATTTTTGAATGTTGTTATCCATTAAAGCCTGCAATTATACTTTAAATTTCAATTTATACTGGAGTATAGGATTGTTAGGCATTAAATGGTAACATGCAAAATATTTTGGAAAATTCCCCAAGAAATCACTAAAACTGAATTTTGATGTTAACATATTTGCATAGGATAAACGAACTAGTTATACTTTCAAGAACAGTAACATTACAAAGTAATTTGGTGATACTTTAATCAGTTACTCACAAATGTATACTTTAATGATTTTCCCATTAATGAAGGAATGGCACCTCTAAGCGTTTGATTTTCCTATAAAACAAATCATGTGATTCCCCTCCTCCCCTTTGGTTATGCTGTTAACCAATTGCCAAAGTATAAGTGCAAACTTTATGGGATCAAAATAAACTTGGCAATCTACAGCATTATACCATATGTTGACAAAATAAATTTATGCTTTTTTCGTATTTAGAATTATAGCAGTAATTATCTAGAATACAAGGGTAATTTTAGATTAATCAATTGTATAAATAACCAATTCAACTTTTAAATTATCCACTTACATAAGTGAAATGATAGATTTCTTTAAAGTGGTGTTAATTCAATTAGTTGAAGTATGAAAGCACTGAACATCAGCTGTTCAATGAAAGATCATACCGAGAAGTCAAATGTGCTATCAATTGTAATCTGGGCATCCAAACCAGCTCACTCATTTTCCACCCTAGTCATTTTCAACTGCTTGGACACTTCTACAACGTCTTGACATGAAATTATTCATAAATAGCACCCTGAGTTTTTCCTACTGCAATGATATTAAGGGCGCGCTTAATTACGAACTTCATCTTAGAACAGTATGCACATATTATGGATAAGAGCTGGGGGAGGAGAGGAACCATAGTATGTAGGTCTGAGCGCTGATAAGTTTCCTCTCAAAAAATCATTTTTCAATAGCTTGTTGAGTACTTAATGTTACTGTTATGTAAAATATAAAATTAAGCCATAAGGGGACAGAGCATTAATATTTTACTCAGTATTTTACTAGAAAAGGTTTTTCATGTCTCATGGGGCATCTTTAGTCCTATTCTGGATAAACTCTCATTGAAAGCATGACCAAGAAGTTGGATATAAACAAATCACACCTCACAATTTAATTAGCAGATTTAATTTTCTATTCCCATGTCTAATTGGCACTGTATGTATTCCTAACACACGAATGAAGGGCACCTTCTCCTCATTTGAATTCTGCAGTCTTCTTCAATGTGGAATCAAAATACATTTAATTTCCAGCATGTAGTGAAACATTCACCGTTAAAATGTATATATTTTTACAATACTCAACAGCACCAAAAAGGTTTAGAGCTAGAAATGTAAGTTAGCACTGATCTTGGGGAGGCGGAGGTTAAACAGTTCAATTCAGGTGACTGACACACATGAACACAGAGAAAACTTACTCCAAACTCTGAACTTCTACACTTATGGTAGGACAAGTAATATGGTATTCAACACATTTAATGGGCCCTCAGTGAAAGAGCTAGTCAGCAACAAAGAGTCAAAATCAATCTGAAATTTATTGCTGAGTTTCCAACCCTATCATTTTGCATGAGTGTGGGTTCACAGATCTGTTTTTTAAAAAAAAATAATTTTCCAAGAGGAAACCAAATGAAATAAAAAGGGGGGAAAAAAACCAAGAAGTTATAATGCACTGACCAGACTTTTCAAAAACAAACTGCAAAGTTCTGGGAATTTCCTAAAAAGTTACAGGAAAAAGAAGCAGCCATTAGGCAGTTCTAGTCGACACAATGATGTCATTTTTTGTATTTTTGTTTTTTTTTTTGACTACAGCTAGTACGTACAGTCACACGTTACATTGTCATCTTGACTGCAGAACACTCTTGCATGATGTCACCACATCGATAAAGTTCAGGAAAGAGTGGGGGTTGGAGGGGAGGAGAGGACGAAGGACAGGAGAAAGAGATGCGCAGTCATTTTTTCATGGGCTGATAAACTGAGGCATTGGGATCAAGTCCTGAAGGGCTAGTCTCCACAAATTTTGAGGAATAATGTGGCGTCACAGGGCTCAGAGTGCTTGTTGCTGCTGTGTAGGCAATACTGGGCATAACAGCCATGACTTCTGCAATTTTCTGTTTCAACTCCTTGATCTCCTGATCCTTCTGAATGATTTGCCCTAGGAAAGAAAATACAAAAAAATTAACCTCAGAAAATACCCTAATCTGCACATCAAAAATGTCTCCTGGCATACAAGATAAGAACAGTTTCTGAAGAGAATCAAAACTTTTAAGTCAAGATCCATTGAATCAGAGTCAGGTTTAATATCTAAGGCATATGCAAAGTTCTTAACTTAGCGGCAGCAGTACCACTTGATAATATAGAAAAAATAAGTATATCAATTACAATAAGTATATATATATATATATATATGTGTGTGTATGTATGTATATACATATATATACACACACTATATAATGTATTAAATAGTTAAATTAAAAAATAGTGCAAGCACAGAAATAATAAAAGTGAAGTATTGTTTATAGGTTCAATGTTCATTTAGGAGTTGGAAAACAGACAGGACGAAACTGTTCCTGGATGTGATAAGACATGTTAACATTAAATTAGCTGACAGAAGACTACACAGGTGTAAAGATTGCCTGTTGCAGAAATAATAATTCAAATGCTGAAAAGTTAAATTCATAAATTATAATCATACAATACTGTGCAAAATTCTTAAGCACATATATATTGCTAGGGTGCCCAAGACTCTTGCTGTAGTAATTTTATGTATTACACTGTGCTGCTGCTGCAAAAAACATATTTCATGACATATGTGAGTGATGATAAACCTGATTCTGATATGGGTCTCTATTATGGACTGAGAGTCGGAAGTGGGAAGAGGGCAGGGAGAGGGGAGGGAACAGGAAGCACCAAAGAGACATTCTGTATTGATCAAACAATTGTTTGGAATCAAATGATCTTGTCTGGTGTCTCAGGGCTGGGTATGTTAGCACCTGTGGCATCCTCCCTTCCCAGTCCCTGGAACTCCTCCTCTAACACCTGTCCCACACCCCTCCTGCGGCATTCCATCCTCGTCATCCCCAATAGCCTTTGCTTCCGCCAGGTTTACAAACTCACTCTCAGCTTCAAGTTGATGAATACAGTGCTGCACCTTATTACATTCATTATATCCATATTCTGAAATGTTCAATTTTACTGAACAGGAGACAAGACAGTAAACAGACCCTGCACATTCTCAAGACTGGCACAAAGATACTTCATGAAACATTTATAGACATTTCTGGTCTTAGTGAGAAAACATCTATACAATGCCAATGAATATCCAAAAATTGGCCGAAGTGTTGGAGGGGCCAGAAAGGGTGAAAAAGCTGGTGGTAAATGAGGCACGTGCATGAGAGAAAAACAAATCAGCATCACTCCAGTAATACCACTCAAACTACCGAAAGTTTAAGAGCTGAGGAGTTAATAAAATTACTGATACTTGAGAAATACTTAAAACTAGAATGAACTAAATTCGTTTTACGCATCAAGAATCTACTTAACTTCTTCATCTGCCCCTTGAGCTATCAAATAAATGAGCAAATTAGAGCTTTAAATTAGAAATAATATTACTTTTTCACCTGACAATAAAGGTTATAAAATTAAATGTTGATTGTTTAGGACTTTAAGTTGTTGAAATCTGTAATGAACTTTGTTGACTGGTACAGTCTAAAAACTAACTGTTCCAATTTATCAATCGGCTCAGGAATACCCACGCCATACATAAAAGTAGCACAAGTGCTTTAATGTCAGATCAAGTGTCTTAAAATGTCAACATAAAATTGACAGAGCACTAACAATGGCAATATTCCTAGTGCCGATTATCACAGGTGGCACAGTAACATAATGGCTACAGCAACACTTTACAGTGGCAGCCATTGGAGTTCAATTCCCTTCACTGTCTGTGAGGAGTCTGCATGCTCTCTTTGTGCCCGTGTGCTGGCTGCTCCGGTTTCCTCTCACATTCCAAAGACATATGGGTTAGTTTGTAAGTTGAGGGCCTGCCATATTGGTGACACTTGCAAGCTGCCCCCAGCACATCCTCGGACTGTGCTCATTATTAACGCAAATGATGAATTTCATAGCATATGTCGATGAATGTGTGATAAATAAAGCGAATCTTTCATCTTCAAAACAAAAATCCATTTTAAGTCTTTTTTATAAAAGGGAAGGAATGGTACTCAGACTTCACTTCTTAATTTGATTAGAATTAAGTACTCTCACCAACCCAGGCATGCCCTCTTCACATTACTACCAACGGGGAGGAGGTACAGGAGCAGGAAGACCAACACTTAAAGTCTTAACAACTTCTCTTCCTTTGCCAGTAGATTTCTGAACAGTCCATGAAACCACAAACACAACCTTGTTATTTATCTTTTGCACTATTTACTTTTGTAACTTTTACTAGTCATTTTTACAACTTGCACTGTATGTCTGCCGCAAAATCACAAATTCCATGACACATGGCAGTGATAAAAAAACCTGATACTCAAAGTACCATAGTCCATGATCTACTACAGTTATTTTTTTCTAATCCGGATAAAACTTTAAACTTTTTTTCCACAGAAGTTACCCAAATTTCCAACATTTCATTGTCAGAAATCCCTACATCCACACATTTATTTCTTCACCTATCACAGAAGCCTTTCCCAAGCAGTTTGAGCCCAGGCAGTTTCAATTCTACAGGGGGATATATAATCTTACAGGAATGAAAATTTACCACACTTGCAATACAATGAAGTGTCATGAAAGCTGGGTGAAAACACTTTATACAACACTCCTACAGCCCACTGAATTTTAAGAAATCCTTTCTAAAATGGATTCCTCAAGTCTTTATGGCTGAATCAACTTTGGGTTTAAGCACTGATCCACAATCTCACCACGGAACTAGACACGAGTAGCATAGTTATTTTGGATCACAGGAGACCGTCTATATATGAAATCACCATTTTATTCCGAACATAAAGTGCTGGTGGAGAAGCCTACATTTTAGCTGCAAGCAGTAGTTTTACTATATTTTGTTATTTAGAGATACAGCACAGAGTAGGCCCTTTGGGCCCAGTGAGCTGCACAGGCCAGCAACCCACTCATTTAACCATAGCCTAATTCCATGTCAATTTACAATGACCAATTAATCTACTAACCAGTACAAATCCGGACTGTGGGAGGAAACTGGAGCACCCTGAGGTAACATGGGGAGAACATACAAACTCCTCACAGGCAGCACTGGAACTGAACTCAAGAAGCCCCAAGCTGTAATAGTGTTGCACTAATCGCTACACTACTAACTTTACCATGAATCAAGCTCTCCAATGCCTTTGTTACCAGTCAATCTATTTATTAAACACGCGTACAAGGATTTTGGTAAAAGTTAAGTTGTGCACGTTTCAGAACTATTGTATGGTATTTAGAATTAAACCAAGTACCCAGTTTCTTACCCTGTGCAATTTCCAGCTGCCGTTTGGCATCTCCTAGTGCAGAGAAGAGATCCAACTTAATTCGGGTTTCAGCACTTAGACTATTCTCTAAGTGTTGTGTTTTATCTTGCATGGCTGAAAGTGCCGACATCAATACTTCTGTGTCTTTTTCATTTTCTTTATATTTACGCAGTTCCTTTATTAAAAATAAATGAACAGAGTGACATGAAGAATGTACAAATTACATTTTAAACCCAATCAGCACATTGTATCATGCAATTTCATATTTTTGACTAAAAGTGAAATCTCAATTAGAATTTAATTCTTTCCTTCAAACCAGCAAACATTTTCAATGATAGGAAAGTCTGGTTTGGGTATCTGCAATACTATTTGTTCTTTGATGGAACTGGACTCTCTGACGGTGGTGTCTGAAAAGAGGATGCTGTCCAAGTTGCATGCCATCTTGGACAATGTCTCCCATCCACTACATAATGTACTGGTTGGCCACAGGAGTACATTCAGCCAGAGACTCATTCCACCGAGATGCAGCACAGAGCGTCACAGGAAGTCATTCCTGCCTGTGGCCATCAAACTTTACAACTCCTCCCTTGGAGGGTCAAACACCCTGAGCCAATAGGCTGGTCCTGGACTTATTTCCATCTGGCATAATTTACATATTATTTAATTATTTATGGTTTTATTACTATTTAATTATTTATGGTGCAACTGTAACGAAAACCAATTTCCCCCGGGATCAATAAAGTATGACTATGACTATTTCTGACTGTCTAAGATGCACGTCGAACAGCAGATTTACCTGTACTTTCATCTCTAGCTCACGGATTTGGTCTTCTTTGACTTTCATGTCCATTGTTAACTTCTTACACTCTGCCTCCAGGTCTCGAATACGAGTTCTTAGAGTTTCTGTACATTCCCCTCTTAAAAATAAAGTTAAATTCGTCACTTGCTACACAAGTACAAATCTTTAATGTTCTAAGGTAGAAGTTTATATCTTACGTCTGTCAGATGACAGTCTAGGTCTTTTCAGCTAATATAACTGTCAACCCTTGTTTATTTAGGAAAAAAATCTCATTCCTTTTTCTTCATACAATATAAAATTTAAACAATGTTTTTAAAGGCTGTCTGCATTGTTGATGGTAATGGGTAAACAGTTTTATCATCCTTTATGAATAGACAATACAATATTATTCAGGTTTCAGGTTAAAGAAAATGGATTTTCTTCACATTGTGGCCTCAATTACCTATGAAGACAATCATTCTCTAATGCATTGACATTTTTGACCAATCTCCTCTATAGTGAGGTTCCAAGTTAATGTATTCTTAGATAGTAGAAATAGTTCCACAGCTCAGGTAACTCCACATAGCACAATGAGGATGGCAAATGTGCATCCAGGTCTCTGTTATTATCTGTGAATCTTGAATCATCCATTTGAATGCCCATCGCATTCTGTGACCTGCTGTGTAAAAACCACTTTAATGCCCACTTCCATATTTATCATTTGACCCTTGTATCACAGGAAAGGATCACAATATTCTATTTAAAAAAGTAATAATGCATTTCAATTGCACAATGACGTAATTTCAGATTTAAAATAGCCAAAAAAAATTAATAGACAAAGAAATAGGGAGGCTAGAAATGCTTCATAGGACTGCTTATTAAATACATCAAAAGATCTGTGTATTTATTGGCCAATAATTTACATGGCTAATGGGAGGTGTGGTATCATTACCTAGTGGCAGCAGCAAGTGCCACAGCTCGAGCTGCAGATGCCTCTTCCAGCTTCTTCCTCTTCTTTTCTTCCATCAATTGCTTTTCAAGACAAGTTTTTGCCTCTTGTTCAGCTTTGAGCTTCTTCTCTAACTGACTGATGGTTTGTTTATCCTTCTGTTTGGCTTGCACTGCAGTATGTAATCTGGTTTTAAAAAAAAAGAGCTCAAATTGAACCAAGTAGCAAAGGAATCCAAGCTACCCCATTCAATCTTTCCACTAAAAATAGGAGCACCACAGATGTAATTCCATACTGCTTAAAGGGCTACATTGCCAAACTTCTGTTTTCACTTTTATTTCAGTACACAAATATGTATTGTCTCATAAATTATGTGCAAAATGCTTTCACAATTGAGGCAATCAGTTCTTTATTACACATCAACTTGCAGACATATGACAAACCGGCCAGTTATCCAGGAAAATGTGCCAAAGGTATAAAGCTAACATAATCTACCTTAAAGGACTTAACCTACTTCATGGTTTACAAAGCATAGGCAAGACTATGAAGGTGTGGATATGAGCAAGACCATGGTAGTTCAGATCAGAATGTTTGAGAAATTAGGTTAAAAATGTTCACGATTTCATAGAAATATCCTCCATTCCTTACTTGTTCTGTAGTAGCTCATTCTCTTGTCGGAGCTGCCCTACTTCTGAACGGATACTACGCTCAGTGCTGGTCAGGGAGTTGATCTGACTACGCAACTCCTGTTCACACTGTCTGCTTGCCTGCAAGTCAGCTTTCAGCTTCTTAATATCCTGTTCCAACCTAAAGAGAGCAAAATCAGCAGTACGTTAGTAGTGTTGCTTCACTCAACCGCTGCAGAGATAAAGCAGCAAGTTAAAAAGCTGGGAATAGGAACAATATTCAAATCACTCTGAAGAAAATGAAATAAAAAGTGAGATCTATAAAAGATTAAGGGAGTGGAAAGACATAAATACCAGTGCCTTGTAGAAGTATTCGGCCTGTAACCCTTTGTTCAGGGATTTGGATCAATTTAACTGAGAATTTTTATTTGTAAACCACATGCTCATTTTTTTCACAGTAGAGCCAAAAGGAGTGAAAATTGTAAAGCATGAAAACTAAAAGTTAAAAACCATAATTCAAAAGTATTCAACCCCTTTGCTCAGTACTTCGGTGAACCACCTCCCGCAGCTATTACAGCCAGCAGTCTTTCTGGAGAAGTCTCTATTAGATTTGCATAATGTGTTGGAGCAAGATTTGCTCATTCCTCCTTGCAAAATTGCTCAAGCTGTGCCAGGTTATTTGGGGAGCGGTGGTGGACAGCAATATTGAGGTCTTGCCAGAGATGTTCGATCCAGTTAAGGTCAGGACTCTAACTAGACCACTCAATATCAATTTTCTTCATCTGAACCAACTCCATGGTTGCTCTGGCAGTGTGCTTTGGCTCGTTGTCCTGCTGAGAGATAAACTTCCCCCCTAGTTTAAGCTTTCTGGCAGCAACAAGCAGGTTTTTATCCAGGATTTCTCTGTATTTAGCAGTATTCATCATCTTATCAATCCTGACCAGATTTCCAATTCCTGCTGCTGAAAAGCATCCCCACAGCATGATGCTACTTCCACCATACTTTACAGTAGGGGTGGTGTTACCTGGCTGATGCACAGTATTAGAATGATGCTTTATGTTCCACATAGTGTTGAGGTCAAAAAGTGCCACTTTAGTCTCATCCAACCACAAGAACCTTCTTCCACATCTTCTAAGTGACGCTTTGCAAAGTCCTTACAGGCAAAGATACGCATTTTTTTTAAACCACGGCTTCTTCCTTGCCACTAAATACCCCTTTTTATGCAAGGCCTTAGAGATTGTGGAGGCATGAACTTCATTTCCAGTTGCAGCTACAGTGGCCTCTCTTACAAGTGCCTTTCTTTCCTGGCGACTAAGTTTAGATGGGCAGACTGAGCTAGGCAGTGTGGCCGTGGTTTTATATTTTTTTCTACTTTTTCCACAACGGAGTGCACTGAGCTCCAAGGTATGTCCAGTGCCTTTGAGATGGTCATGTGCCCTTTCCCAGATCTGTACTTCTCTCTTATCATTTCCCTGACTTGCTTTGAATTGAATTGATTTTATTTCTTACATCCTTCACATGCATGAGTAAAAATCTTTACGTTACGACTCCATCTAAATGTGCCCTGTGCAATCGTAGTAATTTATAATAAATAGACGGTCAGTGTAATATAGAGTATACTCAAGTCAGCGTGAGTTCATCAGTCTGGTGGCCTGGTGGAAGAAGCTGTCCCGGAGTCTGTTGGTCCTGGCTTTTATACTGCCGTACTGCTTCCCATATGGTAGCAGCAATGATCCTATGGGCCCTTTGTACACATCTGTCCTTGTAGATGTCCTGAATCATGGAAAGTTCACAAATACAGATGCGCTGGGCTGTCCGCACCACTCTCTGCAGAGTCTTGCGATTAAGGCAGGTACAGTTCCCATACCAGGCAGTGATGCAGCCAGTCAGGATGCTCTAAATTGGGTCCCTGTAGAAAGTCCTTAGGATTTGGGGGGCCCATACCAAACTTCCTCAACCGTCTGAAGTGAAGGAGGTGCTGTTATGTCCTTTTCATCACATAGCTGGTATGTACAGACCACGTGAGGTCCTTGGTGATGTGGATGCCGAGGAATTTGAACTTGTTCACCCTCTCAACCCCAGGTCCATTGATGTCAATAGGGGTTAGTTAGCCTGTCTCCATTCCTCCTGTAATCCACAACCAGTTCCTTTGTTTTTGCAACATTGAGGGAGAGGTTGTTTTCTTGACATCACTGTGTCAGAGATGATTTCCTCCCTGTAAACCACCTCGTTATTTTTTGAGATAAGACCAATCAATGTAGTGTCGTCAGCAAATTTAATTAGCAGATTGGAGCTGTGGGTGGCAATACAGCCATGGGTATACAGGGAGTAAAGGAGGGGTCTCAGTACACAGCCCTGAGGGGCTCCTGTATTGAGAGTCAGAGAGTTGGAGGTGAGAGAACCCACTCTTACAACCTTGAATGCTCTTTTGTCTTCAATTTGATTTGGTCTGTTGAAAATCTACCACTCTGTTGGACCTTACAGAAAGGAGTTATTTACTTTTATGAGTTCATTGAAAACAGATGATCCTCCCACTTTCTATACAAACTGGGTGAGTTGGTATGGTCATACATTATACTGCACCTGAGGAAAGTCAGCATAATTACAGAGGCAATGAATACTTTTTTAGCCTCACAACTTTGGTTTTTAATTCTAAGTAAATTGTTGACAGGTTTTGGATTTTTCTCTTGATTTGATATGATGCACATTTTGTAGATTAGCAAAAAAATCCTAGTTCAATATATTTTAAGTTTTAGAAAATGAGACAGTAAAATGTGAAAATTATTGTTGGGGCTGAACACTTTTTCAAGGTATTGTATATAATCTTCAGAATGTCTCTGAGGGGTGTGAAATGTTCTTTTGGGAGACCCCTACCTTCTCATTTTTTATTAGTTCAGGGTTTATTCAGTCATAAAATAAAGATTATGCAAACCATTAAAAACTTAGGTACAACAAAGATTTTACTTTATCAGCAAATTTTTTCTTTAACATTGTGAAGAGTGGATAAATCAAATCAGAAATTATCAGTAACACTTGATACCATCTGTGAAGGTTGCAATGGTACCCCATAGAGATGTCAGATAGATAGGGTGGTAAAGTAGTAAACATACAAGGGGAGAGTATAGAATATAAATGTTAGCATGTCATGTTGCAACTTTAAAAGTACTGGTTAGACTGCACAAGGAATACTGTGTACGGTTCTGGTTGCCACATCATAGGAAAGGTGCAATTGCAGAGGACGCCGCTTAGATTGGAACCCTTTAGTTAAGGAGGTAAACTGGACAAGTTGGACTTGTTTTCCCTGAAGCAAATAAGGTATTAGGTTTGATATGCATTGAAGGAATTTTAAAAAGGGACCCGAGGGGAAGTTTTTCTAAAAAAAAACAAAGAGAGCAAATGATATCTAGAACTCACCGTGAGAGGAACTGGTGGAATCACATAATATTTCCAAGCTATTTAGTTAGACATCCTGAATAAGCAAGGCACAGAAAAGCATGGACCAAATACAGGCAATTGGGATTAGCGTTGCTGGCAGAAAGGTCAGTACATTCACTGTGGGCCAAAGTGCTCTGTTTCTGTACTGTACAATTCTAGAACTCTGTGACAGTGTACCATGGTAGCATTTCCCTGATTTCTATGTAGAATTGCACATATGGATGCCAAAAGTTCTTGTCAGTTTACATAGTACAGATAGCACTCAGGGTAAGGAGATGGTTGCTTAAATTTTAGATGGAAGGACTTCTGCCTCACTCAGGTGGTTTCAAATTCTCTAATACTCAGACATTACATATATTCAAGGTTAAGACAGACAAATGTTTTGCAAAATCAAGCTTTAAGGAGATTAAATAGGACCATGTTAAAGACCAAAATTTGTATCAGCCAGGATCAGACTTGAAGGGCGATAGGAATTTTTCCTCTGGCATTTATAGTTTTCTGAGATTTTCCTCTTATTATAATCATAAATTCAAGGGTACTATGTTATAGAGTGACCAATGCCATATGATTAGCAAAGAATAGAAATAAATAAGGCATCACTTGCTTTCCAAATAAAAGTTGCGCATAATTTTTAAAGGCTATGACCATGTTCAGCAAACAAACTCAAAAGTAAAACAAAGCTGCTTCAACACTAATTGCACAATTAATAAAACAGCTTTACTAATTTAAAGGCAACATGCAAATACACCAAGCACACCCTCCACCATAATATCTGGCAGTGTCAATGTGCCAAATCTGATATACCAACAAAAATCTGGAACTGCAAAACAGGACTGTGGGGCACTGTGAATAACCTTATACCCTGGCACTGTAATCATACCAAGCAAAGAAACTTGGTTCAATAAGCACAGATGAGAGTGCCAGGAGAACATGGATTGCCAATCTTTCAAAGCTTCCACACTGGATTACACAGTAAACAAAAAAAGCTAGGTGATCCCACAACCAGATCAGATCAAATGCTCCAAAATCTAAACAGATCTAATTTTGAATGGCAGCTGGCAATTAGTTAACAGGGGAGGGCTGGGAGAGAAGTTCCAAGAGCCTTCCCATTTTTAAATAATGGCAGGAAAAAACGTATGGATTATTTGCAACTAAGTGTCAAGTGGATCAACCTTCTTCGCAAATCCACAGCATAGAAGTTAGCCTTCAGCCTATTCAATCCAATTTCTTGATGCTTGGCACAACAAATGTCCAAGTACATTGGAAACAGTGGGGAAAAAAATGAGAGCCTAGAAAACTGAAATACCAAACATTTGCACACCAGAATTCATCACATCTCTGACTAGTCTGGATCAGTACAATACCACCATCATCTAACCATCAATATGGAAGATGTTTAGGTATAACTTGTTCATAACAAGTATGACAAATTCAGTTAGTGCAAATTTTACAACTATCTACTACATGTTCGCAATCATCAGCAAAATGAGGAAAGGTGCTATTGACATTCTTATCCAGTGGCATCATTAATCTAACAATTTGTCCAATTTGGCTTTTGCAGGGTCACTTCATTCCAGCTCTCATCAGAGATTTGGTCCAAACATGACAAGGATGGAACTGTAAAGAAGTGAGAACAACTAAGAGATCTTCTTCAACATCGCGTAGTATTTGACAGAGCCATAAAGAAACTAAAGACAATGGACATTATGAAAGGTTGGAACCATACCTTGGAAATTAAAAAGGGAAGATGACTATGGCTAATGCAAGTCAGTCATCTCAGCCTCAGTACATAGCTACAGGGATTCCTCAGGGCAAAGGCCCCTCATCTTAGAAGAGATGTGCTGAAACTAGAGAGGGTTCAAAGGAGGTTTATGAAAATGATTCCACAATTAAATGGCTTGTCATATGAAGAGTGTTTGATGGCTCTGGGTCTGTATTCATTAGAACTCAGAAGAATGAGGAGCAACCTCACTGAAATCTATGAATGGTAGAATGCTCGATGGAGTGGATGTGGAGAGGATGTTTCCTATGGTAGGAGAGTCTAAGATCAGAGGACACAGCCTCAGAATAGAGGGGCGTCCTTTCAGAATGGAGATGAGGAGAAAGTTCTTTAGCCAGAGAATGATGAATCTGTGGAATTCTTTGCCACAGGCAGCTGTGGAGGCCAAGTCTACGTATATTTTAAGGCAGAGGATGATTGATTCTTGATCGATCAAGGCATGAAGGGATAAGGGGAGAAAGCAAAAGATTAGGGCTGAGAGGGAAAATGAATCGGCCATCGAGTAGACGTGATGGGACAAATAGCCTAATTCTGCTCCTATATCTTATGGTCGAAAAGCAAGTCAGAGGCCAGGTCTACTGCAGCAGGATTATCTTGACAAACCACTGACCACAAGCAGAATGTTATACTCCATGTCTTTTTCAAGTCATACACTATTTTGACTTGAAAATAAATTATTGTTCTTTTTTTTCCCCAATTCTGAGTCTAAATGGTGGAACTCCCTACCAAATAGTACTGTGGGTGTACCCTCAACCATAAGGACTACAGCATTTTATAATGGTGATTTACAACCACAATAAGTTTGACAACTGCATCCCAGAAAACCAAGACTGAACAGAACGTTGTCAGGAAAGACAAAGTGGGTATTTCCCTTTTCTCTAGTTATCAGCCATGCTCTGTAATGAATTCCAATTATTAATATTTTCCCCAGATCTGTGTATTAAACTATGGCACTCAGTGAATAATATGTTATTTGCAAAATTTCAGAGCCAGTTTTTGAAAATTAGTCCCTTTAAATTCCGCAAGAACATTAAATGCATTGTATATGGCAACTACTAAAACAGGAATCATTGTTAAGGATTAGCAAACTTCACATAAATATAATTCTATTTATCTAGATTCTAAGTACAGCTATTTGATACTCAAAATACCTTCATTGGAATGTGCAAGCAAAACACTGCCTTTAAGAAAGTGGTAATCCTCCTTTAGCAGCAGGATGGCACCAAGGTAAAAGCAATAATCAGACACAGACACTGAAATGCTCACATCCACATGAAAATCATATGAAATCTGGATGGACAAGTTTTCACCTTGTCAGGACCACTTGTATTCATACATGGTAGCTTGGCAACTCACTTTGCCAACCCATTTCCTTGTGTTTGTGCATTTGGTCCACATTAATGCAACTTTAAAGCTCCAGATTACTAACAGTTGGGGTGCCAGAATCCATGTTTTTCCAAAACATACCACAATTTTTTTTTGATACGCATAACTAAGTTCTTATTTAAAGCATAAAAGGCAAGATCCACAGCTTTAAATGTAAACACAAGAGATTGTGCAGATGCTGGATCATGACCCAAAATGCTGACTGTTTATTCTTCTCCATAGATGCTACCTGACCCGATGAGTTCCTCCAACATTTTGTACTTACTGCTTAATGCCACTAGACCCCACAGGTGACATACTCACCTATAATAAATTCCACCTAATTTTTGTGACTGAACTGAAACTTTATATCAACTTCACGCAAGATTTAAAAAAAATCTTCTATATTAAAAAGTTACTGTTATTGTTCTTTGGCATCAATATCAAGATTGAAAACAGATTATTCTTGCAAATATATCAACAGCCATCAAAGCACTTCAAAAATAAACAAAAGTCAGCTTGTAACATTCTTTCTAAGAAGTTCTGTAACAATAAGTTATGGAAATGGCATGCAATGAAGCCCTGAAGGGTCTCGGCCTGAAAAATTGACTATTTATTCATTTCAATAGTTGCTGCTTGACCTGCTGAGCTTTTCCAGCATTTTAAGTGCGTTGCTCTGGATTTCTATAGACTTCATGTTTACACAAGACATTTTCTTTTTTTTGTCATTCCAACAAACTGGTTGGAACGTGCAGAGTCAAAATTTGAGGCTAACAGCATCCATGCAAGTACAGCAGTTCGTCAACGGAAGCATAAAAATTGCATAGCAGCATTTTGTACATTGTACCTACCACAATGAGTACATGTGCAGCAGACTGAGGTATTCAATAGGCTTTTATTAAAGAGTAATAAACACTATTTGTTGGAAGTTTCTGGTATTAACAGTCCATGAGAATTACTGAAAATATTTTCTGCTTACTGGTAGAATCATGTGCTTGTAAAATATGCCCTTAAGAAATTTCTCAAATACAATTTGGCCCAATGCATTTTGTCTTTCACACCGGAATCTTAATAAACTGTTAGCAACAACTTGCTTTTATGAAGATCAGTAACGAAAAAATGCACAGGATGCTGGAGAGGAAGGTTTTTGAGAAATTACGTGCAAGAAGATAGGTTTTGAAGTATATCCTGTAGGAGGAAAAAGCAAAGGCACAGAGAAGTTTAGTGAGAGAATTAGCTACCAAAGATAGATCGAAAAAGAAATAAGGAATGCCACAGTTGAAGGATCATGGAGTTCTAGAAGGCAGCTGGGCTGGGACACCAGTAGCAAAGAGCCAAAGCAATGGAAGGATTTGAAAGCTAAACATTAAAATGTTATTAATATAAAAGTTTTAAAAATCTAGATCCAAATGTACAGTGCTTATAAAAAGTATTCACCTCCCTTGAAAGTTTTCATGTTTTATTATTTTACAACATTGAATCACAGTGGCTTTTTGAACTGATCGACAGAAGACTCTTTCATGTCAAGGTGAAAACAAATTTCTACAAAATGGTCTAAATTTATTAGAATTATTAAATACAAAATAATTGATTACATAATTACACACTGCCTTCAAGTCAGTATTTAGTAGACACACCTTTGGCAACAATTACAGCCTTGAGTCTGTGTGGATAGGTCTCTATCTGCTTGCACATGTGGACATTGCAATTTTTCCCCATTCTTCCTTACAAAACGGATCAAGCCCTGTCAGATTGCATGGGGATCATGAGTGAACAGCCCTTTTCAAATGCAGTCACAAATTCTCAATTCGATTGAGGACTGGACTCTGACTTGGCCACTCTAGGACGTTAACTTGGTTTGTTTTTAATCCATTCCTGTGTAGCTTTGGCTTTATGCTTGGGGTCATTGTCTTGCCGGGGAAAAAACCTTCTCCCAAGTCACAGTTTTCTTGCAGACTGTACCAGGTTTTCCTCCAGGGTTTCCCTGAATTTTGCTGCATTCATTTTACCCTCTACCTTCACAAGCCTTCCAGGGCCTGCTGCAGTGGAGCATCCCCACAGCATAATGCAGCCACCACCATGCTTCATAGTCAGGATGGTGAATTTTTGAGGATGTGCGATGTTTGGCTCACGTCAAACATAGTGTTTAGTCTGATAGCCAAAAAGCTCAGTTTTCGTTTCATAAGACCATAGAACCTTCTTCCAGCTGACTTCAGAGTCTCACACATGCCTTCTGGCAAACTCTAGCCAAGATTTCATGTGAGGTTTTTTTTCCAACAGTGGCTTTCTCTTTGCCACCCTCCCATAATAACGTTGCGACTGGTGAAGCACCTGGGCAACAGTTGTACACGCAGTCTCTCCTGTCTCAGCCACTGAAGCTTGTAACTCCTCCAGAGTTGTCATAGGTCTCTTGGTGGCCTCCCTCACTAGTCCCCTTCTTGTACAGTCACTCAGTTTTTGAGGACGGCCTGCTCATCGCAGATTTACAGCTGTGCCATATTCTTTCCATTTCCTGATGATTGACTTAACTGTACTCCAAAGGATATACAGTGACTCGGAAGTTTTCTTGTGCTTTTCAATAACCTTTTTGCGGACATGCTCGGAATGTTCTTTTGTTCTCATGGTGTAGTTTTTGCCAGGGTACTGACTCACCAGCAGTTGGACCTTCCAGATGCAGGTGTATTTTTACTACAAAAAAATTGAAACACCTTGACTGCACACCAGTCGATCTCCATTTAACTAAATATGTGACTTCTAAAACCAATTGGCTGCAGCAGTGATAATTTTTTGTGTCATATTAAAGGGGAGGGAGGGAACGTTGACTCAGACCATAAGAGGCCTGCGTCGGGCATTTTCATGCCTTACAAGGCGCAATCATATTAAAGGGGGGTGAATACTTATGCAATTAATTGTTTTGTGCTTTATATATGTAATTAATTTAGATCACTTTGTAGAGATCGGTTTTCACTTTGACACAAAAGAGTATTTTTCTATTTATCAGCGTCAAAAAAAGCCAAATTAAATCTACTGTGAGTCAATGCCGTAAAACCATAAAGCATGAAAACTTCCGGGGGGTGGTGAATTTTCTTTATATAGACTCTGTATTTCACTGAGGAAAATGATGGATGAGCTTCTTGTACTTGCTAGTGAAAGCAAGACAAAGAGATGGGGAGAGAAGGTTAAACAAACTGTTGCTAGGTTCATACTTGCACATCACTTGTCATAATGTACAGGCAGTATTAAACATGCCGGCAAATTCAGGTGAAATTATCCATAAGACAAGGTACAGTACCATTCAAGGAACAATCAGCGTGGCTTTTCCAACATTTATGAACTTTTGAAAGCTTGGTCTCTACTCCAGACACAGAACACAGTAAAGTACAATGGAGAAATGTTGCTTCAGAAAAATCAGTCATATCATAAGAAACTCATTTTCAAACTGATGTTGAATTTTTCATTTCATATTTCAAAAAAAATATGGCACTTGTCTATACCCTTCATACAATTTACCAATTTATACAAGAAATTTATATAAGCACTTTTGAAAATTAGAAACTTCTGTCAAGCAAGAAACATCTGCCAATTTACACAATATTTAGGAATCTGAATGAGGAATAATTCCCTATTCTTTCTTAAAATAGGAAGATGGAATCTTTGGACCCATCAGAGAATCCAGCACTTCCTCAGTACATCTTGATTTGTGCACTCCAATCTCTGGAATAGCTATGGATCACCACAGAATCTCAAACAGAGTGCTACCAGCAGAACCACAGATGACATACAGAATCACAAAAAGGAATGCATACATTAAGAGATCAATATGTTGCTACAGAGACTATTGTAGCCTATGAAACCCATTTCAAGAAGCGACTAAAATTGAATCCGATTCAACAAAACCTATACCAGCTACATCACAGCCTGGTACGGAAACACTAGTGCCCTTGTACGGAAAATCCTACAAAAGGTAGTGGACACGGCTCAGACCATCACAGGTGAAGCCCCCCTCACCACTGAGCACATCTACATGAAACGCGGTCGCAGAAAAGCAGCATCCATCATCAGGGACCCCCCACCACCACCACCCAGGACATGCTCCCTTCTCGCTCAGGACTTACACCACCAGGTTCATGAACAGTTATTACCCATCAACAATCAGGCGCTTGAACCGAAGGCTCTTCAATCACCTCATCGAGATGTTTCCACAACCTATGGACTCACCTTCAAGGACTCTTCATCTCATTTTCTCGATATTTATTGCTTATTTACTTATTATTTTCTTTCTTTTGGTATTTGCACAGTTTGTTGTCTTTTGCACACTGGTTGAGCACCCTGTTGATGCGACGTTTCATTGATTCTGTTACGATTATGATTCTATTACAATTATTATTCTATGGATTTATTGGGTATACTCATAAGAAAATGAATCTCAGGGTTGTATATAGTGACATGTATGTACTTTTATAATAAATTTACATTGTACTTCAATAAACACAGAATTGTGCAGGAACTCACAAAGTTGGGAACAAGCTGGTTAGAGAACTAAATTGGATAGTTTATTTGCATTTATCTGTGATTTTCTTATAACTTATCACCACCATTCTTTAAAAAAACGTAGCTGCAAGCAACAATAGTCCTTATCGTCAAGGACTAACGAAAGAGAAAAGAAAAAAGTCTGGTTTACGTAAATGTGGGCAACCGAGATTGGCTCAATCACACAGGCTAAACTTGACATCAAAGACCTAGAGAAAACAAGTGGGGAAATACTGGCCATGAGATATGAATGTAAAATATATTTTGGGAATAAAACCAATTGTATAACCAATTATATAGCGGGACAAGCAGTTTCACATCACGTGCAGTCATATAAAGGTCAGAATGCAGATTTAAAGCAGCCATTGATGTTACTAATTCAACAGTATGTGGCCAGATCAACACCTGACAGTCTCCAGTGCATCTGAATCTACAGTCACTGTCGTGGACAAAAGATCAGTCTTCTGGAGGGTGAACCTACAGAAACCAATGGGGCTGGATGGTGTCCTACCCGTGTCATTAGATCCTGTGCAGATCAGCTAGCAGGGTGCTTGTAGACATTTCTCACCTCTCCTTTTCTCAGGCCGTGGCCCCCATCCTGTTTTAAGATCACTATCATCCCAGTAACCAAGATACTAATGACTAGTGCCCAGTAGCTCTAACATCTATCATTATCAAGCGCTTCAAGAGGCTGGTCTCGGTGTGAATCAATTCTAGCTTTCCAGATAGCCTCGACTCACTACAATTTGCCAACTGCCAGAACAGGTTTATGCTGGACACCATCTCCTTGGCCCAACACTCCTCTCTGGAGTATCTGTGCAGTCAGGAAACCTACACCAGACTATTGTTTATTGACTACAGTTCTGCCTTCAACACTATTATCTCAAACAAACTCATCAGCAAACTCTGGGCCATGGTAGTTAATGCATCAACCTGCAACTTTCTGACCAAGAGACCAGAGACAATAAGGAAAGGCAGCAAGAACTCTGCCATGATTATTCTACATACTGGTGCTCCACAAGGTTGCATCCTCAGCCCCCTACTATACTTCCTGTATGCTCATGACTGCGTGGTCAGATTCTGTTCTAACTTAGATGATATCACTGCAGTGGGCCGTATCTCAAAA
Organism: Mobula birostris; assembly: GCF_030028105.1. Classification (NCBI taxonomy): domain Eukaryota; kingdom Metazoa; phylum Chordata; class Chondrichthyes; order Myliobatiformes; family Myliobatidae; genus Mobula; species Mobula birostris. The sequence continues at coordinate 9,757,202 of NC_092399.1, forward strand.
GAGTACAGGAAGGAGAGAGATCTTAAGCAACAACAATCCTTCCCTCAACAAAAAAAAAGTTGGTCATGACTTCAGAAAGGGGAGCAGTGCACATGCTCCTGTCTACATCAACGGTGATGAGGTTGAGAGCGTTAAGTTCCTAGGTGTGAATATATCCAATAGCTTTCCTGGTCTAAACATGTTGATGTCACGATCAAGAAAGCTCACCAACGACACTTAATCCTTCAAGCAACTAAAGAAATTCAGCACATTCCCATTGACTCCAAACAAGTTTATCAATGCACCATAGTAAACGTTACATCTGGATGTGAAGTATGTGACTGCAAGAAACTGCAGAGAGTTGTGGACACAGCTCAGCATATCACAGGAACAACCCTGCTCTCTATGGACTATCTCTATACTTCTCACTGCCTCAGTAAAGCAGCGTATTCACAGACTCCACCAACCTCACTTCTCCCCTATCCCTCCAGGCAGAAAGTACAATCATCTGAAAGCATGTACCATCAGGTCAAGTACAGCATTGATGCCACTATTACTGAACTCTCGAACAGGCCTCTTGTTCAATAAGATGGAATCTTGGCCTCAGAATCTACTATGTTATGATCTTGCACTCTTTTTTTGGTAGTTTTTACACTCTATTCTGCATTATTGTTTTACCTTAGCTTCTAGCTCAATACACTGTGTAGGAGCCATGTATATATTTTCTGTGTCTGTATTGCATTTTGTGTTACACATTTATTATGGGTAATTTGTCATGTGGGTTGAGGGCGTGGCAGGAGAGTATAGTTACATATTCATACTTTGTCTATAGTCCAGTTTTAATCTGGTTAAGGTCAGAGGCAGCTGGAAATAATTTTTTTTTGGTTGATTGCTTTGCTTAGTTATGCTTCGCTTCATTTATTGTTTAAGTATGTTTAAACATGCCTGGTTTAAGTACGTTTGAATACACTAAGACTACCCACTTCGCTATATTGCTAGTTTAGTTTCAATTGTTTTATCATTAGAAGATAGTTCATCTTTACTAGTTTCTCAATAAAGGAACAAATGCACTTTCTTCGACTTTAGAACTTCATTATTGTGGAAAGTGTATCGTACAGCGTCAACAAAGCCACCCCCCCCCCCCACCATGCTTGGTCACTTTGAGTGGCTTTGGACTGCTTTAAAATAACTGTTACAATCTGATCTGTATAAATAGTAAGACTAACTTTTCACTGTACCTTGGTACAGGTGACAATAATAAACCAACACAATACAAAAAACATGCATTAATATAGAATAATTCTAAAAAAAAGAGTAATTATTCTATTCTTAAAAAAAGCAAAGACCGAAAGCTATTCCACTTCAGCCTACCAACTGCTGAAGCCTTCATGCCCAGGCTCAATTACTGAAATGTTTTCCTGATCAATAACTACCCTTTTAGTTCTTCTAAATGTTTTCATTCAATTCCAGTTGAAATTTAAGGTTACAGCCTTCTGTTCAAATTCTTACCATCTTTTCTGAAACCTCCCCAATTCTGTCTTTAAATAATTAAGCCTCTCCAGTTTCGTTCTTCTTTGGGTCCCTTCTTATAATAAGCCTTTTAACCACCTTTCACCTCATTTTCCATTGGCTGTATTGTTTTACCTTCATAATGTTAATTACCTGAGGCATTTTATAAATATCAGTTTCACACGGTAGGCTTATTCAGAAAGTCAGAAAGCATGGGATCCAGGGAAGTTTGGCCAGGTGGATTCAGAATTGGCTTGTCTGCAGAAGGCAGAGAGTGGTGGTGGAGGGAGTACATTCGAATTGGATGGTTGTGACTAGTGGTGTCCCACAAGGATCTGTTCTGGGACCTCTACTTTTCGTGATTTTTATTAACGACCTGGATGTTGGGGTAGAAGGGTGGGTTGGCAAGTTTGCAGACGACACAAAGGTTGGTGGTGTTGTAGATAGTGTAGAGGATTGTCAAAGATTGCAGAGAGACATTGATAGGATGCAGAAGTGGGCTGAGAAGTGGCAGACGGAGTTCAACCCGGACAAGTGTGAGGTGGTACACTTTGGAAGGACAAACTCCAAGGCAGAGTACAAAGTAAATGGTAGGATACTTGGTAGTGTGGAGGAGCAGAGGGATCTGGGGGTACATGTCCACAGATCCCTGAAAGTTGCCTCACAGGTAGATTGGGTAGTTAAGAAAGTTTATGGGGTGTTAGCTTTCATAAGTTGAGGGATAGAGTTTAAGAGTCGCGAAGTAATGATGCAGCTCTATAAAACTCGGGTTAGGCCACACTTGGAATACTGTGTCCAGTTCTGGTTGCCTCACTGTAGGAAGGATGTGGAAGCATTGGAAAGGTTACAGAGGAGATTTACCAGGACGCTGCCTGGTTTAGAGTATGAATTATGATCAGAGATTAAGGAAGCTAGGGCTTTACTCTTTGGAGAGGAGGAGGATGAGAGGAGGCACGATAGAGGTGTACGAGATATTAAGATGAATAGATAGAGTTGATAGCCAGCACCTCTTCCCCAGGGCACCACTGCTCAATACAAGAGGACATGGCTTTAAGGTAAGGGGTGGGAAGTTCAAGGGGGATACTAGAGGAAGATATTTTACTCAGAGAGTGGTTGGTGCGTGGAATGCACTGCCTGAGTCAGTGGTGGAGGCAGATACACTAGTGAAGTTTAAGAGACTACTAGGCAGGTATATGGAGGAATTTAAGGTGGGGGGGGTTATATGGGAGGCAGGGTTTGAGGGTCAGCACAACATTGTGGGCCAAAGGGCCTGTACTGTGCTGTACTATTCTATGTTCTATATGCAAACTATTGTTATCAGTTCACCACACATGCTTTATGTTAAACATACTGCTATCATTTTCCTACATGTAATCAAAATCAAAAGTTAGAATGTTTTCAATATTGTGAAGGATGCTGTTTGGGTTTTTTAAAATTACTGACAAGAATTGCAAAACCAGTTAACATTGGACAGGAGCCACTGACCCATTGGTGATCAACCAATACGGAGAACATCCTATTAAGCAGCTCTGTGAATATAACATCCATTCAAGTTCTTAAACCAAAGAATGCAATTTCATCCATTAGGGTGACAATGTGGCCTGCTGTGTGATGAATTGAGACTGAGGCTATGGGCCTACTCTGGCTGCACCAGGACCCGGGTCTATGGGCTCAATTTGGTTCAGAATGCTGTTGCTTGCTTTTATTGTTTGCATGAATCGTGTCTTTTTGTCCCCCCCCCCCCCTTTACACATTGTGTGTTGGTCTTTTTTTTAAATTGGGTCTTTTGAGTTTCTTGCTTTATGGCTGCCTGCAAGCAGATGAATCACAAGTTGTATGATTCATACACTCTTTGATAAAAAATATACTTTGAATCCTTTGGTGTAGTTTGCAGTCGTGGAGCTTTCACAGGGAAAGAAACCCAAGTAAGATCCTCACTCCATGTGCTGTGTGGATTTTGCATATCCTTTACAGCAAATAATCAGCAAGAGGAAACCTTCAAATTTCTTGCTTACAAGATAACACATCTGATTAAGCAGCAATAAGTAGTTTATAGTGGCGCAGAAGAGACATAATGATGCTCCACATTCAGTGGTTTAGCAATGTGGGCCTCTTGAAAGAAAGTAAATGAATTGACCTTGTTGTAAGAGGTTTACAATACTTAGCATTCTTAATGCAACTTTATAGGAAGTAATTGAATTAACAAAAAATCTTTCAAGTCAATCAGTTTTCCAACAATGTAGAGCATCATCATGCAGCTCTTCCACAACAAAATTTTGTTCATCACAGTACTAGGGTCCACCTCAAGAGAAGCATGTATAAATCCCAAGTCATGAACTGTCTATTTCTTCTCCACTGAGAACTTACCTTCCTCTGAAATGGTAAGGATTTTAGACTCTTTAAATCCCTAAGCATGCCCACTGTCTCTTGCATCCTTTTGTACATAACCTCACTTCATTTTGCCACTTAACAGCATAGAGTGCAGCCTTTAAAGATTTTAAGGTTACATGATCCAAGAATGCATAAAAGGAGCTAAAAAGTTTTGAAGTTACTGAGATTAAAAAGAAATGGTCCAAGATTTAAAGATTTAAATGGCTGGCAGTTGACCCTCTCATCTCAGTTGCAAAAATGTAATAGTATACAAGCACTGTAACATCCACTCCAAAGTGGTATGAGGATATTTCCAGTATCAATGTTCACAAAGGCAGTATGAAAACAGACCTTTTAAAAAAAAGTAAAACAAAATAAAAATGTATGTTTCAGTGTGTTAACATTTATACTTATTACATTGCTCCGAAATGAACAAAAAACAGAATCATTTATTTCAAGACCATCTGCAGCACTGACATCAGTTCAACAGAAAAATAAACCAGAGCCAATTGCTCTCGAACCTGACAAACCTATTTCTTCAAAATCTTTGGCAAGCTAAGTGTCTTCTAAAGCAGAAAATTTCTCCTTAACAGATAAATTCTGAATTCAAAGAAGAGATTAATATTTAAAATATGGAGGTTGCTCTCAGCAGGTTCCTGTACCCTTGGAACAAAGAGACTTTGGAACTGTCACTCAGCAGCATCCACTTTGATTTTTTTGTAAATATACTAGACAACATGGACATTTCACATTCAAAGGTACAGCTATGAATTAGTCTACTTTAACGGGGGAACAAAACAAATGGCTGATAATTTTACACTATAATTTTACAACAAGAAACATGGTTTTTAAAATCATGCACTGATTGAGAACAACGATTTCCTAACAAAAAAAAGATCAGGAATTAGCTTCAAACTTTCTTTCTTTTAAAACAGGAAGACAGACATGAAAGAAATACAGATAGCCTTAAACAGTTTATTTACTGGCTTCTCTGATCAAGGCTCTTTCAAATCAATCCGTTAATTATGATATACTGATTATTCTGTTCTGTACCTTACAATATTTAACTTATGCACTTAAGTCTGTTATTTATGCGTGATTCATCTGAAGATTTTATCCTTACTTTCGCAAATTATTTTGTGTTATGCGTATTACTGTGCTTTACACCCCGGTTCAGAGAAACAGCATCTTGTTCATAGCATACATGTATATAGTTAAACGACAATAAACTTGACTTGATAGGGAAGATTTCTCATAAAATATCCAAATTACAAACTTAGTTCTGGTTAGCTGCAATTATACCAAGTCATAAAACAGTACATGTTAAATATTGGCTAGTAATAACCACTTTAGTCAAGATAGTCTGGAAAAGAAAATCACTTTGTGGCTGATACCAAAAATTTTGCACACACTTGCCTCATTTTGATTTTCTTGTCAGAATATTGTTGCAAAATAGCACATCTGAAAAACCATGATACCAACTATTCCCTAAACAAGCAATATTGCCAAAGGGAACACAAGTAAGCTTCAAATACTAAAATAAAGTTATTACCTTAATAATGTGTCTGGCTTGCTGAGCTGATTATTAGGTATACAGTTTTCCATTATTTCCTTATGTGTACTCATGCTCTTGCTAGTGCATTTTTGCTTCTTTTCATTCTTAGCAGAAGAGGAGGAAGGAATGCTGCCATTGGACGTGCAGTGACCTCTGGGTGAAGAATTCACTCCCCCAGTAGCGTTCTTGTAATTTTTTGAAGAAGCCGTAAATGAGTCCTCTTTCAAGAGATTCTCTGTGCTTCCTACAAGCTCATTATTCAATCTTTTATTGATATGGTTTTCCATGTACTCAATTTCTTGTATTTTTGAGTCTACAGGTTGCAAAATATTATTGTTAATCCCAAGGTTGGGTTTTTTGGCTTCTTTGTCCTTATCTTTCCCTTTTTCTTTGTATTCTAGTTCTGGTAAAGCTGTTGTTAATTTTCTACCTGCTGGAATTCCTCCATTGTGTTGAGGGAGTTGCGCAGAATCCATATCTGTGATTCCTTTGGCTGCAGCAGCTGAGAGGAGAGAACAAAATGAGTACACCAAAGAAAAGAAAGCTTGCGCGAGACCCATAAGTGAAATATTATGCCCTTTCAATCCCAACTTAGAAAACTGAAATATTTAAAATAGTTCATAAAGGAACCCACAGGGAGAAGCACAACAGCTATTACGATTAATGAAAGATTTTATTGCCATTCCACTTACGTTAAAAAAAATTACAAACTACTGCATATTTAATAAAGAATATTTAGACATTTGAATGAAGCCCAATTCCAACTTTATATTCTTCACATTCTCAATTCCCTCAAAAGGTAGCTTCCCTATAAACAATTCATGAACACCATTTGAACATTTAAAAAAACTAAAATTAGATCATTTCTCAGTCTTCTACATACAAGTTCATACAATCTGTGCTCGTAGTTTAAACAGAAGCACCAATAATATTCCACAGTATACAAATAATAGAATTCTCTACCATCCATTTATAAATGTGTTAAGTGTGCCAAGTCTGGGCACTGTATAGGCTTTGCAACTTTATTACACAATGCGATGTTCCATTGACAATACCCAAATAATCAAAAAAATCCCTCATGTTTGATCTTGAGACGACGGAAAGGTTAATAAGGAATCAAATAAAAACATTATGGTCTAAGGCATCGTCATAAGTGCAGGGATGATCGACTTCCAGCCTTCACTTGGCCTTTGCATGATGTAAGCTGGAGATGAACCACCCCCACATTCCCCATTTTCCCTTCCTTTCCCTCTCCCATCAACAATGATTCCCAGTAGTTTTATTCCTTGTTTGATCAAAATCTTCTTTTATGTTAGGGCACAGTTACCTCTTGAATGGAGATCCTTTGTCCATAGTGGAATGGATCAAGCTTACAAGTGCTTCTGGTCGAACCCAAAATGAGTACCATGCTCTACTCGCTTTACACTTATGACTGCGGCTAAGCACAGCTTCAATGCAAACCAACATTACTGTCATTAGCTGAATCAAAGGTGATGACTAATCAGCATTAATGAGGGAGATTGAAAATCTGGCTGAGTGGTGCCACAACAACTACTCTCTTTCACAATGTCAGCAAGACCAAGGAGATCATTTTTGACGTCAGGAGGAGGAAACCACAGGTCCCTGAACCAACCCTCATTGGAGGAATCCGAGATGGAGAAAATCAGCAGCTTTATATTGTGTGGGAGACAGCAGTCACGGCACACAAATAAAAATGGTTGAGTTGTAAGTGTGTGTGTGTTCTGGGCCTGGTTATTTTAGTTATTTTATCATCGCCAACCCTTTTTTTGTGTGTATGTCTGATGCCACAGCTAGTATGCTTTCACTGAACCAGAATGGGGCCTCCGGCAAGATATTAATCACAGATTGACAAATATGCCATATTACAAGGTTACAACCAGTGGTCCAATACAATTCTGATGACTCAAAGCCCTTCATGGTTGTCCAGTTTTAAGCTGCGAGATCTGTCCTGAAATCATCTCAAATAGCACAGAGACAGTGTCATACAACATAACTGAGAGTGCCCTGAGTGTGCAGGCAAGACATTATCTCCACAAGGACATGAGAGGATCACTTCTAGCAATATGATGGGCAGATGCAATTGTGTGGGTTGATTAATCGCCCTTGGTTCTCCTACCACCTGTGGCAGATCGGGACTCTGCTCAACAGTTACAGCCTTCAAGACAAACTACTAAGTCACTTGGCATACTTCCTCACAGAATATACTTTATGCCATTGCTACACTCAACCCAAGCAGTGTTCAATATGAAACAGTTTTTTGTGCTAATTTTTCACTGATAATCAACAGGTGATTCCCACGTCTATGCCTGACATCACGTGCTCCAGAGGCAACACTGAGCGCACGCAGAGACACTCCTATTCTATCAAATATAGCTGAAACTTGCTCCGTAGGGTTCACTTAGCTGGTAAGATACACTTGGAAATCTCAAGAGGAGTCTTGAACACTGGATGTAAGATGAGGTTCTGTGAATGAGTATGACTATATTAAACAGTGTGCTTTAATTACAAGGCCAGTCACAAGTGCACCAATAATTGGGCCACGTGTACCAGAGAAATGGAAAAAAATGTTGAAGTTTTGCAAGTGGCAAAACCAAAAAGAAGAAATTCTGGTAAAATAATTGAAAATATACCTGGTAACTAGCCTACAGTCACGCCAATAGCAAAATCTGAATATAATATAAACCCTGTAGAATTATCTCTATTTCTGCATAGATATGACCTAAAACATGATCAGATCTTCACACGTCCTAAAACTAGATAAAGAGAACCCAATTAAATAAATAACAAAAAAAACATTATACTTGTTCACTTATTTATTGCAAAAATGATCCATTACATGTATTTGTTGGAAAAAGCATGTGAACTTCTAGGGTAATGCCTTCTACAAAAGCTGACTAGAATGCCCGACTCCTTTTACTGTGCCATGGTCTGTTCTTATCAAATTATGGTATTGCTTTGCACTGTTGTAACTATATGTTATAATTATGTGGATTTTGTTAGTTTATAAATCGGTTTGTCATGTGTTTTCGTGATATCATTCTGGAAAAAAATTGTATCATTTCTTAATGCATGCATTACTAAATGACAATAAAAGGAGACTGAGTGTCCTCATAATCATAAATAATGAAATAAGATTGGAGGTGTGGGTTGTAGAGGTACCTTGTCCTATAAAAAAGACACAGAATCAGGTTACTGACAGAGCCTGCTCTTCAAGAAGATCTGTTTAAGTGCACCATGCCTCAATCCAAACAACTTTCAGAGGACCTTAGAAGAAGAACTGTAGAGATACATGAACCTGGAAAAGGCGACAAAACCATTTCTAAAGACCTGAGTGTTCATCTGTCCACAGTAAGAGAAATTGTCTGCAAATGGAGGAAATTCAGTACTGTTGCTACTCTCCCTAGCAGTGGGCATCCTGTAAAGATCAGGCCAAGAGTACAACATGCAAAGCTGATGGAGGTGAAAAAGAACCCAAGGGTAACAGCAAACACTTGCAGAAATCTCTAGCACTTGCTAAAGCCTCTGTTCATGTGTCCACTATAAGAAAAACACTAAACAAAAATGGTGTTCATGGAAGGACACCACGGAGGATACCACCGCTCTCCAAAAAATAATGCTGCGCGACTCAAGTTTGAAAAAGTCCACCTCAATGTTCTACAATGCTTCTCGGACAATGCTTGGTGCTCAGATGAAACAAAAGTTGAACTTTTTGGCAGAAATGCACACTGCTATGTTTGGGGAAAGAGGGCACTGCAGACCAACACCACATCCTCATCCCAACTGTGATGCATGGTGGAGGGAGCATCGTAGTTTAGGACTGCTTTGCCGCCTCAGGGCATGGACAGCTTGCAATCATTAAGGGTACAATGAATTCAAAATTGGATCAAGACATTTTACAGGAGAATGTCAGGGTGGCAGTCCGTTACCTGAAGCTTAATAGAAGTTGGATAATGCAACAAGACAATGATCCCAAAGAGTAAATCAACAACAGAATGGTTTAAAAAGAAGAACATTTGTGTTTTGGAATTGCCGAGTCAAAGCCCTGACCTTAATCCTATAGAAATGTTGTGGAAGGACCTGAGGCAAGCAGTTCACGCAAGGAAGGCCATCAACATTCCAGAGTTGAAGCAATTTTGTAAGGAGGAATAGCCTAAAATTCCTCCAAGCCGATGTGCAGGGTTGATCAACAGTTACCGGAAACATTTGACTGAAGTTATTGCTGTACAAGGGGGTCACACCAGTTACTAAAGGTAAAGGTTCACCTAGTTTTTCCAACAAATAAATGTAATTTATTGTCGTTTTTCTCAATAAGTAAATGAATAAGTATAATGTTTTTTTGTGTTATTTATTTAATTGGATTCTCCTTATCTACTTGTATGAAGATCTGATCACAATTTAAGTCATATTATGCAGAAATAGAGAAAATTCTACAGGGTTCACAGACCTTCTAGCACCACCGTAGTTCACTCATTTCTGTGCCATGATATCTGGTAAAATGATAGCTTTAAGAATACATTTATTTTAAATGCACAGAACAACACGTCAGGAGCCTACTGCGGATTACTCAAAAATCAGGACTCCCCTGACTAAAATTGCTCAGTTAATGCAGGTGCAACACAAGATGAATTTCTGGGACCATTTCTGATTGAATGACTTTTGCTAATAAATAACTGATTTCACTAACAAATTACAAAAAAAACTGCCATCTTCACTTTATGTTAATTAGTAACTTTTACTAGGAACTACTTAGGGACTATATAAGACCGATAGAAAATGATGCTGGAGAAATTGTAATGGGAGATGAGGAGATGGCAGAGGAACTGAACAAGTATTTTGCATCAGTCTTCACTGAGGAAGACAGCAGTATACTGGACACTCAAGGGTGGCAGGGAAGAGAAGTGTGTGCAGTCACAATTATGACAGAGAAAGTACTCAGGAAGCTGAATAGGCTAAAGGTAGATAAATCTCCTGGACCAGGTGGAATGCACCTGCGTGTTCTGAAGGAAGTAGCTGTGGAGATTGTGGAGGCATTAGCGATGATCTTTCAAAAGTCGATAGATTCTGGCATGGTTCCGGAGGACTGGAAGATTGCAAATGTCACTCCGCTATTTAAGAAGGGGGCAAGGAAGCAAAAGGGAAATTATAGAACTGTTAGCTTGCCATCCGTGGTTGGGAAGTTGTTGGAGTCGATTGTCAAGGATGAGGTTACAGAGTACCTGGAGGCATATGGCAAGATAGGCAGAACTCAGCATGGATTCCTTAAAGGAAAATCCTGCCTGACAAACCTATTACAATTTTTTGAGGAAATTACCAGTAGGCTAGACAAGGAAGATGCAGTGGATGTTGTATATTTGGATTTTCAGAAGGCCTTTGACAAGGTGCCACACATGAGGCTACTTAACAAGATAAGAGCCCACGGAATTACAGGAAAGTTACATACGTAGATAGAGTGTTGGCTGATTGGCAGGAAACAGAGAGTAGGAATAAAGGGATTCTATTCTGGTTGGCTGCCAGTTACCAGTGGTGTTCCACAGGGATCAGTATTGGGGCCACTTCTTTTTACATTGTACATCAACGATTAAGATTATGGAATAGATGGCTTTGTGGCTAAGTTTGCTGACAATACAAAGATAGGTGGAGGGGCCGGTAGTGCTGAGGAAATGGAGAGTCTGCAGAGAGACTTGGATAGATTGGAAGAATGGGCAGAGAAGTGGCAAATGAAGTACAATGTTGGAAAGTGTATGGTTATGCACTTTGGCAGAAAAAATAAATGGGCAGACTATTATTTAAGTGGGGAAAGAATTCAAAGTTCTGAGATGCAACAGGACTTGGGAGTCCTCGTACAGGATACCCTTAAAGTTAACCTCCAGGTTGAGTCAGTAGTGAAGAAGGCGAATGCAATGTTGGCATTCATTTCTAGAGGAATAGAGTATAGGAGCAGGGATGTGATGTTGAGGCTCTATAAGGTGCTGGTGAGACCTCACTTGGAGTACTGTGGGCAGTTTTGGTCTCCTTACTTAAGAAAGGATGTGCTGACGTTGGAGAGGGTACAGAGAAAATTCACTAGAATGATTCCGGGAATGAGAGGGTTAACATATGAGGAACATTTGTCCGCTCTTGGACTGTATTCCTTGGAGTTTAGAAGAATGAGGGGAGACCTCATAGAAACATTTCGAATGTTAAAAGGCATGGACAGAGTGGATGTGGCAAAGTTGTTTCCCATGATGGGGGAGTCTAGTACAAGGGGGCATGACTTAAGGATTGAAGGGTGCCCTTTCAGAACAGAAATGCGAAGAAATTTTTTTTAGTCAGAGGGTGGTGAATCTATGGAATTTGTTGCCACGGGCAGCAGTGGAGGCCAAGTCATTGGATGTATTTAAGGCAGAGATTGATAGGTATCTGAGTAGCCAGGGCATCAAAGGTTATGGTGAGAAGGCAGGGGAGTGGGACAAAATAGGAGAAAATGGATCAGCTGATGATAAAATGGTGGAGCAGACTCGATGGGCCGAATGGCCTACTTCTGCTCCTTTGTCTTATGGTCTTTTTTGGCATGTGCCTGCATGTGTGTGCGTCTGCGTGCGTGCATATCTGCTTGTGCGTTCATGATGATGTCTTTTTCATGGTTTTTTACAAGGCGCAGAGCGAGAGAGAGAGACTGTGTGGCACGCCACTCCCCACACAGACACCTGCGCAGCATTTTTCCCTTTATTTTACGAGGTTGAGCTGTGATCTCAACACTCAACCTGGCACGGATGGAAAGCGTACTCTGGAGTGGACCCGACTGGTTTCGAACCCGAGAACCTGCGCTCCCAGGTCCAGCACCGATGTCATTGCGCCACCAACCGGCCCAGTGCTGACAATTCCGAGCATTAGCACATTGTCCACAAGCAGTAGCTCAATAAATGCTTACCTTCTTCAGCTTCTCTTTCTTGCCTCTGTAGCATCTGCTGCTCTGGGGGCAGAGCCTGTTGCAGTAGCTGCATGTAGAACTCATTCTCCTTCTGCACTTCCTTCTGTTTTCTTAATCGCATTTTGTAGCTTACGTAACTTTTGAAGCCAAATCCCAGTGTCACCACAGGATAGCCAATGCTTTATTTATGGGTTGAGAACAGAATAAGTCAATCCTCTAAACAAGTTCATTCACATTTGCCAAGCAGTTATCACCTTTTAAAAGTCAGACTAGTAAGAATAATTTTCACTTAGTTTTAATCACTTTTCCATAAAATAGATGGAATGGGTTAAATTTCTATTGAAATTTGTGAAGAATATATCTCAAACTCTTTTTTTATTAAATCCTTCCAGTTTAAGATGGCACTGGTAAAGCACAGTGACACCTTGCTGGCAGCAAACAAGACTACTAGCTACTCTATTAATCACGCTTTTTCTGGAAAATGATCACTGCAATCAATAGCCTGTAACTTTCCTTTTGGAGTTGAGCTTCTGAACTGCCTGTATCAACCGACATTTTGATGGTGTGAACTGAAGTCTCAAAGGCGCAGGACAATTGTGGCGTGGTGTGTATGGACCGAATTGAGGTGGCAAGGCCCAGGCCCAAGGACGAGGAACGAACCAATATTTGGCAATTGCAGGAATAGGCTTGCAGCTGATTCGAAGTGGCAGATCTGAGATGAGGCAGCGACGAGTCAAAAGGGCCCGAGCCTGAGAGCGAGGAACAAGCCGATGCTTAACCAATTGAAGCGCCAGACCAGATCGGAAAGGTCGGGTACAGGCCGAATCGAAGCGGCAGAGCCCAAATCCAAGCGTGAGGAATGAGCTGAGGGGTGGCCAATTTAAACACCAGGTTAGATTGAAAAGGTCAGGGAGGCGGGGCCATAGACGAGGGACAGGCTGGCGTTCAGCTCGCTGCTTGGTGAGGTTTACTAGTCTCTGCACTGAACCGAGGCTGTGGCCTGCAGCTAACGGGCTCCTGGACCAGCTGCAGTGATGACTGATTTCATGACTGTGAACTCACTTTTGTGAACTTTAGTTCCAAATGTTATTTGCTTACTTTCATTGTTTGCGCAATTTGTTTTTTTTTTGCATATTGGGTGCTTGACTGTCTTCTTTTTTTAAAATGGGTTATAGGGTTCCTTTGTTTTGTGGTTGCCTGTAAGGAGACAAACCTCAAGGTTGTATATTGTATACATAAATGCACTTTGAGCCTTATATAAAGCACACATCAGAGTAATATAGCCAAGCTACCTGGAGAAATAATAATGAAACCCAGAGAGCACAGAAACAGAGCTGGATAATAAATAAATCTAAGATCTATGAAGTAATTTTCCACGACCTTTCAATTTCTCCATCATAAAGATACCAACTGTTGCTGGTCTATTCTTGCACATCCACAAGAAATAAGAGGCAGTCATTCTTGTATGCACTTTTCAGAAGTTAACAGGTTACGGCAAGGAGACTCCTTCAGTTTTTGCCTTGTCTGAAGATTCAGAGTTAACCAGTAGTATACTAATTATGAAAAATATACCCAAAGCTTAGCCTGACAACTTTTAAGACTGTATGGTTCACCATGTTACAGAATATATCTGGTGATCTCTCAAATTAAGCCCAATATCATAGACTTGAACTTTTGGGGGAAAAAAAATCAAATGATTGTATCAAAAACTTAAATAGCTCCAGGACAGAGTTTGGTTAAGACTTAAACTATCTTTATCACCATTCAGAATGCACACAAGCTACATAATTACAAAATTAATCTGTCCACCAAGTGTATGCCAACCATCAAGCATATACTGATCTGATTTTTAAAAGCACTTTAGACCAGAAGTTCCCAACCTTTTTTATGTCATGGACTAATACCAATAAGCAAGGGGTTCGTGGACCCCTGCTCTACACTGAGGCCCTTAATTACTGGCGTTCATCAGGAGTCAGTGCTAGGCCTATTATTATTTGCCAGTCATATCAATGATTTTGACGAGAATGTACAAGCGAAGATTACTAAAGTTGCAGATGATCCTGAAGTGGGCAGTCTCATTGACAGTGAAGACTGTTATCAGAATTTACAGAGGAATCTTGATTATCTGGGAAAATTAGCTGAGGAAATGTCAAATGGGAATTTAATTCCAATAAGAGAAAGGTGTTGCATTTTGGGAAGGTGAATCAGGATAGGATATTCTGTCACGGAAGAGCCCTGGTGATGGTTGTAGAAAAGAGGGGAGTTGGGAATACAAGTACATGTTTCGCTGAAAGTGGCATCACAGGTAGACAGGATGAAGGTTTTTGGCTTGCTAGCCTTCATCGGTCTGGGTATTGTAGGGCTTACATTTGTGATACAGAGTGGCAGGGGAGATTGTACTGGAATGAACAGCAGTAAAAGACAAGCTTACTCAAGCTGATCATTCAGGGATATTGCACTCATATTACCAGATTATACACAGATCTTGAAAAGGTAATCATAATTAAATATACTTTCATCAATGGATGTTAAGAAAAGTGATAACTTACCAGTGTGCAGCAAAAGGACGACAAAGATCCACATGAAAATTTTTTAAATCTTTAAATCTGATTGCTGCTTCTATATAAACAAATAATATCCATAGTGATACAGTTGGTAAACAAACTCCCCTTTCTGAAAAAGAAAAATAAGTATTACCTCATCACCAAAAAATAAATATAAAACAATGACTTGTAACAGATATAAAAAGCAATAAGTGATTAAGGTAACTTCCATTTATTCGTTTATCAACCACGACTTGATGCAAAATGGAAAATCAGATTCCAATGTAGGAAAATGCAAATTTGCTGCATATCAAACAGAAAAAAAGGTCTTAAAAAGACATTTCTTGCTGTGCTCTGTGCTAAAATAAATTTGCATAAGTTGAACAGCAACAAATAAAAGTTTGTATTTAAATTTCAGAAACCAGAGACATCAAATAAAAATGTGAATTGTTTCAATTCTTTAAACATTACGACATTAATATTTAATAAACTTATTTGTTTCAATTTCCTCTTATGGTGTGATTCCTAAGATGACATCTATCTCCAAATTCAGCAATTACAGTAAGAAAAATTGCACAAGGTACTGCTACTCTAGTGTGCAGCAAATACGTTGAAGAAATTAAAAAGTTTTTTTAAAAGAAACTTGCGAAAGTTAACTGAAAATTAAATGAAAAGGTAAGAGATGATATAAAGGAAGCCCCATATATCAATACAAATGTGATTGCTGAGGTGAAATCGAGGTCTCTGTAGCTTCTATCTTAATTTTTTTCAAAGAAATCATTTTAATTCCAGCACTTCTGAATTAATCTGAAAGCCTTTGAGTACAAATTTGCCTGTTCACTCAAAGGGGTTCAAATGAGGTCAGACATGTTTGAAGTGTTAGTTCATATTCTTATCTTATACTGCAGACACATCTGCAACTTACACTTTAACCAAATCTGAAAATTACGATTTAGTTCACATCACAACTTTGGAGATTTGTACTCCTCCCTTCTATTACCTGCTTTTATACACACCATGCAACATAGTCACAAAACTTCAATTTCTAGGAGTGAAAAAATGAAAAATTAAAACTGATTCAGCCGGATTTATCCTTCTTGACCCTTTCAGGAGTAACAGCTTGCCTCAATGCACTGTTGTCCCAGATGAATAAGTTGACATTAACGGCATCATCATAGAACTTTGGGCCAACCTGTGACTCAAATTCCTTTTTGCATTGTGTAAAAGCCAAAGGACTTTATGCACTTTAACACTGTGCAAACAATTGTTAAAATGATGGGGGTTAAGAAACATTTAAAACAGAGCAATCAGATGCTCAGGAAAGGGGATGTGCCAATCAAACTTGAAATCTATCTTCCATTTTTTTGTTGAGACATTTCATTCAAATTAAAACCAACTTAAAAAGGAAAGACTTTTTAAATTGACGACTCTTTCAGCTACAGCACAACAACACAGAAATAGACCATTTGGCCCATCCAGTCAATGCCAAACTGTTATTCTGTCTAGTCAACCTGCACCTGAACTATCACCTTCCATACCCCTTTCACCTATATACTTATCCAAACCTCTATTAAATGTTCCAACTGAACCCTCATCCACCACATCCACTGGCAGCTTATTCCACACTTGCACAACCCTGAGTGAAGCTCCCCCTAAATATTTCACCTTACACCCTTAACCCATGACCTCTATTTTAGTCTCATACAACATCAGTGGAAAAAGCCTGATTACACTTACCCTAACTACGGTATATCCCTCAATTTTGTATATCTCTAACAAATCTCCCCACATTCTCCTACATGCCAGGGAATAATCTCCTAACCTATCCAATCTTCCCCTGTAACCAAGACCCTCAAGTCCTGGCAACATCTTTGTAAATTCTCCTCATACTCTTTGCTTGAATGGAAATCTGTCATTCGACAATAAAGATTAAGGGATCCAATATTGTGACATGAAGTAAAGTAAAAGGCAGACATCATAATATTCCATCTGATTTCCTGCATGTCTGTTCAAATCTGTTTGAACTTCAAATTATGCATTCAATTAATAAAACTTTGTCCTACAATAAATTTGCACTGATGGTAACGTAAGTGTTTTTAGTATTTTTAGCATTCCATATCCTTGCTAGAGTTAGCAGATCATTTTACAAGCTGAAAGAAAAACCTACTAGGTCAGCCAGAAAGCCTGCGTCAATGAAATTCAGCACATTAATAGATTTTGGTTCCATTAAAGGTTAGTATTTTATCAGAGAGTCACAGACTAATGTAGCATGTAAAGAGGTCTCATGGACCAACTCTGTGGGGCCTGTTTCCAAATAAATACCTATCTAGGCTGGTATAATTTGCCTATGTATGGTCTAGCCATCTAAAACCTTTCCTATCTATGTATCTGTCTCCGTGTATTTTAAAAGTTTTAATAAATTTATCCTTCTCTGGTAGCTTACTCCATATATCCACCAGCCTCATCGTGAAGTTGCACCTTAGTACCCTTTTAAATCTTTCTCACCTTAAACCAGGGGTTCCCAACCTTTTTTATGCCATGGAACCCTACCATTAACCAAGGGGTCCATGGACCCCCAGTTGGAAACTCTTGCCTTAAACCTATGCCCTCTAGTCTTAATGATTCCCTTTTCCTGGGAGAAGGGTTGTGTACATTCACTCTATGCTTCATGATCTTATCAAAGCATGTGACTGCAAAATAACAATGGAGTTTTATAAATTATTAAATAATTGCTGTAGAGGAAAGGTTGACACAAAGGAAAACTAAATCCTTCTTGGTTATACAATCAACTCAAGCTAATTGCCTTTGTTTTCACCTTCACATTCATAAAGAACTAAATTGAGTCTACATTTCTTTTTCAAAAATAGAACTGTACAGCACAGTACAGGCCCTTCAGCCCACAATGTTGTGCTAATCTTTTTAACCTACTCAAATATCAACCTAACTCTTCCGTCCCACTGCACTTCATTTTTCTTTCATCCACATGCCTACCTAAAAGTCACTTAAATGTCCCTAACATATCTGCCTCTACCACCACCCCTAGCTGTGTGTTCACACATCCACTACTCTATAAAAAACCTACTTCTGACATCCCCACTACACTTTCTCCCAATGACCTTAAAATTAAGCCCCCTCATATTGACTATATCCTCCTTGGGCAACTGTCTCTGGACATGCACTCGGTCTATTCCTCATCATTTTATAGGCCTCTATCAATCACCCCTCATCCTCCTTTCCAAGGAGCCTATCCTTGTAAGATACATTCTCTAATCCAGGCAATATCCTGGTAAATCTCCTCTGCACCCTCTCTAAAGTTTCCACATCTTTCCTATAATGAGATGACCAGAGCTGAACAAACGTGGTTTAACCAGTGTTATATAGAGCTTCAACATTACTTTGCAACTCTTGACTAGTGAAGGCCAACACAGCATATGCAATCTTAACCACCATAACAATTTGCATGACAACTTTTGAGGGATCTATGGACATAGGCCTTGAATCCCTCTGTCACCCCCCCCCCCACTGCTAAGAATCCTGCCATTAACCCTATATCCTGCCTTCAAGTTCAACCTTTCAAAGTGAACCACTTCAATTTTCCAGATTGAAATCCATCTGCCACTTCTCAGCCCATCTCTGTGTCCTATCAATGCCCTTATGCAATCTACGTCAACCCTATACACTATCCACTTCACCACCAATCTACACGTCATCTGCAAATTTACTAACCCAATATCCCACTTCTTCAAAGTCACAAAAAAAAATCACAAAAAGAGCAGAGGTTTCAATGATGTTCCAGCAGAATATGCTATATTTACGACCACTCTGCCTTCTGTGGGGAAGTCAATTCTGATCCCACACAGCCAAGTTTCCTGGATCCCTCGTCATTGCTACCATCAGGAGGGAGATACAGAAGCGTGAAGGCAAACACACAACAATTCAGGGACAGCTTCTTCCCCTCTGCCATCCGATTTCTGAATGGACATCGAACCCATGAACACTACCTCACTATTTTTCCCTCTTTTTGCACAACTTATTTAATGTTAATATATATTAAAATATAAATATTACAAATATATTTATACATTAAAATATATACTTCTTACTCCAACATAGTATAATTATGTATTGCAATGTATTACTGCCACAAAACAACAAATTTCACAACATATGCCAGTGATATTAAATTGGATTCTGATCCTATGTCTTGACTTTCTGAATGAGGAATGTTATCAGACACTTTACTAAAATCTATATACACTTATTCACTACACCTATATTACTGTTACAGTGATATAGGCTAAAATATGTCCCAGAATGTTACAGAAACATACCTTTGATACGCTACAGTAAAATAGATTGAGCAAAACCATGGAATACAGAAAACACATGAATAAACTGAACCAATCTAGCTGAACCAGGACAGTGAAGCAAAATTCACTCAACAACATTAACCCATTGAGCCCAGTTGTGACCGGGCATTATGCCTGAAGGTTGTTGAAGCTGATCCTCTGCTGTGATTCAGAAGAAGTGCAGTTCAAAATGTAGTGTAGTAAACATCTACACTACTGATATTTATGAATGAGCAACCACTTAGTCCATCAGCTGGAAAAAGTGGCCGCTCTTTTACAGATCACCATTTTAAAACTAACAGAAAATTTAAGACTAATAGGGTAATGTACAAAAGGTAATGGAAAAAGGTTAAAAGTGGAATTAAATTCTTCCACATGGAAAGGACACGTTAACCAGGGGCTTAGAGCTAACATTTCACTCAATGCCCTTCATCATCACTTCTCTCTTCCCAGACGCTGCCTGATCTATTTAGTACTTCTGGCAATTTGAGTTTCTGCTTCAGCCAGGACACTCCTTAAACCAGGAGTCCTCAACCTTTTTGGCACAGTGGACCGGTTTAATATTTACGATATTCTTGTGGACCGACTGACCGGTGGGGGGGGGTTCAAGTTCAACAGTGCGTGACAGGGAATGAGGAAAGGTGCAGCTGACTCATATCATTTCATATCGTTTCCTCACGGCCCGATGGTTGGGAACCACTGCCCTAAGCAACTTAAGCCACTTCAACCTGAAGAAAATGTCTTGCTTGAGGAAATCTACAAAGGGATTAGGAGTACCCGGGGGGGGCGGGGGTGGAGAGAGAGACAGAGCAGGAAAAAACAGAGCATAATGTTGTGCTTCAGTATGAATAATGAAGCAGTTTTCATAGTTGACATTTTTTACTAAAATTATCATTGAATATCAATACTCCAACTGTCAGCTTTATATGGTATTGGTCAGACCGCACTTAAGAGTATCGTGAGAAGTTTTGGGCCCCTTATCTAAGAAAAAAATGTGCTGGCATTGGACAAGGTCCAGAGGAGTTTTATGAGAATGATTCCAGGAATAAACTATTTGTGTCTGGGCCTCTACTTGCCAGAGTTTAGAAGAATGAGGGAGATCTCGTTCAAACCTACCAAATATTGAAAGGCCCAGTGGATGTGGAAAGGATATTTCTTATAGTCTAGGGGAGTCTAGGACGAGAGGGCGTAGCCTCAGAACGTCCACTTAGAACAGGGATGAAAAGTGTCTTTAGCTTAGATGGTGGTAAATCTGTGGAATTCTCTGCCACAGACAGCTGCGGAAGCCAAGTGATTGGGTATATTTAAAGTGGAGGTTGATAGGTTCTTGGTTACTCTGGGTGTCAAAAGTTACGGGGGGAAGGCAGGAGAGTGGGGTTGAGGGGGATAATAAATTATCTATGATGGAGTGGCAGAACAGACTCGATGGGCTGAATGGTCTAACTTTGCTCCTATGTCTCATGGTCTTTCAGCCAAAGCTATGGCCTTATACTGATAAAGCAAAATACATAATCTATTTCAAGAAAAGCTTATTTTTCAAGCTCTGATATGTAATAAGAATGTAATTTCAATGCCCCGTGCAACAGGTTTCTAGGTTATTACTGTTTGATCAAGGATAAATCTTACAGTGTTTCATTCAGTTCTCAGCAGTAATCGTTTCATTGCTATTTTGCATGAGGTGCTGTAGTTAATGGCCCAACACACATGATATGGGTTTGCATGAAACATTAGGGGTTATAAGCACATTTTAAATGGCTAATGATAATACACTTGTGTGTTCATTCAGCTGTGCAAAGAAATGCAGTCAGAACAGAGAAAAAAACGTAAATTGATAAAGTTAGTTAATATTTAAGTCAAAAGCCACCAAGATGCAACTGATCTTAAGCAGGATCAGAATCACAAGAATGCCAAATCATCTGCTGCACAATCAATCCAACTGTTAGTTTTTTTTGAGAAAGTGTATTATAAATGCTAACTGAAGTTACTCTATTTTCTAGTCGGAAGGAACCTTTCTTCTCATGGTAATGCAGAAATGTGTCTGGTAAGTAAGGCTAAAGAGAAACTTAGACCTTTCAATCATCCAATATTGATTTGTATCAAGTCTTAAGTTTGATCATCCACAGTTTATTTTCAAATATAAGACAACATCCATTGGGGAAAAAAAACATGAACATACCTGTGTGCCAAACATACTGAACCCATACATAAGTACTGGCAGCAAAGAAAAGCCACTGCACTGGTATGAAGAGTAGGCATATTATATCTGACGTGAAGGCTACACAAACAAAAAATACTGAAAAGGCCTGCAAGAAAAACAGAGCAAAGCAATGCATTACAAGCTTAATCCATGAAGTCTTTCAAATTAATACATTGAGCTTCCTGAAGATCAATTCTAAATTCCTAGGGACAAAATAAATTGTTAAACTGGATTTTCTATCAAAGGAGATCATTACAAAGGGGAATGGCAAGAAGGAAAACATAAAATAAAATGATGTAGGTTGAAGAGTGTGGCATTCATTTCCCACTCAATTTTTCTATTCATCAATAGATACAAACATTAAATCTCTTCCAAAGCATATTCTCTACGGCAAAATGGCAATCCATAGAATCATATTTACTATGTCGATATAAGCTGAAAGAACTTTAATAAGCATTTTCACTAGGTAAATTGCTGCTTCAAGTTTATGCATTCAAGAGAAAATTGGACATTTTGTCAAAAACAGGTGCACAATTTGGAAGAAATTCATACCACAGCCAAATATTAACATGTGACATCTGTACAGTAATCAACATGACCTTGTTAAACAGCAAAGTATGTTGACTTGATAAGAGCCTGTCATAAATTTAAAGAAATACTTGTGTTTGAAATGGTTAGAGTGAAAGAAACCAGAAAAGAATTAGTCATTTCACAGACAAGTTTTCCAATGGAAATTACATGATTACTAGTTCTCCACCTGCCCCCCCCCCACACACACACATACAGTCCCCCCTGAGCAAACTGAAAACAAGGTGGTGAGTGGAAAAGTCATAAGAGACTTCTGGTGAAAGGTCAACAAATCTGTTCCCCAAAAGGATTCATATGAAATTTAACATAAAAGGAAATAGGTATTTGTCACAAAAGATGACATTTCCTTCATGGAATATATTCAAAAGTACCCACTTTGACTACCTTGTGACACAAATTATATTTGTTCAGTCAAACATCAGAAAATTTCCCCATTTAGTGTTACTATCTCTTCTTTGTACTTTTACAAACTGAATTTAATTACTATACGTTTCCCAAGTTATATTAAATTTCTTATCAAATGAAGCTAGAATAGAAAGTTCTAAGGTAGCTTCAGTTGGTGAGAAATTTCATCAAATCTAACTTGGGAAAAATTATATTCCACTAAATCAACTACATTGCCCTGACCACAGTCCCAGAATTAAAAGAAAGGTTTCAGAAGTTAACTTTTAACTCATTCCTTGGCAGAGTGCGCTGAGGGAAGAGGCACATTGTCAGGCTCTCTTTACTCCAACTGTGATTAACTAAATTATTATTACAGATCCTTACAGCAGATGAATACCCTGCTGAAATTAACCTCACTAAGGTACAATTTATTTGACTGCAGATTGAAGTCAGGCACAATTGTGAAAGAAACAGTAGTAGACCCACAAGGCAAGTGAGAAATTTACACGTCATACAAGATGGTAAGTAGAGATGGCCAGATTTTTTATGTGACAAGTTTTTGTGTTCAAGTCAATAAATCAAGTCAAATGCCCATCTCAAGCATTCTCTTCCAAAGAGCAACACTACACTAATTTTAAAACAGGTATCCCCTCTGCCAAGTTTACCACAGTTCAGATCTTCAAGTGAACTTTACAACAAGGCAATCATATATACAGCAGTACTGTACCTGGAAACATTCCAGTGCAAATGTTCTGCAGAGAAGATTCCCTAGTTCAGTTGACATACAACTCTAAACTGCTAAGCGGATATTACTTACAAAACATTACAATGGGCCTGACTGAGCCGATTTATGCATTCCTTGAACTATTTTACAGTTGTGATGACGATGAAACCGGTCACACTTTCAGTGAAATACAAAATTCCCCATATTGCTGAGATCCAGCTCCTCTAAAGCGTGCCCAGCTTAAGTATCTGCAGATTGGAAATCTTTTAAAAATAACTGAACTGACAACTACTTCAACATTTGATTCAATGGCCTCTGCCATCAAATTAAAAGAAATACAATTGAGATTTTCAGTGGTTTGCAAAGATCTAATTATTGTGGCCTTGAAGTAAAATTTTATGAGCAGAATTTAATTTTTTTAATTTTAAAATGCCAGTTTTATTAATTTTTTAACCTTAATATCTCAACTATGTGTATGCTCCAATAAGTTCAACATAACCCAAGTTTAGCAAATGCCCATCTTGTTAGCCTTGCTCAGATCCTGTAAACGAATAAACAAAAAAATCTTCATTCCTGCTCTCTGTAAAATATGGAAATACTCATTAAAAACTACAGCATTTTACTTCCATGTTTGCCATGAGAGAGTTTTTAAATATAACTTTCTGCATAGCTTAATTGATGAGATGATGGTTGCTGGGCATCACAGATGTTTTATAACTGATAACTGAAGGTTATGTTAAATTGGCAAATGCAAAAGAATTTGCTCTATTGTTGTGAGCAGCTTTCAAGGCAGGCAATGCAATCAATCTACCACTGACTAAGATTTTTCAAATTATTCTTGATACTTGTGTTACTTAGTATGCAACTGCAAAATGCATACTCAAGATCTCAAACTGGACAAACATCCCATGTCAACATTTTACACATGTCTACTGTGGAATTTTAAAACAGAACAGCCAATTCCTAAACTTAATTAAAAGATTACAGAATTTAAGATGCATTCTACTACTCTATCTTACTTTCCAAGCAACAAATTTCTGCAACAACCAATTATTCTGGCAGATAGTTGAGGCAAACTAAATCTAGATTGGGTGGGGGGGGTGGGGGGGGGAGGAAAATCAACAGAAATACAATGTAACTTCAGTACAATTACCATATAGCTCATTTCATAGTAAACATTATGCAGATCTCAAATGTATTTGTACATGTAATCATGTACATTAGATCTTGTAGTATTAGCAGCCATGGTACTGATTTTCACTTTTGTAGTAAGAATGTAAAAGCATTAAGAAATTTAAAAAATGTTGGCATACAGTAGTATTTTGGTTAAGCAAATACAGCAAGTAGAATGGTGAGTGTCAAGTTGAATATTTTTGCTTTATTATGTAATGTTGGTCTCCATGAGGTAATGAAATGTAGATTACTAAATGTACAAGATTCTGGCTGACTAGAAACATATATGGAGTTTCCTCTAGTCAGGGAACTACAATCTAAATAAAGTTTCAGGGTAAGTAGTTGACTGTTTAAGAAGTGGAGAAATTTCTTCTGTGTGGAAGCTTGTAAATCCCAGAAGTTATAGCTTCCAGTTTATTCAAGATAAGAATCAACAGATTTTTCTATACCACCCGAAATAAGGGACATGGGAATACAGAGCAAGGGGACTGTCCACAATCTTAATGAATGACAGAGAAGGTGTGAAAAGTCCTGAGGCCCAATGATAAACACGTGAGATTCTACAAATTCTGGAAATCTAGAGCAAACACACATAAAATGCTGGAAGAACTTAACAGGTCAGGTAGCATCTATGGAAATGAATAAACAATTGATGTCTCAAGTGGAGATCCTTCATAGCAACAATACTCCTATTTCTTTTGCTGTTCTATATTTTACAGAAGACTAGTATATAGAGAACCAAGGTGTAATTCATCTACTCAATTTCCAAGTCTGCAGAGAGTTATTTTATCTAGGGAACTGAAATGGTTAGTGTCAAATTCTATATCATCCAAGTGTGAAGGAGCAACGAAAACAAAATCAAATAGCGTTGCATTAGCACATGAGCAGCACAAAACTTTGGTAGGAAATATTTTTCTACAGATTTTTTTTTGTTTGAAAAAGTATATTCAGGAAAATCGTATTTCCTCTATTTTAAAGACTGGCTTCTCTTAATGTATGTCACTGTCTTCTCTCAGCCTATTTATCGATACAAATGGACAGGCAAGTAAATCTTAAGGACATAGTTTGGGTGAAAATCCCTTTTGGTAACTTCTCTGATGTACAATTTGAAAAATACATAAACATATTACAGTTGATTGAAATATGTACAATCCTCACATGACTAAATTCTTGTTCATTTCTACTCATGGGTGGTTAAAGATGTTCTCTTAGAGCTGTTACAATTCCTGTAATGACAACGGTAATTCTACATTTTGAACTACTGATGATAAACAGCTAAAATCATATCTTAGTCAATACAGTGCATGACTTGGAGGGGAAAACAGAAAAAATCTTTATTTCAGAAACCTATCAAATTCTAAATGAACATGATAAAGGGAGAATATTCTAGATGTTAAAAGTCTAACATCAAGGATCATAACTTCAGGATGTGGGGTATGCCATTCAAAAACAAGATTAGGAGACATTTCTTCATGTAGCAAGCCATGAGTTTTGGCATTTATTAACACAGAAGGCAGTACAGCACATTTATTTTTACAGAATAAAAATGTCAAGGCTTACAGAGAAAAGGGAAGAACGGGGTATTGAAGAGGATGGAGCAGCCATATGGCCCACTTCTGCTGTTTCTATAATAAAAAACAAGACGCTGGAAAAAAAAAAATTAGCAAGTCAGATACCATCTAGGTAAAGAGAAACAATTAATGTTTCAGGTTGAAGAGCCCTTCATCAGAACTGAGAAAAAGAGAAAACTGAAAAAAGAAAAATGCTGAGTTCCTCCAGCATTTTGTGCGTGTTTCTCAAGATTCCCAGCATCTGCAAAATATTGTGTTTAACAGAAAAAACAAGTTAATCTAAATCAGGGGTTCCAACCTGATGCCCACACACCCCTCGGTTAATGGCATAAAAAAGGTTGGTATAAGAGATGGGCGGGGGGGCAAGAAGCTTAATAAAAGGAATGAATGCAACTGGATAGAAGAATATTACCAATAAATTCTTGTGTAATGTATTAGTAATGTTGTGAAGTTTGAGTGATATTGTATAGTCTGGCCGATTGTGATGGGCCCAGCAGACCAGAGTATACAAACGGAAGGAAAGGAGGAATAGAAACACAAATGGCCAATCCTGATACAAATAGAAATGGGCAAATTATCTGAAGTCGGAGAATTCAATGTTAAGTTCCTTGAGCTTAGGTTGGCCATTACTGCAACAGGAGGCCACAGACAGAGAGATCTCAGTGAGATGATGAATTAAAACAGCAGTCAAGGTAACTGAGACTGAGTGCAGTTGCTCCACAAAGTGGTCACTTGAAATATGTTTAATTTTTCCTGTGTAGAAGTCAGATTGGAAAAAGTGCCCCACCTGGAAAAAATAATTTGGATCTTTGGATGGTGGGAAGGGAAGAGGTGAAAGGATAGGTATTGGACCTCCTGTGCCTATGACAGAGGATAATACATGGGATCAGAGTTCAAAGTAAATTTATAACACATACAGGTAACCATATACAATACTGAGATTTGTTTCCTTATGAGCATACTCAGTAAATCCAAGAAACCAAAATAGAATCAGTGAAAGACTGCACCCAACAGGACGCACAAACAACTAACGTGCAAACGACAAACTGTGTCAGTACACAAAAAAAAATAAGCAAAAAAAAATAGAGAACATGAGATTAAGAGTCCTTGAAAGTGAGTCCATAGGTTGTGGGAACAGTTCAGTGATGGGAGATGCAGAGGGATTGATTTCTTCAAAATCTGAAAGCAAAGAAGAGAAATGCATTTCTCATGGTGAAATCTTGTTCAAGCTGATGGAAATTGTGCGAGATGATCCATTGAAATGCAATGGCTGGTGGAGCGGAAACTGAGGACAGAAGAACCCTGTTTTTGCTTTGGCTAGAAGGGGTGACAGCAGAGGTGAATGAAATATATATTTTAGTCTGCTTGGCACATCCATTATGCCAGACTACACATCATCACCCAGACTGTACAAATAAGCCAACACAAAGCTTACCTGTGTTTTAATGGAAATATTATTTCACCATATTTAGAGACAAACCCTTTGTTCCACCCATTACCTTCCCCCACCCTCTACCACTTTGACCAACTCATCTTCCTGGTTTTAACCTGAAATATTAACTATTTCTCAAACACCTGACCTGTTGAGTTTAACATTTTCTGTTTTTATTTCAGATTTCCAACACCTGCTTTTTTTTTTAAAAATTTTCATCCATTTTTAAGTTCTAGTTCTTCCTTGCTCTGTTGACAGAGAATGCAGATGATTTGGTACAGCAAATCCTACAAACAGCCAAAACATATGGCCTTGAGAAGTCTTTGTAATATGTATGCTACAATAACATGTTATCATTTTGTTGTAGGACTATCAATTGAATCAAGTTATCTCAACACCCTTCATTGTGTCACTTGGGGCAATGCTGCCTTGATCAACATAGTTATTCCCACACTGTTTGGCATTCAAACTTTTGAGCACTTTTGGGTCAGGATAAGTTTATGAGGTGAATGATTCTGATAGAACCCAACTAGAGACCCGATGAGCAAATTTAGTAAGGTGATCCCTTCAACCTTTCAGTAAATAACCAAGAAGAGCTTTATAAGGCAAAATTGGCTGGATGAACAAAATTTATCTAGATTTATGTAAAACTGAATTTTCCACAGTGCTGGGGAGATATAAATGTCACTGAAATAGCATTATTAGAAAGCCCCAAGATCTGGTGCTTGAACATAACAATAGTGATATTTATTTATTGAGATACAGTGCAGAGAGCCGCGCCACCCAGCAATCCCTCAATATAATCCATGCCTAATCAAGGGACAATTTACAATGACCAATTAACCTGCAAACCAGTACGTCTTTGGACTATGGGAGGAAATCAGAGCACCCGGAGGAAACCCACATGGTCACGGGGAAAACATACAAACTCCTTACAAGTAGCGTCCAGAACTGAACCTGGGTCACTGGTACAATAAAGTGTTGCGCTAGCCACTATGCTACTGAGCCGCCTAGTCTATTTTATAACCCATTTCATTTGTCACAGGTAATTCTTCATGCTTTAATACTGCATAGACAGAATGAGATTAAGTAACAGGATACTGACAATGATAATGATGTAAATCAGAATATGAAGTTGTGGTTTCATCCATCTGACATTTTGGATTATAATGTTTATCGGTGAGTTACTTTGCCTAATTTCTTTCCTTCAAATGAATGATATTATAGACCTTTGGTTGACTTTCTTCAGCTCTAGTGTCTAGCTCATGCTCCAATGCAAACAGCACTGCGCTAGGATCTCATGTGCACACAAGGTCCTGCTGCCAGCAGAGTCCAAATGAACGGTCCAAACATTCAATCAGTGTTAAAATCAACAAGTTTTGTGTCAGGCTAACAGATTTTAACAGCTTTAACAGCATTTCACAGCTTCAAGGCCCACAAGGAAGCTAATGTCCTGTCTAATCTGCTCCATTTAACAGTAATCTGTCCAATGGCAGGTAGTTTTATGGTAAAAAAAAATATTATGCTTTCTAAATGGCTATGTGGCTGTCATTCCCACAAATGTTTTGATGGGAAAAGGTCTGTATACCAAGGTGATAAAGACAACACTAGATAGATCATCCTCATGTCAGTATTGTTACCATTTGGCACTTGCAAAATCTAATGTCTATTTCCATCAGGGCTGATCAAATTTCTGGCAGAAAATCCTGTCTGAGCTTCCATCATTGCTTCCTCCAAATCAACAAATTCCTTGACACTATCTAACTGAACCCTCCGGACTCCAATGCAATTGGACTCAGATGTTATTCACATAACTTCAAATACAATCACCCAGAGCTTGGCAGCAGCAAATCCACGCAATAGATAGCATTGCCACTGTTCTTAAAGAATGCCGTCCACAAAGGTATAACAATCAGTGTGGCACACATTTCAGTTCTTTCTACAATAGCTGAAACTAGTCATTAGTTCTAGGAATCTCTGGCATCCAGCATGTAAAGCAGCCAATCAAAATGAAATGACACATTCTCTGGCAATAAACCAAGCAGTATTAAAAACAATTCTAAACTAACTCCACAAATCACAAAATAAGTTCTAAAGACCTATGATTAAAATAGCTGAAATATCATACACTTGCCCATGGAATTTATAAATATTTCCAAGAGAATGAAAATGTGTATGATAAAAGCTAGTTTAAGTCCGTGAGAACAATTATTGGGTAACTTGAATTGTAAATACAGTGGATTCAGATTAATTGGGCCATCAGATAATCAGTGCAGCTGCTTAATTGGGACAACTCTTAAAGAACAAAAACTAATCAAGAACGTTGCTAGATTCCCTTCACTTCCTGGGGACATTACACTGCTTAATTAAGAAAGGAGACTGTTACCGAACAGTTTCTAACTAGCATCAGTCCCATGTACTTATGTAGCCATTAGACATTACTGAATGAAGACAATTTTAAATACCATCAGTTGTGTGCACTTGTGTTCAAAAAAGTGACTTTTGTCACTGATAGTTGGGAGAAGTAAACAGTAAGACAATTCAGAACTGTTTTGCTCACTGTTTTAAGCACTCAGGCTTAGAGATGCCAAAAATGGCCAGGAGCGAAAATAAAACAATTTCATTACTTCAATGAGTTAGGAACTATGAGGAATTTGAAGGTTTCAACCACAATTTTGAATGTTACAATGAAAATGAAAATCTGGAGGATGCAATTGTCAAAAGCATTGTATGAAGGCTGTCCATTATTTGCACTTGATGTCTCAACTGATTTTGTTAATTTACAGTCAATTAAGAGAACAGAGCAGCATACACTGGATGAATTCCTCTGTCGACAACTACTAGGAACTAATAGTTTTATAATACTGTAGCAGTATTGGTAGTGTTCTAATTTGTTCTGTTTTCAATTAAATACATAATTTGTTACTCAAACAGTAGTTTCTCTGTTTTCATAATACTTTTTTTTAAACCATTTCCATAACACTTTAGCTAATTGGGGCAACCTTTTAATTGGGCCAAAATGTACTGGCTCCAATATGTCCCAATTAACCTGAATCCATTATCCTGCCATTACATTTATGAAACTGAAGTTTGGGGGTTCTTTCCAGAAAGAATTGTCTGCAATTTCCTGAATCCTGTGTTATTCCAGAAAGTTACGTTAGAAGGATTTGCAAAGCAGTAGATTCTGTAGATTAAAGATGGAAAATTGTGGACATATTTTGTGGTTATAATTTATTTGTAAACTACAGAAGTTGCCACTTAATTTCCTCCATTATCGCAATGACTGTCACTGCATTTCCCCACTACAAATCCTCAGCTATAAACTACAAGCCTACAAAGCTTAATTTCATTCCTCTAATATCCTAATATCCCCATTTTGAAGATTACATGCACATTTGTGAAAAATTATGCTACAATTTTATTCTTTCAAATGGAATTTTAATTTATTCTACATTAAAATCATATTCTTTTATTGTTATTTGAAGTAATAATATTTGTTTGTTACCCAAGTGTAATTGGCAAAAGTTTCCATGGTTGTTTTTATTTTGATTTGCCACTGAAGTGCATACTTGGGAATTTGAAGGGCACACAGAAAAATTCATACCAATTTTCCCCAGCCACAAATCATCAAAGATCCTGATCTTCATATTAAAGACCAACGAAAGTGAATACGTTCAGATGAGTTCAATTTCAGCACACCTGGGTATGGTGGAAGGGAAGTGACCAGAATCTGAGAAAGACATCATTAAATGTGTTAAAAAAAACAAAACAAAAACAAAGGTCAAAAAAGTTACATGGAAAGTGGAATTATGTGGATTGAATAAAAACTTAATAGTAGTCACAAACATTCTTGGCATACCAATATAAAAAGAGATAAGAATGAGGTAGGTGGTGCAGAAAGGCTTGCTTGAATTGCATCAGGAATGGTATGTTAGGGAAGCGGGGGTGGTGATACGTCTCTACCAAAGGAAGTGTAAGATGCTCCTTCCCTCCACTAGCCTGCAGGGCACCTTTCGGCAAGGTGCAGCACCTGCTTAGCACCACCCCCCCACCCCCAAATCACGGTCACATGAAGCCATGGGAGCCGGTGGCAGATAATTGTATGAGCTGCTGGTGCATATCACAAGTCCTGGTTATGTGATCACTGTTGCCAGGCAGGCCATCTCTGAACAGCATTAATAACGGCTGGGGTCACCCGTCTTGTAAAGATACTGCCCAGAAGGAGGCAATGGTGAACCACTTTTCTAGAAAATATGCCAAGAACAATTATGGTCTTAATCACCCATGTCATATGACATCATTATGTGCCATATCATAGGACATGGCATATAATAATGATGATGATGATACAATGGTTCTCAAGCAAATTTGAAAAGCTGAAGTCCCCGCCCCCAAGAGAAGCAAGGGAAACTTTTCAAAGTTCTGAAAGGATGATTAGTGAAAGGAAGCTTCCAAATAGGTACCAATGAGGAAAGACACAAAATAAATACACATAACAAGACAATCAAGAACTTGTTACCATTATTTTTTGGGGGATTTGAATTTCCTTTGCAACAAATGATGATTATGGCACTGATGGTTAAAATACTTCACCATGATTTGAAAATAATGCAAACGCACGCAGAACTGAAATAGAATCAAAGTGCATGCTTGCAAATGAGATAAGAATTACAAAGGGGCACAACAGACCAGGGGTCCTCTCTGTCATTCTACAATAATTATTGTCCTAATTTACTAAGCTTACATTTATTCTAACATGTTATTGACATAGAATGCAACAGAAGAAACAGTACTGAAGCCGACTTTACCATTTTACATACTTTAATGTCACATAAGATTGAACTATAAGATCTAAACATGAGACAATTTTTAATGTGAATTCTTCAAAAAAAAAACTCCAAGGAAACCTGCCTTAAACTTAAAGAAAAATCTATTCCAATCGGAATAGTTATATAGCTTAGAGGAAGATGCCTACATTGGCTCCTTAAAAGAACCAGCCAATGAGTTCCATAAATCTTACTTTTTCAACGTCTTTTTGAAAATTATCAATCTGATTCCACTATTCTTTGGATGCATTAACAACTGAATGCAAAATTTATTTCTTCACATGATCTCTCTACCAAACACTCAGTCCTCATGATAAAGATTCTTTCAAAACTGCACTGAAAATTACTATTTATTAAAGCCATTTAAGATTTTGATATTTTTCTATGCAGTCTTGTGGCTATAAAGTAAACACCACACACCACCAGATCTCTAACTCACATGGAAATTTGAAAATAGTACTAGCTAAAGTGGAACTGTTTTAATAACCCTCTTTTCTGACCTCTACAAAATTTTGAATGTTTCCGAAAATATGACACCCAGAGATGACCGCTCCAACTGGGCCATTAGTCCTGTACTTTTGTATTAGCTGAACAAAGTGAGCAGGCTATACAGCCTCTCAACTCTGCTCTGCCATTCAATGAGATACTGACTGATCACGTACCATCAGTCCACTTTATGACCTGATCTACACCACCGCCAACCCCCACCAGTTCTTAATATCCAAGAATTTCATCTTCCAGCATTCACATATTCAGCAACTGTAATGTCCACAACAACGTGGCAGGTAGTTCCAAATATTTACAATCCTCTCTACCAAAAAAAATTACTTACCTCAGTCCGAAATGGCTGAATCAGCCTCTCAACAAATATTCCACTGACCCTTTTCAGACCCGTATACACCTCAAAGATCACTCAAATTCCAGTGAGGGCAATGCTATATACATTTATAATTATAGAGCAAAGCATGCTGCATTTTGGAGAAAATAAAGCCCTCTATGTGAATTATCGCCTCCACTGCTTCTCTCACACTGATTAAAATTGCATCATTTAAAAAAATAAAATGGGTGTTGATCACAGCTTCTTAATTAGAAGGTTAGTTCAGTAGTGGGTTCAAACATAACAGACCGGACTACTATATGTATAAACCATCAGAATTCTCCAACCAACTTACCAGACCCTGGTATCTGAAGGAATCATAAACACTCCTGATGAAGAGCCAGAAAGGCCAAAGATATTCAAAGCGGAATTCGAGGACAAAATCTGCCAGCAACACCAGTGCCCACACAACAAGGAACTTAAGGTACAAGAAAGTGCTGCAAAATGGGAAAAAGAAAACAATTTAGGCATTGAACTACAGATTACATAATTTGATTTTGTCATCAAGTACTCAAAGCTCAAAAAAGTCATCCATTTAATCAGACCAATTGATGGAATTACATAAAAATTATGAAATTTAAGCCACTCAGCCTACTTTGGCACTCATCATCTTACACCAGGTTCCCAAACTATTCCTGTAGCCTTTGCCTTCAAATACCCAACTAACTTTTCCTTTAAATTATGGTGAAGCTTTTTCTGCTCCACTTATTATGATTACTGCAAATAACCTTGTTCTTTTGCATAATTTTGCCTTTTTGTTCTCAACCAATTACTGAAACCTACCTCTCCCCATTTTGCCACATCTCAATGGAAAACTTATCAACCTTTTGACACTAAGAACCAATTATTTAGTTTTCATACACTTCAAAGAAAATAATAAAATTCAGTTAGTTCTTCCTCATTACACAAGGCAGAATCTGCACTGTGAAGCTTCCTTTGACTTCACCGCCTTGCACTACATTATACTGCATTCAAGGTCTTATTGCAATACAATAAATTTTGTTTTATATCTCTTGCTATAAAACTGATTTGCCAGTTATTTATATATTTTTTAAATTACCATTGACATTCCTCTTGGGATAGATCGTATTTTAGTCAGCAAAATTTTATAAGCTAATGAGCTGTCTGCAGTGCACGGTTAAGTTCAAAATCTGGTTCGGGGTGGTCTTCAGTTAAAATGTGAATCAGAAAATAATTTGTTAGCTAAGTAACTTTGAAGAGTCACAATAAAATTTAAAATTCATTTACTTCAATACTTCCTCTTGTTATTTTCTGCCTTTTGTTTCTTAAAAGTTAGATGTTCTTCAGTAAATAGAATTCAACCAACATGGGTCACTCAATCACTTTTCAAGTAGACTTCAAATCTCAACAAAAATGCATGGTAATTGTAGAATGCATTTGATAGGTGATGCAGCAGTGTTATTGTGGAAAACAAATACTCAATGGAGGCAACAGTTTAGCCAAGATAGAGGCTAGCAACAGGAAACAGTTGGTATTAATGGGTCTGCTCCTGGTTGGCAAGTTGTAACAAGAGGCATGACATGGGCACGTGGCCTTGTGTTCAGCAGTGCTCACAAATAGTGTTCCTGCCTCAAGGCCCAGTGACCCAAATTCAATCCTGACTTCAGCTGCTGTGTGGAATTTCCACTTTCTTCTTGTGACTGAGCAGGTGTTCTTGTATCCTCTCAGTCCAAAAGATGCTGGTAGGTTAATAGACCGTTGTAAAACAATGCCTTATCAAAAGAACCAAATGGGATTTGTTGGGTATGTGAGTGAAAACATGAGAATGAGACTGTTCTGCCTAAACTGGTGTGGACTCAATAGGCTGAATGGTTTCATAGGGATGGGTCGGGGCCAGGAAACAGGAGACTTAACTTGCATTTGGTGGAATTGAGAAGGGAAGAGATAAATTGATTAAAACAAATCAAGATTCTGAGGCGTCTTAAGTGATTTTGAAAGGGTGCTTCTCTTTGTTGTAGAATCTAGAACTAGATTTCACTTCATTTAAAAATAAAGTTATGAAACATAATGGGTTTCCATTTTTTATGGTTATGATCTTTTGCAGTTCTCCAATGACTTTTGGAGTCATTGAATATTTCTTAAGACAGAGGGAGACGAGGGATTGAAATGTTCCTGGGGGCAGACAGGAATGCAGAGCTGTGGTTGCAATCAGATTAATGATTGGTTGTAACCTTAATGAATGGAAGAGAAGAGTAGCTTTGAGGGGCCATGTAGCCTCCTCCTGATTATATGGTTGTGTAACTGATCTTCAACCCTTCCTCAGAATCTCAGAGTTCACAAAATAATCAGTAAGACAACAAATCTGTTCCTCAGTTCAGCTGTGCTTTGGCCAAGTAAATTAATTCAAAGATTAGGAACAAACTTAAGATCTTAGTATTCCAAGAACTCATATTAAACTACAAGGTAATTAGCAGTCCATTTTTTGATGCCAATGAACAAACTGAGGATTTATTGGTCCTAGATATAAGAGAACATGCATTAAAAACCAGGGCACAGAGGAATACCTAGTCATAGAAAGTGGTGATTATCTAGAATTCATTCCTGTAGAAGACTGTGAAAGATACATGTTGGAAATAATTACAGAGGAAGCAAGATATATTTCTGAAGCATCAGGAAATTGAGGACATTGGAGAACTGGCATAGAAGCGAAGAAAAGATCTAGGGCATACAACTATGACAACATCGAATGGTAAGACAGGCTTGAGGGGGCAAGAACATATTCTAATCATATGTACTTATAACAAACCAAAGTAACAGATATTTTTTAAAAAAGTTAAATCTTTTTCCAGCATATCACAACCATCAACTCTCCATTCACAATGTCTTTTTCAGTAACTGCCATTTACCTCAGCTAGTTTTAACTAAGTGTAATCAAAAACTTTTGGACAAAATAATTAATATTTAATGTAGATCAATGACTGTAGAATAAGGAAAACGTTTACATTTCAGGTTAATTACCCTTCATCATAATCAGTGAAAGTTCAAAGTCAGGTACTTTCTAAATTGCAGGGAAGGAATCTCAATGACTGGGTAGAGGCTGAACAGCGAAAGGTGGTACAAGCCAAGTTCAGATTTTGTTAGATCTGAATGAAGATCGCCAACCTCTTGTTAACTATGCTCCTCTTTCTACCATTGCTACCTGTTCTGTTATTTCCAGCACCTTGTTTTTACTTCATATTTTCAGTATCTATATTTTTCCTTTACTTTTCAAACAACTTCCAATGATTGCATTAGGATTGAGCTTTCAACCAGAGGTTTAGGTAGCCCCAGTCTTAGTCAGACAGGTCGAAGAGGAAAGGCCTTGTGCTTAGAGTTTACAAAGCCTGATCTATTATGAATGGTGCCATGGGCCATGGGCACACAGAATTGCTGCAGGAGGTTGTGGACACAATGGCCATGGGCCCTTGTTACTTCAACATTTTGCACACCTTCCAGTCTATTCTACTGTAATCATACGTGGCTTTTTACTCAGCTGACATGTTGACAACATTGGAGTAATAAGATTATGGAAATGTTCCTCCCAGCCAGATCCAGAAACCTAAGACAGGAAGATTTATACATTGTTTCAATGAGGAAAGGAGATTCATCTTCCGTCAAAACAGAGAGATCTGTTCCTTTGCCCTACATTTTCCTTCTTCAATATGATGATTCACATGCTCAGCAAATTGAATCCATGAAAAATACAAGTAGGGTTGGGTCATTCATCCATGTTGAAAACTCTAAATCAGATTTAAATATTTCAAATGGATAATTTTACTTAATAAAATTTGTTAGAAGTTTAAACCCTAAGGCCGAATTCCAGTATTTGAAAATCCAAAACACCAAAGTGTAATTAAAGGGGCTTGGTTCCTCAGTGTCAGGGGAGGGAGTGGTGGGATAAGCTCCCACTACCTACTAAATGCTCCCAATGGCGTGCATCTCAAATAGCCTCTAAAAACCAAGTCCAGCTCCTGGCTTCGTGTGTGCTCTAACTACTAAGCCCGGCGGAACCATTTCAACTGACAGGGTAAGGGGCAAAGATTGATTACTGGCACCTTAAAACATGTTGCTTTAGGCAGACAGGGCTCGTCAGTCGTGGTTGCCAGCACATCAAGAAGGAAAACTCTAATCTCAAACCTCTGTTGCCTTGCGGCTACACCAACTCAGCTTCAGGAGTAAACCACAAGGAAAAATTTGGAGCTGGAGTCCCTAAGACAGTTCAACGTTGAGTTCATTGCTGACTGGCAACTCCTGTGACCCTGCTGGTGCTAAACTGTATTGGTCACTGCCATTCCTTTAGATCCATCAGATGCGTGGAAAGGGGGAACCTGCTACAGGGGTAACAGCTTGCTCTCCGTATCGTACAGCCCTGGCTTGCATATCACGTAGACGGGTGGGATGCAACATCTATTGTCGACCCCGACCAACGGTGTCAATAATGGATGATCACAGTTGATCTAAATACTGCATGCAAACTTAATAATATCCAATTTGTCTTCATAATTTTCACCTCCAACACAATAAATTAAATTTATATAGAGAAATTACATTATTAAGTTAGCTTGATTTACATGAAGGACCAAAATGACAATTCAATTTGCACTAAGACAGACTACATTACAATAGAGGAAAGACTTAGCACATTAGAAGACTGCTTGAGAAATTCAGCAGGACGAGCAACATCTATGGGGAGGGAGAAAAGAGGGGAGGAAAGAGAGAAAAAAAGCCCGTTTTGGGCTGAAACCCTACATCAGAGAATGGAGAGATGGAGGAGAAGATAGCTGGCTGTTGGTGCTGGGGGGAGGGAGGAAAGATAGGAAAAAGGGAAGAGAAAGACGGAACACATAACACCATAAGCACTTCGCTCCACACCGCCCCCCCCCCACCAAACAAAAGCCAGATCTGGTGAGCCAATCTGCCTGCAATCACCCATACTCTAATTCACCTGGCATGTACTTGCAGTGTCTATCATACACTGGCCTGATGGGTTTTGAATTCCAGCATCCAAACCAGAGTAGTAGCAAAGCCTCCAACAGATCACTGGAAACTCCTGCACTCTACTCCACTCTCAAATTCCCTGAAAGCTTTCAATAGCTTACACCACCCAAATTTCCTTTGATAGTTTTGATAGCTACTAAAAGTACATTTAAAAAACTAATAAAACAGCTCAAAGCATTTATATAACACACATCAAAGTTGCTGGTGAACGCAGCAGGCCAGGCAGCACCTCTTCCTAGAGATGCTGCCTGGCCTGCTGCGTTCACCAGCAACTTTGATGTGTATTGCTTGAATTTCCAGCATCTGCAGAATTCCTGTTGTTCAAAGCATTTATATGCTTCAATTATTACAAATAATAATGTTTCACTTTAGAGAAACTCTTACTTCTCTCCTTCTCCCCCCACATAGTCGTCAAATCCCACAAATCATGAAATTGATGTCATGATAAATTATAGCAGGGTGGAACCCTACCAACAAACTCCATGTTTGCCAATTCTAGCAGTTTCTTTTGTGTGTTTGACCGAGCATTTACACAACCCAAAAAAGGTACTTAAATGGGTTATATTCCAGTGATTTCACCTGGCATTTACCTTCAAACTTTGGGCAAAGAAGAAACCACGCTGAATACTCATTTTTCAGGATGATCCTAAGATAACCCTGGAATGAAGAGCTTGCCTTTAGCTCCTTTACTCCATTGCCAACTATTTTAAACTATTTTCCTGTCGCCTCACTTCCCAACAGGTGTATACAGTTCATGATTTTTTCCCTCTGTTATGACTAAGACCAGCTGCCTCCAAATGGATGCAATCATTCCCCTGGTGCACAAGCTCAAACTCTTTAAGGTTTCAATCCTAGACTGCAATCAAGGTAGAAATATTGACTCAAATCCTTTATTCCCTCTCCAGATATGTTGATGAATTAGGTATTTCCAGCATTTTCTATTTCAGGTTTCCAATATTTTGTTTTGTCTGACTATTACCTTCTCATCTCTCCTCAAGTCATCTGAGCATATCTCAGCCACACAATCCTCCTTCCATTTCAACCAAATTGCTAGCCATATTACATATTTGTCAGTCCACATTATTAGTCATCAGTTATGTCCCCTAAGCTACTATTCTCAATGCTTCAAGCGGTGATTTCCAAACATCCATTTCCACTGCATAGGTTTTTATAACTTAACACGGTCACTCCCCAAATCCACCTCAATATTTTACAAAATTACAAATAAAAAAATCCCTCTTCTCCAGTATCCTTGGTCCATTTGCTGCTTTTAAGAAGTTAGCTGCTCTAGGCTCCCTGAATACCTGTCTGCCATCCTCCAAAAGCATGTAGTCGTGATCTATTCATACGTATTCAGTCATAGCTTGAGAAACACCTACAATATCTACATATCTTAATGTTAACCCTGAACTATATTGTTAAAAATCATCTTTGCCCCTTTCTCATTTACATATTGCCCTTCAGTAA
This sequence comes from Mobula birostris, assembly GCF_030028105.1. Taxonomy (NCBI): domain Eukaryota; kingdom Metazoa; phylum Chordata; class Chondrichthyes; order Myliobatiformes; family Myliobatidae; genus Mobula; species Mobula birostris. Next base: position 9,796,675 of record NC_092399.1, read on the forward strand.
TGCCCAAACTTATGTGAAGACAACATCCAATTCCACCTCCTGGCCATCTCTCTCAATCCATAGATGATCAGCAAATTATTGATTACAGTCTGTTAATGTACAAATAAAAATTTGCCCCACCATCTCTCCCTGGGGCTAAAACTTCAAAAGTTTGAACCAAACCAAATCCATGGTATATGTCATGTCAGATATACAGTGGATTCCCATTAATTTGGACATATCCCAATTAAACAACTGCCCCCAATTATCAAAGTTTCATGGAAATAGTTAAAAAAAGGAATTTTAAAAAAGTGACAAACTACCGTTTAGCTGAGTAACAAATTATGCATTTAAATGACATACAGAACAAATTAGAATACTACCAAAGTTACTATAATACTATGCATTAGTTCCTAGTAGTTAGCAACGCAAGAGTACGCTGCCAGGTATAGGTGTCCAGGGAGGTTTACCTTTTGTCCCCACTGGACACTCACTCAGCTCTCACCTATGGTTCCAAGTAGCTTTTTGCATGTGACAGCAGGCACACCCCAGTACACCACTTCGACAGGCAAGCTAAACTAGGTAAGGGTAGCTGGCAGACCTCATAACCCAGTGAAATAGGAACAAGCCTGTGAAGTCAGCTCCAGTGAACTGGGCAGATAAGATCAACAGTGAGATCCAATGGTCAAAAAGGTGGTTCTGCAATGCTTCAAGGAGAACGAAGGGCATGATAAGGATCAGCAGCAGCTATGGTTAACTACTGCAACCATGGAAGACCCCAGTCTGTGATGACTACGCCTACCACAGAACCCAGACTTACAAGGTCAAGAGTGGAACTGTCTCAGTGTAATGACTTTTCTCACTTTAAAAACTCTCCCACACAGGTTTCACTGTCATCGTTGGATATGATGGACAATGAACACACTGCCGTGCTCTTTTGATTGACTGTAAATGAACAAAATTAGCATAGATATTTAGTGCGGATAATAGACTGACTTCATACAATGCTTTTGACAACTGCATCCTCCAAAGTTCATTTTCAATCTAACATGCAAGACGACTGTCGATACCTTCAAATTCTTCATAGTTCTTGACTTGAAGTAGCGAAATTATTTCATTTCCAGCTGTTTCTGGCATCTTCAAGCCTGAGTGCTTGAAACCACAGCAAGCAAAATAATTCTAAATTGTCCTACTGTTTATTTCTTGTCAACTATCAGTGACAAAAATCACTGCTTTTTGAACAGAAACACATGCAACTGACACTCTTTATAAACTGTTTGTTCTAAGCACAGTGTAGTGTCTAATGGCCACTCAAATGCACGCAACTAATGCTCGTTAGAGTCTATCTGGCAACAGTCTCCTGCCCCAATTAAAGGGCCTGGTGTCCCAAATAAACAAAAGGGAATCCTGGCTATTTTCTTGATCAGATTTAATTCTTTAAGAATTGCCCCAAATAAGTAGCTGCCCTGATTAATCATTGGACCAATTAAGCAGAATCCACTGTATTATGCACCTACTTCAGTTCTTATGCCGCTAAAATGCCTCATTTTTTTATACCACCATTCTTGACTATTTCAAAGCTACCAGTAAGCAAATGTTGAAATTTTAAAAATTCAACATTGATTTGAAATTCTCCCTATGGCCTTGTATTTCTTCACCTTTGCAATTACAATCTTTTATTTTAGACTACAAATCTTACTCCATAACTGGGCTCTTAATCTTCGATTTTATTGCTCCACTGCAAATAACCTAGCCTTAAAATGTAAAGGTCCTAAGATCTGAAACTTCCCTCAAATTCTCTGCCTCACTTTTTTAAGATGTGCAATTGAGCAAATCTCTGACAGTCATCTCTATCTCCTAACATTTGATGTCAGACTGTTTGATAATATCCCTATGAAATGCCTTGAGAATTTAATTGTATTAAAAGGGTTACAAAAATGCAAATGTAGAATTTTAAAATTGGCTAAAATCAATGAACCAAAACTGTTATGCTGTACTGATAAGGCATTTTGAAAATTTCCATTTGTGGAACTTTTTTTCTGCAAAAATCTGGCTCATATCCATAATCCATTAGGTTACAAACAATACAGTATTAGAATGCCATTTAGATATGAAAAGAAAAATAATTTGCATTTATATACCTCAAAGAAAAAAACCTCTAACTTGCATTAGTCAAATTCACAAGAGCAACTAGTGATGAGAAAGATGAGTGCCAAGGTGTAGAGGTTCTTACATTTGGAACCATGACTTTAATGCCGTGAATTTAATGTTATAGTTAACAGGATTAAGTAATATCATAGAAGCAAGGCAGACTGAAGAATGTATCATACAAGCTGACTAGATTTCTATCAGATTGTTTCACCAGCAAAAATGCTACTTTTTGTGCCAATCCCCAAATACGTCATATAATTACTAAAATAGTCAACCATTGGGAGTTAATGAGATTATCAGTTGCCAAGATATTAAGCAGCTGCTTTAAGCAAGATTATCAATGTGATTACAAGTTTTCACATGTATATTACATTTTTCAGCCAATTCCCATTCAATGACTAAATTTTCACACCAATGCTAGATTCTTAAACCATTTTAAAAACCCAACCTAAATGTGGTATAAGTAAATCAAGTGAGACAATTAGAACTTCAACTTCTATAGATGTGTAGTGAAGAGTATATTTAATGACTGGCTGCATCAGTGGAGCCCTCCCAACCATTCAGCACACCTACATGAAACACTGTCTCAGGAAAGCAGCATCTATCATCAGAGATCCCCACCACCCAGACTATACCCTTTTCTTTCTGCTGCCATCAGGTAGAAGTATGCCTCGGGGCTCTCACCACCAGGTTTAGGACCCCTCAGTTACTACCCCTCAACCATCAGGCTCAAATAGGATAATTACACTCACTTGCCTGTCCATTGAGATGTTCCCACAACCAATGATCTCTCTTTAAGGACTCTTATCTTGTTATTTTGTGCTCTCATTATTTAGTGCTATTTACTTATATCTGCACAGTTTGTTGTCTTCTGCACTCTACTTGATCTTTCATTGATCCTGTATAGCTATAATTCTATAGATTTGCTGAGCATGCCTACAGGAAAAATGAATTTCAGGATTGTACGTGGTGACATAAATGTACTCTGATAATAAAAATTATTCTGAACTTCGAAATTAGAGTTCTCTTATACCAAACACATCAAGGTAAACAAATTGCTTAAACCAGTGCTTCAGTACACACAGACTACAGATAACCAATGGTTAGCTAACACACTTCAGTTAACAAATTACATAACTAAGCAAGGAAAATGATATGCACAAGTTCATCATGACCCAAAAGTAGAACATTTCACTGGAAAACCAAGGTGAAACTGTAGCTTATTACATCATTAGAACAAACATCAATTCAGTTTCCAAATGGAACCTAGGAAAGAACAATGGAGACACAAGAGACTGCAGGTGCTGGAGTAACAAACAAGGTGCTGGAAGAACTCAGTAGTGATGTTTCAAAGCTTTGAGCCAAAATATTGAAAATTTCTTTCCTCCCAAAGGTGCTGCTTGACTCGCTGAGTCCCTCCAGCATCTTGATTGTTGTTCAGTGAAGTAACAAGCCATTTTTCATCTGAAGCAGAAAAAACCTTAACTAAACTTCCGTTTAGCCACTAAAATGCCTCTATTTGTCTTTTACAGATGGTTCAAAATTGTAATCAGGATTGGTATATTGTCACATGTACCAAGGTACTGAATAGCTTGTCTTGCATTCTATTTATACTGATCAAATCATTACACATTGTACTGAGCTGGAACAAATTAGAACAGTAACAATACAGAATAAATTGTAAAAGCTGATGAAAAAGTGCAGTGCAGGTAAATGATAAAGTACGAGATCATAACAAGGTAGATTGTGAGGCCGAGAGTCCATCTTATCATACGAGAGGCCTGTTCAAGTCTGATAATAGTGGCATTGAAGCTGTCCTTGAGCCTGGTAGAATGATCTTTCAGATTTTTCTAATCTTCTGCCTGATAGGAGGGGATGAAGAGAAAATGTCTGGGGTGGGTGGGGTCTTTCATTATTCCAGCTACTTTACTAAGGCAACGAGAAGTATAGAGTCCATATAGGGGATGCTGGTTCCTGTGATGTGCTGGAATAACGCAAACATAAAAAAAATTCTGAATTTTACTGAAGCTCTATGCCAACGGATTTACTCTACTCAAAGAAACAACTGTACATGTAGCAAAACTCTTCATCTAAGACAGTCAAGACTATAGTGTTGGTGGATAAGCAGATTTTCCATGTCATCAGATGTTATTTTATTAATACTTTACCATGTTTACATTTTAGATTTTTAAAAAATGTATAGACCAAATTCAAAGGGAGCATTGGGCCTGGCAAATCAGATGCTGAATGGCGATTTCTGAATAGTCAGCTATCAGATTAAGTGGAATTTTACTGACAAATACCCAATTACCAGGAGACAGGTCGGTTCTAAATCAACTTTTTCTGTCTTCTCTTTTTCCACTCTATTGATAAAAACTGAATCTTATTTTTGTTTTAAAATAAATGCACCCTCTACGTAACTTTACAATGAATAAAGTATGAGGAAAAACAACTTAACTCCTTTCACCTACAACATTCACCTTACCAAACACAATATAAAGTGTACCAAATTAAATATATTTCAAGCCCAATTATAGCTATTTGGATGGGGTGGAAATACATCTGTACCAGTTGTGAGGTGTTCCTTCCCTCTGCGAGCCTACAGATCACCACCCGCCCACCCCCAGATCAGGGTTATGTGATCAGGTGGTGGATGGTCATATGAGCAGCTGGTGCATATCACAAGTCCTGGTTATGCAACTACTGACACCTTGCAGACAATCTCTGAAGAGTATTGATAATGGCTGGAGTCACCTGTCTTGTAAAGACACTGCCCAGAAAAAGGCAATAGCAAACCACTTCTGCAGAAAGATTTGCCAAGAACAATCATGGTCACTATGATTGCCCACATCATACAATGCAGCACATGATGATGGTGATGATATAGCAATTAGCCTCTTTCCAAGAATCTTAAAACACTGATTTCCCGCATTTTGTTACATAATTACTTGACAAAACTTCCCAGTCTGCACAGTTTTTCAACATCTCTCTCCACTCACACTTCTTAATTGAACTCTGGCTTGTTCCATAAACACACAATACTTCACCAATAAATCACAAAAAGTCTTTTTTTTTGCCCTCTCCACACAGCCCTCTTGTACTTAGTGAACAAAAGTCTACCAACCTCAGAATTAAAACTAGCAATAGACTATCATTTCAAAATTTCTACTGCCCTTTGTGTTCAGAAGTTCTCCTTATCTTGACTCCTGACATCTCCGGACTAGTTGTTAGACTATACCCCTTCAATTAAACAGTGCAAGCAGCTTATCAGTTTTTTTAAAAATTTCTTAAATTTAATCATCAACCCTTAACCTTCAAAACACCAAAAGGTCAAAACACCCTTCCTAACATGTTTTGCCTAGTACTCAAAGTGTGATTCAATCAGAATTATGTAACCTTTACCAATCTGTACTTTCTAGCTTGCAATGTAAACAAACCTAAGTTTTAACATGCCAGCTCCTGTCTTAATCAATTGAGTTTTCCAATTGATTTAATTTCTTTTGCTTTCATGAATAATTGTCAAATTTTATACATTCTGAAAAATCAAAGGCTCCCATCTTTTACCATTCTAAACTCCACACTGCGGTAAAAGAACATTCAAAGTAAATTATTAAAGTACATATACGTCCTCATATACAACCCTGAAATTAATCTTCTTGCAGGCATTCACAGTTAATACATGAATCAATAAAACAGTATACCCAACAGGATGGACAAACAACCAATGTACAAAAGACAAATTGAAAATACAAAAGTACAAAAAATAATGATAATAATAAGCAATAAATAATCGAGAACATAAGATGAAGAGTCCCTGAAAGTGTGGGAACAGTTCAGTGATGGGACAAGTGAAGTTGACTGAAGTTATCCCCTCTGGTTCAAGAGCCTGATAATTGAGAGGTAATAATGGTCCCTGAGCTCAGTGGTGTGGGTGCTGAGGTTCTTTTATCCTCTTCCTGATGGTCGCAGCGAGAAGAGTGCATGGCCTGAATGATGAAAATTCTTGATGGCACTCTCCTGCATCAGATAGATGTGCTCAGTGGTGGGAAAAGCTTTACCTGTGATGGACTGGGCCACATCCAGTACTTTTTGTAGGCTTTTTTGTTTCAGGGCATTGGTGTTTCCATACCAGGCCATGATGCAAGGAGTCAATACACTCTCTACCACACATCTACAGAAGTTTGTCATTTCAGATGTCATGCCAAATTGTTGCAAACTTCTAAGAAAGTACAGATGCTTTTCTTACATGTGTGTTGATAAGATGAGGGAACTCACATTAGTCCTCGTCAATGGATCAGAAGTGGAAAGGATGAGCAACTTCAAATTCCTGGGTGTCGACATGCCTGAGGCTCTATCCTGGGCCCAACGTATCAATGCAATTAAAGAAGGCAAGACAGTGACTATAGTTCATAAGAAGTTTGAGGAGATTTAGTATGTCACTAAAGCCACTCACAAATTTCTATGGATGCCTGATTATTGAAGGATAACTGTTCTTGAACCTGGTGGTGTGGATCCCGAGGCTCCTTTACCTCCTTCCAGATGGCAACAGTGAGAAGAATGCATGGCCTGGATGGTGGGGGCCCTCGATGATGGATGCTGCTTTCCTGCAACAGCACTCCATGTTGATGTGTTCTATGGTGCAGAGGGCTTTACCTATGATAGACTGGGCTGTATCCACTATTTTTGTCGTGTGACCAAGTTATCAGAAGATTGATGCCGGTAAGAGAGATAAGAGAGAGACTAATGGGGGAAACATTCAAAATGCTAATAAGAGAGAGACGAGAGGGATTAACGAAGAGGAGACACAGTTCCGAGTATTGTCAGAGACCGGTTGCTTTGAACCTGACCTGTTTGAAGTTTGATGGACAGGCGATACCCCAGCAGGGGGGATAAAAGGAACAGGTTCGCTAAGGCAAGAGATATACCACGACACCACGAGATAACGAGATCCTGGAAAAGCGGTGTGCCCCCACAAGTTGGTGGGAGTTTTGGAGGTCTGGTCACGGGACCAACCATAGACGCACAGGGTGAGAAGGAACGATCGGCGGGAACCTGGTGTGTGTGTCCACCCTTGCCTGGGTGCCGGGTTCACCGCAGAAGAACGATTGTATCCGGAACGGAGGGGTCACAGTTGGTGACCTCGGAAGACATTAAAAAGGACTCGCGCCGAAAGCTAACTGAGAGGAATATCAAAGGTCTGTTGAATCCGATTTGAATATCAGCATTTGCTCTCTCTCTCTCTCCCCCCCCCAACGGCACGACAGCGATTACTGCGAACTGAAACTGAACTGAACTCTGTGTCACTTGAGACTGATCATTTTACCCCTAGACTGCGATAGAGCTTATTGATCCTATTATCCTAGTTCTGTGTAAATGTGTGTTTATTCATTGCTAACCTGTTGCATTTATATCCTTACTATTAGAGTACTGTGTTACTTATTTCTTTAATAAAACTTTCTTAGTTCCAGTAATCCAGACTCCAACTAACTGGTCCATTTCTGCTGGTTTGACAACCCAGTTACGGGGTATGTAACAGTAGATTTTCAATTTTAGTCATAAAGTCAAAAGTCCAAAGTCCTTGACATTTTCTCTGTCCATGCTGTCAGAAATTACTTACAGAGACCACAGACTATGAAGAGCATTCATCTTACGACAATAGGTTATTTACAACTTTAAAAAGTTGGCAAAATTGTGTTACAAGTTACAAAAACAGCACAGCCAAATCTTGCTTTCTAACTTCCCATCTGCTGCTGCACCTTCGAAGTTCTGTAACTAATTAAGTCCTGCATGCACTTCAGTTAGCTAAAATCAATGCCATCTTGCTGGTATTTCAATGTATGATATACATTGCCTAGTACAAAGGCCATGTAACTGAATACTGAAAATTGAGAAGTTTTGCATAGAGACATAAATGCAACACAGGCAGCTTTTGACTGACATAAATCAGTGGGAGAGGGCAGTTTAAATGATTTGGCATGGACTAGATGGGCCGAAGGGCCTATTTCAGCGCTGTACTTTTCTATGACTCTATCACTAATATTTAACATCTGAGTTTAGTGTTATATACTTATGTTACTTGAGAATTACAATGTCTATGTTTAAAATACTTTTTTATACAAAGATCAGTAAATCTGAAAAATATGAATATACTGCATTTTAATATACATGTCAAAATACCTTCTCAGGAAAGATGAAAAACAAAATCATGTTACATAGACACCACGATTAGTTTATATAATACTGAAGCTTCTATAAACATCAGCTTTAAAAGGCATTGTATGTTTTAGATGTTTAGCACATTTCCTTGTGCCAGCATCTTGTGTTTATCTTTGGTGCAGAATCCTAAGTGTTCCACTTAATATTGCCACAGTATTTGAGAGTTCTAATATTTTCAGAGATTGACCTACACAGAAAAAAATGGAATATAATGAAACACATATTTGCTGCATTAGTTCTCCAAAGGTAGGTTTTGATGTATGCTAATCCTTTCTCAGATGTGGAAACTTGGCCTGAGCAGCTCCTTTTAGAGAATTGATTTACCAGTATTGTAAACTAGTTTATTTTCCAATATTTAACAATACACGCAAATGTTTCAGAAGATATTTGATTTAAATTAACTTTTCAAGGCCAGAAAATGGAGATACTCCATTGATACAATGAAGTATTATTTGCTTGACTTTTTTTTTGATAATGTCAAATTTAGACCAGTTTTTTTTGATAATGTATTAATGGTCAAACGAGGTTTGGAATTTGGGTCCTGGGAACTACTACATTCGATCAGGTTAATAAATCTCAAACTTCTCAGATTATGATTTTCAGCTAGTGCATCAAACTAGCCAGCCATTTCAGGGTTAATTTCTTTACTGGACATTGCACCAAACAAATTAGATGCATAATTACTTCACCCACAAAGCTTAATTGATAATTTGATCAAAGATCTTCTACTTTTTCATCTTATGTCTTTCCTAATCACCAGATTATTAAGTTATTGGAAGAGCTTCTTTCTTTGAATATTTTGTTAAGAAATATGACAGAACAGCTTTTTCTCTCTGGTCCTACTGAAAGGGTTCGGCCCGAAAATTCGACTGTACTTTCCCCCCCAGATGTTGCCTGGCCTGCTGAGATCCCCCAGCACTTTATGCACGTTGCTCGGGTTTCCAGCATCTGCAGACTTTCTCTTATTTCTGACAGAACAATTGGTCATTTTTACAATGCACGGAGAAAATATACAAACAATAGAAAATGAAAAATATGAAAACATATTAGATCACAGGGCATACAGCATGGTACAACCAATTCAGATAAACATGATGGGATTTTCCCTGTAATAATTTACACAATTAAACCTTTACCAATATGTTGTTGACAAGAATCTTGTATATACGGTGGCATGCAAAAGTTTGGACACCCCCGTCAAAATTTCTGTTACTGTGAGTAGCTAGGCGAGTAAAAGATGACCTGATTTCCAAAAGGCATAAAGTTAAAGATGACACATTTCTTTAATATTTTAAGCAAGATTACTTTTTTTATTTCCTTCTTTTACAGTTTCAAAATAACAAAAAAGGAAAAGGGCCCAAAGCAAAAGTTTGGGCACCCTGCATGGTCAGTACTTAGTAACACCCCCTTTAGCAAGTATCACAGCTTGTAAATGCTTTCTGTAGCCAGCTAAGAGCTTTCAATTCTTGTTTGGGGGATTTTTGCCCATTCTTCCTTGCAAAAGGCTTCTAATTCTGTGAGATTCTTGGGCCGTCTTGCATGCACTGCTCTTCTGAGGTCTATCTACAGATTTTCGATGATGCTTAGGTCGGGGGACTATGAAAACCATAGCAAAACCTTTAGCTTGCACCTCTTGAAGTAGTCCATTATAGACTTTGAGCTGTGTTTAGGATCATCATCCTGTTGTAGAAGCCATCTTCTTTTCATCTTCAGCTGTTTTACAGACAGTGTGCTGTTTGCTTCCAGAATTTGCTGGTATTTAACTGAATTCATTCTTCCCTCTACCAGCGAAATGTCCCCCATGCCACTGGCTGCAACACAAGCCCAAAGCAGGATCGATCCACCCCCGTGCTTAACGGTTGGAGAGGTGTTCTTTCCATGAAATTCTGCACCCTTTTTTCTCCAAACATACCTTTGCTCATTGTGGCCAAAAAGTTCTATTATAACTTCATCAGCCCACAGGACTTGTTTCCAAAATGCATCAGGCTTGCTTAGATGTTCCTTTGCAAACTTCTGACGCTGAATTTTGTAGTGAGGACGCAGGAGAGGTTTTCTGATGACTCTTCCATGAAGGTCATATTTATGCAGGTGTCACTGCACAGTAGAACAGTGCACCAGCACTCCAGAGTCTGCTAAATCTTCCTGAAGGTCTTTTGCAGTCAAAAGGGGGTTTTGATTTGCCTTTCTAGCAATCCTACGAGCAGTTCTCTCAGAAAGTTTACTTGGTCTTCCAGACCTCAACTTGACCTCCATTGTTCCTGTTAACCGCCATTTCTTAATTACATTATGAACTGAGGTAACGGCTACCTGAAAACGCTTTGCTATCTTCTTATAGCCTTTTCCTGCTTTGTGGGCATCATTTATTTTAATTTGCAGAGTGCTAGGTAGCTGCTTAGAGGAGCCCATGGCTGCTGATTGTTGGGACAAGGTTTGAGGAGTCAGAGTATTTATAAAGCTTTGAAATTTGCATCACCTGGCTTTTCCTAACGATGACTGTGAACAAGCCATAGCCCTAACAAGCTAATTAAAGTCTGAGACCTCAGTAAAAATTATCTGAGAGCTCAAATCTCTTGGGGTGCCCAAACTTTTGCATGGTGCTCCTTTCCTTTTTTCCCCACTCTAAAATTGTACAAAACAAAAATAATACACTAATCTTGCTTAAAATGTTGAAAAGAATGTTTCATCTTTAACTTAATGACTTTTGGAGATCAGTTCATCTTCTACTCACTTAATACACAGTAAGAGAAATTTTGACCAGGGGTGTCCAAACTTTTGCATGCCACTGCATGTGTCTGTGGATGTATGTATGTGTATAATATATATATATATATATATATATATATTACACACACACATTTCACTGCCCTGTCCATATGCCCAGACCAAATTTCTGTAATTTCACATGCTGTAGTTATTTCAATATGACAAAAAAAATTCTAAAATTCAGACCTATTTTCCCACCATTATTTTAACAGATACACAATTACTAGGCCTCTCAAATTCTAACTCCTATGTTCCTGTTACGACAGGTTTAAACAGTTAAGGCCAGCCAACAGGGTTCTGGTGAAGTTGTACAGGCCAATCCCCTTACAGTGGATGCAATGGATTGCAGAAACATTGATGAACTCCAACCGGACCATCAACTTCAAGATGTTGATGGAGATGGGGTATCATTGATGGCTAATGCTCCACTGGGAGCTAATGGCCCAAGTCAAGACAACTACAAAACTAAATCTACTTCGTAAGGACCAAAAATTGTGAAAAAGGATCTCGTACTTTCCAGATATATTGATAAATAAACCTTTCTCAGGCTTCCTTCCGGGTACAGGTACTGATTATAAGCGATGTTTCGATGACAAACTCTGCCATCTTCATCAGGAATGATGCCTGGGCATGTCTAGTCCAGTGGTATTTATAACCCCGTCATCCATCCCTCCTAATTAGAGGAGGACTAACCAGATTTCCCCTCTCACACCTTGCTTACAATCAAATTCCAGTTGTTACTTAGAGTGAGACCTTTTGTCTTTGTTAAAATTCTTTTCCTCTTGTTATATTCCAGTGGTTTCCTTTCCCAAGTAGTCCCAAAAGCCGTTGGTGCCGCACAGTCATTTGTCCCATCAAAGTCAACCCTATGGCCACTGCGAATGCAGTGTTCTATTACTGCAGATTTTTTCAGATAACCCAAACAGACACACCTCCTGTGCTCCTTAATGAGGGTTTCCACCATGCATTCTGTCTGGCTAATATATGCTGCTCTGCATTCACAGGGAATTCTGTTAACACCAGCTGACCCAAATCCCAGGTCATCTTTGACCTGCATAAGTAGTTGAAGACTTTACATAACAAGGCTAAATTTCTGCCAGCTAATTATTACACTTTGTATAAACCTGCACACACTATTCACAAACATTAAGAGTTCTCACTATCAAAGATATTTCACTCAAATGTTGAATACTGAAACTTAACATACATGGAAATGTACCTTATTACACTAGGGCCGTCTCAGTGGCCAAGCAGGGCCAATAGGCTAATTGGGAGAGCCTGGAAAAGAGGAAACTCAGCTGGCATGAACATCTGGGAGATGGAGGAATCTCATCAGAGCCACGTATGACCTTCTACCCACACCCCAGAACCTGAACCAGTAGTGGGGAGAAGACCCCGCTTGCTCTCTTTGTCAAGCACCTGGATCACTAAGGCACATTTTAACAGGATGCACTACGAGCTTCAGCCAACTTCTCAGACAGTTGGCATCAATCTTGGAACAGAGGTGAATCACCACAAATGTTCTCCCACAAACTTCGGCAAGAAGTATTCACATCACAGGATTTGTACCAGCAGGCCAACCTCCAAAGCACCATATAACATCAAAAGATGTAAGCATTCTGCAGGTTGCTTGGGATTGGAAAATGGACGTGGACTTGGAAAAAAAAAGCTTGCGTTTCCCCCAGACATTGCGGCTATAACACTCCGGCCAGACATGGTCCTGTGGTCCACAACAGCCAAGTTGGCATATGTTGTGGAATTGACAGTACCATGGGAAGATGGTTTTGAAGACGCTTATGAGAGGAAAAAGACCAAGTACTCTGAACTGGCAACTGAAGCTGCCCAGAACGGCTGGAAGACCAAGATTTTCCCTGTAGAAGTGGGATACAGCGGATTCGTGGCTACATCTACGACCAGTCTATTGGTGAATATGGGGGTGAGGGGTTATTCATTCCAACAAGCAATCAAGTCCTTGTCAAACGCAGCAGAAGAAAGCAGTAATTGGATTTGGATTAAAAGGAAAGACAACAACTGGGCTACAAGATGAAGACAGGAGGGTATGGAACTGAGAGGGGGGGGGTGTATCTGGGACGCCAGGTAGCACCGTTGAGCCCTCTGGAGACGTCGTGGGCTTCTCAACAAAATGTTAAAGGAGGGTGCCCACCTGATGACCCCGATGAGGTACCTACCCTCCTTGTCACCACTCCAAGCCCACTGCCAACATCGAGAGTGCCGACTTATCATAGGGACTGAAAAATCAAGTCCTATTAGCTCTACTGATGTGTCCATGTGTATCTATATTAACACTAAAAAATTACAGGTCTTTTCTAAATGACACTGGATTTTTCATTCTTATGATAAGCAATTCTCTGAAGAAGCCAAAGGATAATGCCTTATTTCTCCAAGTCATTCTTCCATCTCCACCCCACCACACTATCCACTCTTTAACCTATAATTCTAAAACTATGCCCCATCCCCTTTCATGAATTTCAAGTAACAAAAATATCAAAAATCACTTTTTGTGGCTGTGGCAGTAAAACTACTAAAAATCAGGAGGGAAAGTGTTTAAAGATACTACAATAATCAATGGTTGAAACAAATCTAGTCATCAAAAATTACAGTCAAACTTAAATAAAACATTATTCCATTGTTTGCAAATCCTGATGGTTTGATATCTGATACACTGAGCCCTAGCTCCCACAGTCCCTTCACACTCACTGACTTTACTGGAGAATTATTATACAACTATGTAATATCTAAAAAAAACTAATTAAGTGGATGAAGTACAAATAGTAATTACATCCAAGAGCCCAGAAAGTCTGCCAGTCTGGCACCAAAATCCTTTGTGCCAAATTAATGGAGTTTTAATGCATAAAACTCCTGTATAATGTAAGGATTACATTGTCAAAAAAAAAGCAAAGGTACAAAAATGCTTTTTTGAATTTATTTAAATAAAATGAAAGATGAACAAATTCTATTTACATGATTCCAGCTTGAACCTTCTCAAAAGGTCAAATACCTAAATGTTTGGCAAATGCCTTTATGCTCAAAAGCTCCAATCGGGTTTGTACATTCAATTATTAATAACTAGCTTTTCTATGCTGAATAGAAAGATAGTCCAGACAAACATCAATTCAGACATGACTCTTTTCCAAGAAATTCACTGCCAAGAACCAGATGTGAATGGAGACACTGAAACGCTTACATTGGTTGCTACTAAATCTCTAGAGTTCTGATCAAAAAAACAAAACTATTTTTCATAAAACAAATATTTCAATAGAACAGTTACAGCTCCCATTTTACAGTAAAGCATATTATAGGCTTATTGCAAACTTATAAAACAGATAAACATTAATTTTGTAAGGCAGACACTGAAAGGGGGAAACCTTCCAGAAATCCCTCGATCCATTACCGTATCTGGAATTGAACAGACTTTTTTTTTCATGAACACATAAGCACTATAGCCCAATAAGATTGACTAAATGGATTCTCCAGGCTAAAGTGCGAAAAATTACTACCCAACTGAGACCTTGACATAGCAGAGCAAAGATCCTGATACAAAGCTAAGTTAGTTTGCACATACAGTGCCTTGAAAAATTATTCAGCCCCCAAAACTACTTTCACATTTTACTGTCTCATTTTGTAAATTTAAAATATATTGAATTAGGATTTTTGAGTTAATCTGTAAAACATTGTCCATCAGGTCAAATCAAAAGAAATATTCCAAAAAACTGTCAACAATTTACTAAAAACATTTTGAGGCTGAAAATCAATTCATTCCCTTGTAATTACTACACTATCATTCCTCAGGTGCGACATACTTTATTACCTTATCAACTCACCCAATTTGTTATGATCTACTTCTGGGGTGCCTTGGGAACAGTGATCTCATGCAGTACAGCTCAATGGATATAGTTAAGTACTCCTGTTTCAGCCTGACACAGCTGAGAATCAAGTGCTTCCAAGGTCAGTACAGTCAATAAAGATGTCTTAATGCAATTGAATAAACGATCGCTGCTTAAAACCGACGGAAACAATGCTGAATGTGGCCGTACTTCTTGCTGGACTCCTCATAGGAAACGTAACTGCAGGTCAGGGATACAGGTGCATTTAAGAAAATGGGGTTTTAGACTCCCAATACTGACTATCTTGCAGGCAAATGTAGAGTTTTGAGTAAATAAAATCAAAGACCTCAAAGCCAGGGTGCTGTATCAGAGGGACATTAGGACAGCGTGCATCCTTTGTTTCATGGAATCCTGGTTAACCCCTTCCGTATCAACCAGAAGATCACAATCTGTGCGGATTGGCGATATCTCTTCCTCGCTGACGATCAACAGCAGTTCGTACTGCTTGGCCTGCTGCTCTACTCCCTCTATACCCATGACTGTTTGGCTAGGTATATCTCAAAAGCCATCTATAAATTTGTGATGATACAACCATTGTTGGTAGAATCTCAGATGGAGATGAGAGGGCACATAGGAGCGATATACACCAGCTAGTGGAGTGGTGTCGCAGCAACAAGCTTGCACTCAGTGTCAATAAGACGAAAGAGCTGATTGTGGACTTTAGGAAGGGCAAAATGAGGGAACACGAACCAATCCTCAAAGGGATCAGAAGTGGAGAGAGAGCGAGTAATTTCAAGTTCCTGGGTGTCAAGATCTCTGAGGATCTAACCTGGTCCCAACATATCATCGCAGCTATAAAGAAGGCAAGACAGCAGCTACATTTCGTTAAGAGTTTGAAGAGATTTGGTTTGTCAACTAAAACACTCAAAAAATTCTACAGACATTCTGTGAAGAGCATTCTGACAGGTTGCATTACTGTCTGGTATTGGGGTGGTGGTGGTGAGGGGCTACTGCACAGAACTAAGAAGCTGCACAAAGTAGTAGAATTATCGAACTCTATCTGGGGTACTAGCCTCCGTAGTATCCAAGACACCTTCAAGAAGCGGTGCCTCAGAAAGGCAATGTCCATTATTAAGGACCGCATCACCCAGGACATGCCTTCTTCTCATTGTTACTGTCAGGAAGGAGGTACAGAAGTCTGAAGGCACACACTCAGTGATTCAGGAACAACTGCTTTCCCTCTGCCATCTGATTCCTAAATGGATATTGAACCCATAAACACTACCTCACTTTTTAAAAATATATATATTTATGATTTGCAATTTTTAATCTATTATTTATTTAGTGTAATACATTTACTTATCAATTTTCTTTTTTTTCTTTCTATGTTATATATTGCATTGTACTGCTGCCGCTAAGTTAACAAATTTCATAACATATGCCGGTGATAATAAACATGTTTCTGATTCTGGTGATGTAGAAAATTAGAGGATCACCTGTTTTCAATGAATTCATAAGAATAAATACCCCTCTCTCTGCAAGATCCAACAGTATAGTAGACTTTCAAACCAGATCAAACCAAAACCAGACTCAAGACTCTATGAAATAATAACAGAGAAACAGAAATCCAGGGAAGAGTACAAGACCATCTCAAAGGCACTGAACATACCTTGGAGCTCAGTGCAGTCCACCATCCTTCTAAAAACTTAGTCAATGAAGAATGGCACTTGTAAGAGAGGCCACTGTGATGCCAACAAGATGCAGAAGTCAGCGGCTACAAATGGGGATGAAGTTTGTAGCTCCAGAATCTGCTTATGGAAGAGCGGCAAGAAAGAAACCCTGGCCAGTAAAGACAATACAAAGCATCACTTAGACGATACTGTAAAGATGTAAGACTAAATGGAACTTGTTGGCCTCAGTCCAAAGCAATACGTATGGTGTAAATCTAATACTGCGCATCAGCCAGCTAACACTATCCCTACTGTAAAGTCTGGTGGTGGCAGCATCGTGCTTTGGAGATGCTTTTCAGCTACACGGCCTGGAAATCTGGTCAGGACTGACGGAAAGATGAATGCTGCTAAACACAGAGAGATCCTGGATAAAAAGCTACTAGCCTTTGCCAGAAAGCTTAAGCTGGGGAAGAAGTTCATCTTTCAGCAGGACAATGAGCACACTGCCAGTGCAACCACGGAGTGACTTCCAATGCAGAAAATTAATGCCCCTGAGTGCCCCAGTCAGAGTCCTGACCTTAATCCAATCGAATACCTCTGTCAAGACCTCAAGAATGCTGTCTACCAACACTCCCCAACTAACTTGGTACAGCTTGAGCAATTTTGCAAGGAGCAATTGGCAAATTTTGCTCAATCACATAATGCAAAGCTAATAGAGGTTTATCCAAAAAGACTAGCTGCAAGAGATGGTTCAGCTAACTACTGAGCAAAGGAGGATGGATACTTTTGACATTACAGTTTTTGATTTTTTTTAAGTTTTTCCTGCTTTACATTTTTGCTTATGTTTTGGTCTCTACTGTGAAAAAAGGAGCAAGTGATTCGCAAATAAAAATTCTCAGTTAAATTGATCCCTGGCTAAAGGCTGAATGTTTTTAAAAGGTACTGTATATGTGAATTTG
This sequence comes from Mobula birostris, assembly GCF_030028105.1. Taxonomy (NCBI): domain Eukaryota; kingdom Metazoa; phylum Chordata; class Chondrichthyes; order Myliobatiformes; family Myliobatidae; genus Mobula; species Mobula birostris. The sequence continues at coordinate 9,814,258 of NC_092399.1, forward strand.
GTAAATTTTAGAATGGAAAGAGACGGGGCAGGGGAGGGGACAGAATTATTCCACATCTACATGATGCCAAACTATGCCAAAACAACTGGGATAAAATTTTTTAAAAATGCACCGGCCAATACAGTGGAGTCAGGTAATTGGGACACATTGGGACCAGTACATCTTGGCCCAATTAAGTTGCTGCCCCAAATTAGCCAAAGTATCATGGAAATAGTTAAGGAATAAAAAGACACTACTGTTTAACTGAGTAACAAATTAAGAACTTAATTGAAATACAGAACAAATCAGACCACCAATACTGTTACAGTACTATAAAACTCCAAATCTCATTTCATTATGACATTCAAGATTATTGTCAGTACCTTCAAGTTCTTCGTAGTTCCTAACGTGTTAAAGTAGTGAAATCATTTCACTTCAACACCCAGCTGTCTCTGGCATTTCCATGCCTCAATGCTCGAGTCAACAGTGAGCAAAACGGTAATGAATTTTCTTATTGCTTATTTCTCGCCAACTATCAGTGACAAAAATCACTGTTCTTTGAACAGAAACATGCAACTGATGCTATTGAAAAACTGTTTGGCAACAGTCTCGTCCCAATCAAGCAGCATACTGTCCCAAATAAACAAAGTGAATGCCAGCTATCTCCTCAATTAGTTCTTGTTCTCTAAGAGTTGTCCCAAATAAGCAGCTGCCCCTATTAACTGATGGCCCAATGAACCGGAATCCACTGTACATCTGAAAGTACAAATGTGTTTTTGTTCCAGTTCATAGTGAGTACAAGGATTTTACAATCACATTGTTATATTGAAATCTTAATAGTGATCTTGCACTTAAAACACACTAAACACACTGGAATTCAGCTGTTAGAGACACATCTGATTCTTCAGCGCATGTTCAATTACCAAGAAAACAAATGGGACAAATATTGAGTGTGTCTGTATTTGATCAGCACAAATCAAGCTGTGAGTTAATCTATTGAGGATATGAAGCAACTGTCAAAGTTATAGAAAATCCTTTCACGTTCCTCAAAGACTCTTGTGATCCTTTGCAGCATATAGACAGGAGACACGGTACAATAGAGGAAAAAGACAGTTTATCGCTGGAGTGCTAAATTTCTCCAAAACAGATCCACAAATCCAACCTGTGGGATATCTATGCCCAGACTGTCTTGGCATACCATCCACTCTCTCCCCACTCACCACCCACTCTCTCCCCACTCCACCAATAAATATATTACCCCAACTTTGCATAGCCAGATCCAGAAATGACTTGACAACTAACTGGACTGGCTTCCAGCTACTAAAATAGTCAAATGTAATGACTCTAGACACCCAAGTTAAGAAAACCTTATAACATTGCCAAGATACCTTAAATTGATAAAAACAAAGATGGCAGACTGAGTGTTATGATAGTAAAGTTTCTGTAACACAGAAAGAGTACTATAAGTAACTATAGGAGCCCTTAGAGGCAGGAGGCAAAAGAAATTCTGACATTTGGTTGACATACAAACCAAGAATTTAGCAACCATTTCCACAGTAGAAAACACAAAGTACGCCAAAAATTGCTTGAAATATTGGAAATATAAAAGATTAAAGGCTGGTAAGTCCCCAAGATCATGGCAAAAACTCAAACATGTCCTTTCAGTGCCTGCAAAAATGCTCCTGGCATTAGTTGTCTCCAGAGGCATAATGGACAATCAGTGCTATGTATCAAGGCCAAGAGAAACAAAGAAACTGTCAACTGCTACAATACAAGAGTTTTTTCTGACTTCACTGAAATCGCTGACTTAGTCAGTCAAAATGGACTGTAGAGTATCCTTCCCAAAATTGGCTTTCCACATCCATCTAACATCTGCTACATGATAGCATTACTATGACTGTGTGACTAAGCACAGCTCCAATGTCATAATTAAGTTTGCTTATGACCCCACTATCGTTGACCAAATCAAAGGTGGTGACGAATCAGCATAAAGAGGGAGACTGAAAATCTTCATGAGTGATGCCACAACAACAACCTCTTACTTAATGTCAGCAAGACCAAGGAACAGATTATTGACTTCAGGAAGAGGAAACAGGAAATCAATGAGCCAGTCCTCATTTGGAGATCAAATGTGGAGAAGGTCCGCGCCTTCAAGTTCTTCAGTGTTATCATTTCAGTGGCCCTGTCCTGGACCCAGCATGCAAGTGCAATTAATGAATAAAGCACGACAGTGCCTCTACTTCCTTAGAAGTTTACTAGGATTCAGCATGATATGCAAAACTTTGACAAACATCTATCGATGTGTGGTGGAGTGTATACTGACTGGCTGTATCACAGTATGGTATGGAAACACCAATGCCCTTGAACGGAAAATCCTACAAAAAGTAGTGGATACAGTCCAGTTAATCATGGGTGGAGCACTCCCCACCATTGAGCACATTTACATGAAACATTGTCGCAGGAAAGCAGTATCCCTTAACAGTAACCACTCCCCCCCCCCACCCCCAACCACCCAGGTCATGTTCTCTTCTCTCTGCTGCCATCAGGAAGCACAGAAACCTCAGGGTTCACACCACCAGGTTCACTACCTCTCAACCATCAGGCTCTTGAACCAGTAGGGATAACTTCACTCAACTTCACTGATCTGTTCCCACAACTTATGGATTCACTTTCATGGATTTTTCCTCTCCTCAAAATTTATTGCATATTCATTATTCTTTTTCTCTTTTGGATTTACACAGTCTGTCGTCTTTTGCACACTGGTTGTCTGCCCTGTTGGGTGCAGTCTTTCATTGATTCTATTATGGTTATTGGATTTACTGAATATGCCCGCAAAAAAACAAAACTCAGGATTATATATGGTGACTTAAATACTTTGAAAATAAATTTACTTTAAACTTTGAAGCTACCGCGTGGGTCAATTGGTGCGCAAGAGATCGATGCTCAGTGCATATCGCTCAATATCAAATATTTTTTCCTCTACCTTTCTCACTGCCACACTGCATTTCACCTCAAAAAACTACCTTCTTCAGGAGAATCAATCCGCAAAACTGGAAAACCATCAAAATGACCACTTCCATTCCACAACCCAGGTTTAAACAGTCAAGAATTGTAGAACACAAATTATGGTTGTGTATATTCACATCCAAAGGCCAAAAAATAAAGTGGGGGAATAATTAGTTTGGAAAATACTATCCAGCTGAGTCCCATGCTGGGCCTTTGAGTACTCACAATCAACATTAGAAAGTTAGATGAAGAAACATGTATCCAAGTTTACCAAGAATGCAAAAGCATGATGGGGAGATGAAATGTGAAGAGCTGGTGGACAGCCACAATTGAATTCTCTACTCTAGAGAACCGCAAATGCTGAATTGATGCACATAATATACACAGAAATAGAAATGGAGATCAAGAGGTGCAGGAACACAAACTTGCGATATAGAATCCGAATGGCAATGAATGGATAGAATGACTCTCTGACTTCAATATTACTAATTAATATTTTTTAGAGAGTATAGCCACAGTCAAGCTTGTAAATGGATACTTGCTTGTAAATGTACACCTGAACAACTCTGACAGTAGAACAGTGCAATAGATCAGCAGCAAGAAATACTGCATATAAAAGGGTGGAGGTAAAGGAGGCTGAAGACCCACACTCAACAATTTACAATCATTTTGTGTCTTTGCCCTGCAAAGATCATTGTTTAAAAAAAAGCCATATAAGACAGTGATAATAAACCTGATTCTGAAAAGCTAGACATGTATCGAGATGCAAACATCAAAAATGAGCCCTGTAACATTTATGACTGCAATAAACTACCTAATGAAGCCAGATAAGAAGGAACTGATGAAGCAAAGTGGATCATTTAATACATTTTTATAATCTGCAGAAGACTGAGGGCTATAATTATTGATATAGCAGCAGGATTAGCTGATAATGATGCAGAAACAGCAATTTATCCCATTGGAAAACCAGGGATTACTCATGAACATCATTAACAAGTGAATGTTTAAATCATGTCACCACAACATGCTAAAATGGTTCAAACTAACCATTGACCAATGCAATGTACTTAATCTTTACAGGAGCTCCAAGTTCTAGCTGAGAGACTTCAACCCAACAAATCACAACTATACATAATAAGAACAGAAAATAATGGAGATACTCAGAAAATTAAGTAATGTGTGAAACAAGAAACAGTTAACATTTCAGGGCAATGACCCCTCCTTAAATGCAAACTGAACCACGGAGTATCCTCGGCTCTGTGTTTTTTGATTGCCAACTATCGCTTATTCATGACATGCATGTCAGTTTTTGGCGAGGTAGATATTCTGGAAAAGCATGCAGAGTCACGTTACGTGGTGGTGTGCAGCGCAGCTCAGTAACCAGGATGAGTTGCTATGTATATAGTTGGCATGATCAAGATTGACTACTTAAAGCAATAGTTCCATCAGATATGGAAAGAAAAATTAAAGATTTTAGTATTAAGTCAAAGAAAACCTTTACATCCGATCTCCTAAATAGATTCTGCCATATTAATGAAGCTATCCCATTAGCCTACAATTAATGGTCAAGGTTAAATTGCCACAACTGAAGCTATACCCAAGAAATTTTTTTAAAAATCAGTATAGATGGATTTGCTAAAGTAATGGATAATTACTGGTTTTGACTTAATTCTTGGCAGACTAAAAGAATGAATACTTAAATTAGGTATCAGTCAAGTATCAATCAGACTGCAAAAGTACAATTAAAAATGTGCCAGACAGCTGGGATGCAAGATCAAGCTTTCATGGTTGTGAAGCTTATTCTACAACTTTCACCAATTGAAAGAGCTTGACAATTTTCACCTGCGGGATTTTTCACATATCAAGCGACAACACAAAACAATTTTTAATTTATTTAGAGATACAACATGGAACAGGCCACTCAGCAACCCTCGATTTAACCCGAGCCTAATCAAGGGATAGTTTACAATGATTAATTAACCGATACATCTTTGGACTGTGGGAGGAAACTGAAGCACCGCACAAACTCCTTATGGAGGACACTAGAATTGAACTCCCAACTCTGATGCCCCAAGCTGGAATAGCTTTGCGCTAACCACTACGCTACCGTGGCATCAGATACAACATGACAAAGTGTGGACCAATAGCAAAAACTAGAGAGAAAAGAGCACAACCTACACCTCATGAATAGAGATGACATTTATGATCAAATTTTGTATAAGTTACAAGATTTGCGTATTAGACAAATCTTGCACTGAGAATGTGCAATGCAATATAATCACAAAAGATATACTTACAGCAGAGCAACACATTTTAATATTCACCAGTTTCAAATACTGCCAATATACAGTCAATTGAATGAAAAAAAATTGACTTAAAGAGGATCAACTCCAGATTTTCAACTCAAATGTTTGGCCAATATTTGATGGATTTAACAGTCATGAGTCAGTCATTAAAAAATAAACTCAAATTTATCTTCGCAATCTAAAAGGATTACATTGCAGAGTTATTTTAGAATATCAAAGAGGAAACAGTAATGAACACAGAAAAGCTGGGGCACATTTCATCTGCTGTAGTACAGAACAAATGTAGAATGCAACAATAGAATTTCTTGAAAACCAATTTCAAAGGGAACATTTATCTCACTTTTAAAGAAAATTTTGAAGCGCATTTTGAAACAGATTTCAGTTTATTTGGATGCTCACAGAAGCTAATTAGGTAATAGATGTTTGTAAATATAAAACTGTTATGTCTTTGAAGATCCAGATTGTTTGCATTAAAAAAAGATCAAGGAACATGACAAGGGTTCATTTGTATGGAAACAAAGTCAAGAAAAGCTTTAAGCTTCAAGAGCAGCAAAGTCAGCTAATAATATTTCGTTTCAATTAGCTTCTCAAATTACAACCACAATGAAATATTAATAAGCCCACCTTGCAGCTGTAAAAATTTGTAGCTTCTGCAGTAATCCCTTTTAAGTAGTTTTTAAATACATTGCAAATCTTCTTCTTTAGGCAATCCCTCAAGGTCAAAGATAACTTACTCTGGGCTCCAATTTTGTGGGTTACGAGGTCAATGTGGGAACTACAGGATCTTCCACAGACGAAACAAGCTATGCTCAACACGGCAGACAGAGGGCTGGGTGTTTGGAAAGTGCTCTAACATTCTTTTTAATTCTCTGGGTACTCCTAATGTATGGCCTCAAAGTTCTGAATACTATCCCAAATGCTGATTCCTAACTTTGATCAAGCATGGGCCAGCCAGAGATCTCCACTGGCATTGTTGTATTTCTTTATGAAGATTTCTTATGAGCACATCACTGAATCTTTTCCTCCATCCACCTGATGCTACTTTTTTTGAGCTATCATGGGAATATATTTTAGAAATTGGATGCCTGGAATGAGAATAACTTGGCCTATCCTTTGTAGCTGATGAAGTGTAACAAATGCACATCGACCTGGAAGGGATATTAGTTAATTTCTCCTTCTAGTAACTTGAGGATTCTGTTAATAGTATGTTTTGAGATACTTGCTGCAGGTGGTCTCAAAAGCACATTTTGAAGGGTAGAATCAATGCTGCTTGGTAGGTCAACTTTTGGGTTAGGTCTGAGTTGTTTAGTTTCAGATATCCTCTACCTCAAATAAACCAGAAATCTGCACTGGCATATTGAGGGCAGTGGTAAAAGTTATCAGCATCTGCCTTTGCTGAGAGGTAGGTCCTGAGGTCTCACATTAATCCAATATTATCCTAAGACAGTGTGGCACAGCAGTGGCAGATTGGTAGAAGACAACAATCATAAGATGTTGAATTTCAGGGCTGCAAAGATGATCTACTCAGTGGCCACTTTTTAGGTACCTCCTGGGCCAAATAAAATGGCCATTGAGTGTATGTTTGTGGCCTCCCGCTGCTGTCGCCCATCCACTTCAAGGTTCGACATGTTGTGCATTCAGAGATGTTTTACTGCACACCACTGCTGTAATGCATGGTTATTTAAGTCACTGTCACCTTCCTCTTGGCTTGAACCAGTCTGGCCTTTCTCCTCTGACCTCTCTCATTAACAAGGCATTCTTGCCCACAAAACTGCAACTCACTAGATACTTTTCATTGTTCACACTATTTTCTGTAGACTCTACAGACCGCTGTTCGTGAAAATCCCAGATCAGCAGTTTGAGATCTCAAATCACCCTGACATCAACAATCATTCCACAGTCAAAGTCACTCAGATCACATTTCTTCCCCATTCTACTGTTTGGTCTGAAGAACAACTAAACCTCCTGGCTATGTCTACATACCTTTATGCGTTGAATTGCTACCACATGATTAGCTGATTAACCATTTGCATTAACAAGGTATACAGGTGTACCTAATCAAATAGCCACTGAGTATATATTTACATTCTCTGGGCTATGAAAAGGGGCACAGATAGGGGGAAAAATTAATCAATGATAACTAACAAGGCAAACAGTGAAGCAAACAGTTTCAAACTTACACTGTTGCTGCAGTTGGACTCCAACAGGTGAATGCCCAAGTCTACGTCACATTTGGACCTTGTAAATAATGAACAGATCTTGGGGGGGGGGGGGGGGGGGGGTCAGGTGACAGAACTTACTTTTCCTGCTTATATCTTTACAATGTTGATTTAGTTGCTAAAAGTTCTGTTTCTGAGCAATACCAAAATTCAGAATATTCAACGGAGAAGTTATTCAGCTTATAATAGTTATAAAACATTGATAGGCATTTAAGTAGCCCAAAAATTATCTGTGGCTCCCACATTTTTAGCCAAAACATGATGCAAGTTTGGATGGTTAACATCATGACTTCAGAAGTTGTCAGTGCAGCCAATACATCACAAAATAAAAAAATAGCTCATTCCTGCTGCCTTAAAAGGATTTGGTGGTGGCCAGACTGAGGATGTTACTGACCACCACTGTTGGCCACCAGTGGGATCAAACAGTAACATCAAACACCACAGCAAACTCTGTGTATCAGGTACAACTGGAGAATATTCCCCTTGATTTTAATTTGCTCAAATTCCTTGGTACCATAATTAATTGCTATTCTGATACTAAAGGGCAGTCACTTACTTCTCCTTTCAAATTAACCTCATCACATCACTCACCTTTATTGTCGCCACGAGAAGTAGCTTTCTGCAGCACAGTTCAAGGATAGAAACAACTAAACATAAATTTAATTAATGTAAATTATACATAACATATGTGTGCAAAAAATAAATGATGACAATAACACAAGATTGAGAGAGAGTGTCAAATATTTTTCGGTGGGTTCGAGAACCTGATGCAGTGGAGTAGGAGCTGTTGTTGACCCTTGATGTGTAGGTATACAGGTTCCTGTACCTCCTCCCCGATGGACCAATAAGAGGGCATGGCATGGACGATGAGGATCCCTGAAGATGGATGTCACCTTACTAAGGTAACACCTCCTGGATGGTGCGGGGGGGGAAAGAGCTGTACCTATGATGGAACTGGCCAAGTCCATCAGTCTCTGCAGTCTTTTGTACTGGAGTTTCCATACTCATCTGTGATATAACCAGTCAGAATGCTTTCCACTATACATCTGTAGAAGTCTGTCAAAGTTTTTGATGGAATGCCAAATCTCTGACACGTCTAATAGAGACATTGTCGAGCTCTGTTCATGGCTGCATCTATGTGCTAAGGTTATAGACTATGATGTATCAATGTGCCAAGTAGATAGGCTACGAGCTTCGAGGGGCTATTGCGCAGGATCAGAAAAAGCTGAATGATGTTTGCAAACTCAGCCAACTCCATCATGGACACTAACCTCCCTAACATCAAGGGCACCTCCAAAAGATAATCCTCAAAAAGGTGACATCCATCATTAAGGAACCTCATCACTCAGAACATGTTCTCTCCTTATTACCATCATAGAGGAGATACAGAAGCCTGAGACATACACTCAACTTTTTAAAACAGCTTCTTCCTCTCCGCCAACAGATTGCTGAACAGACAATGAACTAACTCATGAGCACTACCTCACTATTTTTGCTCTTTCTGTGCTACATATTTATTTTTAACATATATTTTATTATAATCTATAGCATTTTTTAGGTAATGCTCTGTACTGTTGCTTCAAAGCAACAAATTTCATGACATATCTGTGATAATAAACCTGATGCTGATTCTGAGCCCAGTATAGTTGTGTTATTTAAGGCTGTGAAACCTAAAAGGTCCAGGTGAAACCTAAACTGTGCACTACCAAGTTACTGTTAACTAAATGTCTTGCTGGATTATTGATACTTCTAAGTTTGTTGATTTGGAAGAAACCAAAATGTAGTTGTCCTGTTGAAGACCAAAGTTCAAAGTAAGTTTATTATCTTGTTTATTATCAAATTACATACTTGACACAATATACAACTGAGATTCATTTGCTACATCTTGTAATCCACTGAACCTGCCAACTGATTTGTTTGTTAATAAAAGAAAGTACCATTAACATGGATTTTTTTTTTTTTTTGCTGACATACATCTAATTTTCCCAACACTAGGGCACCTGGCCTGAAATACTTTGATTGACCATTAAGCATAAATAAATTATTTGAATTTACATAGTGAATAAATCAAAATCCAGCCTGTTGGCCAGAATTTTGTCATTCATTCCTTCATAACATTCACATTTATGACAGAATGCAAAAGCATTCCAAGCATGAAGTTCCACTGATTGAAATTCACTTCAGCACGACATTATAAAGTTAAAAGTTTCAACATATGTTTACATTGAAGTGCAGAAAGGCTAAATATCAACCAAATTCCAATAGTGCAATAATATGAAATCTGTGCCAGGTACAGGGAAAATGAAAATAACCTGTACTAGTGCTAAATGCACTGTTGCATCAGTTTCTTTCTCTACTTAAACCCTTTCGCTAACAGAACCAGGTATGTTTCATAGTAACATGGAATTTCAGAGATACAACTGTTAACTAACTCAAGCAATATCCACTCAGATTCGTTGCAATGAAAATAGTTAAATCAGAACTTTTCTATTAAAAAAGTGCAAACACCATTAGGTGAATTTACAAATTAATGCATACAACTGAGTTTCAATTTTAAAAGTAACTAAGTCTACATTACAACAATGAAGTAGATTCAAATTGCTGACCACTTTGTCATCGGTACAAAATTAGGAAGGTTTCAGAATCTGTTTATTGTCAAATCAACTTAGATTCAAGTATTATTTTGGCTAACTTCAGCTTTATCTACATGAAACACAATCGAAAGAAAGCAACATCCATCAGAGATCACCACCACCCAGGTTATGCTGTCTTCTCGCTACCACCATCCGGTAGAAGGTACAAGAGCCTCAGGACTTGCACCTCCAAGTTCAAGAACTGTTACTACCCTTCAACCATCAGGCTCTTTAATAAAAGGGGCTAACAACACTCACTTACCCCATCTTTGAAATGTTCCCACAACCAATGATCTCACTTTAAGAATCTCATGTTCTTGTTATTTATTGTTGTTTATTTAGATTTGCATTTACACAGTTTGTTGTCTTCTGCACTCTGGTTTATCTTTCATTGATCCCGTTGCAGTTACTATAGTCATAGTAGTCATACTTTATTGATCCCAGGGGAAATTGGTTTTTGTTACAGTTGCACCATAAATAATAAATAGTAATAGAACCATAAATAGTTAAATAGTAATACTGTAAATTATGCCAGTAAATTATGAAATAAATCCAGGACCAGCCTATCGGCTCAGGGTGTCTGACCCTCCAAGGGAGGAGTTGTAAAGTTTGATGGCCACAGGCAGGAATGACTTCCTATGACGCACTGTGCTGCATCTCGGAGGAATGAGTCTCTGGCTGAATGTACTCCTGTGCCCACCCAGTACATTACGTAGTGGATGGGAAACATTGACCAAGATGGCATGTAACTTGGACAGCATCCTCTTTTCAGACACCACGTCAGAGAGTCCAGTTCCATCCCTACAACATCACTGGCCTTACGAATGAGTTTGTTGATCCTGTTGGTGTCTGCTACCCTCAGCCTGCTGCCCCAGCACACAACAGCGAACATGATAGCACTGGCCACCACAGACTCATAGAACATCCTCAGCTTTGTCCGGCAGATGTTAAAGGACCTCAGTCTCCTCAGGAAATAGAGACGGCTCTGACCCTTCTTGTAGACAGCCTCAGTGTTCTTTGACCAGTCCAGTTTATTGTCAATTCATATCCCCAGGTATTTGTAATCCTCCACCATGTCCACACTGACCCCCTGGATGGAAACAGGGGTCACCTGTACCTTAAGCTCTCCTCAGGTCTACCACCAGCTCCTTAGTCTTTTTTACATTAAGCTGCAGATAATTCTGCTCACACCATGTGACAAAGTTTCCTACCGTAGACCTATACTCAACCTCATCTCCCTTGCCGATGCATCCAACTATGGCAGAGTCATCCGAAAACTTCTGAAGATGACAAGACTCTGTGCAGTAGTTGAAGTCCGAGGTGTAAATGGTGAAGAGAAAGGGAGACAAGACAGTCCCCTGTGGAGCCCCAGTGCTGCTGATCACTCTGTCGGACACACAGTGTTGCAAGCTCTATTCTATAGATTTGCTGAGTATGCCCACAGGGAAATGAATCCCAGGGTTGTATATGGTGACGTACACGTACTTTGACTTCCATCTTTATTACAAATACCCATTTTAAACAACTTACTCAAGAACTTGTAGATTAATCTCATTAATGATGCTCATTGCAAACACACTTGGAAGAACGCAAACAATGTTTAGACAATTACATGCTACAGGCATCACGCAGGTATTTGAGTCTAACTTGCAACCAATCTCTCGATTCAGTATGATCCAGAAGAACCACTTCATCATAGTCAAGTCAGAATCACTGGGGTTCCCAAAAGAACTACCATCCACATCAAAGTTCAATCCAGCCCACAGCTGAAATTCAGTGCCGCAAGGACTCAATGACTTGATATGCAACTGGAGCAGAATTTTTTTATTTCTTTACTGAGATACAGTGCAGAATAAACCCTTCAAAGCGGACTGCCCAGCAAACCTCAACTTAACCCTAGCCAAATCACAGGACTATTCACAATGACCAACTAACCCCTACTAACCAGCATGACTTTGGACTATGGGAAGAAACTGGAGCACCCAGAGGAAACCCACGCAGTCACAGGGAGAACAAACAAACTCTTTACAGTCAGCAGAGGGAACTCAGGCAGGTATGATAGAACAAGATAGTTTCTCTGCTAGTAGTTTGAGATGACACCTTTGATCCCATTTGTAGAATGCTAGTGATTCAGTGGACTGGACCAGCACTCACAGAAAGGATACGTAAATTTTCATCATTTCGGATCTCCCCCTCCCCCTTTCAAATCTCTTACTAGCTCTTCTTTCAGTTAGTCCTGACGAAGGGTCTCAGCCCAAAACGTCGACTGTACCTCTTCCTAGAGATGCTGCCTGGCCTGCTGCGTTCACCAGCAACTTTTATGTGTGTTGCTTGAAATTCCAGCATCTGCAGATTTCCTCGTGTTTGTGCAGATTTTCCACTTCTAACATAAACCACTTTGAACTTTATTAAACTACAGGTCAAAATTTCGTGTTATTTTCAGCACTGAAGTGGGCCACTGTAAGACTAACTATAGCGGTCCAATTTCTGTATCAATACTTCGCTGCAGTTTCTACTGACACAAAGTAAAATTTGTTTCTTAGGGAGCAATTTTTTCTTCTTGGATTATCAAGTTACTAACTCATACCTTCAACAACTACATAACTCTTACCAAAGACTTGGGAAAGTTATTAACAAAGACTGTAAGTTGTGTATGGTAAATATCAAAGCACAGGAAACACAATTAAAAGTTATCAGCTGAAGGTGTATCCTTCTGTTGGCAACAGCTCCTCAAGCCTTACTCAACAAGTGCAAATTAGTTTCAAAGAAATGAAATTTTGCTTAGCTTCAAGCTAGAAATCGCTTGCGAGGGAAAAGGATGCCTTTTCAAGTCTCAGTCGCAAGGTTTTCTTTAGGTTAACAACCCAGTACAACATGCTGACAGTGTTACACTTCCAAAGCTACAATCTTTCCAATGAGGTATTTACCAAGTAGCCCTCAGCCCTATCAACGGAACACAGAAAATAAAGCTAACAGTACTAATACAAGCACAGCAGTTCTGATCGTCAGCCCAGCATTTCTCTTTCAAATAATTTAAAATAAACAAATATTATCTAGTTATTTACTTAATGCCATTTGGCATTGGTGGGGGAGAGGGAAGGATGCAAGTTGCGGACAAATTGGTTTCCAAGATTCTGTATATTATAACACTGGCAATGTTTAAAGAGTGCTTGATTGGATTTGAATTATTCAAAGTCCAATCATGCTCTCATTGAGCATTATATGTCAACCAGTTATGAAAGTGTTTCGTTTAAACAATACACAAAAGTAAAGAAACTAGAGTCTCAATTCATGCAAAATGGCACTAACTTAGATTTCACAAGACACCTGTATAACAACAAGATACTATGTTTTGGTCAACTTACTATGACAATTAGCAAGATTTAGCTTTAATCATAATTTAATTTTAACCAAGAGTCGACATAGACCAAATTTATTGATACACTTTCTACTTCTCATCCTCACGAAAGGAAAATAAAAGAACAAATTCCAAAAAAGCGAAAACAAAATTCTTCTGCAAACAAAAGATTACAACTCCATATCGTAATTAACAGCACTGACAAATGTAAACAATGGCACATTCTGCATCTTCAATTATGTGTAAAGCTATGAGGATGATAACTAAACTTAGTACTGGGGAAAGTGAGAACATAACAAAAAGCTGGTGATAAAGAACAAACAGAAAGGAAATAATTTCATGCTAATGAAGAACACATTCCTTCGCTTCCTTTCTTAAATTCTTTGTTATGCCCTTATTGGGTAGAATTATTCCCAAAAATGGAGAAACGTTGAATATATCCCCAAGTAATTTCCAAAACCAAAATTATCTGAATATAAATAACATTGTTTGAGAATATTCAAAAATCAGCGCAGTAGTGTCCGGCAGTAACTTTGCCTGACGCCCTGGCAGGCTAAAAAGCACCTCATGACAGCTCTCCCTGAAGTATCTCACAGCCCCACTCTGCTTTCATTATAATGTCATTAGAAACAGTGACACTCAATTCACTTTGCCGAGTGTTATTTTTTAATATAACCAAAACATTTTATTTATTTAATTAAAGACGCTTCCAGAAACTTCGCAAGACCTTGCTTTCCATACCACTAACCACCCCGCACACTTTCCCCTTACGCGAGCCCCAGGCTTCTCTGCGGCCTAGGCCAACCAGAAACACACCCAGCCAGCCCCCCTAAGGCACTTTCCACCCGAGCCGGATCAAATGATTTATTTACATTATATAAACAGTGCTCGGCGTGTTGCATTTTGTTTGTACCTGCCATATATCCCCTCGGTGATCCTGTTCCGTTTTAACGGCCTCCTGATCTTGCTGCAATCAGCATTGCGCCTCTTCATTGTCCTTCGCTGCCTTTCCCTTCTTCAAATTCTGTTTCCTCCTTTTTTAAATATAATTTTACACAAAAAACGGTGAGAATTAATTTGAGACCATTTAAAATTGTGGAAATATTATTTTTCTCCTCTCCCTCCGTTTTTCCTCTTCTTCTTTCAAACAAAGAATTAAATCAAATGAAACCAACCCCTCTCGGTTCAAACCAATATTTTCTCTGTCTTTGGGCTCCAGGCTGGCCGAGGGGCGGGACCCGCTGCGCTGGTCTACCTTAAACACCGCGATTAACTCCGCCGGCAGCCCAATAACGCTGCGGCTTCTATGATTGCCATGCCCAGTCACCTATAAAAGCCGGAGACTCCCGCAGCAGGTAGATGTCCATCATGCGGGATGACCCAATAGAGGGAGGTAAAGGGCGGACACTTTGGGACGTCAAGCTAGGGCCGAGATATCACGCAAGCGTGCTGGTTGCAAAGGGACCGTATCAGCTTAATAGGCATGATTGGCTCCCGTTCTGTGCAATCGTTGCCCAGAGTTCGGTTCTTATCGGTGCCAATCATCACCGCGGAACCAATAAACAACAAGCAGAGGCGGGAGGAATAAATTTGGTTTGGTTGAGGCTTATTAGGGCGGTGCATTGACTTGTAAGCATGCATAGGCTTCCACGTACGCAGGTTGTACGTTAAGTCGTAGGCCAGGGTTCTGACATTAAACAAGTGTCCTTTCTCTCATTGAGTAAGAACAATTTGCTGCACAGAAATAGTTTAATACCCTGACATATTACATCACCACCTGAACCAAAAGTGGCTTCCTCGGTTGAACAAATATGCATGCAAGACTCTGTACAGAAATCATTTAGAAAACTATTTCATGGTGCAAACTGTTGGATGTTCTTATAATATTTAGGTTATAAGTAGTTTAGGGTTTTTTTTAACACGATGTCATTGTAGAATGCTCATTTTCCCAAAAATGACATCTTAGCTCTATGGTATGGCAACCCTATTAGGTAGTTTTGAGAAATGCAGTGGTAACTACAAAACATAAAACTAATGGGAAGAAAAACAAGGATGCTGGGAACTTTGAGTCTAACCGTTTTGAGGCACTCACATATAAATAAATACATACACAGTATTGTATATAATACAACTCCTATAGAGACATGCACAGCACAGTAAATACTCATGCAAACATGAAAAACATCTGCAGATGCTGGAAATTCAAGCAACACACACAAAATGCTGGTGGAATGCAGCAGGCCAGGCGGCATCTATAGGAAGAAGTACAGTTGACGTTTCCGGAAAGAGGGCATGAACATTGATTTCTCTAACTTCCATTAGTGCCCCTCCTCCCCTTCTTACCCCATCCCTTATTTATTTATTTATTTATTTATTTATTTGTTCATTCATTCATTCTCTCTTTCCCTCTCACAATAACTCCTTGCCTGTTCTCCATCTTCCTCTGGTGCTCCCCTCCCCCTTTATCCAAGGCAGAGCATATTGATCTACTTACAGTACTAGGTTGATGGTGACCTTAAGATTACCATCAATCCTGACATACATTTTCTTCTTGGCTACTGGGACCAATGGCATTGGTCATGGGCTCAACTCGACTTTGGAAAGGACTCCTTCAGCTTCCATACGATCTAGCTCACTGGCTACTTTACCACGGAAGGTATAAGGAACCGGACAGGGTTTGCAGAACTTTTTTAATTTAACACAATTTTACCCTTAATATGTTTGAGTTTTCCAATGCCATCCTTGAACACTGCTGTGACATCATCCAGTACCTTTCCTAACTCACTCTCAGTTGCTTCTATTGCAGGGGATATGGCATGCAAATGGTGGATGGATCGCCAATCAAGTTGTAGTTGTCTCAGATTCATTTTAATAATACCTTGTCGCCACTGTTACGTTTTGTAACTCCAAAACAAAAAACTAATGGAAAAAAAACAAAGGAGCCAGGAATGCGAGTCTAACTTTGTTCTTTGCTTTAAGCGAGGCGCGCACGTATGATGTGGTGGCATGATGAACCTACTTTTACGTATAACCCAAAATGAATTATTTAAACAACACAGAATGATTAATCAAACAATATATTTACAATATGACTGAACTATTAAATACACAACAGAATCTATAGCCGTTATGAAATAAATGTCTAATTGTCTGATGAAGGGTCTCAGAGCTAAAACTTCAATTGCTTCACTTTTCACAGATTCTCCCTGACCTACTGAGTAGTTTTTGTGTTTTCATTTCAGACTTCTATTATCCATAGTTGTTTTTCATAGATTTTCATGGACAGAATCTTTATCAGGATAATTCCACGTTTGTTTTACAATGGTTAACTACTTCTCTTGTGAATGGATGGAAACTGGAAATACTCTGAACAAGTTACGAAGCTTTTCTTTCAGCAATTTCTTCATTGTTTGGCACTTTAGAAGCACCTTATATGCTTGTCATGACAACGTTTGATGAACACGGTTAGCCATGTTCCTCTTGTTCACCCACCATACTCCATTCTGTCCCAGAAAACACATTGGTAATATGTCGTATTATCCAAGTTTTTTGTTAAACCAATTTCTTTCTTTCTAGCCAGAGAGTTAGAAAGCAGAATTAAATTAAAATTACTTAAAACCGGGCAGCATGGTAGCATAGTGGTTAGCACAGCACTTTACAGTACCAGCGACCCAGGTTCAATTCCTGCTTTTGCCTGCAAGGAGTTGTTCTCCCCCTCATCCAATAGATTTCCCCCAGGTGCTCCAGTTTCTTACCTCAGTCCAAAGATGCACTGGTTGGTAGGTTAGTTGGTCATTGTAAATTGTCCTGTGATTAGACTAGGATTAAATTGGGGTTTGCTGGCTGGCACACCTGAAAGATCGAGCAGGGCTTCAATATATCTCAATAAAATAAATTTGAAACAATTCATGTTTGATCTGGACAATAGAAAGGGATTCATAGCCTCTTTCTATGTCTTAGAGTTCTATGACTGTATGAAATATATAGTGTAGAACAATTGTTTTCCCTGCCTGAGGAAGAATGACTTTAGGACTAATATATCCATTCTTTGATCATCTTCTTCGTCAATTTTTCTTGCCTAATTTCTCAAAGTACTTGATTTGCTATTGATACTTGAATACACTGAGCAATTATCTCAGTAGTGGAAAATCTCAAGGACTCTTAAACTTCTGAGTAAAGAAGCTCCTGAACACCTCCATCCTGAATGATGGACGTCTTACCCTACGTTTTATTTCAGTCAAGCATCAATCAGAGACCTTGTCTTATTAAATGCCACAAATGCCCTTCTTTCACTGAGGTTTCTATGTAAGGCCTTCTGATCGGTGGCAGTGATCAACATTTCACCTCCATGCCCAGGCAGCAATCCACAGAGAGGTCCTGTGCGAAGTTTATACATTGGTATTAGGCACAAGTTAGTGCTTGGAAACATGAAGGGTACCTGAGAGCTTTGTTATTCACTCACAGAAACCAATCATACTGACTAGGCAGCGTTAAATGTCTGTTCCTAATTCACTTTAAGGTGGTGGCAAGCCACTTTCCTGAACTACTGTTGCAGTGGCACAACTAATCCAAAATTAAAACAAGACAATTATTGCTAGCCTGTGACCACCACGGGATTGTTATACTTGCATGACGAACCCTTAGCTCCAATGAAATGATTGTTCCAAAGAGTCAAATCCTTTTTTCGCTCCTCTATTAGCAATTAACAAACATACAATCTTGAAATGATATTAACTGGTCAGTGAAGATATGATCTCCGCTGGTTCCAACCCACAGACTGTCACAAAGCAAGCAAGAATACTGAACTTATTCCCTTCACTTTTACCGCGCCCCCACTCATGTGACTTATTACCATGATAAACACACAGCACTGAATACAAATCAAATCGAAAACAGATACATGGCTCCTATAACTGTAATCCTTCTCATTGAGTCACCCATCAATACCTTAGGGAGGGAGTTTCAAGGAATCTGACTTAGCAACCATGACACATTTTCAAATATGCTAAGAGTCAACAAAAATTCAACCCGGGGTTTACTCAAGAGTGAAATAAAATAGAAATTTTACAGTTTGATTTTTAGTTCAGAATGTTTTGTTGGTACTTAACAATCGAAATTATTCTATATAACAATGCAATACAGTCTTTGGGCAAACACAATATGTATTTGTGTTTGATTTTAAATTAAGCAATTGTATATTTTTACCAAGTAATTAGATGGGGAAATGTAATGTAATTTTTAAAATAATATTTACACAGCATAATTTCGAGGTTGTCAATTTACAGTTTGACTCACACTACCAAAGTTCTAAACCTGTGGCTAGTTCTGCCTAGTAAGGTAGAATAATATATAGTGCAGCTGGAAACTGGCAGGTACAACACTGTGGCATCACAGAGTCGTAGTTGAAAGAAGATGAGAGCTGGGAGCTTAACATCCAAAGATACACATTCTATGAAAAAGATTGGCAGGTGGGCGGGGGGGGATGGGATGGCTCTGTTGGTAAAAAATGAAATCATATCCTCAGAAAGAAATGACGTGGGATCAGAAGATATAAAATCCTTGTTGGTGGAATTTAGAAACCACAAAGGTGAAAAGACCTTGATGGGAATATTATATATGCCTCCAGACAGTAGTCACGATGTGGGGTACAAATTATGACCTAAGATAGAAAAGACTTGTAAAAAGGACATGAGGAATTTTGATATGCAGGTAGAATGGGAAAATCAGGGTGGTACTGGATCCCAAGAGAAGGGTTTTGTAAAATGCCCTCAGGGTGGCTTTTTAGAACAGCTTTTGGTCGAGCCCATTAGGGCAATTCCAGATTTGGTGTTGTGCGATGAACCAGATTTGATTCAGGAGCTTAAGGTAAAGGAACAATTAGGAAACAGTGATCATAATATGTTAGAGTTTACCCTGCAGTTTCAAAGCAAAAAGCTAAAATTGGATGTATCATCAAGTTGGATAAAGGTAACTACAAAAACTTGAGGTAGGAGCTGACCAACGTTGATGGGAAGGGGACACTAGCACTGTTCCCTCTAATTTATGATGACCAGTGTGTGCACAAAAATATTGCACTATGCAATTTTGGCCCAGTGATGACATCATGTGTGCACTGAATAATTTCTTCAAGAAAAACCGTATCAATAAGCCAGTTCTAAAATCTGTAGACAAATCATCGCAAACTCCACGTTGTCAACACCATCCGCTTCAGAAACCGGAAAAGGAAATGTGGCTGTGTGCAATCGTGAAATATACTTAGCATGCCAATGAAGTAGAGGGTGACAACCTTTTGTGCACAGTTTGAATTCCTTTGCGTGCTGCTCGCAAAAGATGTGCGCACGTGCACACACGTACAGCTTAGAGGGAGCACTGGACACCAGCAGGGATCAGCAATGGCTGGAGTTTTGGTGATTAATTTGGAAGATGCAGGACCTGTTCACCCCAAAGAAAAAGAAGCATTCAAAAGGGAAAACCATGGAAGTCAAAGACAGCATACAAGCAAAAGAGTTGCAATATAACAAAAATTAGTGGGAAACTCGTGGATTGGGAAGTTTTTAAAAACAAACAGAAGGCAATTAAAAAGCAATAAGGAGAGAAAAGATGAAATATGATGGTAAACCAGCCAATAATATAAAAGAGGATACCAAAAAATTTTGTTTTCCCAGAAATATATTGAAGAGTAAAAAAAAAGGCAAGAGTGGACATTGGACCGCTAGAAAATAATAATCAGAAAAAGGGGGCTTTCTCTGGTTGGCTGTTGTGCTAGGTCCACCATTTTTCACTTTATATCACTTAATTATCTTGATGACAGAATTGATGACTTTGTGGCCAAATTTGCAGGTGATACAGAGAAAAGAGAGGGGGCGGCAGGTAGTGTTGAGGAAGCAGGGAATTTGCAGAAGGATTTAGACAGATTAGGAGAATGGGCAAAGAAGTGGCAGATGGAATATAGTGCAGGGAAGTGTATGGTCATACACATTGTAGAAGGAAGGAAGGTGTAGACTATTTTCCAAAGAGGGAGCAAATTCAGAAATTGGAGGTGCAAAGGAACTTGGAAATCCGTAGGTGGTAAGGAGGACAGATGCAATGTCGACATTCATATCAAGGGGACTAGAATATAAAAGCAAAAATACAATGCTGAGGCTTTATAAGGCATTGTTCAGACCACATTTAGAGTATTGTGAGCAGTTTTGGGCCCTATATTTAAGAAAGGATGTGATGGCATTGGAGAGGGTGCAAAGGAGGTTAACGAGACTGTTCCTGGGAATGAAAGGGTTAACGTTTGAGTTGCTTTTGATGGCTCTGGGCCTGTACTTGTTAGAGTTTTGAAGAATGAGGGTGAATCTCATTGAACCTACTGAATATTGAAATGCCCACATAACCATGTTGTGTTGTGTTGGCACGTGGCCACGTGGTTAAGGCATTCATCTAGTGATCTGAAGGTCGCTAGTTCGAGCCTTGGCTGAGGCAACGAGTGTGTCCTTGAGCAAGACACTTAATTACACATTGCTCTGCGGCGACACTGGTGCCAAGCTGTATGGGTCCTAATGCCCTTCCCTTGGACAACATCGATGGCGTGGAGAGGTTCTGAACTGGAAGAAGGCCAAATTTGAAGAAATGAGAAAGGATCTAAAAAGCGTGGATTGGGACAGGTTGTTCTCTGGCAAAGATGTGATTGGTAGGTGGGAAGCCTTCAAAGGGGAAATTTTGAGAGTGCAGAGTTTGTATGTTCCTGTCAGGATTAAAGGCAAATTGAATAGGAATAAGGAACCTTGGTTCTCAAGGGATATTGTAACTCTGATAAAGAAGAAGAGGGAGTTGTATGAAATGTATAGGAAACAGGGGGTAAATCAGGTGCTTGAGGAGTATAAGAAGTGCAAGAAAATACTTAAGAAAGAAATCAGGAGGGCAAAAAGAAGACATGAGGTTGCCTTGGCAGTGAAAGTGAAGGATAATCCAAAGAGCTTTTACAAGTATATTAAGAGCAAAAGGATTGTAAGGGATAAAATTGGTCCTCTTGAAGATCAGAGTGGTCGGCTTTGTGCGGAACCAAAGGAAATGGGGGAGATCTTAAATAGGTTTTTTGTGTCTGTATTTACTAAGGAAGCTGGCATGAAATCTATGGAATTGAGGGAATCAAGTAGTGAGACCATGGAAACTGTACAGATTGAAAAGGAGGAGGTGCTTGCTGTCTTGAGGAAAATTAAAGTGGATAAATCCCTGGGACCTGACAGAGTGTTACCTCGGACCTTGAAGGAGACTAGTGTTGAAATTGCAGGGGCCCTGGCAGAAATATTTAAAATGTCGCTGTCTACGGGTGAAGTGCCGGAGGATTGGAGAGTGGCTCATGTTGTTCCGTTGTTTAAAAAAGGATCAAAAAGTAATCCGGGAAATTATAGGCCGGTGAGTTTAACGTCAGTAGTAGGTAAGTTATTGGAGGGAGTACTAAGAGACAGAATCTACAAGCGTTTGGATAGACAGGGGCTTATTAGGAAGAGTCAACATGGCTTTGTGCGTGGTAGGTCATGTTTGACCAATCTGTTGGAGTTTTTCGAGGAGGTTACCAGGAAAGTGGATGAAGGGAAGGCAGCGGATATTGTCTACATGGACTTCAGTAAGGCCTTTGACAAGGTCCTGCATGGGAGGTTAGTTAGGAAAATTCAGTCGCTCGGTATACATGGAGAGGTGGTAAATTGGATTAGACATTGGCTTGATGCAAGAAGCCAGAGAGTGGTGGTAGAGAATTGCTTCTCTGAGTGCAGGCCTGTGACTAGTGGTGTGCCACAGGGATCAGTGCTGGGCTCCATTGTTATTTGTCATCTATATCAATGACCTGGATGATAATGTGGTAAATTGGATCAGCAGGTTTGCTGATGATACAAAGATTGGAGGTGTAGTAGACAGTGAGGAAGGTTTTCAGAGCCTGCAGAGGGACTTGGACGATCTGGAAAAATGGGCTGAAAAATGGCAGATGGAGTTTAATACTGACAAGTGTGAGGTATTGCACGTTGGAAGGACAAACTAACGTAGAACATACAGGGTTAATGGTAAGGCACTGAGGAGTGCAGTGGAACAGAGGGATCTGGGAATACAGATACAAAATTCCCTAAAAGTGTCGTCACAGGTAGATAGGGTCGTAAAGAGAGCTTTTGGTACATTGGCCTTTATTAATCAAAGTATTGAGTATAAGAGCTGGAATGTTATGATGAGGTTGTATAAGGCATTGGTGAGGCCGACTCTGGAGTATTGTGTTCAGTTTTGGTCACCAAATTACAGGAAGGATAGAAATAAGGTTGAAAGAGTGCAGAGAAGGTTTACAAGGATGTTGCCGGGACTTGAGAAACTCAGTTACAGAGAAAGGTTGAATAGGTTAGGACTTTATTCCCTGGAGCGTAGAAGAATGAGGGGAGATTTGATAGAGGTATATAAAATTATGATGGGTACAGATAGAGTGAATGCAAGCAGACTTTTTCCACTGAGGCAAGGGGAGAAAAAAACCAGAGGACATGGGTTAAGGGTGAGGGGGGAAAAGTTTAAAGGGAACATTAGGGGGGGCTTCTTCACACAGAGAGTGGTGGGAGTATGGAATGAGCTGCCAGACGAGGTGGTAAATGCGGGTTCTTTTTTAACATTTAAGAATAAATTGGACAGATACATGGATGGGAGGTGTATGGAGGGATATGGTCCGTGTGCAGGTCAGTGGGACTAGGCAGAAAATGGTTCGGCACAGCCAAGAAGGGCCAAAGGGCCTGTTTCTGTGCTGTAGTTTCTATGGTTCTATGGTTCTATGGGAGACTTGCAGCACGGGCAACTGCTGGTCTTCCATACAATCTTGCCCAGGCCTGCGCCCTGGAAACCTTCCAAGGCGCAAATCCATGGTCTCACGAGACTAACGGATGCCTACATACATAAACATGGACAGAATGTTTCCAAAACCTGGGAGTGACTAGGACCAAAGTACACAGCTTCAGAATAGAAGAACGTCCCTCTTTAGAACAAGGGTTCCCAACCTGGGACCACGGACTGCTTATTAGTCCATGGCATGGAACAGGCTGGGAACCCCTGTTTTAGACGAATGCCTTTAGCCAGAGGGTTGTGAATCTGGAATTAATTACCACCAATGGCTTGGAAGCCAGGTCATTGAGTAAGTTTAAAGTGGAGGCTGATAGATTCTTGATGAGTAACAACATTAAAGTAGCAGGGAGAAGGCAGGAGAACGGGATTGAGAGGGCAATTAACTCTGCCATGATGGAATGGTAGAGCAGACTTGATGGGCTGATTGGTCTTATTCTGCTCTTATGTCTTATGATCACACGATTCCATGGTGCCCAGTAGTTCCTTACCATATATTTTCATTTAGAATACTGCACTTGTCCCATATAACTGTACATAATTCTGAATTTACATAAAACTTGGGAAGTACTTTCAAAAGATAACAGATTACAGAACTGTGCAAAAGTCTTAGGCACATATATATGTATATAGTTAGGATGTCTAAAACTTTTACATGGATATGTAGTAACTTTATTGCACTGTACTGCAGCCACAAACAAAAAACAAATTTCCTGACATATGTGAGCGATGATAAACCTGATTCTGATCTGGGTCTCTATTGTGGACTGAGAGTGGGAAGGGGGCAGGGAGAGGGGAATCATGGTTGGGAAAAGGGGAAGGGAGAGGGGAGGGAGTGGGAAGCACCAGAGAGACATTCTGTAATGGTCAATAAACCAATTGTTTGGAATCAAGTGGTCTTGTCTGGTGTCTCACCGCTGGGTGTTTCTGCACAAGAGCCACCACCAACCCCCACCCCCCCAGCTACTCCGAACACACCTGTCCCACACCCCTTGAATGGCAGACCAATATCATCATTCCCAATATCCTTTGCTGCGGCCAGATTTACAAACTCGCTCTCCACTCCACATTGACAAATACAGTACTGTGCAAAAGTCTTAAGCGCCCCAGCTACAGTATATAAATTTTGCTATTGGAAAGAACTGATTGTGAACTGGACACACCAGTCCTCATAGAAGGATTAGTATTGGAAAGAGTGAGCAACTTCAATTTCCTGGGTGTCAACATCCCTGAGGATCTACCCTGGTCCCAACACATCAGTGTGGCTATATTTCATTAGGAGTTTGAGGAGATTTGGTATGTCACCAAGGGCACTCGCAAATTTCTTCAGATGTGCTGTGGAGAGCATTCTAACTGGCTGCATCAATTTCTGGTCGGGGGAGGGGATTGGTGATGCTACTGCACAGGATTGGGAAAAAAACTGCAGAGTTGTGAACTCAGCCACCTCTGTCATGGGCGCCAGCCTCCCCAGAATCCAGGGCGTCTTCAAGGAGCAAGGCCTCAAAAAGGCAGCATCTATCACTGAGGACTCCCATCACCCAGGACATGCCCTCTTCTCATTGCTAACAACAGGGAGGAGGTACAGGAGCCTGAAGGCACACACTCAATGATTCAGGAACAGCTTCTTCCCCTCTGCCATCCAATTTCTGAATGGACATTGAACCCGTGAACACTACCTCATACTTTTGTTGCACTACATATTCAATTTAAAATAATTAAATAAATAAATATACTGTATTTCCATTTTATTATTATGTATCGCAACATAAGCTGCTGCATAACAACAAATTTCACGACATACACTAATGGTATTAAACCTGATTCTGATTTTATTCCAGATCCTGTAAGACAGTTTTAAAGAAAGTATCTCCATCCATATTGCTCGAGCTCTCCTGACATGTTTCAGAAGCCATCTCCTTTTCTACCACGTGTTTATATTTAGAAAACTTTAGCTGACCTCTAATCGGAAGCCTTGGAATTTACGAACTTGCCACATTTAATAGATTCTGTTTGATTCTACTTAACCTGGAACTAGCAGTTCGAGCTTTTTTTGGGGACTTTTGGATTATTGGCGTTTGGGGTGATTTTGATTGCTGTCCCTTTAAACTCGACACATCATGTTATGTTTCAATTGCAGAGCCACATATTGGTACAATACCATTTAACTCTGCAGACCATTTAGTGATTTAATAAGTATTATTTACTTATATTATTACTTGTTCAGTTCTATTATCATAATTATTATTAGGTGGCACAGTAGGATAGTGGTTAACACAACACTTTACAGTACAGATGACACGGGTTCAATTCCCGCCGCTGCCTCTAAGGAGTTTGTACATTCTCCCTGTGATCATGTGGGTTTCCTCCGGGTGCTCCAGTTCCCTCCCACAGTCCAAAGACGTACTAGTTGATGGGTTAATTTGTCATTGCAAATTGGCCTGTGATTAGGCTGAGATTAAATTGGGGGTTGCTGGGTGGCGTGGCTCGAAGGGCAGGAAGGGCCAATTCCGCTCTGCATCCCAATAAATAAATGGAGAACAGGGCTTGTCCTGTCCATTCTGGGGCAGCCCACTCACCTTTGGTCCCCATCAGACTCTCAGCTCTCACCTGTGGTTCCAAGTAGCTGTTTGCACGCAACAGCGGCCACACACTCCGGTACACCGCTTTGACAGGCGGGCTAAACTAGTTGCAGGTATCCAGCAGCCTCATACCCCGGGGAGACAGGGACATGCCTGTCCTAGCACGTGAAGTCAGCTCTGGCAGTCTGGGCGAATCAGATCTACGGTGAGATCCAACAACCAAAAAGGCGGTCCTGCAATGCTCCGTGGAGAGAGAAGGGCTTGACAGGGCACCGAAGATGTCATGGTCATCCACTACATCAAGGAAGACCCAGTTTGTGACACTTGTTCGTAGCACTGGACCCAGATTTCTGAGGTTGAGAGAGTGGAACTGCCCAGTGCAATGCCTTTTCCTCTCTAAAAACTCTCCCACACAGGTCTCCTGTCATTGTCGCACACGATGGACAACCACGTTTGCTCAGTTTCATGACATAATCCTCATGATGAACTACCTCCACATTCTAATGTGATTTTACAATTGATAACAATAACCACGAGAAAGAAAATACTGTCCCACCAATATTGCTTCAAGTTCTCATCAGTCAAGTGCAGTAAGGACAGAGGAAGTAGAAATGATATCTCCCCAGGTACAACCACATAATGATGGGATGCATCGATGTGTAATTTCTTCCGAGTTTATACAAGCTCTACAGATCTGATTGATTACACTAAGTTGTATTCTTATGGCTAAAGGCAATATACATTCATTGTTCTATTTTCCAATAAGAAGAAAAGGTCCCTCACGTGCATAACCCAGAAAGAAGGATCAGTAGTCAGTCTCAGCAGGAGCAAACAAAAACCAAATTAGATTAGATTAGATTATGAGGACACGCAGTCCTCTTTTATTGTCATTTAGTAATGCATGCATTAAGAAATGATACAATATTCCTCTGGTGTGATATCACAGAAACACAGGACAGACCAAGACTAAAAAACTAACAAAAACCACATAATTATAACATATAGTTACAACAGTGCAACAATACCATAACTTGATGAAGAACAGGCCATGGGCACAGTAAAAAAGTTCAAAGTCTCTCGGAAGTCCCACATCTCATGCAGACGGGAGAAGGAAGAAAACTCTCCCTGCCATGCCCGACCACAGTCCGACTCTGAGTTGTTCGAAAACTTCGAGCTCTAATCAGCCCTCCGACACCGAGTACCGAGCACCATATCTATCCGAACGTTTCGACCACAGCCTCAGTCGCCAGCAGCAGGCAATGCCGGGGATTTTGGGGCCTTCCCTCCAGAGATTCTCGATCGCACAGTAGCAACGGCAGCGAACTGGGCATTTCAGAAATTTCTCCAGATGTTCCTCTGTGCTTCTCACATCTGTCTCCATCAAATCAAAATTGTCCACGGCCCCTATTTAACAGATACGATATCATTTCACCAGACAGCTGTGCACGGTGCATCGCGCTGCCATCTTCTCCTCCCACCTCATCCACATATTGATCATCCACATATTAATCGTAACTGACCCCACAAAGATAACAACAGAATACAATTAAGTTCAAGAGATAATGTAATGAGAATATCAGAGCCTCTACACTGTACTTACCCAGACAGAATATTAGGGTTTGACCAGGAAACTGTCCAGTAACAAGGTAGAAGAATTTTGTTGTCTGTATCATGTGGGTAATAACGGATACATACATCATTGGCAAAATCAGACACGACTATTTCACCCAGAAGGTGATGAAAACAGATAACGAGAAAACTTACATTTAAAGAGCATTTTCATCAGATCCCCTGGTGATCTTAAAGACACTTATAGTGGATTGGGTGTAATGGTAGTCATTGCATTCAAAGCACTAGCAGTGTCTGCATATAGTCAATTGAACCTGGTTTTGATGGCGTTCACAAAGCAAGCATGTTGATACAAGAGCAATATGTACTATAGAATCTTGTGCAGCCACCTAACCTAAAGACTTTCAATGAAGAGGCCCTCCATTAGTCAGGGCCAATGAAGGATGTTGCATCCAGCTGTGTCAACGTGAAGGCAGGGCTGTACGATATGTAGAGCAAGCTGGTGTCCATGCAGCAGTCTCCCGCTCTCCACTGATAAGTCCAAAGGAACGGCAGGGGCCGATACAGTTTGGAACCAGCAGTGTCGTCAGATTGCCAGTCAGCGTTGAACTCTACGTAGGACTGTCTTAGGGACTCCAACTTTGGATTTTTCCTCAAAATCTATTCCTGAAGCCTTCTCCATGAGTGGGTATAGCCACAAAGCAGCAAATGCTTGAGATTATAGTTTTCCTCCTCCTAGAAGAGCT
Organism: Mobula birostris; assembly: GCF_030028105.1. Taxonomy (NCBI): domain Eukaryota; kingdom Metazoa; phylum Chordata; class Chondrichthyes; order Myliobatiformes; family Myliobatidae; genus Mobula; species Mobula birostris. Next base: position 9,842,505 of record NC_092399.1, read on the forward strand.
GCCAACCATGGCTGACGAGCCCCATCTGCCCGAAGCGACCGGTTTTAAGGTGCCAGTCACCCGCCTTCCCCTTCTCCTGTCTGTAGAAATGGTTCCACTGTGCTTAGTAGCTAAGCCACACATGAAGACCAGGAACTGGACTTGGTTGTCAGAGCCTATTTGAGGTGCACACACTTGGGAGCATTGAATTGGTAGTGGGTGCTTATCCCCATTACCACCCCCATTCCGGCTATGACAAATAGTGTAGTTGTGCACGTGAGGTTAACCAGATCTACCTGTCTTCCGCTGTGATCATATTTATCAAAGCTTATTGCTATACTTAATACATTTTATAGTTATGGTATTAATAATTATAGTAGCTTACAGCAATTTCTTTATTTAGTCTATTCTTGGTGTTCCTCCAAGAGGACCAAACCCCTGTCATGATTTGGAGGTTTGCATGCATTGATGACCCAAAGAGTTACATTGGCTGGAGTCAGGGCTTTATGCATTGGCTCTTGGTAGGGTCACCCATGCCAAACAGGTCAAAGGTTAGAGGCCAGACTAAGAGCAGTCCACCTGTCCTCCAGGTTTGGGGGTTCAGCTCAGGACTAACAACTTCGACTGGCAAATCAAAATTGTTGTGGAAACAGCAATGAAGAATCCTATAACACAAACACGGGGAAACCTATTCCTATATCTGACTGCAACAGTTTTCCTGAGCATCCACACAAGGACTTGTAGTGAAAGCCAAGAGGAAGCTATTGACATGATGAAGGAAGCCCTGAACACCACCACCAGAGATGGAGGACCTTCATTGCTGCCCAAAACACCAGCAGCATTACAAGCAATAACTAATTAAATTCTTAGTTTTGAAGTGCATATTTACATTTTGTTCTAACTATAATGGTCCTGAACATACAATATTATAATTGGGGAAATATAGTGGCTTTGTTACTGGAGTTGTTATCTAGAGATAAGAGCTAATCATCCAGGGACACAAGTTCAAATCCACTCCATAACTTAAAATTCAGGTGAATAAATAAATCTTGAAAATAGTCTGAAAAAAAACCATCACGAGGGATCCTTACTGCCCAGGTGCTCTCTTCTCACTGCTGCCATCAGGTAGAAGGTACAAGAGCCTCAGGACTCGCACTACTAGGTTCAAGAACAGTTACTACCCTCAACCATCAGGCTCTTGAATAAAAGGGGATAACTACACTTATTTACCCCATCATTGAAATGTTCCCACAACCAATGATCTCACTTTAAGGACTCTTTATCTCATGTTCTCATTATTTATTGCTATTTATTTATAATAGCATTTGCACATTTTGTTGTCTTTCACTGATGCTGCTATAGTTACTATTTGTTATAGTTAGATTTGCTGAATGTGCCCGCAGGGAAATGAATCTCAGGGTTGTATATGGTGACATATATATACTTTGATAATAAAATTTACTTTGAACTTATTAGTCTTGTGAAGTACAGCTGCCACCAAACAACAAATTGCACAACATAATTGTCAGCGATAATAAGCCTGTTTCTGATTCTACCCTTTGAAGTGGCTGAGCAACTCTCTTAGTTCAAAGGGACGGACGGAGAGAATTAATCATAAGTGCTGGCACTTCCAGCGAGCTCTGACCACATGAATGAAGTATTGGGAATCACATGCGACAAAGTGAGAGAAATTAAATATTTTTTCTAAACATATTTTTCTAGAAGTAAGCAGGTGCTGGAAGTCGATGTTGCGGGCTGAGACCCTTCTTAGTCTCGAAGAGGGGTCTCAGCCCGAAAGGCCGACTATCTACTCATTTCCATGGATACTGCTCAGCCTGCCCAGTTCCTCCAGCATTTTGTGTGTGTTGCTTACAATATTTAATGTTTTCCCTTTGTGGCTTCGTTAGTAAATCCTTGTGAGTGCTTGAGGGAGGTTAGTGATCTTGTAACATTCACAAAGGGTGCTGAATCGTTTATTTGAAGTGTTGTGCATGTATGTTAATTTTTGTCACAAACACTTTGCTGGCATTTACATTCCTGCCATGGATATCTGTCATGTCCTCCAAGGCTGCTGGTGATGTAGTTCTGACCTCAATGCTTCTTCTCCACGTTTCCAAGTCAGATCGTGCTATGGTCCAATAGTCCACATATAGAAGGCTCTGGAGCAGGCCTATGGTCCAATGATGACTGCCCTCTCCTGGCTGCCACACCTTATGGCTCCTGTGTCCCACACCACAAGACAAGCTTTGCTATTTCCTCCCGCTAATATTGCCACTCTGGGGTGAACTGATCCTTTCCCCAAAGCGGCAGACACCACTCCAACCTTCAAGTGACCAAGCATCCACTAGCAATCCCATGGGCCAAGATTCTTAGGTGTCCTGCCAGAAAATAACAGCATCACAAATAAATTCTCAGGCTGTGTCCTGCCAGCAGCCGGTAAAATTGCTTTAGAAATATATTGAGAAAGCTGCCTGGATGCCTTTGGGGTACAGGCTCAGACAAACGAGTTGGGGCTTAGTTATGTAAAGGGCAATGGAAAATTATGGATGATATCTGTTGTGGGATTGTGGTCAGGTTAAGGAGTACTTTTAAAAATTATTTTTATTTAGAGATACAGCCCAGAGTAGGCCCTTTTGGCCCAGCGGGCTGCACCACCCAGCAGCTCACCTATTTTACTCTAGCCTAACCACACGACAATTTACAATGACCAAACCCACTAACCGGTACGTATTTGTACTGTAGGAGGGAAACTGGAGCACACTGAGGAAACCTATGTGGTTCTCCCGGAGATCGTACAGACTCCTTACAGACGACGCTGGAATTGACCTCTGAACTCTGGAACGCCTCAAGTCGTAATAGCGCCGCGCTAACCACTGCACTGTCGTGGCACCCCAGTTTTAACCAGGGAGCTGGCTCCCCAATACCTCTGTTTCCAGTCAATCTATTTATTTGGCTCAGCCGCAGTAAAACTACAGTTGTGCAAATTGTCATGGGAATGGGGACATATCTACTTCAAACGAAGGCTTCCCCTAGTTATGGCAAACCAAACTCTTTCAAGAATATATTCCAGCCTTCTTTGCTGTTATCAAATACTGCCTCACCCTTCTACTGCTACTGGTTTTCACTCACCAGCTCTTTCAGCTTCTGTCATCCACTGTTTCTCCAACCCTCCTGTTCCTAACATAGAACAGTACAGCCCAGGAACAGACCTTTCCACTCATAACGTCTGTGCCAATCATGAATCCAAATTAAGCTAGGCCCGCCTGCCTTCACAATCCATATCCCTTCATGTTCCTACATGTTCATGTTGCTGTTTCCGCGTTGGGGCGGTGTTGATAGTCTTGTTGCTGTTCACACGATTTGTTTTTTTTTTTGGACATGGGGGGGGTGATGGTCTTGCTGCTTGCGTAATTTGTTTTTTTTTGCGCGGGGGGGTTGATATTTATCTTTGAAGAGCTGCCATGGTTTTCTTTTGTTTCGTGGCTGTCTGGAGAAGGGGAATCTCAGAGTTGTATACTACATACGTACTTTGATAATAATTGTGCCTTGAACTTAGCTTGTTAATTCCTCTTAAACTTCCATGTCTCCTTCTGCCTCAACCAACCCCAAGCAGGATGTTCTAGATACCTACCACTCTGTACAAAAAATGTAGTTCGCATGTGTCCTTCACACTTTCCCCCTCTGAACTTAAAGGAATATCTTCTAATTTTTGTCTTTCCTATCCTGGGAAAAGCAAACAAAATGTTAGCATCTGCAGAATTTCTCATGTTTATGATTTCCTACCCCATCTCTGCTTCTTATAATTTTATAAGCCTCCATTGGGTCTCCCCCTCAGCATCTGACACTCTGGAGAAAACAGCCCAAGTACCTTTGACACTATATGATTAAAACTGAATACACGCTAAGATATTAAAATAAAATCAAGTCATGAGCAATTGAAAACTCCTACGATGTGGAGTTACATCCTAGGATGCACTGGGACACATCATCAGTGATGTAACCTGGGGCCATCAAGTGTTCCAGGTACATGCCCAATTACTATTACAATACAGTAACATTAAACAAATTATTCTCAACATCAATGTACAAATGGTTTATTTGATGGCTGCAAATATGTTGCCCTCTGCACTTATGCAGAACTCAGCAATTTTATCACCTTCACTTCTAACATCGACCCTGCTCTCAAATTCATTTGAACTATTTTTGACAGTTCTCTCCACTTCCACCTCAGGGGACAACCATCCACTGATATTTACTATAAACGCAGTGGCTCTCACAGCTCTCTGGACTAAACCTCCTCCCATGCCATCTCTTCTGAGGATACTATCCCTTTCTCTCCATTTCTCCACATCAGCTTTTGAGTTGAGGACTTCCATTCATGATTATTTGAAATGTCTTCCTTTTTCCTGATATGTGCTTGTCTTCTACAGTAGTTGATGGAGCCCTCTTTTGGATTTTTTTTCTACTTTCCCAACTTCAGATCTCACTCAGTTTCTGTTTAAACAGAATACAAATCTAGGTCCTCTTGTACCTTTCACCACAATGACCCTCCCATTCAGGAAATCATCATTCCTCATTTCCACCATTTGTATTGAGATCCTACCACTCACTATATTTTCACCTTCCTCCTCTTTCTGGCATCTGCAGGGACCACCCTCTCCGTTACCCTGTGGTCTGCAGGGTATAGTCTCCTGTACATTAGTAAGACCGGGCACTAAATAGGCAACCTACATGCAGGGCACCTGTTGTGGGAGTCATGCATCTGTTCTCTATCTGCGTTATTTTCGTGTTTATTAAGTCAGTCATGTAGGTGGGGGCGTGGTCAAAACGCAGGGAATAAGTGGCCTATGTTTGCTCCTATCTCTTATGGTTTTATGGTCTTAAATATGAAATTGAAAGAACTGTAGCCTCATTCAAGTTAAAAGTCCTGAATTTCAACATTTTTATGTATGTGGACAATAAAAGGTTAGAATTTCTCCAATAAGCATTTTGAACTTAATTCATATTTATTGTGTCTGATAGAAATAAGTTTAGAACTTAATTTTAATCTCAAAATGAGGTCTTCATTGTACTATTTAATTTTCCAGAGTTCTTGCAAACGAAGACCTAATTTCTGACAAACTTATGTGTGTATTGCAAGGGTAGATAGTATACATATACTGCAGTGGCCAATTCTAACCAAACCAACTGTTGTTGCTGGTGACCCCCACAGATTTGTTATACTTGAATGACACATCCTAAGCTCCAATAATGACTGTTCCGAAAGTCGAAGGTATGTATTAGATCCCTTATTTATGTTGGGCATGTGGCCCAGTGGTTAAGGCATTTGTCTAGTGATCTCATGGTCACTAGTTTGAGCCTCAGCTGTGGCGGCGTGTTTGTGCCCTTGAGCAAGGCACTTAGTCGCACATTGCTCTAGTCTGTGTGAGGAGTGGTATCCCACACAGACTTCCAACCTGTGCCTTGTAAGGCATGAAAATGCCTGACTCAGGCCTCTCATGGCCTGAGTCGATGTTCCCTCCCCCTCCCCTCCTCCCTCCTTATTAGCAATTAGCAAACATATGATCTTGAAGCAGTGAAACTTAAGCGTAAATAGGCATAACTAAGCAAAATTGAGTGTAATTGAGCGGTCAAGAAAAGATACGACATGTCGGTCCCAAGCTGCAAACAGCACAGAACAGAGCACGAATACGTAACTTATTCCCCTCGCTTTCACCCCACGTGACTAGTTACCATAATAAGCATAATAAATGGGCAACACAGAATAAAAAGCAGATAAAAAACAGATGCATGGCCTCTTCATATATAGATAGTGTATAAAGATATATACATAGCGCGATTACAAAATCTCTACCTGAAGATTTCAGACTATTCTTTCTATTTTTATTTTCCTGCTGCTCTGACTTAACTGTGGCCAGGAAACAATTTGAACAATGAATGGATTATGTGTTATTTTCTTGTCAATGGGAATGAATATCAATTGCTTAGTTGTTTCCCACCAACACCCACTCTCTAACATTCTCTCAGCTGTATGAAAGCACTGATGTAGATTACGCATTTCCCCTGTGGACGAAGATGACAAAGCCCAACAGAAGTGCTGCGTATGCAGTCAATGCACATCGACGTAATTATCTCAATAAACGTCACATACTAATTCATCCAAAGGACAGGCCCTCAACTGATTCATGACTTACTACTGCTTTGTGCCTCTGTGTTAAGTTCATTTTTACCCATCGCCAACATATTTCATGCAACTATCTTTTTCTGATCCCACATCACGGCACAACCTTCAATATGGCACCAATATTGAGAGGTCCGCTTGTGATCTAATTTACTGCACTGAAGGAGAATTTTAATGCTCCCCTGGTACCTCTTTTTTGCATTGGTTTTAAACATTGAAAATATTTTTGATCAGTAATTGGAATGACAATCCCTTCTGTATCAATTTACCAAACTACTGGTAAAATGATAAAGGAAAACTCAAGACTTTATCAGAGAGAGGATAGTTCCCTAACACAGAGCAGCTGGATCAGTTGGAAAGAATCCATTGGAAACCAATGTCTTTATCACCTAAATTATGGGGAAAGGGACCAGAAAACTGTATGGTCCCATGCCTGGTTGCAAAAAGAGGAGAATTGGGCACAGGGCTAGCAACTCCATCCCATAAAAACCCAGAGCTACACAAAAACCAGTAGGAGCTCCAAAGACCTTATCTCTGGGAGAGGAAGGATCTTCGAAGATGGTCTACACCTGGGGACAACTGGAAAGACTGGCACAGAACAGAGGACTCTGGCAACATGCTGTAAGTGGCCTATGCCCCAGTAGGGGTGATGGGCTTAAGTAAGAAAGGTACAGAAAACAACTCAAACCTTCCTATGGCAACACAATGAGAACACTGGACAACAAAGATTTTGCTTCCTGAATACTTTAGGGTGTATCTTCTGGATTTTGGGCTATTGATTATAAAAACCACCATGAAATTTCCCTATCACACACCATTGTTTTGAAATTGCCTACATATATTATTTCAATTCATAATTCAAGTCAGAATAACTGATACCAAGATTAAGGAAGGTATCTTTGTTGGTCCACAAATCAAACAGGTCAACAATGACAAGCAATTTGAAGAACTTCTAGTGGGACCGGAGAAAATCACATGGAATGTATTCAAGGAAGTTGTTGAAAATTTTCTTGGCAACTACAGAGCACCAAACTATGTACAACTGGTTAACATGCTTCAAACATACAAAACCATGAAATGCAACTTGTCACTAAAGATTCATTTTCTGCATTTTCCCATTTAGACTTCTTCCCTGCAAATCTTGCTCACTGTCAGTGACGAGCACAGAGAAAGTTTTCTCCTGGGCATTGTGGTCATGGAGAAACAGTATCAGGGCAACTGGAATCCATCAATGCTGGCTGATTATCGTTGACACTTAAGCGAGAAGTGTCAGACTCTGAGTACAAACGTTTTTAGCTTAGTTGAACTATTGCAAAGAATCAGCACCATTATGCTGGTAAACACATTATATCCAATAAAAGTTACTTGGCCAAATTCCTACCTGATACAAGTAGTCTGAAATTATATTTGTGTTCAACTTCAAGCGGTCTATCATAAACAAAAAAAAAAAATCTCTGGAGGCAACACTTCCAAAAAAATTTGTTCTCCAGTGTTACCATCCTCAGAAATTTGGCAAGGATTGCTTGATAGTAAATCACAAACCTGTGACCTCCACAACTTAAAAAGAACAAGAGCAGCAAGTGCATAGCAGCAGCAACTTACACAAGCTCCTGTTCATGTCACACAGCATGAGAGATCACTGAGATTTCACTGGCGTTGGGTCGAATACTGCAAACTCGTGACCAAAGAACAATGTGAGAGCACCAAATCGATGGCTCAGCCCCACTTTCCCAAAGGTAACAGAGAATAGAAGCTGCCTGATGACAATCACACCCCAAGAACACCTTTAAAAATATTCAATACCAATCGACAGGAATTATTTGGTAGTTTGAACTATTTGCATTAAATTGGTGCTTTCTGGATGAATTTAAGTTGCTTAGAGCTTCCGGAGGACATAGTTGAGGCAGGTACAATAATATCGTACTCTAGAAGTGCTTGTACGGGTACAACGCGAAAATTGGGACTAGATGAGGAGCACCATGTTCAGCATGGACGTGCTAGGCCTAAAAGCCTGTCGCCATGCTGCATTTCCTTATGACTATGATCCTATTTCAAATTATTAGATATTTATTTTTAATATTTTGCCCAAAGTAATGAATGCAAGACTGTGAATCAGTCTATTATCTCAATAGATTACTTGGGCATGGAGCACTCGTGGATTATGGGGGTGGTCCCTGCAACAGGAGAGGGGATGGAGACTTGGAGGTTGCAACAGGTAAGTCAAAACTCTTGATGAAAGCAGTGGGGAAACCCCAAGACCCTGTCTGAGCAGATGCAGGTGGCACCCCTGCACCTCCTGGCCCACAGAGGCACTAGATCCTAGTGCCCTTCATCTGATCTTCTCTGAGAGCCCCACCACCACACTGGCCCCTTCCTTATTACACCACTCCGTTTCCCCAGTGGCAAATCTAAAATCAGAAACCAGATTCCTTCGTACCCTGCAAAAGCCAAGGCGGACACAATAACAAACAAGAGAAAATCTGCCGACTCTGGAAATCCGAGCAGCACACACAAAATGCTGGAGGAACTCAGCAGGCCAGGTAGCGTCTACGGAAAAAAGTACCGTTGACATTTTGGGCCAAGACCCTTCGGCAAGACTGGAATGATGTTTCCTTCCACACAGCTGCAGTAAGATGCTGGGGGCTGATAGATTATATATTTTTTCACCTTTAAAAATGTACCCTCCCATGTCCCCCTGCCCCAAAGAGAACATTAGTGTGCCTGCCATGGGGGAAATTCAGTGTCTAATGTCAAGAACAACAGTTGGATCAGGTTTCTTCTATGAGTCTATGGAATGGTTGGCTCATAAGAATAGAGGGAAGCTCTAGATACTCAGAGCAATATAGTAACATAGGAGCAGCAAATCACAAACATGAGAAAATCTGCAGGTGTTGGAAATCCAAAGCAACACACAGGCAAAACATTGACTGTTTACTCTTTTCCATAGAAACCATAGAAAAACTACAGCACAGAAACAGGTCTTTTGGCCCTTCTTGGCTGTGCCGAACCATTTTCTGCCTAGTCCCACTGACCTGCACACGGACCATATCCCTCCATACACCTCCCATCCATGTATCTGTCCAATTTATTCTTAAATGTTAAAAAAGAACCCGCATTTACCACCTCGTCTGGCAGCTCATTCCATACTCCCACCACTCTCTGTGTGAAGAAGCCCCCCCTAATGTTCCCTTTAAACTTTTCCCCCCTCACCCTTAACCCATGTCCTCTGGTTTTTCTCTCCCCTTGCCTTAGTGGAAAAAGCCTGCTTGCATTCACTCTATCTATACCCATCATAATTTTATATACCTCTATCAAATCTCCCCTCATTCTTTTACGCTCCAGGGAATAAAGTCCTAGAAGAATGAGGGGAGATTTGATAGAGGTAAATAAAATTATGATGGGTATAGATGCTTCCTGACCAGCTGAGTTCCTCCAGCATTTTGTATGTGTTGCTAATAACATAGGGAGAGTCCCAGGCTGTAGGGTAGTGAGTTAAAAGTGACAAATCAATAATGAAGCACTACATTGTACAATGTTTGTCCTGTGAATATGAAAATACAATAATATATCCCAGGCAAATTTGTCTTAAGCTTCTGGCGACTAGTATGAATTTAAACCAACTCTCAAAGTGGATCTTTGTATTTCACCGTAAGCTCACAGTCCTCAAGTGTACAAAGATCTTCATTTAGAATGATTACCTAGCTTAAGAGTTCAAATAAATTGTTTATTTTTGTATTTTAATACAGAGCTAAATCCTCCAGCTGTTGCAGCTAAGTGAATAGCATAGGATTACTATAGCGCGCACACACTGGTGTGTTAAATAAATTTCCTTCTATAACCCTTTGCTATTTTTATTTTCTTTATTTAAACTCTATCTTCCTAACATATATCATAGTGCAAACTATAATTCTCACAAAATACCTGTACACTTTTCAGAACTCCACAATCTCTTCTAGCAAACTGATTTACGCTTTAGAATTGTTGGAAACAGACATTTTATGTGAAACCACCCCCCCCCGCTCCCGTTCCTGTGACATCATGAATGGAGGCATTTACCCACAATGCACTTTGCATTCATGATGTTTATTGGATGGAACTTTGTGCTTTGAAAGTTAGAGGAGGAGACATTGGTACGAAAATTGGTGTCAATTTACCTGTACAACATTGTTAAAGTATAACATAGGGCAACAACAGGTAACATGATGCCGAGGTATAACCTAGGATGTGCTGGGACACATCATTAGTGACGTAACCTGGGGTCATCGAGTGTGACAGGACTTTCAACATCAGACATCCTTGCCCAGGCGACCCAGCCAGGGTTGATCAGACCTCAGCATGTGTCCCAGCAGCATTGGTCCACTGGTCACAACTCTTGATCCATAGCCTTCTGGAGGTTTGCTCAGCAGCCTCTGTAACCGTCCTAATGGCTTTTACTCTTTGCAACCCCCGTAATGCCAAGGAGAGAGTAGGTTCTGCAGAGCAGGCAGCCAGCAAAACATCTACAACCACCTCTATAGGCTCGCATCGTGCCCTCCACCCTTGTTTCTAGCACTGCCCTACCAAGGTCCTGGTATTAGGCTTTCATCTATTCAAACATCTCCTCAATTTGGTCTTCCCAAGCCACTGTTTGTTCTACCATAACCATCTGCTCCGAGGTTTCTGACAGAATGACCATGTCAGGCCTCAGGGACGATGATGCAATGAATTTAGGGACTTTAATTGCTTGCCGAGATCGACTTTCAGTTGCCAGTCAGACACCTTGGTGAGCAAGCCTGCTGGTGATCTGGGATGAAGCTGTGGTTGGTCTCCAGCTTGGACAAAGGATATGGGCTTGCTTGGGTGATAGAGATGCCTGCTGTTGTTAAATGCCGAGCAGATACTTTCCTTCACTGTCATCAGCACCTGGTCATGGCGCCAGCGGTTGCAACCTTTTCCCAGGGCTTTTGGGCAGCAATAATGAGATTCAATGAAATTGTCTGTGGGATGGTTGCATTACTGGAGAATTAGAGTGGGATATCTGGCTGCTGTGATTGTGTGGGGTTGATTAATTATTTGAGATGGGCTCCAGGTCACATCTCTCTTTTAAATGGGGACTGGCGTACCCTTGAATATCAAGGACCTCAATAAAGTTATGAGTAAAGAATGGAAACTTATGGCATGGACCTAATATTGAGGTCGGTCAGCTTATCCCATGGTCACTGTTCTAAATTTACTCACTTATATGAGATGTTGGGATGGGAGATGGAGATTGTCTCTTCCAAAGGAGATGTAAGGTGCTCCTTCCCTCCGCTAGCCTGCAGGTCACCCTTGGGCAAGGCGTAGCACCTGCTTAGCCCCCCGGATTAGAGTCACCATGGGAGCAGGTGGTGGGTGGTCCTATGAGCAGCTGATGCACATCACAAGTCCTGGTTATGCGACCACTAACACCAGGCAAACAATCTCCGAAGAGTATTGATAACAGCTGGGGTTACCTGTCTTGTAAAGACGCTGCTTAGTAGAAGGTAATGGCAAACCACTAGAAAAATTTGCCAAGAAAATTCATGGTTATGGATAAGACCACAATTGACACACCATACGACACGACACATAATGATGATGGTGATGATGATGATGATGATGATGATGATGAAGTTTAAGATGGGATGAAGGGAAATTCATTGAGTGACTGGGGCCGTCATCACTATTGTTCATAGTGAAATTAACCCATTTCTCTCTAATCTGGCATAGCACAGGCATATCCCTATTCCTATTGAACCAACACCAGTGTAAACTATTTGCTCCTCCACTGACCTCACCCAAGTTTTCCCTTTCCTCATGAGTCTTTTCTATTGTAATGTCACTCTTAATTAATCTTTTGCGGTCTCTGACCCTTCAAAATAGTCTTGCAATAAAATTGCATTTAGCTGAATGGAAAAGTGCCTTTGAAGTAACATCACTTGTTCTTAAAAATTGGTAAATTGGTTGATTATTTTCAAATGTACCAAGGTACAGTGAAAAACTTTGTTTTCATGCCTTCTGTACAGGGTCATTTCACCACATCAGGTTTAGGACCCTCTGTTGGGATTGACCATGGGTGTTGAATCCTAGCTGTCTATGTGATATATCAAGCCGGGGAAATTTGATATGGGGAGCAAGCTGTTGCCCAAGCAGCAGGTTCCCCCTGTCCATGCAGCTGATGAATCCAAAGGACATCAGAGACCGATACAGTTTGGCACTAGTAGCCAGTCAGCATTGAACTCAATGTAGGACTGCCTTAGGGACTCCAGCTCCAGATTTTTCCCTCGGGGTTTACTCCCAAAGTCTTCCCCATGAGTGGGTATAGCTGCAAGGCAGCGGAGGTTTGAGATCAGAGTTCTTCTTAGTAAGCTGCCAGCCACGGCTGACGAGCCCTATCTGCCCAAAGCGGTTAGTCTTAAGGCACCAGTAACCTGCCTTTGCCCCTCCTCCTCTCAGTAGAAACGGTCCCACCAGGCTTAGTAGCTAAGCCACCCGTGAAGACGAGAAGCTGGACTTGGTTGTTAGAGGCTGTTTGAAATGCACGCCATTGGGAGCATTTACTAGATAGTGGGAGCTTATCCCGATCACCACCCCCAGCTATAACAATCTTAAGGAATCACCACATCAGGTAGCACAAGAGAAAGGTAATACGAGGTGTGATTGATAAGTTCGTGGCCTGGGGTAGAAAGCGTCAATTTTAGAAAACCTAGTGCATTTATTTTTCCTACATTTACACACTTAGTCCAGCGGTCGTGGAACATTCAGATCCCTTCTTTGTAGAAGTCAGTGTCTTGGACCTCCAGGTAGAAGGAGATGAGTTATTAACTTCAAACTGTCTGCATTTTCACTCAAAGAGTTGAACTGCACATGCGCGTAACGAGAGCTGTATAACTCATCTCCTTCTACCTAAGGCCACGAACTTATCAATTACCCCTGCTGTGGCCCATCTGGAGGTCCAAGATGCTCTTGTTACATGCTGTGGACCACTTCTACAAAGAAGGGATCCGTATGCTCCACGACTGCTGGAGAAGTGTGTACATGTAGGAGGGGACTATGTTGAAAAATAAATGTGCTAGGTTTTCTAAAACTGGCTCTTCCTACATTAGGCCATGAACTTATCAATCACCCCTCGTAATAGAGTGCAGAATAAAGTGTTACAGTTGTAGGGAAAGTGCAGTACAGGCAGAAAATAAGGTGCAAGGCAATGATGAGGTAGACTGTGAGGTTAAGAGTTCACCTTATTGTCCAGGAGACCTGCTCATTAGTCTTACAGTATAACAGAGGGATGGAAGCAGTCTTTAAGTCTAGTGGTACATGCTTTCACGATTTTTTACCTTGTTTGATGGGAGGAGTGAGAAGAGGGAATCAGAGATTGAATGTATTTTATATTGTTCTGTTAGAATGTAAAATAGGGAGGAGTTTTAATTCCCAAGAAATAGCCGAGTTTGGTTTGGTGGGGAGTTTAAAAGACAAAACATCAGAAACAGGCACTAACGCTTCTTTGTATTTCCCACGTCCGGTTGTAGCTGGCACAGGAAAGAGTTGGGCAACAAATCCAGTTACAAAAGCTGGCATGTTATTGAGTATTTTGTGGCAAGTGCACTAAGTCATTTGAGGTGATTCTAATTTCGGGTGTTTTTGGCCTTGCTGAGAAGGGTTAAGTTCTTTGTGCTTACACAGCTGTGCAGGAAAGTCAGAGAGAGAAGATGTGAGTCTTCTAGGCCAAGCAGGTGACTCAGCCCCAGTGGGACCCAAATACAGAAGTTTGGGAAACCTTAATTCTAGGTTATGCAACTTCAAAAGAGCCTCTTTCTACCTCCTTACCTTGGAACTGAAATCCATTCCTTTTGTAAATGGAATAAGCCATTCATACCTTCAGCCATTCTCCAAAGCTCCAGATTCACCAACTCCATTTACCATGCTGAGCTCACTTAACAAAAATCTTGTTCCCAAATTCGCGACGTGACAGGTTGAGGTGAGGAGATTTCTACTATCGTTTGTGTGGTTTAAGTACTTCCTGATTTCTTTCCAAATGGCTTTCTCAGAACCAGCATCACACCTCCCCCCAATTCCTGAACCTTAATATTTTAAATTCCTCTACCTTTTCCATTTTCATCACGTAATTTAACAGTCTCAGGACCAGTCTCTATTTGTGGTGACACAACACATTGGCCAAGGCTAACAACAACTCTCTGGCTTACCTGAGTAGAGATTTACACAACTTGACTCCATGACTCCATGAGATGTCTAACAACGTTGAAGGTACTGTACTTAAATTGGTTTCTCATTGGATATACGTCCCGAGTCTTGATATGCTGTTGATCTTTGTGACTGTTGCTAGGAGTTTGGCAACTTGTCATAGCATGGAGCAAAGTGGTAGAAATGTTGCCTGTAGATTATTCATTCGTTTGTTATGTGTTGTGTCGTATGACGTGGGCGATCATGGTCTCATGACCATAATTGTTCTTGGCAATTTTTTCTACAGAAGTGGTTTGCCATTGCCTTCTTCTGGGCAGTGTCTTTACAAGACGATTGACCCTAGCCATTATCAATGCTCCTCAGAGATTGTCTGCCTGGTGTCAGTGTTCACGTAACCAGGACTTGTGATGTGTACCAGCTGCTCGTACAACCATCCACCACCTGCTCCCATGGCTTCACATGACCTTGAGTGGGGGGCTGAGCAGGTGCTACACCTTGTCCAAGGGTGACCTGCAGGCTAGCGGAGAGAAGAAGCACCTCACACCTCCTACAGTAGTGACGTATCTCCACCCCACTACCCCGAGTAATAGTTGATTTATAGATTGATGCCCATGTGTACTTTATTGGGTGAAGATAACCTTCAGAGCTAACAGTTAATTTAGTAACCTCAGAATATTTACAGCTATTTCCAAAACAGTTGTAAATGGTGTATCAGTTTTCATTGTTAGCCGGACTGAAGAACCATCTATGTACAGTGGATTTTAGTGCTGCGACTTCATCAAGTGCTTTGAATACTATAAATTATTTTGATAGTAGCCACCATTATTTCATCTTGTAGTTCTGAGCCAGGAAACAAATTTGCAAAAAAGAACCTGAGGATGGTTGACGGGTAAATCAAGTTGTGAACCTGTGTCTGGCACTTTGGAAAATAAAGCAGTTGCCCTTTGGCATTTAGTAGACTCGATTTGTTTCAACTTCTCAAGCCAGCTTGGAAACATAATAGTTATACACCACCGCATAGAGAGCAATTATAAATGAGGCATCTGAGGCTTGAATGTTTGGGCCATACAAAATGAAAGCACATTCTGCAGCTGAGGTCAGCTGTGCTTGTTTTCTGATGTGTCCTATGCAACTTGGCAACAGTGCATGGTATGATAATTGATGTGTCAGAATTTTCAAATGTGGATTGCTTTTGTTCGCAATTGGGTAACTGTAGGCAGACAAATATTCGTGAGGACTTTATACTTAGTCATTTTACTGACGCACTTAGACTCTGGAAGAAAATCCAAATGTCTCAGGATTTAGGTTCCAGCGTCAGAAAGCACTGGCTCTGATTATTCAACTGGCTGTAGGAATAACGTTATAATTATTCGCAATTACCGAAAGTTCACTGCTGGGGCGCTTAGCTCCCAGTGGAGCATAGGCCTTCGATAACCTCCCATCTCCATCATCCAAAGACGTTGGTCTGGTTGGGGTTCATCAATGTTCCTGCAATCCATTGTATCAGCTGTACAGGGGTTTGGCCTGTACAGCTCCACCAGAGTCCTGTTGGCCGGCCTTACCCGTTTCCCCCACTCGTGATGGGGCCCTAGGGTTGGACTTTGAGAGGCCACCATTAGATAAACATGAGTAAAATGGTAATTTCTTATTCATTCTTGGATGTGGATTGGCTTTGGTAATGTTGGCATTTATTGTTTATGTTGAGTGTATGTTGTTGGGGTTGGGTTGTATATAGGACAGACATCCTTCGTTGAAGGACATTAGCCATTGATTTCCTCATCGGGAGACCACAGTCAGTGCAGATCAGAAATAGCATCCATCCCCTCCTCACAGATGATCAACACCAGTGCCCCTCAAGGATATGTGCTTAGCCCACTGTTCTACTCTCTCTACTCTCATCACTCTGTATCTAGGCACAGGTCAAGCACCATCTACCGTCTACATTTGCCAATAACACAAATGTTGTTGGTAGAATCTCTGATTGTCAGGTCTGCATACACAGGCTCCTCCCAGTCTCTACCCAGCTAAAAGAAGTCAATTGCTACTAGTTTCCAACTCATCACCTGCAGCCTATCTAAACCCAGCTCTTGTCCTCAATCCTTGTTCATTCATACGAACTAGCCAGCCTCTACTAGACACTCCTAGCCTTCAATTACCTTGTTACCTGTGAGTTTAATATCTGCTGTCTCTGTTTTGTAGCCCTTGTGGCTTGTTACTTTGCAGTCTATTAGTACAAAGTCATTTGTTCATTGCTGATCATCTCCACTTCTTTGCGTTTGGGTCAAGTCTCCTCCATATTTCCTGACCAGATGAGTGAAACAACAGTTGACCCATTAGAGTTTGCTCACCTAAAAGAGGTCATCTCTCAACATGAGCACACGATCCAGAAGCAGCAGGAAACCATTGACCATCTGCTGGCCACTCTCTTCCAACTCTCTGTTTCGATACAGCAACCCAGAAACAGTCAACCGCCTCCCTCTGAGCCCCAGATTCTGGTGCCCGAACACTTTTTGACAGGTCCCTAATCTAGAACAATAAAAGCACCAATTCCTCAATTCCTTCAGCTTGTCAGGCCTTCAGGTACAAGCTTCTCCCAGTCTCCACCCAGCTAATAGTGATTACCCACTCATTTCCAACTCAGCACCTGTAGCCTGTTTAAACCCAGCTCTCAACCACAGTCCTTGCTCACTCATACAAACCAACCAGCCTCAACTAGTTGCCCCTAGCTTTCAGTTACCTTGTTCCCTGTTGTGCGTACTATTTGTTTTCTTGTTTTCTACCCCTTGAGGCTTGTTATTTTGCAGTCTATTATTGAAGTTAGCATTCATCGCAGAATCATCTTCACCGCCTTGCTTTTGGGTCAAGTCTCTCTAAATTTTCTGACACTAAGGGTGACAAGGAGGAATATAGGAGTGAAATAGTTGGTAAAGTGGTGTCACAATCATAACCTTGCACTGAACGTCAGTAAGACCAGGGAATTGATTGTGGACTTCAGGAAGGGGAAGTTGAGGGAACAGACATCAGTCCTTATCGAGCGGTCAGTGGTGGAAAGGGTGAGCAGCTTCAAGTTCCTGGGCGGCATCATTTCAGAGGATCTATTCTCTGATGTAATTACAAAGAAGGCATGTCAGTGGCTCTACTTCACCAGGAGATCAAGGAGATCCCGTATGTCCCCAAAGACTCCAGCAAATTTCGACAGACGTACCATTGGCGAGCATTCTGACTGGTTGCCTAACCACCTAGTATGAAGGCTCCAGTGGACAGGATCAAGAAAAGTTGTAGTCTCACACAGCTCCACCATGAGCACTAACTTCCCCAACATCGAAGGTATCTTCAAATCACGGTGCCTCAAGAAATTGGCATCTATCAAAGGCTCTTGCCATCCAGGACTTGTCCTCTTCTCGTTGCCATCATCAGGGAGGTGGAACGAGAGCCTAAAGATGCACACTCAACTTTTTAAGAGCTGCCTCTTCCTCTCTGCCATCAGATTTCTGAATGGTCCAGGAACCCATGAACACTACCTCAATACTTTGCTCTCCTCTTGCACTTCTATTTTGTATTTTTATTGTAACATAGTAATTATTTTATGCTTTACTCTGTTCTGCTGCTGCAAAACAGCAAATTTCATAGCATCCACTGATAATAAACCTAATTCTGATTCTGGTTCTGGTGAACTAGATGTGCTTTTGCAATAACATTGAATTTCATGGTTACAGTTACTGAAGCTATTTTTAAAAATATTCCAGATTTGTTTATTATTTCAAAATGTGTGTGAAATATGTTAATGCAAATTTATTGGAAATGATTCGGATCTAATGAGATTTCGCTACATGTGGGAGCTTTCCCACCCAGGTTTATTTTGGGGTTTGGCACGTTAACGTTCTGGATCGTTTATTTCTTTTAAGTTACTTAATGATTTGATGATAAATTGATCTGTTGGTTGGTCTTTCAGTTGCCAAGTAGTGAACCTAAAGCAGACATTCCTTTGTCCAAGTACTAACTAGGACTGGCTCTGCCTGAGAAGGCCTCACTGTGTGTGACAAGAATGTTGGCTCATTTACTTTCTCCCCAGTTGTTTAGTCTTCTGGCATTGCTGAACCACTGGGAAGCATTCTGTGCATGCAAGTAATTTTACTGACCTCAGTTGCCTCTGGGGCTGGTGGTTAACCAAGATGAGACCTGCACTGTACCCAGCATGAAGTCCCCTACAGTGCTGACCTGCACAGGGTACCTGATGTTTGCTTAGTCAGCCAGTGGTACAGTGGCATCCGCACTGGACGTCGAGGCCAGTGGTCCTGGGTTCGAATCCGGCCGGCTCCTTGCCCACTTTCCATCCGTGCTGGGTTGAGCATCGAGCTAGCAACCTGACCTCGTAAAAAATAGGCAAGTGCTAAAGAAACGGCAAGGTTACCACTCAACAACAGTTGGGACCAGGAAATATTTAACAGAATTCACACATGTATGTGTATATGAAAGGTTTAACCTATGAGAAGTGTTTGGTGGCTCTGGGCCTGCACTCTCTGGAATTTAGAATAATGAGGGGAGATCTTATTGAAACCTATCAAATATCAAAAGGCCTAGATAGAGTGGATATGGAGAGGATGTTTCCTATAGTTGTAGAGTGTAGGACCAGAGGCACAGCCTTAGAATAGAGGGAATTTCATTTTAAACAGAGATGGGAAGGAACTTCTTTAGTCAGAGGATGGTGAATCTGTGGAATTCATTGCCATGGATGCCTGCGGAGGTCAAGACATTGGATACGTTTAAAGCGGAGGTTGATCGGTTCTTGATTAGTCAGGATGTCAAAGGTTACGGTCAAAGACAGGAAAATGGGGTTGAGAGGAATATTAAATTAGCCAAAATGGAATGGAGAATCAAGCTTAATTTGCCTGATGGCCTAATTCTGCTCTTAACTCTTAAGGTGAATCTTAGGCATTCTTTCATTCAGAGAACTTCAGACATTGAGTCATTAAGTCCAAGGAAGGTGGATTGTTGGCTTATTGGGGAACCAAAGGCAATGGGTATCAGGCAGGAAATGGAGTTGAGGCCAAAGCTCAAAATCAGAATCTGGTTTAACATAACTGACATACATTGTGAAATTTGTTGTTTTGCAACAGCAGTACAATGTAATATATAAAACATGACTTAGTTACAAAAAAGAACCATATTTAAAAATAAGTTTGAAGAAGGGTCTCAGCCCAAAAAGTTGACTATCTACTCATTTCCATAGATGCTGCCTGACCTGCTGAGTTCCACCAGCATTTTGTGTGTGTTGCTTTGGATTTCCAGCATCTGCAAAATCCCTTGTGTTCATAAAAAATGTTTTATTATCATTGACGTATGTCGTGAAATTTGTTGTTTTGCAGCAGCAGTACAGTGCAATATATTAAATATTACTATGTATATGTCAATAGTACAGTCAAAATTAATGGTTAGGAAACAAAACTCTTCCCTATTAAATGTAGAGTTATGCAAAGTTACTTCTCTTTCATGTTTGTCTTTGTGTTGCAGTTACAGAATGTTCTAAGTTCATTAGGAAGGGTACATGGGGTAATGTGTCCTTCCTCACCATAACTGGGATGATGCAGAGGTGCTCCAACCAATGCCCCACCTTAGGTGGGCAATGTCTTCTTCTTGGACCTGCTGTTGGTTTGCAGATTGATTAAGTATCTGTGACTAGTCCAAACTGGTCTCAAGAGTCAGATTGAAAGCAAGACTGTGTCCTTGGGCAACTGGCCCAATTGAATCTATGTTTCCATCACTGCCATAGAGTCACAGAAATAGGCCCTTCAGCCCAGCTGGTTCATGCTGACCCAGATTATCATCTACGCTAGTCTCATCTGTCTACATTTGACCCACATTCCTCTCTCTATGTATCTGTCCAAGTCCCTTTTAAATATTGTTAATATACCTGCCTCAACCACTTTCTATTGCAGCTTATTCCTTGTACTGACCACTAAAATTTACCCCTCTGTTTCCTATTAAAACTTTCCCCTCACAACTTAGGTAGAGTTATATGAAGTTGCTGGATGTAGCTTGTAAATACGAGCAGAGAAATAGAAACACAAGCAGGTCTTTCAGGCTTTTTCACCTACTCTACCATTCAATAACACCACGGCGAATTGCTTACTTCAGTTCAACTTCTCTGCAGTAATCTCCTCTCTATGGTCTGGTTGCAAGTCAATGGGACTAGGCAGAGCAATCGTTCAGCATGGACTAGATGGGCTGAAGGGTCTGTTTCTGTGCTTTAGTGTTCTTTGACTTTATGAATTTTCGAAGAGTAAAAATTGATAGAACACAGACATCAATGGAATGACAAGGCTTATACTAAAAATGATGATATATGAATATTCAATTACACACAGTTGCAAATTTTATGAATAAAGGAGTATTTTAAAATTGCCTCAATCATGAAAGATTAAATGCAAAATTGTTTTCAGCACCTGTCAGTATAATTACTATAAATCAAATAAAAGGGAAATAAAAGGGGAAAAGGGACCATGGTCCTGAAAACATTGTCTCGTTTTTACTGTGTACTCTTATGGTCAAAAT
Organism: Mobula birostris; assembly: GCF_030028105.1. NCBI lineage: Eukaryota > Metazoa > Chordata > Chondrichthyes > Myliobatiformes > Myliobatidae > Mobula > Mobula birostris. The sequence continues at coordinate 9,863,413 of NC_092399.1, forward strand.
GACAATAAAAAGTGACGACTTGACTTGAATCTCAAATTTTAAATTTTCGGAGGCAAGACCAGGGTGTTTACATCAACAACTGCAGGAACAGTGAGAGAATCAGGTAATATTTCTGAGGCTAAATTATTAGCATGAATTTAGCTTGGTGCGTATTTTTATGAGTCCTATGCAAAATGTTGTTTCCTTTATCGTGTTATTTCCCCTATCACTTTACTTTCATTACTCATTATCTTCCCACTCTTGTTAGTTTACCCACACACTCACTGAGTCATGTATGTGATCAGGGGGTGCACCACAAGGACGGGAATAGCTCACCCTGTAATCTCTCCCTCTTTACTGAGGAGTCGAAACAGATATCAGCCTTCCCATCATGTACTGACAAATCCCGGATTCGTCATGTGCTGTGTTACAAGCAAGAAGTTTGTTTTCATTTATTAGAGGGCACAAGCCACTGGTGAAATACTTGCTGCAGCGTTATGTTATTCTACTTTCACAATTCTCTAACGTTGAAGGTGACATACAGTAGGAACAGATATATGGCTAGGGTGCCTAAAAGTTTTGCATAGTACGGTATTTGTCAACGTGGAGCGGTGAGAGAGTTTGTACATCTGGCAGGAGCAAAGGGTGCTGGGAGTGATGAGGATGGAGCGCCGCGGGAGGAGTGTGGGACACGTGGCAGAGAAGGGCTTCCAGGGGTGGGCTGATGGCGCAGGTGCAGACACGCCCAGCCCTGAGACACCAAACAAGGTTATTTGATTCCAACAATTACTTATAGATCATTACAGAATGTCCCTCTGGTATTCCCTGCTCCCTTCCCCTTTTCCCAACCATGATTCCCCTCTCCCTGCCCCCTTCCCACTCTCAGTCCACAGTAGAGACCCATATCAGAATCAGGCTTATCACCACTCACATATGTCATGATTTTTTTTGTGACAGCAGTACAGTGCAATACGTAAAATTACTACAGTACTGTGCAAAAGTCTTAGGCACCCTAGCTATATACATTTTTGTGCCTAAGACTTTTGCACAGTACTGTATATTCTTTAAAAATTCCATTTTAAAAATTCTCAGTTCATAATAAACATTAAAACATGCATTTTAAACCTGGTGCACTCCGAATGTTATAGTTTATAATCTTATATTTTACAGGTTTGTTGAGATATTGATTCCATAGATTATTTAATCAGATTTTATTCAGTGGATTTCGGATTTAAAAATTTGTTTTATTTGCCACGTGCACATCAAAACATTGAAACACGCAGTGAAATGCATCATTTCTATCAATGACCAACACAGACCGAAGGACATGCCGATGGCAGCCTGCAAGTGTTGGCTTCTGGTGCCAACATAGCATGCCCACAATTTACTAGCCAAATGTCTTTGGAATGTATATGGGAGAGAGCTCCTGACAGACAGTGGCGGGTTTTGAACCCAGATCACTGGCACTGGGACTGTTCTGCTAACCGCTGAGGATCGTCACTTTGTCGTGCTGGAGAGGCACGTGAGTTCCTGCGATCCCAAGAGTGACGTCACCTGGAGTTTAGCCATCCGGCCTCAGATCCTGGTAGGGTGACCCATAGTAGTAAGGCCACGGAGGAGATTCCAGGCAAAGTGTGGTTCAACCAAGATCCCAGCGACGGAGCTGACAGAAGATGATGACACACCCCAATGGCAGTGAAAGTGGAGGAAGTGAAGAGGCCCCAGTCATGTCACAATCTATGCCGCTTGACCCTGACCACAATCTGTCAAGGATTGTGTGGTGACTGTATGAGCATCCACCTCCCCACATTAAACAAGCCATTCTCCCTTAAGTGTAATTACCAAGAAAGCACGGCAGCGCCTAAACTTCCTTAGGAGTTAGTGGAGATTTGGCATGTCATCTAAAACTCTGACAAACATGTATGGTGGAGGGTGTACTGCCTGGCTGTAGCACGGCTTAGTATGGACACACCGATGCCCTTGAACGGGAAATCTACAAAAAGTAGTGGAGATGGTCAGGTCCATCACGGGTAAGCCCTCCCCACCATTGAGCACATCTACACAAAGCATTATTGCAAGAAAGCAGCATCCATCATCAGGAACCACCACCGAGGTCATGCTCTCTTCTTGCTTCTTCCATCAGGAAGAAGGTACAGGAGCCTCAGGACTCACACCACCAGGTCAGGAACAGTTACTACCCCTCAACCATCAGGCTCTTGAACCAAAGGGGATAACTTCACTCAACTTTACTTGCCCCGTTATTGAAATGTTCCCACAACATATAGACTCATTTTCAAGTACTCTTCATTTCATGCACTCAATATTTATTGCTTATTTATTTATTATTATTATTTATTTCTTTTTGTAGTTGCACAGTTTGTTGTCTTCTGCACTCTGATTGATCGCCCAAGTTGGGTGGTCTCTCATTGATTCTGCTATGATTATTATTCTATGGCTTTATTGAGTACGCCCGCCTGCAAGAAAATGAATGTCAGGGTTGCATGTGGTGACATACTCTGATAATAAATTTCCTTTCAACTTTGAATCCACCTCATCATCCTGGATTAAGTCCCGTGGTAATCAGCAGTTGGTGAAGGGGGCAGGATTCTGAGGTCTGGAAGATACGTGGGTACCAGACCAGCCTCGACAGCCACCTGAAGACCCACCAACAGACAACCCCTCGGAAGAACATCATACTCGACTCGAGTGATCACACTACTGTGCCGCTCTGGACAAACAGCAGAGAAAATGTCACCAATAAAAGAATGAGCAACAATCCCAGAGAATTTATTTACTTATAAAGTAATTTAGGCGTACTGTAACCCCCCCCCCAAGGATGCAGCAAAGGAAACTAAACAATATGCATCAACTGAGTTGTACTGTGCAGCATTTTAATTTGAAGGAATGCACTGTAGACAGCGTTCTGTCTGACAAGGTGTCATTAATGAGTCAAGTCACTATCACATCAGCGGTTTGGCAAGTTTGACTCATGGATGTGCATTACCACATTGCTTCAGAGTGAAAATCTTTAAAGGGGAGTTCACCTTCAGAGTTTGCCTTTTGTAAGTGACGGCATTAAAGCACATTTTTGAAAGGTGTAAATGAGTGCATTTGAAGGTTGTGTTTTGTCTGTTCCTCTGCTGCAACGCGCTGTCCTGAAGAAGGGTCTTGGCCCGAAACATTGACGGTTTGTTCATTTCCATAGATGCTGCCTGGCCTGCTGGGTTCCTCCAGCATTTCCTCCAGCTGAAGACCCAAATACATGTGAAGATTTCCATCCAGTTAGAAATCCATTCCGATGAACATTTATGTTGTTCCATATTCCTATAAAAAATGGACAATTCGGCATAAAACAATTAACCGAATCGGATTCAATAAAAGAGTAAGTCAGTACGTACACGCCTTTCCTCTGTCAGCCATTTCACTCTGTGTAGATGAATGGATGAACGGCTTTCTGTACCTCGACTGGGTAAGTTCTCCAGTGTGATTGCAGCTCCTTGTCATGAGCCCTGTGGCCGCTATGGCTTGCCATAGTGCGTTCAGCTTCTAGGGTTCTTGAGCACCTGATCGTTATCTTAACGAGAGCCGTTAGCCCTTCTGCTTTCCGTTTAATGCCGTCATGTTAACTGTGACTGGCATGTGTTTGCTGCAGCCTACGACTATTTAAAGAGGACGCTCGTTCACATTGGCAGAACAGTAGTGTGCTGGGGTGCCCAAGAACTGTATGAGATTATTTTTATTCTGCTCCTTCCAGCATTTGCATCAATGAGCCGCAGCCCGAGGAAAGTAATCAAAGGGATGACTAATCATGGTTAGGGAAAACTGCTCTTTATCAGAAGGTTATGTGGAATGTCAATACTTTCTTTATCTGAGTTATAATGTTTTTTTTATGTAACCCCCCCGGCAAATCTCAGGGTCGCTCGGCTCGCTGTCGTCTAGGGAAACAGCCCTCGGCCCCGGCAAACTGGGTAATTAGTTTGTGTGGATGCTGTGTGATGTACCCCACCCCGCCCAAATAACAGACAATACACCAGATACGATTAAATGAATTAGAGTTTATAGATATTACTGGAACTATATAACTAATAGAGATAAAATATAAAAGGAAAATAAAAGGCACCACACTTATCGAAGTTCAATCTCTTCGTGCACAAACAGTTGGAGCTCTAGTAACGATCCTCTCTTCACCATTCGATCCCCTCTGACCACCTCGACCTGCTGCCTGGGACCAACCACGGTGGTCGACCAGACGCTCCACACGAGTCTGTCTCCGTCTCCTCTCCTCGCTGAAAACCCTGGACCTCGGACTCCTGCTCGGGGTCCAACCCCATCAGTGGATTCACAGCACCTTGTCCATTGTCTCTCTGTCCATTGCGCCTTCCGCCCAAACACCCGCGCATCACAATAGCTTACAGACACACTAGAAAGAATAACATGGACACCCATTGGTTCATACGCTCTATTTTCAATAATATTGTAGCGGTGTGCTACACACAGCGCTAAAATAACCACACGTAGTCGTTGAGTTGGAGTTGCGATAAAAGAGGTTTATTCAAACTTCTCGGCCTGCTTTAAAGCCTTCCTGTTCCCGCCCTCCCTGGGCAGGACTGCTGTGGGGAATGCATATTCCCAGACCCTTTCCGCGCGCGGGATTTTCCCCCTGCTGGTGAAGGTGGCCTGGCGCCCTTTTTGGGGCCGGCCTCTCTGCCTGCACGTGTTGTTTCGTGAGCCGGCTCGTGTGTGCTAGAAAGTGGGTCGCCACAATATAACCCAAACAAGCTGCTAGTGAGAGAACTTTCTCAGCATTTAACATAACAAAGAAGCCATTTTAATTAGCCTACACAGTAACATAAAAGAAGAAACCCCCTACATTTAATTTTCATTTAACTGAAGCCTATACTGATATATCTTGGAACAAGCAATAATGTTAAAAGATTACCTGAGTGGGCAAAATATCAGGCAGAATATTGAAGATGCCAAACTTTTCTAGAATTCCCTATGGAATTAATTCTCTTTTCGCTAGGTCTTTGGGACTAGAAATATTTTAAATCCAGACAGTATCTTAAAGAGCGACTGCTGGGCAGGAAATGCATTCCTTTGAAACTTGTGTGGCTGCTTAGTATAATGAGACAGCTCTGAGTGCAGGTTTTGGGAAGAGTCATGCTCTGGATTCACGGGTGCAGAGCAAAATACTTATTAAGTGTTTTGAGGAGTTCCCTGTTGACTTGGTTAGGGGAGTCAGGAAAGTCTCTAAGAACAAGCTTATTATTAACACTAAAGTACTTTTATTTTTACATTCTCCCCATTAGTGCTTCTTGTGCCTTTTAAAATTCACTTTCAGAATATGGATATCATTGGCAAAGCCGGCATTTACTGCCCATCCCTACCTATCCTTGAGAAGTTGGTGGCGACACACATCAAAGTTGCTGGTGAACGCAGCAGGCCAGGTAGCATCTCTAGGAAGAGGTACAGTCGACGTTTTGGGCCAAGACCCTTCGTCAGGACTCAAGTCAGGACTTCGTCAGGACCCTCCTGACAAAGGGTCTTGGCCCAAAACGTTGACTGTACCTCTTCCTAGAGATGCTACCTGGCCTGCTGCGTTCACCAGCAACTTTGATGTGTGTTGCTTGAATTTCCCGTATCTGCAGAATTCCTTGTGTTTGCGAAGTTGGTGGTGAACCATCTTCACAAACAGCTGCAGTACTCCCACTGTACTGTTGGCTAAGGAGGTCCAGGATTTATTCCTACCAATGATGGAGGCCGGCAGTATATTTCCATGTCAATGTGGTGTGCGAGTTGGAGCGGAAGTAGGAGGTGGCGGTATTTGCCTGCAGCTAGTGCCTTTGTCCTTCCTGGTGGTCAAGATTTCAGGCTTGGAAGGGGCTGTGAAAGTCATCGTTGTTGTGGCTATCCCTCGAGGTCGAGGATTATGGTCTTCGTTCCGTACAGAGTGAAGACGACTGTGCGTGTATTTGTTTAACGTGTACTTGATGTTGCACTCCAAGAAGTACACGATACTTCACAAATCAACCAACTGACTCCAGTGACATGGAAGCCACGACGATTGGAGCTGATGGATTTGTTGCAGCCTTCATTCGCTTTCACAGCCGTTGAGTTCGAAGTAACTTCATCCGTCTGTTCCACCGTTGAGTCTTGGTTGGATTGTTCTTTGTCAGGGACCTCACCCTCGACCTTACTGCCATGGGTGACCCTACCAGGAGCATAGCTCCAGGCGGCATTGCTCTCGGGATCACAGGACCACACAAGCTTCCCCACCGCAACAAGGTGACAATCCACAGAGAAGAGTAGTCTGGACAAGAAACTACAATGCTCCTTGTAGAGGGTAAAGAATGCAGCCCGAATTCATTCATAGTGAATGGAGGGAATGCTTAGGATGGTGGATGGGCTGCTGAGGAAGCAGCTTGCTTTGGCTTAGATGACATTAAGGGTCTGGAGATGTTCTGTTCTTGCAGCAAGGGAGTGTTCCAACATATTCCTGACTTCAGCATTATACGTACGTAGACGGTGAATTTGCCTTTGGGTAACTGGAGGTGAGTTGAGTTACTTGCAGGACCTGCTCTTGTGGCCATGGTGTTTATATTGCTGGACCTGGTGTGGTTCTTGGCAATGATGACCGCCTAGGACATTGAAGGCAGGGGACCTGGCGATGGTAATGTCATTGTATGTCAATGATTAGACTCTCTCCTGGTAGAGATTTTCACTGCCCAGTAGTTTAGAGCATGAAGATCACTTACCACTGATTCACCCATGCCTGAACATTGTTTAGATTGTGCAGCATGTTGCCATGGGCAGCTTCATTTGCTGATGAGCTACTAACAAAGTTTAGACAATATTCAAGCATCTTTGAAGCTCCTCCACCCTATCTACTTCTGGCAAGTCTGTCACTGATTACCCAGCAGCGCCTCAGATCTTGCACAGCTCTTTGCTGTGTTGCTTCGTGACTGCTTTATCTTCTTGTTCCTTCGTCGTCCATCTTATTGCTTTTCTAATGGTAGAATTAATCTCAGCTTTTAGCCTGAACTGTGCAGAAGTACCTGGGCACGTACCCTATGTACAGTATGTGACTTCTGCACAGTACTGTGTTTGTCGAAGTGGAGCGGAAAGCGAGTTTGTAAATCTGGTGGGAGTAAAGGACGTTGGGAGTGACAAGGGTGGAGCGCCGTGGGAGGGGTGTGGGACAGGTGGCAGGGAAGAAGTGCCAGGGATGGGGGGGGGGGTGGGTGGGTGGTATAGAAACAGACACACCCAGCCCTGAGGCACCAGGCAAGGTCATTTGATTCCAAACAATTGGTTTATTAATCATAACAGAATGTCTCTCTGGTGCTTCCAACTCCCTCCCCTCTCCTCTCTCCCTTCCTGCTCCTCCCCCTTTTCCTAAACATGGTTCCCCTCTCCCTGCCCCACCCCACTCTCAGTCCACAGAAGACAGTCATATCAGAATCAGGTGTATCATCACTCACATATGTCATGGAATTTGATTTTTTTTTGTGTGGCAGCAGTATAGTGCAATACATAAAATTACTAACGGGACTGTGTAATACATAAAACGACAACAGTACTGGGCAAAAGTCTTGAACGCACTAGCTATATGCTATATCTGTGCCTAAGACTTTTGCACAATACGGTATAACTTTATGACTGTGAGGAAAAACCACAGTGACCATAGAAAGAGGTCAAATCCTCAGATGTAGTTCCAAGTCTAAGAGTTTAAAGAATTGCTTGCAAAACCTTGAACTGTGGTTTCTTTTCCCAGAAGAGCAGCTCTTTAGTTAACATCATTTCCAATAACCAGGTAAACTCAGCAATGGCAGTACCTCGAATTATTGCCAGATGTAATGACCTAGCAATAATGGGGGTGTTGGCATTTTCTAAGATTTGCAGTCTATTTTGATTGAAAACAATTCTTTTGCATTTCTAAAGAATTTCCCATGCCAAGAAATGGGGAAGCCATATGATCCATCATTCACAGGACACCTGCTTTGTTGAAACATCTGAAACCAACAAATAATCCAAGCACTTAATCAATTCAGCTTCAACGATTCCTGGTGCTGAACATAATTGTCCCTAAGAGTCTGTGTTTGGTACAGGACACAGTGCACTGACTTCACATGGCACTGAGTTATATAAACAAGTAGTCTAAATTTGAATATCATATATATTCTACGACTGTCAGGCATTCATGAGCGAGATAGATCAGCTAGTTGAATGGTACCGCAGCAACAACCTTACACTCAACGTCTATAAGATCAAGGAATTGATTGCAGACTTCATGAAGGGGAAGACGAGGAAACACACACCAGTCCTCATCAAGGGATCAGTAGTGGAAAGGATGAGCAATTTCATGTTCTGGGTGTCAATAACCCTGAAGATCTATCGTGAGCCCAACACATTAATGCAGTGACAAAGAAGGCACGACAGTGGCTATATTTCATTAGGAGTTTGAGGGGATTTCATATGCAACCACAGACACTTGGCAATTTCTACAGATGTACTGTGGAGAACTTTCTAACTGGCAGCATCACCATCTGGTATGGGGTGGGGTCACTGGACAAGATCGAAGTAAGCTGCAGAAAGGTGTAAGCTCACTCAGCTCCATCATGGTCTCTAGCCTCTGTGGCATCCAGGTCATCCTCAAGGTGCGATCCCTCAAAAAGGCGTTCATCATTAAGGATCCCCATCACCCAGGGAGTGGCCTCTGCTCATTGCTGCCATCAGGGAGGGGGTACAGGAGCCTTAAGGCATGTACTCAGCAATTCAGGAGCAGCTTCTTTCCTTCTGCCATCAGATTTCTGAATGGACATTGAACTCATGAACAATACTCACTATATCTTTTCTGTTTTTGCACTATTTATTTAATTTAACTTTTTAAATATATATATAGTTACTGTAATTTAATTATCATGTATTGCAAAGCACTGCTGCTACATAACAACAAATTTCAATATAATTCAAGTTTAAATGTCATTCAACCATACACGAATACCCTGAAAACAACCAAACGAGGCAGTGTTACTCTGGGGCCAAGGTACAAAACACAGTACCAACAGTCATACACGGCACAAAACACACATAACACATACAAGGTAGCAAGCATATAAAGGTATCAGTAAGATACCGCCACACAATGAAGAAAGTCCAGGCTGAAGCCATCAATGCCACAGAAGTCTGCAGTTAACCACAATAGAACTTGTCTTCTGCTGAGCGAACACTGGGGACAGCAATGACTTGAGCCTGGATTCTGTGCCACACTGCCCCTGGTGGGATGCACCAGCTCTGACGCCTCTCTCCTTGTGTCTGTAAACAGGCAACACTGCGGCTTGAGGCCCTGAGTCCATATGCCAGTGATATTCAGACTCTTATTCTGATTCCATCTCCCAGGAGAATTCAAGCTACAGTCCGGATGGTTCGTGTTGGATTTTGTCCTCTGAAACATGGACTGTAATGGTTAATCACTGATAGATTAGTATCGCATATCACTTTTCTGATTCCCAGGCGGTTCGCTTACATTAATATAAAACACGTAATACTACTTACTTGGCATGTAGAGTGCAAATGTGAGCAGAGAATGCTCGAAGCTCTAAATTTGAGGCTAAAGAATAGTTTGCCCCATGTGACCAGATTTCAGCCAAAAGCTGGATTCTAATCATCAGTCGTGTTTCTCCTGTCTTACCACACTGGACGATTATTCAGAAATAATATGACCGACCAAAGGGGAATTTATGTGATGAACTATTACCCATAACACTTCTTCATTAATTGAACCAATATTTCAACTTTCATTGGGGTCTCTCTTCCACCTGTTGGAGATACAGTACTGAGCAAAGTCTTAGGCAGATATATTGTATATAGTTCATCGTACTGTATTTGTCAGCGTGGACTGGAGAGTAAGTTTATAAATCTGGCGGGAGCAAATGATGTTGGGAATGGCGAGGTTGGAGCGCCGTGGGAAGGGTGTGGAAGGCAGGGAAGGCGTGCGTGGGTACAGACACACCCAGCCTGAGACACCAGGCAAGGTCATTTGATTCCAAACGATTGGTTTATTGATCATTCCAGAAAGTCTCTCTGGTACTTCCCGCTCCCTCCCCTCTCCCTTCCCCTTTTTCCAACCATGATTCCCCTCTCCCTGCCTCCTTCCCACTATCAGTCCACAATAGAGACCCAGATCAGAATCAGGTTTATCATCACTCACATATGTCATGACATGTGAGGTGCTACATTTTGGTAGGACTAATCAAAATAGGACAAACATGGTAAATAGTAGGGCATTGAAGAATGCAGTAGAACAGAGGGATCTAGGAATAATGGTGCATAGTTCCCTGAAGGTGGAATCTCATGTGGATAGGTTGGTGAATAACACTTTTGGTATGCTGGCCTTTATAAATCAGAGCATTGAGTATAGGAGTTAGGATGTAATGTTAAAATTGTACGAGGCATTGGTAAGGCCAAATTTGGAGTATTGTGTACAGTTCTGGTCACCGAATTATAGGAAAGATGTCAACAAAATAGAGAGAGTGCAGAGAAGATTTGCTAGAATGTTACCTGGGTTTCAGCACCTAAGTTACAGAGAAATGTTGAACAAGTTGGGTCTTTATTTTTTAGAACGTAGAAGGTTGAGGGGAGGACTTCATAGAGGTATTTAAAATTATGAGGGGGATAGATAGAGTTGACGTGGATAGGCTTTTTCCATTGAGAGTGGGGAAAATTCAAACAAGAAGACATGAGTTGAGAATTAAAGGACAAAAGTTTAGGGGTAACATGAGGGGGAACTTCTTTACTCAGAGAGTGGTAGCTGTGTGGAACGAGCTTCCAGCAGAAGTGGTTGAGGCAGGATCGATGTTGTTTAAAGTTAAATTGGATAGATATATGGACAGGAAAGGAATGGAGGGTTATGGGCTGAGTGCAGGTCGGTGGGACTAGGTGAGAGTAAGAGTTCGGCACGGACTAGAAGGGCCGAGATGGTCTGTTTCCGTGCTGTAATTGTTATGTGGTTATATGGTTATTTGTTTTGTTTTGCTATAGCAATACAATGCAATACATGAAATTACAACAATACTGTGCAAAATCTTAGGCACCCTAGCTATCTATATATATATATGTGCCTTGGAATTTTGCTCAGTACTGTGTTATCTGGAGCGTTGCATACTCAGGGCCCTTGGCATTGTCAATGATCCCACCCATCCGTCCAACAATGGCCTTGAGATGACCGAACTCCCTGCCACCAAGTAAGAATCTCATCATACAGTCTCATCCACGTATGAAGCGCCAGTAGCGTTATACTGTTCACTTTTAACTTGTGTCGCATATGCTCCTTATTACTTATTAATTTATTTGTGGTAATATTAATTTGTGTCTCACGTGTGTGAGTTATGAACAGACATGCCACATCTGCGTGGTGCACCATGGTCCGGAGGAACGTGGTTTCGTTTGGCCGTATATTTGAATGATAATGAACTGAAGTTGGACTTGAATAATAATTGTGTTTTAAAAAAAAGGCTTGCCTTCAGTATCACAGTTTATATGACCTCATGAAGTCCCAGAAAATCTTGTTACCAATACTTTAAAATTGTAAACATAGAGACATGTGAAAAGTTTGAAAATTTCTTGCTTTTGGAGGTCGTACACTGATGCGCTTTTCTTGGAGGTAAACTCAAGCACCCAAGTCTATAGCTTTGCATCTTTTAGGTGATTATTATGGGGCCACATGATTCTGTTTGCCTTGTACCTTAGTAATGTAAGATATACCGTTGATAACGTGCGTGAAACAGCTGCAACAAATAGCAATGAATAAGAGCTAATTATGGACATGGCCTTGGAAGTAATGGATTCAAAATGGTATTGGTATTGGCTTATTATTGTCGCATGTACTGAGATGATATCAAAATAGAACAAAAGAAACATTACACCACACGAAAGTGAAAGGTCTCCTCTCACAGGGGGCAACTCTAATGTACTTTTTTGATACAACACTCCATGTCAGCCTTGATCTTTGTGATGTCTCCAAACAGAAACTCATGTGTTTCTGGTTTCTGATTTCTGGTTATTTCTTCTTTTGCTGTTATTTTGGGTGAGTTTTGAATCGGGGCAGCCCGGCAGATAACGATCACTGGGCTGACTGTACTGAAATGCGCCTGGACCCTTTTGATCAACAGTCACAAGGTTTCCAGCATCTGCAGATTTACTCTTGTTTGTGATTGGACTCTTTTGATTTTATGTTTTCTATTCTGTGGTTTTCGCTCTTCAACTTGTTGCCATTTGCACAATTCGTTTTTTTTTTTTCTTCACGTGTAGGGGTTGTGTTTGATGTTTTTCTTTCTCTGGGTTCTACGGTTTTTCTTTGTTTCGTTGGCTGCCTGTGGCAAAGACGAATCTTAAGGTTATATACTGCATACATACTTTGAATCTTTGAACTGTTTGAATTGGAGATGAGAGCTCCGCTAATTGAGCCACAATTGACAGTATATTTAAACAATATCTTTATGCCACATAATATTTGGCATAATATGTTAATGAGACAATATATTGCACTACATATATTGTCTATAAGATAGTATTACTCTTCAAGGTAGACTATGCTGGTATCTGAGGGAAAGATGAACAGATCAGTGGTAATTTGAGGAATAGCTACCAAACCTCCAAACCACTATAACACAGATTTATACGTATATGTATTGCTGTTCTTCCTCCTCATTTTCCCTTTACATTTGATGATTTTTTTCCTGGTTTTATTTAAATAAATAGCTCAATGAAGATTTATATTTGTCAAAACGTGCAGATATGGCCCTAGTATGGAGAGAGAGACACTGTAGTGGACCAATAGTTCACTGACTTTAATGGGAGCTGTTGCAGAATTTAAAGGAAAAGAAAAACAATAAATGTTAGGCCAACAGGGCTGTTGACTAAAACTCTCAGGCTGGAAGTTCAATGTCAGTACTGCAGCTGGGAGCAAGAACTAAATGCTAAATGAATACCATTCCTTTATAGTGTCTATTGAAATGGTCGTCTTCTTCTCTTCCCCAGACAAGCATGAAGGTAAGCAGGGAGTGTAAAGGTTGCTGTGCTTTTGGTCAAGTCTCGTCAGACTAGAACGGAAAGAAGGGAGCTAAATACCACCACAATGAAACAGTAGTGAGCTGGAAAGTTCACACTCACGAGCGTGCTTGCCGAACCTGTTCCGCAGCTCGCCTGCCTGGACACATAGATCCGTGTTTGCGACAATATTTACCTTTTTATGTACCATAAGCTACACAATTTCACAAAATTGAAAACAAAGCCCCATGGTGGAGGTTGTGTGTTATTTGCTGCGATGTTAATTTCAAACCAAGGCCATGGGGTCATACAGCATAGGATTAGGCCTTTTGCTCCACTGTGCCTGTGCAGGCCTTCAAGTTTCCTTCATTCCTAACCCTTTTCCTCAGCATCCATCTCACAGTTTCTATGTGATGGACTTTCAAATATTCACCCTTGTTAACCTGCCAGCACCACCACCCACTAAGATAACTCATTCCAGATTTTGTCCAGCCACTGGGTTAAACATTTCTTCCTCAAATCCCCTCAAAACCTTCTACCACTTTACCCTAACCTAATCTGATTACACACATTCTCTAATAAGAAAATTAACCATCAGCTTCATTAATCTCCATTTTATACAGTTCATAGTATTAGGGAATCATTCTTACGTTATGTGCTTTGTCATATGATGTGTGCAATCATGGTCTTTCCATGACCATGATTGTTCTTGGCAAATTTTTCTACAAAAGTCGTTTGCCATTGCCTTCTTCTGGACAGTGTTTTCACAAGAGTGGTGACCCCAGCCATTATCAATACCCTCCAGAGATTTCCTGCCTGGTGTCAGTGGTCACATAAACAGGGCTTGTGATATGCACCAGCTGCTCATACAACCATCCACCACCTGCTCCCAATGCTTCATGTGACCCTGATCGTGAGAGCGAAGCAAATGTTGCACCTTGTCCAAGGGTGACCTACAGGCTAGTGGAGGGAAGGAGCATCTTACACCTCCTTTGGTAGAGAATGTAATAGTATTCCCTAATACTAATAAAAAGGAAATACAAATAGTAACATGGAAATATAAATTTTGCCTTCATTGGTACAGACTTTCTAGATGATTGCCATTTTCTCGACAATATTTTAAAATTAAAAGATAAAGGAGAAAATAGTTACTGCAGCTACCTGAGTGATTGCCCCCCGATCACTGGCAGCCCACAAGCCCTTGTTTTATATATAGAGAGTTAAATTAAATCCGTAGTGCAAAAATAGAAATAAAAAAGTAGTGAGGTAGTGTTCAATGGTTCAATGACCATTCAGAAACCGGATGGCAGAGGGGAAGATGCCATTCCTGAATCGCTGTTGTACCTCCTTCAAATGTATATAGGTAGCTTTTCTTCCTTTTGTATTCATAATTTTACAGAAAATTTATTTGTAGACTAACTAAGAAATGAATTAGAAGTCCCAGAAAGCAATTGTAAGTTTTTTTGACATTGAGTGAAAGTTTATGGTTATGCACCATTCAGACAGGTTCTGCGCCTCCTCTCTGAATTACTGTTCCATTGTTATTTGTAATTAACCCAATCACTGTGGTGTTGTCTGCAAATTTGGTGATGGAGTTGGTGGCACAGACAGGGCACAGTCATAGGAGAAAGGATTGGATTGTAAGGGAGTGGACTCCATATGCATCCCTGTGGTGCAGTGGTGTTCAGGGTCAGGAGGAAGACAGAGTTGCTTGGGAGAGGCGGTCGATTGCTCTGCTATCGAGTTGCGGTCCTTGGTCCAAGAGATTGGCCAAAACAGGGAGGCCTTGGCCACTCTATACCACCATGGAGTCTGAGAAGAGCAGAAGGGCTGCCCTCACGTTGGGAGGGAGAGCCAGCAGAGGTCTTGAAGGTTCTGATCGATCAGTTCAGTCGCCTCGATAATTGTCTGGCAGAGCGTAAACGGGGCTACATCAAGAGGTTGAAGAGGGCTATCCCAAATCTGGACTCAATGCATTGTAGCTCCACCCCCTCCCCACCCCTTCTGGGACCATGATCAGCCTGCCTCCTGCTCAGACCCCTGACAAGCCCATGCAAATCAGCCGCATAAGGATCTCCTCCGATGAGAGGTTCCAGCATTGGAGTCGAGGTTGTTGCCAGTACGGTGGGGAAGCAGGTTACCTGCAGGATGAGCGTCCAAAGCTGCAGCCATCAGGAGAACTGACTAATACTGGCCGGTGTCTGGGGGACTGTGACGGTAGCAGCTACTGCCCCCAGCCTCATGAATTTTGGTGTCACGCTGAGGGCAGAGTTCTCCTGGGGTATGAACTGATGAGGGGTGAATGCTTTATTGGACTCTGGGGCGGCTGGAAATTTCCTGGTCTTGGGGACCGCCCATCAGTTCAACATCCCACTGCAGGAGTTGGGCCAGCCCATGCCCACAACTGACTCGGACAGCCGTCCACTTGGTCCCAGGCAGATCCGACAGCAGACATTGGTCTTGCGGATGAGGGTAGATCATACGGAGGATATTAGTTTCTATATTATTGAGTCACCTCACATACCCTTGATCCTTGGGCACTCTTGGCTGACCGGCATAACCCTTCCGTGAAATGAAAGGAAGGGAAGATCATTTTATGGTCCAGTCGCTGCAAGAAGGTGTGTTTTCAGCTCGGTGTTCCAATCCCCAGACTCTCCCGAGTCCAGCGGCCGACGAGGAGACAGACCTTCATTCAGGGTAACCTGGAGCCTTCAGGAAACACAGCCCTGCCTTCAAGGGCAGACAAGACGGCTCCAGCCCACAGGCCCGTGTGAGTCCTGACCCTGTCAAGTCAGGGGTGTGCTGGAATTCAACCTCTAGTTCACGAACAAGTCAAGGAGGTGCCCAAGTGTCTGGAACTCTGTCAGCTCAGCCAAAGGACTCCAGTTGCCAGATCCAAAACAGAAACCCTTGGAGCCTAGTCCTAGGAGCACATGTCGTGCCTCACTGCCAATGTCTGAGGATACGGAAGAGGATTTAGACTGTGATTTGTCCTCTGTTTTCACAAAAGACTCTTGTGAAACAATGGAGGAGACGCTGGGGTCTATCAAATCACGCCCCCCCCCCCGACTACCTAAGGAGTCTCAGGAGTTGTCCTCATAGGATTGTCAGGGATAATTGCCCCAACCAGTAGAAATCCCTTCCACCTACAATGATTTGGAAGAAGGAAAGGCTTCGAGCCTTCCATCGCACCAACCCTACGACTGTGCAACAGATCTACTGCCAGTTATGTGTCCTCTGCCGGTCAATTATATGTGCTCTCAGGCCCAGAGAGATGCATTATGGAGGAGTATATAAAGGAGTGTCTTACCCTGGCATTCACTCAGCCCTCCACCTCTCCAGCCAGTGCTGGCTTCTTCATCATACAGAAGAAGGATGGGAGTCTGCAGCCATGCATTAATTATAAAGGGCTGAACCGCCTAACAGTCAAGAATCTTTACCACCTTCCACTCATGGACACTGCTTTCAAGATTCTCCAAGGGGCAACAGTATTCTTGAAGCTGGACTTGCGGACTACATACAACCTGGTTCGCATAAAGGAGGGTGAGGAGTGGAAGATAGTATTCAACACACTGACAGGGCACTGTGAGTACCTAGTCATACCCTTCAGCTTTGTGAATGCATTGGCAGTTTTCCAGGCCTTTTTAAGTGACATGCTCTGGGACGCTCTGCATAAGTATGCTTTCATCTCCTTGGACAACATCCCAATTTTCTCGAAGTCCATGGAGGAGCACATCGCTCACTTCAAAGATATCCTAAAGCCTCCTTGATCATGAACTTGGCGTCAAGCTGGAGAAGTCCGAATTTCAAGTAAGCACCATTTCATGTCCGGGTTTCATCATCTCTAATGGCAATCTCACGATGGGCCCTAGTAAGACACAGGCAGTCAGATATTGGCCACAACCATCCATTATGAAACAGGTCCAACGATTCTTGGGATACCATCCATTATGAAACAGGTCCAACGATTCTTGGGATACCATCCATTATGAAACAGGTCCAACGATTCTTGGGATTTGCCAACTTTTATCAAAAGTTCATCAGAAACTTCAGCTCAGTGGCGTCTCTGCTGATGGCACTAACCAAGAGGTTCACTGACCCTTTTGTTTGGACTACTGAGGCGGAGGCTGTTTTCGCAGAGCTCAATCAGTGGGGTTCACGACAACTCCCATTTTGGTTGCACCTAACCTGGACCTTCCCTTCAACGTGGAAGTGGATGCCTCAGCTGTCGGAGTGGGTGCAGTGTTGTCTCAAAGGACACCTTCGGACAGGAAATTGCATCCATGAGTGTTCTTTTCCAGACAATTACTCCAGCAAGGGTGAATTATGACATTGGGGATAGAGAGCTGCTTGCGGTCAAGTTGGCTCTGGAGGAGTGGTGTCACCGGCTCGAGAGATCCACAAACCTTTTATCGTATGGAAAGACCCCAAGAACTTGGCTTATATTCCGTAGGCAAAACGACTAAACTCTGGACAGGATAGGTGGTCTCTTGTCTTTAACTGCTTAATTTCATCCTGACCTGTCAACCAGGGTCAAAGAACCAGAAGCCAGGTGTCTTGTCCCATCAGTTTGATGAACCAGAACAAGAGGAGCAGCCTGCCACCAATTTGGCCCATCCAAGGTGATAGGAACAGTTCATTGGGGGATCAACGCACTTATTCAAAAGGTCCAGGCACAAGGGTAGATTCCTCAGAACGTTCCTCCAGGACAGCTGTTCGTTCCTAGTCCCGTCCAGTCTCAGGTTCTTCAATGGGGATGTGCATCAAGATTGACATCTCACCCAGGGATTGCCAGGACCCTCAAGTTCATTAGGAGAAGATATTGGTGTCCTGCAATGGTGAGGGTAGTTGCCTGCCAATACGTGCGGACATGCAAGATGTGCACCTCTCCATGGAACTTGTCACAGATCTTCTTTCCTCTAAGGAGCTGACCGTTATGGCAACTGTAGATCATTTTTTGAAGGCCTGTAAATTCATTGCCTTGGACAAATTTCCTTCTGCGGTGGAGACAGCTGAAAGCGTCCTGCACCAGGTCTTCAGGATCCATGGTTTCCCGGTGGGCATTCTGTCAGATCGCTGTCCGCAATTCACATGACATTTTTGGAGGGTGTTCTGTAAGCTGATTGGAGCAACAGCGAGTCTTTCCTCTGGGTTTCATCTGTAGTCTAATGGCCAAATGGAGGGGGTGAACCAAGAATTTGGAATGAACCCTAAGATGCTTGGCCTCTGAAGGACCGAACAAGTGGAGCAACTGTTTGACGTGGGCAGAGGTCGCCCACAACACTTTACGGATTTCAGCGCATGGGACGTCACCTTTCAAATATCAGTTTGGGCATTCTCCACCACTCTTCAACTACTGTACAGAGTCTTGTCATCTTCAGAAGTTTTCGGATGACTCTGCCATAGTTGGATGCATCAGCAAGGGAAATGACGTTGAGTACAGGGCTATGGTAGGAAACTTTGTCACATGGTGTGAGCAGAATTATCTGTAGCTTTATGTGAAAAAGAGTAAGGAGCTGGTGGTGGACCTAAGGAGAGCTAAGGTACCGGTGACCCCTGTTTCCATCCAGGGGGTCAGTGTGGACATGGTGGAGGATTACAAATACCTGGGTTTATGAATTGACAATAAACTGGACTGGTCAAGGAACACTGAGGCTGTCTACAAGAAGGGTCAGAGCCATCTCTATTTCCTGAGGAGACTGAGGTCCTTTAACATCTGCCGGACGATGCTGAGGATGTTCTATGAGTCTGTGGTGGCCAGTGCTATCATGTTTGCTGTTGTGTGCTGGGGCAGCAGGCTGAGGGTAGCAGACACCAACAGAATCAACAAACTCATTCGTAAGGCCAGTGATGTTGTGGGGATGGAACTGGACTCTCTGACGGTGGTGTCTGAAAAGAGGATGCTGTCCAAGTTGCATGCCATCTTGGACAATGTCTCCCATCCACTACATAATGAAGTGGTTGGGCACAGGAGTACATTCAGCCAGAGACTCATTCCACCGAGATGCAGCACTGAGCGTCACAGGAAGTCATTCCTGCCTGTGGCCATCAAACTTTACAACTCCTCCCTTGGAGGGTCAGACACCCTGAGCCAATAGGCTGGTCCTGGACTTATTTCATAATTTACTGGCATAATTTACATATTACTATTTAACTATTTATGGTTTTATTACTATTTATTATTTATGGTGCAACTGTAACGAAAACCAATTTCCCCTGGGATCAATAAACTATGACTATGATTTCACTGAGCGGGAGGCAGAGGTTGGGGTTCCTGCAGCTGAAGACCTCGTCCTGCTCTGCAAGGAGAGATGGACTAGGGCAAGGGAGATTTTGTTAGCTTCCACCTGGAAGGCTGAAATAAAGGCTAACCACAAGGGAAGACAAGGACCAGTTTTGCAGCCTGGGCAATGATCTGGCTGTCGACTCAGGATTTGCCTCTCTGAGTGGAGTCTAGGAAATTGGCACCAAGTTCATTGGACTCTTCAAGATTCTCAGGAAAGTAAACCCGGTGGTCTACACTTTGCAGCTCCCCAAGACCCTCAAGATCAATCCAACTTCCACATTTCCAAATCAAAGCCTGTGAACACCATCCCTTTTGCCCCACCGCCGTCTGTCCTGCTGCCACTCAGGTTGGTCGATGGGGGACAAGTCTTAACCGTGAGAAGAATTTTGGATTCAGCAGTTCGGTAACTCCTCCTGGACTGGGAAGTTTTCGGACCCGAGGAATGGTGCTGGGTTCCTGAAAGGGATGTCTTGGATCCAGCTCTCACCCATGACTACAATCCTCGTCTCCCTGAGCAGTCAGGAGTCAGAAATAGTGGAGGGGCTGGTTACAACAGCAACAGCACCAGCTTCTGGGGTTTAGATACTCTAACTATCTGGAATATGGATAGCTGGCATGGACCCTTTAGAGAGTCAGGACCATCCCGCTAGTTGGCAAATCATGTTTTTGGGCGCCAAGAATAGAGTATTTAAAAAAACACTTGAACAGAGCCTCAGTGGTTAATCGTAAGCCCAACCAGAGATATCGTCTAGCGTTTTGTTTTGTGCTCAATTTGCAATCTAGTTTGATACCGTGTCTTGATCCTAGCCTCAGATACTCCAGCATTTGGGTCCAAACCGTCCTTATTAAGGACTCTCACCACAACCACCTTTAGTGTCTTCTCCAAACTGCCCACCATCCTGCCTCGGAATTAGATAGCAGTTCCTTCACTTTTGCCAGGACTCCTTCCCCAATGTCACTGTGCGTAGGCCTTCACCAGAGGCATTGCTCACATTAAAAAAAACAGCCTACTTAATGGCAATTAGAGGTCTACAAGAGTACTGGCCCCAACACTACATCACTTATATACAGTACTGTGCAAAAATCTTAGGCACATTTTGCACAGTACTGAATTTGGCACTGTGGAGTGGAGAGTGAGTTTGTAAATCTGGCGGGAGCAAAGGTTGTTGGGAATGGTGAGGTTGGAATGCTGCAGGAGGGCTGGGGTGGGGAGGTGTGGGTGTCGACACACCCAGTCCTGAGACACCAGAAAAGGTCATTTGATACCAAACAATTGGTTTATTGATCATTACAGTATGATTCTTCCTTTTTTCCCAACCATGATTCCTCCCTCCCTGCCCCCTTCCCACTCTCAGTCCACAACAGAGACCCATATCAGAATCAGGTTTATCTTCACTCACATAGGTCATGAAACTTGTGTTTTTCTTCTAGCTGTACAGTGCAATGCAAAAAATTACTACAATACTGTGCAAGAGTCTTAGGCACACTAGCTACAATATATGTCCCAAAGACTTTTTGCACAGTACTGTGTACAAAAAAAATTGCTTAATTTTTATATTTTATCAACAGTGGTCTCATAACAGCACTGTGGATATCTCGATCCTTTGTGAGAAAAGAATTTGAAGAAAAATGTTGTGGCTACATAGGCTAGTAGCCAATCTTTATACACATGAGATGTTGTCAAGTTGTTAAGATAAGGTGGCACGGTTGTGCAGTGGTTAGCATAATGCTATTAAAGCACCAGCGAGCTGGGTTCAGTGGCGCCCCCTCAGTATGGAGTTTGTATGTTCTCCTGGTGACCGCATGGATTTCCTCCAGGTGTTTCAGTTTCCTCCCATATTCCAAAGCCCTACGGTTTAATATGTTAATAGGTCACATGGTTGTAGTTGGACAGCTTGAAGTCTTTGTGCCGAAGGGCTCGTTACTGTACTGTATCTCTATATAAATAAATAAATAGTATTGCACATTTGGCAGCACCAGCCGTTGAGGTACTAAGGAACTCTCCAACTTCAAATTGTGGTAAAGATGTTTAACGAATAAACTTTCCTCGGGCTGCCAGCTGGGTACAGGTATTGATTATAACCAATGTTTCCATGGCAAACGCTGCCACCTTCAGAGATCTGGCAGAGTTCGTCGTCAAAGCATCGGTTGAAATCGACACCTGTATCTGGCTGGAAGCCCGAGAAGAGTGTATTTGTCATGTATGCCGGGAATGTTTTTAAGGTGTTTAACATTTTGTTTGCATCTGCTTGGCTAACAAGGTTTGTTTCTGCTGTGGTAAGATATTCTTACTGATTAAAAACCACAATCAGATTTTGTGTTTAAATTATGTTCTCTTTCAGAATAACCAGAAGAATATTTTCATAAATCAGAATAATAAAATGAATGAGGGTAATGATTCAAATACTTTCCAGGAAATAGTTAAAGAAGCATAAATATCCACTTATGATCACACGTTATGAAAATTTGTGGAAGCAGGTAATTTCCTAGTATTGTTCACCTTGTTAGTTTGACATAAAATCATAAGACAAAGGAACAGAATTAGGTAATTCGGCCCATCAAGTCTCCTCCACCATTTCATCATGGCTGATTTATTATCCCTCTCAACTCTATTCTCTTACCTTCTCCCTGTAACCTTTGACACCCTGACAAACCAAGAAGTTACCAACCTCTGCTTTAAATATACTCAATGACTTGGCCTCCACAGCCGTCTGTGGCAACGACTTCCATGGATTCACCACCCTCTGGCTGAAGAACTTCCTCCTTACCTCTGTTCTAAATGGACATCCCTCTATTCTGAGACTGAATGGGAATGGAACATGAAAGGAAGCCACTTGTTGGATATGTTCCAGTTCCTATGTTGGCGTCTACAACTCCTTGTTCACAAGCGATATTTTTGTGTTGATGCTCCGGCCACCTCTAATTCAGCACTCCTTGGTACATACAAAGTTGAGAAAATCTGTAGATGCTGGAAATCCAAAGCAACACCCACAAATTACTGAAGGAACTCATCAGGCCAGGCAGCATCTGTGGAAAAGAGTAAGCAGTGGACGTTTCAGGCCGAGACCCTTCATCAGGACTGGAAAAACAGATGAGAAGTTAGAGCGAGAAGGTGGGGGCAGGATGGAGGAAATACAAGGTGGTAGGTGATAGGTGAAACCGGGCGAGGAGGAGGGATGAAGTAAAGAGCAGGGAAGTCGATAGATAAAGGATATAAAGGGCTGGAGAAGCAGGAATATGACAGGAGAGGGTAGAATACCGTGGAAGAAAGGAAAGAGGGAGGTGATGGGCAGGTAAGTAGAGAAGGTGAGAGAGAAACAGGAATGGGGAATGGTGAAGACGGGGACAATTACTGAAAGCTCGAGAAACCAGTGTTCAGCCATCAGGTTGGAGGCTACCCTAATGGAATATAAGAAGTTGCTTCTCCAGCCTGGGTGTGGGATGTGTAGGATGAAGCAGATGCCATGCTCTTTAAGCTAGGGCTGCTTATATTGTTGTAACCTTTGCAAGTGCCAGTCATAACAATAATAAAAGAAAGATTAGACTTGGTAACAGAATGCTTTCATCTACTTTGATCAAGTGTGTTTATCAAAATTCCAGTGGTGACACTAACCCTGCTTCCTCCCTATAATTACTATACTACTGTTGCCTGGTTATTATGCCGAGTTGTAAGCGATTATCTTAAGCAGGTCTACATTGCTTCATTACTCACTCAAAATGAAAAATATATACCATTAGAGCACAGCGCTTAAATAACAGCTTATTTTAACTTGAAAGATAAGCATGCGATTCATTCCTCCTTCAAAATGAAGACTAAAATGAACAGTAAGAGTAATGCATTTGCTAAAAAGTATGTTATTAATGTGCCAAGATGCTGCATTTTTGTATTGTTACTTGTTAAACCTATGCTTAAGTGTGACCCAAGTAGGATAATCTTGTCACAGGGAGGGGAAAAATAAAATTAATTGTACAATTTATATTAAGACTAATTCTGCAGGGCTGCAACACTTTCCTTTATCAGAGTAACGTGATGTACATAGTTTATTAAATGGCTCCATTAAGCAACCCCAGTGGAGTTTTTCCCTTGCAATCCCACTTTGCATAAATAAACAGAAATAAAGTGAATCCGAAAGCTCCTGAAAGACAAAGATAGATCATCGCCTGGAGTATTCCTTTCTGACCAATATTCAGTCCACCTTTGGGTTTTTAGATTCTGTATTTGTTTCAAATCAGGTTTAATGTCACCAGTATATGTCGTGAAATTTGTTAACTTTACAGCAGCGGTACAATGAACTACATGATAAATATAGAGGGGAAAAAAACTGAATTACGCTAAGTATATATATGCCTAGATGGTTGTTGTGACACATCTAGTGTGGTAGTGTATTAGGTAGAGCTTGTCGCTCTCACTTTCAGCTTCCACCGCTGGCTCGCAGTCTTGTGGAAAGGAGAGCTGAATGTGGAAGTCTCTCCCTGCCAGTACACAGCCTCTCCAACAGCAAGTCTCACGTAGTACCTCCTCGCTGGTGACACACGGAAATTGAACTGCGTTGGAACTTGAGATGAACTACAGAGGAGGGGGAGGAGGTCTGGCCCCTGCACACGGAACACACAGGCCCACCGGTGTGTGGACACGCCCTGGCGCTCGTGAACCACATCCCCATCTATGGGTAAATAGCCCCACTGCCTTGTGGACAGTCTCGGGAGAGACAAGGCTACGGGAGTAAACCCAGACAGCAAATCTGGAATGGAGCCCCCAAGGCAGCTGGACGTCATTGAACATCCTTCCAGCAGCTCCTGCAGCCAAGCTGGTGCCAAACGTATTGCTTCATAAGCTTTCCGCTGGACTACACTGGTGAGGCAGAGATGGGGATCTTGACGACTGGGCATCTCAGGATCTCCAAACCTTCCACCCAGGCTTGTGACGATGATCGTCATCACCCCATTGTCCTTCAAGACAGGTGGATGCCGGCCAACCATATATGTCTATTAAATAGTTGGGTTAAAGTAAGCATTACAAAAATAAACAGATATACAAAGTAGTGAGGTAATGTTCATGGGTTTAAGGTCCAATCAGAAATCGGATATCTGAGGGGAAGAGGCTGTTCCTGAATTGCTAAGTGTGTGTCTTCAGACTTCTATACCTCCTTCAAATGTACATTGGTAGCTTTTGTTCATTTTGTATTCATAATTTTCATAAAATTTATTTATAGACTAACTAAGAAACTAATTAAAAATCCTAGAAACCAATTGCAAGTACAAGCAAGAAACTTGTTTTTACGTAAGGAAATGAGTACTGAACTCTGCTATGAACCTCAACCTTAAAGTGGCACGGTCTCTTTAAGGTGCAACTCCTCAAATGGAAGGGCATATTTAGATTAATGATTAGCTGACCAAACAGATCATGCGTGGTCAATCGGCAATGAGTTAACTGAACCACCCAAGATCCTAGAAACAGTTCAGGCACGTTTGCACTAGGGACGTCTGATAATCCTTTTTGCTCTCTGATCTAACCCAACAGCGTTCCGATATGCAACCAACCATGCCAGCTTCTGGAATTCTGATGCTGTAAATCTCTGGAGTATAGATAGCTGTTGTGGCACCCTTAAGGATTCAGGACCGCCTGCAAAATTGGCCGCCATGTTTGGCACAAGGATTTCAGGTGTTGAGGAGCCCCTGACCAGAGGTTCAGTGCTCAGTTGTACGAGGGGTGATTGATAAGTTTGTGGCCTAAGGTAGAAGGAGTCTATTTTAGAAAACCTAGCACATTTATTTTTCAACATAGTCCCCTCCTACATGTACACACTTAGTCCAGCAGTCGTGGAGCATACGGATCCCTTCTTTGTAGAAGTGGTCCACAGCAGGGGTGATTGATAAGTTCATGGCCTAAGGTAGAAGGAGATGAGTATCTAACTTCAAACTTTCTACATTATCACTCAAAGAGTTGAACTGCACATGCATGTATCGAGAGCATCTTGGACCTCCAGGTGGTCCACAGCAGGGGTGATTGATAAGTTTGTGGCCTAAAGTAGAAAGATATGAGTTATACAGCTCTCGTTACATGCATGTGCAGTCCAATTCTTTGAGTGAAAATGCAGAAAGTTTGAAGTTTCTCCTCATCCCCTTCTACTTCAGGCCACAAACTTATCAATCACCCCAGCTGTGGACCACTTCTGGAGGTCCAAGACACTGACTTCTACAAAGAAGGGATCCGTATGCTCCATGACTGCTGGACTAAGTGTGTAAATGTAAGAAAAATAAATGTGCTATGTTTTCTAAAATTGACTCCTTCTACCTTAGGCCACAAACTTATCAATCACCCCTCGTAAGCTCAACTTGGGCTATCAGCTAGTATCTTGTTTAGTGCTCAGCTCTCGTTTCAGTCTCATACCATGTCTCGATCCTAGCCTTCAATACTCCCGCATTTGAGTCCCAGCCATCCTCGTCAAGGTCTCTTGTCACAAACTGTGGCTCAGGGTGTGATGAGAGGACAGGATTGAAAGTTGACCACCATATCTCCTGTGTTCAGACAGGTTATTGACACACAGTGTAAGAATTTTTTTTCATCAATGTAGGGAGAGAGTTTTGTGGAATTACATAACAGGAAGCAGATGTTGAGGAGGTTGTTGAGGGAAAGTAAAATTACAGGGAATTACAACTCCCATTCCCTTCCTGAGAGGAAGGTAGGTAGAGATAGAAAAGTCTTCATCCTATACAGGCTCCCAATAGCCATCAAATGAAGAAGTTGGAGAGGATTGGAGGGACAGCCAATGATGCCCGCTATGTCACAATGGCAGGAGCTGCTATTGGACATTATGTTCTGACATCAAACAGCAGCATCTCCATGGTGGCAGGCTGATTTCTGCCCTGGGGTTTGTGCCTGAAGGTATTGTTAAACCATAGAACTATAAACATTTTGTTTCGTTAGGGTCTTTTTTCTCTCATGAAAGGGAACGGTACCCACCAAGACCTACAGAAATGCAAGCACCAAGGCTAAAATTAGGTATAAAATTATGGGTAGGAAGACCAAGAGTTTGAAGAAATTATTGATCTGCGACCAAATGTCTCAGACCTGCACAGGCAGGCTCCTTCCGGTTCCAACCACCTGCCACCTGTTTCCAACTCATCACCTGCAGCCTATTTAAACCCAGCCACAGTTTATGTTCAGCTTTCGGACCAGCTAGCCTCAACCAGTTGCTTCTAGTCTTCTGTTACCTTGGTCCCTCTGAGATTAGTATTGGTTCTCCCTTGTTTTATGGCCCCTCGTGGTTTGTTCTTTTGCAAGCTACTATTAAAGTTACCGTTCATTGTTGAATCATTTCCACTGTTCTGCTTTTGGGTCAAACCGTCCTCTATGTTTCCTGAAAAGAGGCTCTATAAATTGCAATCTGAGTGAGGAGAGAAATCACATTATTTGGCTGCTCGATGTAAATATGGAAATGTATCTTTAAGACTTGATGCATTTCATGGGCTCAGCACGGTTTATGCACAGATGGCTATCAGAGGCAGATTGTGGGAAGCCTGTTTGAGAAGCTCTCCAGCTAGGCAAGCCAAATGTAGCGAGCATATGCTAATGTAAAAACACATTTGCGCATGCAGACTGCAAGGTCCCACGTTTGATCTCTGGTTTGTGTGAGTTATTTTGTTGGCCTTAAGTGCGTGGCCTTAACAAGATTGAAAATAAAATCCCAGCTAGATTTCCTAGTTTAGTAAAATGCATAAGCGAGTGTATAAAAGTAGAGTACAGAAGTCTTCTTGGCTCTGTTAAACATCCGCAGCTTTGCTACCTTCTGCTATGCACTGCCAAAACTTACATGTGAAGAAAGGGCAGTTGGCTCATATAACAGATAGTTGACTGCAGATTTATGTGAAACTGTAAACCAATGTGAATCAACACATTTAGGAGAGAACTGTTTTTTTTAACATTTGAATTGGGTGTGCATGATGCTGTTGCTGTTTTCTACACTCAAAGCTTAACTGGAGTCATTGGAGATGTGATATTCTCGTGGTAACTTCCACAAGTCAATTAAGTAAATATACATTTGGTAAAAACAGCCAACTGGCCAGTCAGTGGTGTAGTGGCATCAACACCGGACTTCGAGGCAAGCGGTCCCAGGTTCAAATCCTGCCTGCTCCTTGAACGCTTTCCATCCATGCTGGGAAGAGTGTCGAGCTAGCATCTCAGCCTCATAAAAAACAGACAGTGATGAAGAAACGGCAAGGTTACCGCCTGATGTGCTGCAAGGCACAGGGAAGAACAACAGAAACAACCAGATTTCTTTTGTTCTATAATAACATTATTCAAACCTGTATGAAATTAACTTATTCAATGTCTTAACCAGGGATTTGTAAAATAAATTCATTAAATAATAATGAACATATAATACATTCATAGTTTCTAGGCTAGTATTCTCTGCTACTTTATGAGCGAAATATTACACTAAACACAATTCAAACATTATCCACAAATACAGAGATGACACCACTATCTTTAATAAGATCTCAGATGGTGACATGAAGTGGACAGAAGTGACATAGGCTGGTTGAATAGTGTCCCAAAAACTATTTTGCCCTCAGCATCAGCAAGACCAGGGAATTGACTGTAGACTTCAGGAAGAGGAGGTGAGAAGAGCAGTCCTCATCTAGGGGTCAGTAGTGAAAGGGGTGAGCAGTTCCAAATTCCTGGATATCAACATCTCAGAAAATCTCCCCTGTGCACACTGCATTGACACAATCATGAGGAATGCTCTACTTCATTAAGAGTTTGAGGAGATTTGGTATGTCACCAAAGACTCTACAAATTTGATGTGGAGAGGATTCCGATTGGTCTGCACCACATACGGAGCCTCCAGTGTGCAGGATTGCGAGAGACTGCCGAGGGTTGTAGACTTGTCTAGCTCCATCATGGGCACAACTGCCTCCACTATCGCGGGTATCTTCAAGAGGTGGTGCTTCAAGAAGACGAGATGCCTAACCAAGGACCCTCACCATCTGGGACATGCCCTCTTCTTGGTACCACCATTGAGGAAGAGGTGTGGGAACCTGAAGACCCACACTCAACAACTGAGGAGAAACTTCTTCCCCTCCACCATCAGATTACTGAACAGTCCACGAACATCATCATCATCACTATGTTCCGTGTTGTTTGACTTGGGCGATCATGGTCTATGACCGTGATTGTTCTTGGCAAATTCTACAGAAGTGGTTTGCCATTGTCTTCTTCTGGGCAGTGTCTTTACAAGGTGGGTGACCCCAGCCTTTATTGATACTCTTCAGAGATTGTCTGCCTGGTGTCAGTGGTCATATAACCAGGACTTTTGGATCGGGACTACAGAGCAGCGTGGGAGCTGAATTCTGAAGGAAGGCAGTTTTTTTTAAAAAACTTCTTCGAGTGCAAGAAGGACGAGACTACGCAGGCGCGTGACATAACAGGACAGTGCGGAGAGCTTAAAAAGGAAAGCTGCTTCCAACGGCTTTCTTTTGGATCGGGACTACAGAGCGTCATGGGAGCTGAATTCTGAAGGAAGGCAGTTTTTTAAAAAACTTCTTCGAGTGCAAGAAGGACGAGACTGTGCAGGCGCGTGACATAACAGGACAGCACAGAAAGTTTAAAAAGGAGACCACCCTATACAGCGGGCAGCTGTCAGAGCAGGCAGCAGATTGAGTGGTAGCAGAGTGTAGGGCTTTGGCGGTAAATGGGGAGAGGCAAGAACCAGGCACCAACTCTTTTTTTTCTCCCCTCCACTCTTCGCGAATCGGCCCGAACAGACAGGAACAGCAGGGCTCACACAACTAACGGTACGAGCTAATGGTTTAAAAAGTTCCTCTGTTTGGCGAGGTAGGTGGGTGAGTAGACTTATTTTTCCTGTTTCATTCCTGTAGAATTAGATAGCATGCCTGCAGGATTAGTGCTTTGTTCAGAGTGTCAGTTGTGGGAATCCTGGGAGACCTCCAGCCTCCCTGATGGCCACATCTGCGCCAGGTGCATTGAGATGCAGCTCCTCCGAGATCGTGTTAGGGATCTGGAGCTGCAGCTTGATGATCTACTGCTTATCAGGGAAAGTGAAGGGGTGATAGACAGGAGCTACAGGGAGGTAGTCATCCCCAGGCTACAGGGGTCAGAAAACTGGGTCATTGTCAAGAGAGGGAAGGGAAATGCCCGAATAGTGGAGAGCACACCCGTGGCTGCCCCCATCAACAACAAGTATCTCGTTCTGGATGCTGTTGAGGGGGATGACCTGACAGGGGATGCCCACGGTGACCGGGTCTCTGGTACTGAGCCTGGCGCTGTTGTGCAGGAGGGAAGGAGGGAGAAGAGGAATGCGGTAGTCATAGGGGATTCCATAGTCAGGGGAACAGACAGGAGATTCTGTGAGCCTGATAGAGATACCCGCATGGTGTGTTGCCTCCCAGGTGCCAGGGTACGGGATGTCTCTGATCGGGTCCAGAATATTCTGAAGGGGGAGGGCGAGCAGCCAGTTGTCTTGGTACATGTTGGTACCAATGACATAGATAGGACAAGGGAGGAGCTCTTGAAGAGAGATTTCTGGGAGTTAGGAAGGAAGCTGAGAAGCAGGACCTCCAGGGTAGTAATCTTGGGATTGCTACCTGTGCCACGTGCTAGTGAAGACAAGAATTGTAGGATCAGGCAGATAAATGCGTGGCTGAGAGACTGGTGCAGGGGGCAGGGCTTCAGATTCTTGGATAATTGGGATCTCTTCTGGGGGAAGTATGATCTGTTCAAAAAGGACAGGTTATACCTGAACCCGAAGAGGACCAATATCCTGGCGGGAAGGTTTAATAGAGCTGTTAAGGAGGGTTTAAACTAATTTGACAGGGGGATGGGAACCGGAATGATAGAGCGGAGGAAGGGGAAAACAGAAATAAATCTAAGATAGTGAGCAGTAAAGATGTCAGGAAAGACAGGCAGGTGATGGGGCAAATTTGTAGCCATTGGGATGAGTTGCGGTGCAATAAAGTTGCAGTGAAATCAAAGCAAAAAGTATCAAATACTGGTCTTAAGGTGTTATACGTAAATGCACGCAGCATAAGAAATAAGGTGGATGATCTTGTTGTACAGCTACAGATTGGCAGGTATGATATTGTGGCCATCACTGAGACCTGGCTAAAGGATGCATGTCTCTGGGAGCTGAACGTCCAAGGATACACAGTGTATTGGAAGGATAGGAAGGTAGGCAGAGCGGGATGCGTGGCTTTATTGGTAAGAAATGATATTAAGTCATTAGAAAGAGGTGATATAGGATCGGAAGGTGCAGAATCTTTGTGGGTTGAGCTAAGAAATTGCAAGGGTAAAAGGACTCTGATGGCAGTTATTTATAGACCCTCAAATAGCTGCAGTGATGTGGACTACAAATTACAACAGGAAATAGAGAAGCCTTGTCAGAAGGGTAGTGTTATGATATTGTGGTGGATTTTAACATGCGAGTGGATTAGGAAAATCAGGTCGACACTGGATCTCAAGAGAGAGAATTTGTAGAACGTCTGCGAGGTGGCTTTTTAGAACAGCTTGTTGTTGAGCCCACTAGGGGATCAGCTGTACTGGATTGGGTATTGTGTAATGAACCGGAGGTGATTAGAGAGATTGAGGTGAAGGAACCCTCAGGAGGCAGTGATCATAACATGACTGAATTCACTGTGAAATTTGAAAAAGAGAAGCTGAAATCTGATGTGTCGGTATTTCAGTGGAGTAAAAGAAATTACAGTGGCATGAGAGAGGAACTGGCCAAAGTTGACTGGAAAGGGACACTGGCGGGAAGGACGGCAGAGCAGCAGTGGTTGGAGTTTATGTGAGAAGGGAGGAAGGTGCAAGACAGGTATATTCCAAAAAAGAAGAAATTTTCGAATGGAAAAAGGATGCAACCGTGGTTGACAAGAGAAGTCAAAGCCAAAGTTAAAGCAAAGGAGAGGGCATACAAGGAAGCAAAAGTTCATGGGAAGGCAGAGGATTGGGACGTTTTTAAAAGCTTACAAAAGGAAACTAAGAAAGTCATTAAGGGGGAAAAGATTAACTATGAAAGGAAGCTAACAAGTAATATCAAAGAGGATACTGAAAGCTTTTTCAAGTATATAAAGAGTAAAAGACAGGTGAGAGTAGATATAGGACCAATAGAAAATGATGCTGGAGAAATTGTAATGGGAGATAAGGAGATGGCAGAGGAACTGAACGAGTATTTTGCATCAGTCTTCACTGAGGAAGACATTAGCAGTATACCGGACACTCAAGGGTGGCAGGGAAGAGAAGTATGTGCAGTCACAATTACGACAGAGAAAGTACTCAGGAAGCTGAATAGTCTAAAGGTAGATAAATCTCCCGGACCAGATGGAATGCACCCTTGTGTTCTGAAAGAAGTAGCTGTGGAAATTGCGGAGGCATTAGCGATGATCTTTCAAAAGTCGATGGATTCTGGCATAATTCTGGAGGACTGGAAGATTTCAAATGTCACTCCGCTATTTAAGAAGGAGGCAAGGAAGCAAAAAGGATATTATAGACCTGTTAGCTTGACATCGGTGGTTGGTAAGTTGTTGGAGTCGATTGTCAAGGATGAGGTTAAAGAGTACCTGGAGGTATATGACAAGATAAGCAGAACTCAGCATGGATTCCTTCAAGGAAAATCCTGCCTGACAAACCTATTACAATTTTTTTGAGGAAATTACCAGTAGGCTAGACAAGGGAGATGCAGTGGATGTTGTATATTTGGATTTTCAGAAGCCCTTTGACAAGGTGCCACACATGAGGCTACTTAACAAGATAAGAGCCCATGGAATTACAGGAAAGTTACATACATGGATAGAGCGTTGGCTGATTGGCAGGAAACAGAGAGTGGGAATAAAGGGATCCTATTCTGGTTGGCTACCGGTTACCAGTGGTGTTCCACAGGGGCCCGTGTTGGGGCTGCTTCTTTTTACATTGTACATCAACAATTTAGATTATGGAATAAATGGCTTTGTGGCTAAGTTTGCTGACGATATGAAGATAGGTAGAGGGGGCAGTAGTGCTGAGGAAACAGAGAGTCTGCAGAGAGACTTGGATAGATTGGAAGAATGGGCAAAGAAGTGGC
Organism: Mobula birostris; assembly: GCF_030028105.1. NCBI lineage: Eukaryota > Metazoa > Chordata > Chondrichthyes > Myliobatiformes > Myliobatidae > Mobula > Mobula birostris. Next base: position 9,895,804 of record NC_092399.1, read on the forward strand.
AAATGAAATACAGTGTTGGAAAGTGTATGGTTATGCACTTTGGCAAAAGAAATAAACGGGCAGACTATTATTTAGATAGGGAAAGAATTCAAAGTTCTGAGATGCAACGGGACTTGGGAGTCCTCGTACGGGATACACCTTAAGTCAACCTTCAGGTTGAGTCGGTGGTGAAGAAGGCAAATGCAATGTTGGCATTCATTTCTAGAGGAATAGAGTATAGGAGCAGGGATGTGATGTTGAGGGTCTATAAGGCACTGGTGAGACCTCACTTGGAGTACTGTGGGCAGTTTTGGTCTCCTTATTTAAGGAAGGATGTGCTGACGTTGGACAGGGTACAGAGAAGATCCACTAGAATGATTCCGGGAATGAGAGGGTTAGCATATGAGGAACGTTTGTCTGCTCTTGGACTGTATTCCTCGGAGTTTAGAAGAATGAGGGGAGACCTCATAGAAACATTTCGAATGTTGAAAGGCATGGACAGAGTGGACGTGGCAAAGTTGTTTCCTGTGATGGGGGAGTCTAGTACGAGAGGGTGTGACTTAAGGATTGAAGGGCGCCCCTTCAGAACAGAAATGCGAAGAAATTTTTTTAGTCAGAGGGTGGTGAATCTGTGGAATTTGTTGCTACGGGCAGCAGTGGAGGCCAAGTCATTGGGTGTATTTAAGGCAGAGATTGATAGGTGTCTGAGTAGCCAGGGCATCAAAGATTATGGTGAGAAGGCAGTGGAGTGGGACTAAATGGGAGAATGGATCAGCTGATGATAAAATGCCGCAGCAGACCCAATGGGTCGAACAGCCGACTTCTGCTCCTTTGTCTTATGGTCTTATGGATTTGTGATATGCACCAGCAGCTCATACGACCATCCACCACCTGCTCCCATAGCTTCACATGACTGATCACGGGGCTAAGCAGGTGCTACCCCTTCCCCAAGGGTGACCTGCAGGCCAGTGGAGGGAAAGAGCACCTTACACCTCCTTTGGAAGAAACGCGTCTCTACTCCACCACCCATGGTCCATGAACACTACCTTTTCATCCTCTATTGAATGAATTGCTTAGTTTTCAGTTTATAGTAATTTATATCTTTACACTGTACTGCTGCCACAAAACAATAAATCTCATGCCATAGAAGTCAGTGATAATAAGCCATCTGATTTTGATATTACTTCAGCTTGTCCTGTTTGTTCTTTCTCCAGATATATTTTTGCTTATCGTTATTATATTGTCTGCAAGTAGAAAATTCTTTCAAATATTTGTCAGTTCCTTTATTTCCCTGTCAATTTTTTTGGGGGAAATCATGTTTTTCCAATTTTGGAACTGTCAGAAAAGAGTATTTTCACAACACACCGCTTATAGCAATAGTTGCCTATAATTTGAATGAAAAAAAATTGCTAGTCTCTTGATGGCAATTAGAAGACTTTTAATGAGCCTTTCTTAATTTTATTAGTTTTGCCATGTTTCCTCTAAACCTGAGGCTGGATTAAATGTGACCCCAGGGCGCTTGGATTTGTGCCTTCAGAGAATTTGCAGCTTTTAGGAAAAATAAAAGAACATTCTTGACTTGTTTCATTCCAAACAGATTGCATTCAGCAAGTTTATAAGTACAAAGACATTTGACAAGTAACTATACCTTCAAGTGTTCAGCTGGCTGCCTTTAGCAACGCCTCCATGAAAGGTCTGAGCTGCAGGAATTGCAGGTTTCCTGATCATCAATTTTAAATGTACAGTATATTAGGATTTAAGGTGTCATTGGATTTCTTTTAGAGGTTTTGAAAATGTTTTCTGCTTAACTTAATTAATATGTGTCTATAAATTAAATTGAGTAAGTAATTCAAAGAGACAGCAAAAATAGTGAGGTAGTGTTCGTTCAGGAATCTGATGGCGGAGGGGAAGATGCTGTTCCTAAAATGGTGAGTGTGTGCCTTTTGGCTCTGTGCCTCCTCTCTGATGGTAGTAATGTCCTGGGTGATGGGGGCCCTCAGTGACGGATGTCATCATTTTTTGATGGATCACCTTTTGAAGATGGTGGGAGGCTCATGCCTGTGATGGAGTCGCCTGAGTTCACAACCCTCAGTGACCTTTTCGGACCCTCTGCAGTTGCCACTCCATACCAGATGGTGATGCAACCAGTAAGAGTGCTTTCCACAGTACAACTGCAACTGCAGAAACTTGCTTGAGTCTTCAGTGACATACCAAATCTCCTCAAACTCCTGATAAACTATAGCTGCTGGTGTGCCTTTTCATACTTGCATCGATATGTTGGGCCCAGGATAGATCTTCAGCTACTTGAACCTACTCGCCAAGTTCAAGATAGCACCAAGTGAACAACTGCAGCGTGTTATGGGCTGTGTATAAAACTTCTAAATATACATCTTCTGAATTACTCTCACTGCAATCTGCTGCATGTAAATTCTCTCTAAGCAAGGTACTTTTAAACCAGCTTAATGAACTGGTGATTTCATGATTTTCTGAAGAACTTAGTGGACTGAACTCTCAAGCATCCAGGCAAGGCGTCCCTAAGGACAAAGGTCCATTGCCATGGCCAGATGAAAGGCAGGAGGGGTGGACTCTAAGCCAGACCGAAACCCTAAGAAATGAAAGTTCCACAACCAGCATCTTGTTAACAAATGTATAGGAGTTGGAGAGCAAGACTGACAACCTAAGGGCAAGATTGTTGTATTGGAGGGAAATGAGGAATTGCTGTGTTCAGTATTTCACTGAGACATGGCTCACTCTAGACACTCCAGATGCATTGGTAAGATGTGAAGGCTTCTTGATACATAAGGTGGATTGGCCTGCTGATTTGGAGAAGGCAAAAGGTAGGGGGCACCTCCTACTAGTGAAACCAAGTGACACAGGTGACAACAGGGCTTCCCTCCCAGATGAACTCATTGCCTTCTTTGCTTGCTTTGACCTTCAGAACGTGGTGAAACCTTCATGAGCTCCAATTGCCCCCAATGACCGCGTGATTTCAGTCTCTGAGGCCAATGTGAGAGCATCCTTCAGGAGGATGAACCCATGGAAAGCATCTGGCTCTGACGGGAGTACCTGGCTGAGTACTAAAGACCTATGCTGATCAGCTGGCTGGAGTGTTCACCAATATCTCTAACCTCTAGCTTCAGCATTCTGAAATACCCACCTGCTTCAAGCAGGCTTCAGTTATCTTGGAGCCTAAGAAGAACGTAGTAACCTGCCTCAATAACTATTGTCCGGTAGCACTTACACCCACTGTGATGAAGTGCTTTGAGAGGTTGGTGATGAAACATATCAACTCCTGCCTGAGAAGCGACTTGAATCCACTCCAGCTTGCCTACCAGCACAACAGGTCCACAGCTTCCTTGACTCTTCACTCAATCCTGGAACATTTGGACAACAAAGATGTACACATCGAGATGCCCTTTATAGCATTCAATGCTATGACCCCCTCAAAGCTAATTAATATGCTTCAGGACCTCGGCCTCAGTACCTCCTTGTGGAATTGGATCCTTGATTTACTCACTTGCAGACCCCAGTCAGTTTGGATTGGCGACAACATCTCCTCTGTGTTCTCCATCAGCACAAGTGCACCACAAGGCTGTGTGTTTAACCCCCTGCTCTACCCGCTTTACTCTTGTAAGGACAGCTCTAATGCCATATTCAAGTAGTCTGAAGCAAAGCTGGTGACGAATGGCATGTACGCAGGAGATTGACAATCTGGCTAAGTGGCGTCACAGCAACCACCTCTCACTCAATGTCAGCAAGACCAAGGAGCTGATAATGACTTCAGGAGGAGGAAACTGGAGGTCCATGAGCCGGTCCTTGTCAGAAGATCAGAGGTGAGAGTGTCAGCAACTTTAAATTCCTCAGAGGACCTCTCCTGGGCCCAGCACGTAAGTACAATTACACAGAAAGCACGGCAGCACCTGTAGTTACGAAGATTCAACATGAGATCTAAAACTTCTGGCAAACTTCTCTGGATGTGTGGTAGAGAGTACGTTGACTGGTTGTGTCACAGCCTGGTATGGAAACGCCGATGTCCTTGAATGGAAAATCCTACAAAACGTCGTAGGTACGGCCCACACCATCACACCATTGAGTACATCTACACGGAATGCAAGAAAGCAGCATCCATCATCAAGGACCTGCAGCACCCAGGCCATGCTCTCTTCTCGCTGCTGCCATCAGGAAGAAGGTACAGGAGCCTCAGGACTCACACCAGCAGGTTAAGCAACAGTTATTACCCCTCCACCTTCAGGTTCTTGAACCAGACGTGATACGGTCACTTGCCCCATCACTGAACTGTTCCCACAACCAATGTATTTACTCTCAATGACTCTTCACCTCATGTTCTTGATATTTATTGCTTATATTTTATTATTATTATTTTTATTTTCTCTTCTGTGTTTCCTCAGTTTGTTGTCTTTTGCACATTGATTGTTTTATTATCCTGTTGGGCATGGTCTTTCATTAATTCTATTGTGTTTCTTGGATTTACTGTGTACGCCCAGAAGAAAATTATTCTCAGGGCTGCATATGATGACATATACGTACTTTGATGATAAATTTATTTTGAAATTTGAACTTTGAACTTTTCACTGCTGACGCCCTTGATGAGTAAAGGATGAGCAGTTTCAAGTTCTTCGTTGTCAACTGGTGCGGCACAGAAGCATAGCGGTTAGCGTAACGCTTTGCAGTACCAGCAACCCGGGTTCAATTCCCACCACTGTCTGAGCTTGTACGTTCTCCCCGTGACTGTGTGGACTTGGGGATGCTCCAGTTTCCTCCCACAGTCCAAAGGCATACTAATTAGTAGTTTAATTGGTCATTGTAAATTGTCCCATGGTCAGGAAAGGGTTAAAGCAGCTCTTCAAGCAGGAAGCCCCTATCCCGCACTGTATCTCTAAATAGATTAAGTTAAAAAGTTGAAGAGGCATCCTAATCTCCCACAGCTGCATTTTCACTTCGATAACTTTCATTTCTATTTATATTTAAAAACAACTTTCTCTTTATCATCTTTCCTGTGGTTTGCAGCTTGTAAGTGAGGTTGCAAATGTTTCAAGTCCACTGAAATTGCAAAGTGAGCCATACACCACTCACAGTATTTGTTTCAGGAATTGGTTCAGGGACACAATTTCTGCACACGGTTGGTAGGGCTTCCAACTGACAATGCAGACCTGCAAAAAGGGTACTGCTGTTCCCTACTTGGCGTCATTTGAAGCCCTGCGGAATTTTTCCGATTGTACTGGCAGCTTTTTCTCATCGCCACAACAATGAGGGTTCCAACAGGATTAATTGAAGACAAAAGTGTGAAGTCACTCTTATGGTTAGAATTTCCATAACGCCACTGTCATTTACAGAGAGATGGTGTGAAACCAACTGGTAGGAAAATGCCTTTATAATGCCAGGAACTTAAAAAACACTACACTGTCTTCAACCTTGTGAAATTCCCACCCTCCTTCATCAGTTCCCAGTTATGTAATGAACTTCAAGGGTATATCTCTGCCAACTTTAAATTTGAACCTGGATGGGGAATACAGTTTACTACCATGAGGCATCTCACCATAAAGAAAGGAATTGTGCGAGATTTCTCAGGCTTTGAACAGGTCAGGCCATTTGGTCCATCCTGTCTGTGCTTACCAAGCTGCCAATCCATCCCCCACATTCAGTTTTAGGCGCTTTCCTGAACTTCCAGTAATTGTCCCTACCTTTACCATTCTCCACTCCTGTTTCCCTCTCACCTCCTTACCTGCTCATCGCCTCCCTTTGGTGCTCATGTCCCTTCCCTTTCTTCCATGGAATTCTATCGCCTCCTATCAGATTCCCACTTCTCCAGCCCTTTATCTCTTTCCAGAACTTCCCACCTCGTTACTTCACCACCCTCCCCCTCTCCCTCTCCCGCTTTCTCCCGTCACCTTCCACCTTGTACTTCTTCCTCCCCACCCCACCTTCTCCTCTCTGACTTCTCCCCTTCTTTTCCAGTCCTGAAGAAGCGCCTTGGCCCGATACATCGACCTTTCACTCTTTTCCATAGATGCTGCCTGCTGAGTTCCTCCAGCATTTTGTGTGTGTTGCTTTATATGCTACAGAATAGATTAAGGAATTGAGGAGGGCAGGAACAATTTTGTAAATTATAGTAGTGTTCTCATGGACAATGACACCATCTGTAAAGATGAACTAAGAACTAGATCAGGGGTTCCCAAAATGGAGTCCACAGACTCCTTGGCTCATGGTATGGGTTCTTGGCATTAAAAAAGTTCAGAACCCTGATCTGGTTCTTAGTTAATAAAGATGAGAAGTTTTCCTCAACAGAAGAGTTTGGATACACTTATTTTGGGGATGCAAACTTTACTTTTTACTTAAGAATAATTTAGCTTTATTTTTTATTTAGAGATCTAGCACAGTAACAGACTCTACCAGCCCAACGGAGCCTAATGCTGCCCAATTTCACCCTTGTGACCAGGAAACCGACTAACCTGTATGTCTTTAGAACGTGGGAGGAAACCAGAGCTCCTGGAGGAAACCCACGCGGTCACGGGGAGGACACATAAGCTCCTTACGGACAGCGGGTTGCTGGTGCCTTAATAGCATGATGCTAACAATTACACTAACGGGAGCAGAGTTTGGACGGTGTTAATGATCCCAGGGGAACCTGGTAATTTGAAAGCCCGCTCCTGTCGGGCGCAATTCAATTGGTCAGATGGTTCAGCAATGTGAAAGTGAAAATGTAAAAGTGGGGGGGGGGGGGCGCGGTGGTTTTGGTGAGATGGGGTAGCTGGAGCAAATCAACTTTGGCACCGGTTCAAAAGGTGCAACGTCACTGCAAGACAATCGGTTGACTTGTGAGTAGCTAATGAATATCTTCTGTCAAATTTCAACTTTCCAACCCATCAGTAGAGGTGAGTACGGGCTTCAACAGAGCGCTGGAAGTTGGAGATAGAAGCTGAGCATCTGGTAGGTGGCAAAGATCAATTCTACATCTAAGATTTAAGATAGCCGAGGTCTGCTGGTAAGGTAACAAAAAGATGGAAAAAAGGAAAATTTATGCATTTACATGTTTTATCTATTGATTTTTCAGATTCTCAGTGCCACTAACGAGGTTAGTATTTTTTTGTTCACCCTAAAGATCTTGCAAAGTTGGTGGTGAGCCAATTTCTTAAGCTGCTGTTTTCCTTCTGATGAATGTTCTTCCACTGAGCTGGTGGCCAGATGTTGCAGAGTTTGTACCTACCAAAGGAAGGACATCATATTACCAGTTCAGGGAAGAGTCTGATGAATGTCCTCCCGCTGAGCTGATGGCCAGGTGGTCCAGGATTTTTTACCCACTGAAGGAATGTCATATTGCCAAGTCAGGATGGTATCTGATGAAGGTCCTCCCACTGTGCTGATGGCCATGTGTTCCAGGGTTTATACCCACAGAAGGTATGGTGCCATATTGCTTGGTCAGGATGGTATCTGATGAAGGTCCTCCCACTCTACAGAATTTATACCCACCAAAGGAATGGTGCCATATTGCCTGGTCAGGGTGGTATCTGATGAAGGTCCTCCCACTGCGCTGATGGGCAGGTCTTCCAGAATTTAGGGCCGCCAAAAGGAGTGACGCATATTACCAGTTCAGGATGGTGCAAAGCTAGAGGGGGAGCAGAGTTGATGGCCCTCCCGCAGACCTGGTACCCTCAACATTCTAGATGTAGGGGGTCATGGATTTGGGAAGTGCCGTTGAATAACCATGGAACCTCTTCAATGATATCCTGGGACTGGGATGATTGACCACTAACAACCACAACCATCTTTCTATATATAAGTGATGACACCGACCACTGGATTAATTTTATATTGGTCATCTGTGTTGAAAGTACACTGGAACAGGGGGATCTATTGGCTTGGCAATGCAGGTCCTCAGTACTACAGCTTGGATGTTGCCTTGCTCCATAACCCTTTCTGCCTCCTATGCTCCCTTGGTATCGCATGAGGTGAATTGAATTGCTTGAAGACCAGCTCTTTTGATGGTGGGACCTCAGGTTTAAAAGCTTTACTGCATTAAAAAATATTTACGTATTAGTGATTTTTAGGACAGTTGATGAGTCATTGCTACAGCGACACATAAAACACTAGAGTAATTCAGATATAATTAATGTATGTTTATATGTTATATGTTTATATAATTGTGAAATACCTTGTAATTAATTGTGTTTTAATGAATATAATCCATAGACTTCCAAAATATAACTTTACTTTGATACATTTTAGAGGTTCAACGTATTTACATTGTCAGTGTTTCAAGTTATAACACTGTTCCAAATTGTAACAATAAACACAATGGAAGTTGGTAGCTCATTGTTAATAAGCCTCTGGCCTGCTAAATGCTGATGTCATCTAGTCAAAACATTTTACTTTTGCCATCGTGCCTGTTAGTTGTTTTGGCTGCCTGACATCATTTACTTGTGTGGTGAGTTGTAGTTTGTGTTTGTTTGATGTGCATAATACAAAAAAAAATAACATTTAAAGTTCCATGTAGTTTTCAGGCCATGTAAAAATTTCCTGTTCAGTGCAATGGTTGTTCCACAAAGTTGTAAAAAAATTTAGAAGGAATGTTATGCCTTAACCATTTTGCATAATGTCTCCACACACAGCAATCAACAGATCATCCTATTTGCTAACATTAATTTAGGTTGAGGAAAAGCTTTGCCTTGAACACGTAAAGGGCTTTCTATTCTTCCTGAAATTGTGCATATCTTCTTCAAGAGAAATAGAGTAAGCTTTCCATCTTATCCAAGTGAAGCCACCTCTGATAATGCAGTTTTTTCCTCTGGAGTTTCATTTAATCTCTGAGAGTGGAAGTTGAATGTAATAGTAAAATATTGTAGCTATTGAGAATGAGTCTTTGCAAGCTTCTTTTTTTATCACTAACTATACTGGGAGGCAAAGAAAAAGATCACATACAAAACTAGAGCCCATACAAATCAGAGTGCTCCAATTCCTTTCAGAGGTGCTACTATCCCTGAGTTATATCCACATTTGTGAACAGTGAAAGGAGTTTGTTATTTTGTGAATTTCTTCACAAAATAATTCAGCTTTGGCTAAATTACTCATTGCTTTGGGCTCTTCTATCTGAATGTAGGGGATGGTAGTGTAGTGGTCAGCACAATGCTTTACAGTACAGGTGACCCGGGTTCAATTCCCATCACTACCTGTAAGGAGTTTGCACGTTCTCCCCGAGACCGCGTGGGTTTCCTCCAGGTGCTCAGGTTTCCTCCCACAGTCCAAAGACGTACCGTAGGTAGCTTAATTGGTTATGGTAAATTGTCCTGTGATTAGGCTAGAGTTAAACTGGGGGGCAGGGGGGTGTTAAGTCCATGCTCTACCTCAATAAATAAATAGATACATACAAAGATATCTTTTGAAATATTTTGACAGTTTGATGAAGTTACCATTTCTCCTGTGTTCATTGCTCACATTGTGAGATGTCATAAGATGGACATCGTTCAGTCAATAAGAGATTTGCTTCTCAGCACCTTGACCAGACCTGGGGTGAGCATGAAATGATTGCCTCTCCCTGACTGACCTTCTGACCCTCTTCAGGAGCGGTGGAGGTGAGGGTGGGGGATTAGGAATTATATCGGATGGGGAAGTGAATCAATATCACCCAACTGAATTCTGCTAGTTTAAATTTCTGTCAAACTATTCCCGACTGATAATCTAAACATAAAATTTGTACAGCATTCTAATTCAGTGTTCCTTTTAACCAACGTCCTTCCAGCTGCCGTGCCTAAGGATCCTGAGTGTGATTTTTGCAACTAGAGTACGGGTAAAGCTCACCATTAACGGAAGGAGAGAACATCTGCACAGGGCGTTGCCACGGGCAGGCAGCATCTATCATCAGGGACCCCCACCGCCTCGGCAATGCCCTCCTCTTACCGCTGCCAACAGGAAGATGGCACAGCAGCCCCAGGACCCACTCCACCAGGTTTAGGAACAGTTATTACCCCTCAACCTTCAGGATCTTGAACGAGAAGGGATAACTTCACTCAACTTCACTTGCCCCATCACTGAAATATTCCTACATCTTATAGACTCACTTTAAAGGACTCTTCATCTCATGTTCTTGATATTTACAGCTTATTTATTGTTGTTATTATTATCACTGTACTAATAGTATTTCTTTTTTTCTTTCTATTTTTAATTGCACAGTTTGTTGTCTTTTCCACACAGTTATCTGCCCTGTTGGGTGTGGTCTTTCATTGATTCTATTATGGTTATTGGATGTATTGAGTATGCCACAAGAAAATGTATATGGTAACATATATGTACTTTGATAATAAATTTACTTTGAACTTTGAAGTACCAAGCATGAGAAACAAAACGCATTGGCAACTTCCTATCCAGGTTTTTTCCATCAGATTTTACTTCTCTCCTCCTTCATTACTCTATCTTTGCCTCTGCATCATGATTTTCTTTCCTTACAGCCATTTTCCTCCGTAAATCTGGTGCTGAAGAGGCAGCAGGCACCTGTTTTTTTGTCACTTACACAATCTGAGGTCTAAAGAGTCAGATGCACAAATGTCTCGTTGGCGCCCGCCCTGCTGTCGAAATTAGATTGTGAAATGGCGCCATCTTATGGCTATAGGGATAAACTACTGCTCAGAACATGCTCCTGAAAACATCCTTGTCAATATGGGTTAAATGACGGATTCTGTTAAATGATTGAGAGTTATTTTCATTGCAAACAGCATTATGGGGGTTACCCGGTGATCCATATGAGAGAAAAAATGGACAATCGACTGCAATGAAGCAAAGCCTGAGGTTTATTAAATCTTAAAGTATGTCAATGAAAAATATAATTCTGAGCAATTATACAATCAGAATCAGGTTTAGTATCATTGGCGTATGTCGTGAAATTTGTTAGCTTTGAGGCAGCAGTACAACGCAATAGATAATAATAGAGAAAAAAACTGAATTACAGAAATCATGTACAGTATATATTAAATAGTTAAATTAAATAAGCAGTGCAAAAAAAAAGAAATAATAAGTAGTTTCAATGTCCATTTAGAAATTGGATGGCAGAGGGGAAGAAGCTGTTCCTGAATTATTAAGTGTGTGTCTTCAGGTTCCTGTACCCCCTCCCTGATGGTAGCGATGAGAAGAGGGCATGTCCTGGGTGATGGGGGTCCTTAATGATGGATGCTGCCTTTTTGAGGCATTGCTCCTTGAAGATGTCTTGGATACTACGGAGGCTAGTGCCATGCATTAGCTAGAAGAGATTGGCTAGGAGCTATCTTGGGATGGGAAATCAGCCTGAAACTGATAGTAACACACACACACAAAATGCTGGAGGAACTCAGTTGGCCAAGCAGCATCTACGGAAAAGAGTACGGTCCATATTTTGGGTCGAGACCCTTCAGCAGGACTGGAAAAAAGCAAAATGAGCAGTCAGAGTTAGATGGTGGGGGAGAGGAGAGAGAAACACAAGCTGATAAGGTGAAACTGGGGTGGGGGGTGGAGGGTGAGGTAAAGGGTTGGGAAGTTGATTGGTGAAAGAGATACAGGGCTGGAGAAAGGGGAATCTAACAGGAGAGGACAGAAGACCATGGCAGAAAGAAAAAGGGGGAGGTAATGGGCAGGCAAGGAGAAAAGGTGAGGGAGGGAAAAGGGGATGGGGAATGGTGAAGGAGGGGGTGGAGGGGCATTACCGGAAGTTGGAAAAATCAATGTTCATGCCATCAGGTTGGAGGCTACCCAGACAGAATACAAGCCTCCAACCTGGTGGTAGCAACAGCTTATATTCCATCTAGCACGGGAGCCTCAGGACTCACCCCACAGGTTCAGGGACAGTTATTACCCCTCAGCCAAAGGGGATAACTTTACTCACCCCATCACTGGACTGTTCCCACTGAACTGGATGCACGTTCAACGACTCTTCATCTAATTTTCTTAATAGTTATTGTTTATTTATTTATTATCATTATTTTTCTCGTGATATTTGTGCAGGTTTTGTTGTTTCTCACAATGGCCACTGGGTACGGTCTTTCATTGATTCTGTTGTGTTTCTTGGATTTACTATGATTGCCCGCAAGAAAATGAACGTCTGGGAGTGACCACAGAGTAGCACAGTACAGGCCCTTCAGCCCTCAATGTCGTGCTGACCTTTTAACATACTGTAAGATCCATCTAACCCTTCCCTCCCACATTAGCACACAGATGAAAAAAGCACACGGCTAAGAGTTTTAAATGTCCCTTATGAATCTGCCTCGACCACCTCTCCAGGCAGTGTTTTCACATCCTGTGTGAAAAAAAAAACTACTCTTGACATCCACCTGTATTTTTCTCCAATCACCTAAAAATTATGCCATTTCTGCCCTGGGAGAAAGTTTCTGCATGTCCTCTCCATCTACATCCCTTCATCTGGTTCACCTCTCATCCTCTTTTGCTTCATGTGGATGAGTGATTTCTGAGAAAGATGAATCTCTCAAGAGATCTGCGAGATAAACAGCTTGCCTTGTGTCTGATGTTACAACAGTGTAAAATGACGTTAGTGAAATAATTATATAGAAGATAACAGTAAGTGTGTACCACGTTGTCAGATGTCAGGCAAAGCACCATGGGAATGGCCAGCCAGAACCTGACAACGGCAAAACTGCTGTTTCAGAGCTACAGACGATAACTGTTCACTGTGATAGATAAATTTAGTGCAGGAATTCCCAACGTTTTTACGTCATGGACATATACCATTAAGCAAGAGGTGTATGGACCTCAGGTTGCCTGACCTAATGGTTAGAAGTAGTTCTGATAAGTCAAACCATCAGAAACAAAACATCAACGTCTTATAGAGCTTGTTCACCATATATGGTCTTCCAAAGAAAACTGCAGTCAGGTATTTATTTTTAGTTCTAAAGCCATGCAAGTCATGAGTGGAATTGATGTAAAATTAAACTGAAGTTCTCACTGAGAGCCTCCTGACAAGGTGCATCTGCATCTGGTATGAGAGCAGAGCACTGGGCCGCAAGTGTCCACAAACAGTGAGAACAGCCGAGAGGATCACTGGGGTCTCCCTACCATCCACCAGAGACATTTATCCAGAGCTCTGCACATGCAGGACCCTTACTATTATCAAGGATCCCACCCATCCATCCAGCATCTTCTTTGACTTTCCATTATCCTGTAGAAAGACTCTATAAAGACAAAGCAGACAGGATGGGAAGCGGTTTCTTCTGTCAGGCCATTAGGCTTCTGAACACCTAGCCGTGTCACATTTGAAGTGTCACCGGATAGTTTGTATTGTACCCTACAATATTCAATTTATGCACATTACGTAATTCATTTGTAGATTTAATTCTAACTTTCCTACGTTATTCTGTGTTATATGTGTGTTATATGTACTACTGTGCTTTACACTCTGGTCCAGAGTAACTTTGTCACATTTGGCGGTACACATGTAAAGAGTTAAATGATAATAAACTTGACTTGTCTTGACCATTGTAGCCAAAAATGAGAAGTGAATTTCAAGAGTAGAGTGGAAAGGTAAAACAAAATTTAATTTATTGTTTAATTAAGATTTTGGTATTAAAACACTGAAATTCAATGAATTAGTACTTTGTCTACAAACAAACCATTACATAAATGGAGCAAATTCAAGTTTTCATTGGGGATGAATAGGTTCCTTGTCTTCACTCAGCAACCATCATCTGAAATTAATTAACATACTAAAATTCAGCCAAAGAGCACGAACTGTACATTCAAATTTTCCAGCTGAAGGTTGCAGCAAATTTCTTGAAAAGAAAATCTGAACTTTGGAAATAAGTTTAACAGAAATCTTGTTCAACAAATAGACAACTCGCAGGTCAATGGGCCCTTTTGTCAAAATGCTATTATTTACACATCACTTATCTCTTTGTTATTTGATTAGTGTATTGAACCAATGTTTGTATTTTAATATTTAATATTGGTTAAAGATTGTGGGACTGGTGTTTGAGGTCTGCCATCTGCCTTAAATCGCTGAGGAATACACTAATAAAAAATGCCACTTGAAACAAATAGGGCCAGAATGCCAAGGGTACAGAGAAGGAGCTGAAATATCCTGAAGCAGCGTTTCCCAACCTGGAGTCCACAGACCCCCTTGCTTAATGTTATTGGTCCGTGGCATAAAAAAGGTTGGGAACCCCTGTCCTAAAGGATATGGCTGAAGTGGTATTTGTCACAGAATTCCTGGCAAGAAATGTAAAAGCAATACTCAAAGTGCAGCTCAGTTTGCAAGAATAGGCAATGGCAGAAGTGAAGACAAATGAACAGAATTTCTGAAAGAAACCTTTCCCAAAGCTATTTTACTCATAATTGTTAAGAGGCAAGACCAAAGAGCAAAAATTTGCACAAATTACAATATCCCTTTGGAAATAAATGCCGGAAAATACTGATTATTGCCAATATTTATTACCTTAGAATTTGCCATGAATACTCTAAAAGAGGAATCTATGTGTGAAAGGGATTAAGGGAAGTAGGGCCCTGATTTCTGAATACTTATATAGTGGATTATCAGAGAATTTCCTGTGTGAAACTATTTGCTTAGACCCGTCTCTCTCAAAAGATGCTGATATACTGTAGCCTTTCAACAATATTGAAAAACTCGATGCTTTGACAAAACAAAATGAGTTTCATTGGGTGAAATGAACATTCACTCAGTATGCAGGACATTTGACTGACATTCAGAAAATGATTAAAGTTTTGATGGTTGGTTTGAGAATTTAGTTGAAGTCGCTGTTATAGCTGTGCTCCTGAGGAGCAGTTTAACAGCACTCGCACTTTCTATTGTTTTGTTTACACGCTAATATTAACAACACCAATAAACCACTTCTTTCAAATCCTGATAGCCCCGTAAATTGTCAGATTTTTCTGATCTGGATATTGAAGGTAGAAAAATTAGTATCAATACATTGCAATGAGTACATCATAATCTTGGGTGGTGGGGTGGAGATATGTCTCTACCAAAGGAGTTGTAAGGTGCTTCCTCCTTCTGCTGGCCTGCAAGCCACCCTTGGGCAAGGTCTAGCACCTGCTTGGCCCTCCCCCTACCCCCGATCAGGGTCACGTGAAGCCAGGGAGCAGGTGGTGGATGGTCGTATGAGCAGCTGGTGCACATCACAAGTCCTGGTTATGCGACCACTGACGCCAGGCAGACAATCTCTGAAGAGTATTGATAATGGTTGGGGTCACCCGTCTTGTAAAGACACTGCCCGGAAGGCAGCGATCTCAAACCCCTTCCGTAGAGAAAAGGTTGCCAAGAACAATCATGGTCCCATGAAGAGGCCATGGCCACCCACGTCATAAGACACAGCACATAATGAACAAAGAAACATCATGAGCTGTAAATTGATGGCATACATGAGCAACCCTGAAGAACTCACTTAAACTGCATGTAGTGGACTCGGAAGTGAAAGTACAAAATGCTAGAAATACTCTGGTCGATCAGCATGTGTGAAAAAGGAAACAACTATTATTTTTTAATTGACGAATCTGGGCTGGAGAAAGGCCACTGACAAAAAAAAAACTCTTGCTGGTCCTGCTTAGAACTTCCAGCACTTCATTTTCAATTTGCTCAATGTCATTTTCTAAATCTACCAGGAAGTCTGATTTGGTGTTGATGTTTGAGCCCTAGCTTGCAGTGCAAGAACCCTTAGGTTTATACAACCATTTGAATACAGTACTGTGCAAAGGTCTCAGGTGTATGTATATATATATATATATACACACACACACACATACACACAGTGTATCTAGTGCCTAAGACTTTAGCACAGTACTGTATTTGTCAACGTGGAGTGGACAGCGAGTTTGTAAATCTGGCGGGAGCAAAGGATTTGGGAATGGAGAGGGTGGAGTGCCACGGGAGGGGTATGGAGACAGGTGGAAGAGGAGTGCCAGGGCGGGTGGGGGGTAGTATAGGTACAGACACACTCAGCCTTGAGACACCAGTCAAGGTCATTCGATTCCAAACAATTGGTTTGTTGATCATTGCTGAATGTCTCTCTGGTGCTTCCTGCTCCCCCCCCCCCCAACCACTCTCAGTCCACATTAGACCCGCTGTCAGAATCAAGTTTATCATCACTCATATATAGTTGCAAGATAAAGTTTGTGAACCCTTTGCAATTACCTGGTTTTCTGCATTAATTACTCACAAAATGTGGTCTGTTCTCATCCGAGTCACAATAATAGACAAACACAATCTGCCTAATCTAATAACTGTAGTACGTACTTGTCAATACTGAGTACACCATTTAAACAATCACAGTCTATGTCAAAAAATAAAGTATGTGAACCTGTGTGTAATGCCTTCTACAAAAGCTATTTGGAGTCGGGTGTTTCAATGAGATGAGATTGAAGGTGTGGGTTGTAGAGCTGCCCTGATGCACAAAGTCTGGTTACTGACATTGCCTGCTCTTCTCAAGAAAGATCTGTTCATGTGCACCATACCTCAATCAAAACAACTTTCAGAAATTAGAATTGTAGAGGTGCATCTAATTGCAAAAGGCTACAGAAGTACTTCTAAAAACCCTGAGTGTCCACAGGAAGAGAAATTATCTACAAATGGAGGAAATTCAGTACTGTTGCTACACTTCCTAGGAGTGGGCATCCTGCAAAAATCACATCAACAGCACACTGCAGAGCTGAAAGAGGTGAAAAAGAACCCAAATGCAACGCAAATGACCTGCAGAAAACCCGAGAACTTGTTAAAAGTCTCCACTCAATGGGGCTCTGTAAGAAAAACACCGAACAAGAATGGTGTTCATGGAAGGACACCGTGGAGGAAACCACTGCTCTCAAAAAAAACATTGCTGCACGTCTCAAGATGGCAAAAGACCACCTGGATGGTCCACACTTCTGAGACAGCATTCGATGGACAGATGAGACAAAAAAAATCAACTTTTTTTTGGCAGAAATGTACACCACTATGTTTGTAGGGAAAAGGGCACTGCATGCCAACACCAAAACCCCATTCCAACTGTGAAGCATGGTGGAAGAAGCATCATGGTTTGGGCTGCTCTCCTGCTTCACAGCCTTGAAAGCTTGCAACCGTTAAGGGAACAAGGAATTCAAAATTCTATCAAGACACTTTACAGAATGCCAGGGTAGTGGTCCGTCACCTGAAGCTTAAAAGAAGCTGGGTGATGCAACAAGGCAATGATCCAAAAGACAAATCAACAACAGAATGGTTTAAAAAGAACAACATTTTCATTTTGGATGGCCAAGTCAGAGTTCAGACCTTAATCCAATTGAGAAGCTGTGGCATGATTTAAAGTGGGCTGTTCATGTAAGGTATCCCAGAAATATTGATGAACTGGAACAGTTTTGTATGGAGGAATGATCTAAATTTCCTCCTTGGCATTGTGCGAGTCTGATCAGCAAATATTTGGTGGAGGTTATTACTGCTAAAGGAGATTATACCAGTTATTCACATACTTTTCTATCCTGGACTCTGAATGTTTAAACAATGTGTACAATAGAGACATCAAAAGTACAATTTTAATGTGTTATTTATTTAGGCTGATTGTGTTTGTCTATTATTGTGACTTAGATGAAGATTATACCACATTTTATGAGTAATTAATGCAGAAAACTAGGTAATTGCAAGGGGTTCACAAACTTTTCCTTGCAACTGTATGCCATAAAATTTGTTTTTTGCAGCAAGTGTAATACATAAAACTACTATGTACAGTACTGTGCAAAAAGTCTCAGGTACTCTATCTATATATGCTTACAATTTTTGCCTAAGACATATGCACAGTATTGTATATTCTCAAAGTAACTGGGATGACAGAAACTCATTAATTACAAGTATCAAGTCACAGAGCTTTGAAATTTGGCTTTAATTAAACTGATTTTAACAATACTCAGTAACTGTTACATAGCATGTATACATCACAAATTAAATATTACACAAAATAGCAAGTCATTAAAAGACATAATTCAGCTTCATGATAACTTGCCAATAGAGAGATCATTGCATTAAACTTAAGTTTGCATTGCATTTATGTGCAAAACTAAATTATGTACAGAAGAGGAATATACAAAAAAGCAGCATTGCTAATCTTTTGCAGTAATTTTTAAAATGTAAAACTGAAGAGGAGAGCAAAATGAATAATCAACTCTCTACACACTGCGCAATCAGGATCATAGTTAAATGGAGCATTTTTTTAAAAAGTGCAGGTGCTGGAAAGAGGAAACAAAAAGGGGCCCTGAGGCTCAAATTTGGTCTCATTTCCGTCGCCACTGATGTTGCCCCACCTGCTAAGTACTTAGAATCTTTCTTCCCATCACAGCTAACAGTGGATAGGACTCGCAAATCTTGCTTAATCCATTTGAAGGATGTCAATACTGCTTATTCAATCTGCAGTGATGTCCTCAATACCTATTTATTATCGATTTATTTGAGATACAGCGTAGAATCAGTCCTTCCGGCCCTTCAAGCCACACACCACCTGGCAATCCCCGACTTAACCCTAGCCTAATTACGGGACAGTTTACAATGATCAATTAACCTACCAAACAGTAGATCTTTGGAATGTGGGAGGAAACCAGGGCACCCAGAGGAAACCCACAGAGTCACAGGGAGAACGTACAACCTCCTTACAATCAGTGGCAAGAATATTAATTTTAGAGAATAGAAGTGTACATGACTGTAATAGAAAACCAAATATATCTCCGTCAAATCAGATAATCATTGTTACTTAACCAAATTTCCTGTTGCTGTTTGCTTTATACTGAATTCATAAATGGATTTCAGCAATTCGAAATGGGGGAGAATGAGATTAGACAAGATCTAAAAGTTAATGAAGATTCTCTACAAAGCATGATATCTTTGAAATATCAAACGTGATGTGATAATCAGCACATCATAGTTGCAACCCGAGTTTAAGCTGAAAACTGCAAAAATTTCACTCGTCATTTATGGAATCATGATCAGTGGATAAACTTACAATGGCGACTGATTGCAAAAATGTTTCATGGCAAAGCACTAAATCATCATGCAAGGTGCAGTACAAATTAGTTACCTTTTTATATACAGAATTTTTTTTTGCATTTGTTTATCGAGATACAGCGCAGAATAGACTCTTCCTGCCTGTCGAGCTACACCAGCCAGCAACCCCCAGTTTTAGTCTAATCACAAGACAATTTACAATGACCAATTGACCTAATAACTAGTATGTCTTTGGATTGTGGGAGGAAATGAGCACCTGGAGGAAACTTATGAGAACACAGGGAGAACATACAAACTCTTTACAGGCAGTGCTGGGAATTGAACTTAGGTTGCTGGCACTGTAAAGCATTGTGTTAACCACTATGCTACCACACTGCTTGTAATATGTTGGGCAGGAATTTCCTGGAAGTCTCTGAGGTTACAAAATGACACATATCATAATGTTGTTTTCCAGTCCAAAAATTAGGAGGAAAATATTATGTTGTACAACCAAGTTCAGACCTTGGATTTTCTCTAACTTTTGTGAAGAATTGAAACTCTCTCCAATTTGAAACAGTTAGAAATAGACACTACCTCAATTCATGATGTTTTCTCGTGACATCTGATAAATCAAGAAATTCCAGTGCAAGTTGAACAACAGCTTCTTTCATGACATGTATGATTCTCAACTAGGTTGCCACCATGTTATCTCTGCTCATGTCCATTTTACTGAGTCTGGGGCCTGCTCTCCAATCAATATAGTCAAAATTGCAAAGCAGCTCCGTCAGACATTCCCAATTGTCAAGCAGCTTTGTAACATATCCATGGTCACCCCTCTACCAACTTCTATGAAACTATTAGGAACAATCCTCCAAGAGGGCCACAACTTCGTTGTGGTTTGGAAGATTGCGTGCCTCAATGACCTGGAGAGCTATGCTGGCGAGAATCAAGGCCTTGTGCCTTGGCTCTTGGTAGGGTCACCCACACCAAACAGGTCAAGGGTGGAGGCCAGATTAACAGTGATCCACTGGTCCTCCAGGTTCGGGGGTTCAACGCAGGGGTAACAACCCTGTTTAGTCAAACAAAGCTGTTAGAAAAACAGCAATGAAGAATCCTTTTACATCTGTGCAAGTTCCAAGGACAGAGAGAGATGGAGGACCTTCATTGCTGCCTTAAGTTGCAATGGTGTAATGGGCAATAAGAAATTAGGAACAATGACTTCCGAGGAATATATTAAAGACTGCAGCAGAGGGTTGGTATGAAAAGCAGTTTGCACCGTGCTGCGCCTCACCATTTCAGCTTTGCCAGGAAATTTGTATCCTTATTAAAAGTTCATGCCCTGCTTCAATCTGCAATAATTCTGAATTCCGTTCCAACTTCACATTTCAATTATATCATTCATTCTGATAGTGCACCTTTAAAAGCAAGCTATATATCTATTACAAAGTCAAATACTAGTGACAAATTTAAGGGTAAATTATAGCATTATGACATGTAAACTCAGTGATAAAGAAAATTCAAACAAATGTAGGAAGACTGTTACAGGATAATGAGTGTTCAAATATACTGCATTTCTTGGACATTTACTGCCACAGATCCTCTGTGCGCCCAAACTTGAAGACCAGACCTCTGCAGGCAAAACAAAATCATGAAAGGTTAGTTTCCGTGTAATCATTGAAAAGCCGATAGAATTAATGTGTAGTTTGTGGAAGCCCCAGGAAAGAAGCCCCTGTGGAAGATGCATGGTGGTGGTGGTGGTGGTGGTGGTGGGGGGGGAAGAGGAAGAGAGGAGAGGTCCCCCCCACCCCCTCCCAGGACTTCCATTCTTCTTTTCTACTTACCCAAAGAAGATAAATGCATTTTGGAAGAAGACAGCTATACCAGGGTAAACATCAGGCTTTTCTAAAGAAAGAAAATTAATTTATTTAATTAACAAAAAATGTAATCAATTGAATGCATTAAAACAGATGAAAATAATACAGAACACCCACTTATACAGCTCTTCAAATGAACAAAAGCATTGTTTATACTCTAGTCAGTAGTACCAGGAGGATGCGGGTTTGACCCTTTCAAAGCCAATTCTACACAGCAATTCAGTAGTCTCATTCTATACATCTTTATCTCTCAAAAGCACTGCAGTTTCTATTTAAGATTTTTAAATATTTAGCAAATTCACTTTAGTAAGCCATAACTTTGCAGCAACTGACTATCTATATAACTGCCTGGTATGGTGCGGACAGCCCAGCACATCTGTAGGTGTGAACTTCCCCCTATTCAGGACATTTACGCCGACAGATGTGTAAAAAGGGCCCGAAGGATCATTGGGGACCCAAGTCATCCCAATCACAAACTGCTGCAGCTGCTACCATCCGGCAAATGGTATCACCGCATAAAAGCCAGGACTAACAGGCTCCTGGACAGTTTCTTCCACCAGGCCATCAGACTGATCAATTCACACTGATACAATTGTACTTCTGTGCTATATTGGCTGTCCTGTTGTACATACTATTTATTACAAATTACTATAAATTGCATATTCAGACGGAGATGTAATGTAAAGACTTTTTTAGTCATGTATGTGAAGGATATAAGAAATAAAGTCAATTCAATTCATGTTAGTATATAAATCTTGTATTTATAACAATAAGTAAATTGGTAATAGTGACACTGTTACTACAGATTGTCATTAAAAATACCTACTAGCCTATGAGATTCCAAACTAGTGCAAGTAGTCGGCTCTTTGCTGTTTTAGCAGTTCAGCAACAAATAGATTTGGTAATGCAACAACATCGCTTTAGAATGAGATGAGAGGAATCACTGAGCACACCTGCACAGAGCATGTCGCAGGAAAGCAGCATCACATCCGGGACGTGCTCTCTTCTCGCTGTTGCTGTCGGGCGGGGGGGGGTACAGGAGCCTTGGGACCAATGTTCCCTCTAATTTTTAGTAGTCAGTGTGCGCAAAAAATCTTACATTGTGCAAATTTGTTTCCTGTGACAAAAGTATGTGAGCACTGAATGCACACATGGGACAGTTAATGTAGGTTTTCAGAATATTTGATGTAAAACTGCACAGAACAACAACAAAATAACATACATATTTAAGTCTCACACACACACAAAAGTTGCTGGTGAATGCAGCAGGCCAGACAGCATCTATAAGAAGAGGTACAGTCGACGTTTCGGGCTGAGACCCTTCATCAGGACTAACTGAAAGAAGCGATAGTAAGAGATTTTGAAAGTGGGAGGGGGAGGGGGGATCCAAAATGATAGGAGAGGACAGGAGGGGGAGGGATGGAGCTAAGAGCTGGAAAGTTGATTGGCAAAAGGGATACGAGGCTGGAGAAGGGAGAGGAGGCCTAGGGAGAAAGAAGGGGGGGGTGGAGCCCAGAGGATGGGCAAGGAGTTATAGTGAGAGGGACAGAGGGAGGAATAAAGAGAGGAAAAAAGGGGAAAGAAAAAAATCATAATAATGATAATAATAATTAATAAATAAGGGATGGGGTACGAAGGGGAGGAGGGGCATTAACGGAAGTTAGAGAAGTCAATGTTCATGCCATCAGGTTGGAGATATTTAATTTTTATCATATTTAATTCAGTTACTTTTTCTCTGTCTTTGGCATTTACCTATTCTTTGTAAACTATCTCGACTAATAGAACTTCCATCCCATTGATAGCTTTTGATTCTTATTAACATATCCAAATGACATTCACCTCAACGATTTCTCAGCTTGTTTTTGAGTGGATTCATTAGGCTAAAACCTCGCTCACAGTCCGCACTAGACGCAAGAAAGGTTCCCCCAATGTCCATCAACTGTGCAAGATCGCAAAACTGTTCATTTTGAAGTACAAATGCCACCATTTGAGCAAAGTTTGAAATCGGTTTGGATTTAATTTTTTCTTGCATGGAAAATTTGAAATCATTAAACTGTCTAACTATTACAATATTTTCAGCTAGAAAATCATGATATTTTAGACATAAGGCATTAACTTGTTCATCGCCAAATGTGAAGTCACAATCTGCAATTGCGGAGAAATCAAAAGCTGACCATTCTTGTACCTCAACTTTGTTCTCTTCTGGGTTTGATCGTTTTCGCTCTCGCTCATCTGCACTCAACCGTAACATGTGTAGCACTGCTGTAACGGGTAATGACGGGTTCTGTTGCCTGAGCTTTTGTACACTGTCCAAATGCGATTTACTTGCCAAATGATGCTTCAAAAAGTCAAGTTTCCAAATATCATCCCACTTCTTTCCACTAGCACATCCTCCAGCAACTTTCGCATCACGACAATACAAACAGATAACTCCAGTTTCCGAATCATACATAAATATTTCTTGTAGCTGAATGCTCATGACCTCTCGGTGTAACAGTTTCTACTATTTTGTTAAGCCATTCAACTTTAAGCAAATTTGCAGCTCTTTTGCGCTTCACGCCCTTCGCTTCTTTTGAATTCAACATAGTGAATCAGTATCCTTTCCAATAAAAACTTAGTAAGCTATCTACAGGATTTGAAACCGATCTTTGTAAACTTTACGATATGAACACTGTCCGCCAAACATGGCTGCCGCCGTGATGCAGCTGTACAAACCAGAACAGGATAGGTGAGGTGACGTGAATTAGTGACGTTGAAAAACCGACTAACTAGTTAACAGAAACAGTTAGTTAAAGGATTATTTTCAATAAGTATAATTATTAACTACTACATTATTTTAGGTAACTAACCTTTTGTGCGCACATTAATTTCCTTTCTGTGCTGGTCGAAAAACGTGCGCGCGCACAGCTTAAAGGGAACTATGCTTGGGACCCACACCACTAGGTTCAGGAACAGTTGTTCTATGTTTCTATTAGGTACATGTAACTTAGAAAAATAGAGGGCTAGGTAGTTCTAAGATAAGGACACGTTCGGCACAGTTTTGTGGGCCAAAGGGCCTGTACTGTGCTCACAAAATAATCTGCAGATGCTGGGGTCAAAGCAGTATTGTGCTGTAGGCTTTCTATGTTCTAAACTGGGGGGGGGGATGTCACTGGCAGCCACAAGACTGCAATTACTCAGCAACAACCTGCTCACTGATACTCTGTTTGCATTCTGCAAGGACCACTTAGCTCCAGACCTCTTCACGGTCTTCATTCAAACATGGACCAAATTCCAGATGAAGTAAAAGTTGCTGCCTTTGTCAGAAACAGCATTGACAGAGTAGAACAAAGATCTCTGGCAAAACTGAAGTCAGTCATCACGAAGGGGTTTACGCTCTTATGGGTGGGGTTCATAGCTCACACAAAGGAAGATGGCTTTTGTGGTTAGAAGTTAGTCAGTCAGGACCCAGGACATCACTGCAGGAGTTTCTCAGGAACGTCCTGTAATTATACTTAAGGAACAAACAATAAATAACATTGGCTCCATCAGAACGTTTTCTAAAACATAAGGAACTCCTGAAGCAATTAAGCTTTAGCAATGTAGGTGATGGCTTTATGAACTGCTAGTCACTATAGAAAGCAATAATATGCAGTTTGCTATAAACAACTTAACAACAATCTCTTATTTAATGTCAGCAAGTCCAAGGAGCTGATTTTGACTTGAGGAGGAGGAGGAAATCGGAGGTCCATGAGCCAGTTCTCAGTGGAGATCAGAGGTGCACAGGGGCTGCAACCTGAAACTCCTCGTTGTTATTACTATTTCAGAGAATCCGTCCTGGGCTCAGCATACAAGTGCACTTACGAAGAAAGCAGAGCAGCGTCTCTAATTCCATAGGAAGCTGCAAAGACTTGGTTTGACATCTAAACCTTTGACAAACCTCTATAGATGTGTAGTACAGAGTATATTGACTGGCTGCATCACAGCCAATGCCCTTGAATGGAAAATCCTACAAAAAGTAGTGGACATGGTCCAGCCTACCACAGGTAGAACTCTGCTCACCGCTGAGCACATCTACGCAAAACATTGTTGCAGGAAAGCAGCATCCATCGTCAGGAACATCAACCACACAGGCCATGCTCTCTTCTCACTGTCGCCATCAGGAAGAATGTACAGGAGCCACTGGACTCTCACCAACAGGTCCAGGAACAGTTATTACCCCTCAGCCATCAGTCTCTTGAACCAAATGGGATAACTTCACTCAACTTCACTTGATCCATTATTGAAATGCTCCCACAACCTTTGGACTCACTTTCAAGGACTCTTCATCTCATGGTTGTTTTTGATATGTTATGATCAGGATTCTGACCAGGTGGTGTGATCTGTTTGAAGCCTAGTCAAGAAAATGATCTTAGCTATCAAACCTCAGAACGCAGGTCACCTGCAATTAAGCTTAGGTTACAACAGTGGCTAAGAGTTATTATTTATTTAGAGATAGAGCACGGAACAGGCCTTTCAGCCCAACGAGCTGCACTGCCCAGCAACTGCCTACTTAACCCAAGCCTCATCACAGCTCAACTTACACAATGACCAACTGATCCACTGGAAGACCAGCCCTGTGTTATACGGATGCCTGGGAGCACGAGATGAAAGCGGGGACATTAACCAAACAACCTGGGAAGTCGTGGCAGCCGACCGCAGGTGAAGACAGTCCTTCGAGGCAGGTGTAAAGAGGAGCAGGCAGAAGAGATAAGAGCAGCGGGAAGCAAAGAGAAAGTGCAGACAACTAAGGGAAGCATTGACATCAGCACTTCCACAGCCTGGCACCACATTCACTTGATGAAAATATAGCAAGATGTGCTGCTCCAAAATTGGACTGTTCAGCCATAGCAGCTCTACAATGGACTGACACACAGTGCACACTACATATCTATTGTCCTTTCAGACAGACTGATGTCATCATCAATCACAGGACAATTTACACAATGACCATTTAACCTACTAACTGATACTGTACATCTTTGGACTGTGGGATGAAACCGGAGCACAGGCAGGAAATCCATGCAGAAGAACAAACTCCTTACAGAAGATGCCAGAATTGAACTCTGAACTCCAACATTTCGAGCTGTAGTAGTGTTGTGCTAACTGCTACATTTAATTAAACAGGTCCTTGCACATGCTCAAATTAGTTAACAAACTTGAATTTTGACAATTATTGCAGGAGGTAGAAGAGTGACCATATGGCACAACAGATGTTAAATATCAAAAAAGGTGATGTGTATTCAAGAATAATTCTGTCAACAGCATAAGTGTGTTTGAATTGATGGAGGTTCAGTCACTGATAAATTGTTAAGAGAAATCAGTAAACTCAGGTTTGTACAGAAAAGCTTAATCCAAAAAAAACAGTAAACATTTCTTCGCAGTAACACAAATGTGATCAAACTACATTTCTTTTTAATCTTTATAAAGCATTGACAAAAGAAGCAATTAATCATACACAACTCTTTCAGATATAGTCTGCATGGGACTAGTTTTCATAAAACAGATCTAGAATTACTTTTGTGAACTTACGTGGGACTACGTAACCTCCAAAAAGAATCCACATTGATGCAATAAGAGATCCAAATGCCAACATGAATCCAATGAACAGCCAGATTCGAGCCCCTGAAAAATCAAACTACTACTCATGAGGGCATGGCGCATATTTACAACAAAAACATCTATTTTATTAAAATAATTGGTAGCAACTTCTTTAAAATGTCATCTTTAGAAAAGTTCCAAGTAGTACATAAAGATGGACATTACCTTAATGATTCTCTTAGTAAGATTGATATTACTTAATTGATTCTCTATCAGCAAAGTTGTAAGTAATGAATGTTATGTAATATTGAGATGAATTATTTTATCAGCAGCATCGGAATACACTGTTTTGGGGATGTGTATATCGGAAGAAAGGCCTGGCAATCTACTTCCGTATCTTGCCACGAAAACCCTGTGGACAACTACACTATCCATAAGGTCGCCATGGATACAAATAAAAACAGCCTTAGGAAGATAACAGAATGAGATACCTGTCTGGCCCATACAACCTTCACTGTAGCCATCACCCCGAACTTGTCCATTTGAAACAGCATTTATCCTAAAAGGCACAAATTCAAGCTTCAGTGACAAAATCAGAATGGGATTGAAACAAATCTTCTATTTACTGTTGTAAATGAAACAAAAAAAAATCTGAAACAACTGCAGAAAATTCCAGAAACACATAGCAGGGAGCATCGGTGGGGAGAAAAAACACGGCTTGCTGAATGATTCTAACATGTTGTATTTTTATTTCCTTTGGGCAGATAAGAAAACAGTTCAACATCCACTTTGTGTGAACAAAGCAGATAACTAAAGTTTCTGCAGTCCCAGGAACTGTGCTGTTTGAATAGAAACTACAACAAAAGAAACAGCGAAGAGAAACGGTTTGAGAAATAATTCATAAACTACATGGAGTATTGTGTTCGCTTCATTATAAGGAGGAAGCGGAAGATTTAGAGCAGGTGCAGAGAAAAGTCACCAGTATGTTATACTGTTCTACATTCAATGTACATAATGTTCTGAAGCGCTCACTGAGACTTCAGAAAGGTTTAGAGTCCGAGGCAGTTTAGAGGAAAGACTTGAAATTGATCAAGTTACACAAGAAACAAAGACTTGTGGTTTTAGACCAGGAGTTCCCAACCTTCTTTACGTAATTAACTGAGGGGTCTGTGTTGGGAAACCCTGTTTTAGAAGGAAGAGGTGGGCTCACGCTGAATTCAAACACAAGACATCTCCAACGAATTACAAATTTAGAGTTATAAAGCTGCTTCATTTAGTTGGATCAGGAGATGAACCTGGTTATAACAATAAGTAAAATATTTCAGCATCATTATGACAGTCAAAGTAAACCATGTTCTTTTTACTTTCCATTAAAAAAGTTCACAATCTCAGAAAATGACATCAGAAAATTTCTGAAAACTGGAAAAATAAGGAAAGATTGAATAGGTTGAGACTTAATTCCTTGGAATGTAGAAGATTGAGAGGAGATTTGATAGAGGTATACAAAATTATAAGGGGTATCAACAGGATAAATGCAAGCAGACTTTTTCCACTGAGGTTGGGTGGGACTCCAACTAGAGGCCATGGGTTAAGGGTGAAAGATGAAAAGTTTAAGGGGAACACAAGGTGAAACTTCTTCACTCAGAGTCAGTGAGCGTGTGGAACAAGCTGCCAGCACAATGTGAGTTCGATTTCAATGTTTCAGAGGAGTTTGGATAGATACATGGAAGGTAGGAGTTTGGAAGGTTATGGTCCAAGTGCAGTGCAGGTCAATGGGAGTAGGCAGTTTAAATCAGGGGTCCCCAACCTTTTTTTGCACCGTGGACTCTCCGATGGTGGTGTCTGAAAAGAGGATGCAGTTCAAGTTGCATGCCATCTTGGACAATGTCTCCCATCCACTACATAATGTACTGGGTGGGCACAGGAGTACATTCAGCCAGAGACTCATTCCTCCAAGATGCAGCACAGAGCGTCATAGGAAGTCATTCCTGCCTGTGGCCATCAAACTTTACAGTTCCCCCCTTGGAGGGTCAGACACCCTGAGCCAATAGGCTGGTCCTGGACTTATTTCCTGGCATAATTTACATATTACTATTTAACTATTTATGGTTTTATTACTATTTAATTATTTATGGTGCAACTGTAACGAAAACCAATTTCCCCCGGGATCAATAAAGCATGACTATGACTATGGACCAGTTTAATATTGACAATACTCTTGCGGACCGGCCTGGGGCGGGGGGTGTCTGTTAATCACGACCAGAATATAGGTGATAAGTCAACTGTAAGTCACTTATAAGTGGCTAATACATTCAATTTCGTTTCTAAAAAGGGTTTATCTAATGAATTTAATATTAAACACAGCGCATATTTTCCTCGCATGAATATAGTGATAAGTCAATTATAACAGTGGTTCCCAACCTCCGGGCTACGAACCGATACATTGCCATGAAGAATGATGCAGCGGTACAGCGGTGGCTGGAACGCACCCAGCACATCATTAAGAAAAAAACCGAAATAAACGAGATAATTAATTAGATGCCACCTGGCACGTAAATGTCGGCCCAGATCAGAGGCACATTCTTCGCGGCAATGTTTCGGTCCGCGGCCCGAAGGTTAGGGACCACTGAACTATAAGTCACTTATAAGTCAATAGCATCATAACATTTTAAGTAATGTTTGGATATTAAAAACATAGCGCATATTTTTCTTGTATGAACATATAAAATCATTGCAACACATCAATATCGCTGAATCAGTGAGAGCCCTGAGCTTGTTTCCCTGCAACAAGACGGACCCATCAAATGGTGATGGGAGACAGCGATACTCGAAGGGGGTTCCTTATGTCCAGTCTATTCCGCAATTTAGTTTTTGTTGCATTCATTGCAGAAAACTCTGCTTCATAGCGATATGATGTTGGAAATGGAAGCAACGTTTTCAGTGCTTTCGTGGCTGTCTCAGGATACTCAGCCTGGCCTTTGATCCAGAATGCCGGCAGAGATATTATGTCAAACATACTTTTCAGCCCACCATCATTTGCAAGCTCGAGGAGTTGATCTTTTTCCCGCGCTGACAAAGATGATTCACCGGGGACATTCACAGGTGGGTCACGGAACCATTCCTTTGCACGTCTTGGGTCACTGATGACCTCGCCTGCGTTCAAGTTCAACAGCAGGCATGACAGGGAATGAGGAAAGGTGCAGCTGATTCATATCGCCAAATCATATTGCTTCCTCGCGGCCCGGTAGCACATGCTTTGCGACCCGGTGGTTGGGGACCACTGGTTTAAATGGCTTGTCATGGAGCAGATGGGCCAGAGGGCTTGTTTCTATGCTGTACTTTTCTCAGGCTCCATGGTCAATGAGGTTTCAAACAATCTGACTTAGGGCAGGAGTGCAGCCCTAACTACAGCAATATTGGAGGCAGTGACATATTCAAAGTCCAGGAAACAAACACAAATCTCATTGCTAAAATTCATCTCTACCTACATGAGAAATGCGAGGGTTGCTATAACACCGCAGGTGTGGTAGGAGTGGTTGAATCTTTCCATCTCAGGGTACTTCACAGCAGCATCAATAATAATCCACCAGCCTGTGAAAAACTACAAAGGCACCAAAATTGTGTTAGTCAATCCAGAATTAGTTTTAACTTATTCACAGTAATGTCTGACAGTTCAAGGATACAGAATATTTTCCTTCAAACCAATAAAAGGCACTAAAGATAATTCACCCAAAGTCAGTGAGAGCAAGTGGCACCAAATGAGGTGCCTGCCGACCCCGTCTCTCAGCCACGACAGCAAGCGCTGAAAGGCAAGGCAGTAAGAACACCCATCCGTTTCAGTCTGTGAGGCTGGGATAATCAGCCTTGGTCCCTGATCACATCATCCAGCTAATTATGTACAGGCTGAGATTAGGTTTGACTGTTAATATCCCAAATTCAAACCATTCAAACTGTGTTATCATCTTGAATGAAGGAGCAGAAAAGACAGCAAAGTCCATTTTGAGCTGAGTGGGGAGGATGGCGGGGTGGGTGGGTGGAAAGAGATGGGATGCCTGTACATTTTCCTCAGGGTAGAAGGTATCATGGAGTCTATAGTAACTCTCAGAACAATCCCAGTCCACTATTTCCCAGCAACCATTTTTTCTCATTGACACCTTCTATCTACATTAGGGGCAGTTTATAGTCGCTAACAGCCAGCATACTTCTTAAGGTGTGGAAAGATACCAGAGCACGCAGAAGAACTTATGGAGTCACAAGAAGAATATATAAGCTCTACATGGAAAGCAACAGAAGTCAGGATTGACCTTGGGTTACAAGAGTTACAAGATAAATCAGAATCAGGTTTATTACCACCAGCATGCGCATGAAATTTGTTAACTTGCAGAAACTTGTGACTGACAAATGCAGCATCGGTGACATCAAAGTGCTTGTTGAAGAGTGAAGATGGGAAAAAATATACATTTACTTACATGCTGTAAGGGATTCAACGTTAACAGAAATACAGCAGGCATTGATTCAAACAAACACCAGACTTCAATTCTCAATGTAAATTACAAGGAGTAATCAGTTTGATGGGTGATGGGGTGGAGATACGTCTCTACCAAAGGAGGTGTAAGGTGCTCCTTCCCTCTGCTAGCCTGCAGGTCACCTTTGGCAAGGTGTAACACCTACTTAGCCCCCAAAGTCACGTGAAGCCATGGGAGACGGCGGTGGATGGTCATATGAGCAACTAGTGCATATCACAAGCCCAGTTTATGTGACACCAGGCAGACAATCTCCGAAGATTATTGATAATGGCTAAGGCCACCCACACGTCTTGTAAAGACATTGCCCAGGTGGCAACAGCAATCCACCTCTGTAGAAGAATTTGCCAAAAACAATCATGGTCATGGAAAGACCATGATCGTCCCAGTGATATGACATGGCACATAACGAACAAACAAATCAGTCTGAAATTAAAAGGGTACTTTAGTAAGCAAACTATGCTATTACACTGAATAGGCGACTTGCCCACAAGAAATATGACTTGAAAAGTGATACAACTGTGAGATGTTCTTGTTGTATCAGCCAAGACAAGGAGCATCTTAATTAGACTACATAAGTCAGGCAACACTGACCAAGTTATTTTGTACCACTGTGACCGAGATCAAGGAAGCTTCCAGACCAGATCAACTTTGTCACACCAAACAGGTCACAGGCGTCAAAACAAGAAGTCAAATTTGCAGGGGATACATACCAACACACCAGCAGCTATGGATGCAATGGCATTTCGTTTTTCACTCCAGTCAATACATTCACATTCTGGACATCTGATGTTATCTAAAAATCCTGACATCCTGCAAGATCAAAAGTGCAATACTTAGACTTTAACTTAAATGCAAAGTTTAAGCAAGGATTTAATAACTTTGGAGGTAATTCAGAATAAATTCACAAGGCTACATCCAAATACTTTAGTTTTAGAAGAATGAGGAGTGATTGCCACTGTTGGCGAGGTGGCTAGCGTGGCGCTATTACAGTTTGGTGGTATTCTCAAGTTCAATTCCAGCACAGTTCTGCCAGAAGTCTCTGACCATCCCCCCCGCCTTAGAATGTGTGGGGTTTTCCCCAAGTGCTCTGGTTTCCTCCCCACAGTCTAAAGACACACTGGGTAGGTCAATTGGTGGTTATAAATTGTCTCGTGAATAGGTTAGGGTTAACCGAATTTGCTGGGGATTGCTGGGGTGGGGCATCTCAAAAGGGCTGGAAGGACCTACTCCACAGTGTATCACCAGTTCATTGGTGAGACAGGAGAGCTTGATCCCTCAGTTGTTGTGCAGACAAGCCCCCCGTGCCTCGTGGTTGCTGGTGGAGGTGAGGCCAAGCCTGCTGTGTGCCGCTGGACCCCGTACTGGGTTGGGGGCTTGCCCCTCCTGTTGGTACTGCCCTCTAGTGTTCGCTCCTGAGAAGACAAGCTTCAGTCTGCAGGCCATGATGCTCAGGGAATTGGGATATGTTATTACTGTTTGATTTTTTTTTTGTAACTGTGTTTTTCTGCTATCATAATTATTTGTGCCATATGTGCTGTATGTGACTGTTGGTACTGTGCTTTACACATTGGCACCAGAAGAGTGCTGTTGTTTGGCTGAATTCCTGTGTATGGTTGAATGACAATTAAACTTAAACCTGTTGGTAGGTATCAGATAGGAAAATAGAGGGTGAGATTAATCAGTCATGATCTTATTCCTCGTCATATTTTTACCCATTTATTTATCTCATCTTTTTACATACTCTGGATTCTTTCCACATGACTTTCTACCACTTTTGGTGCTCAGCTACAACTGCAATCTTATTTTGTGTTCTTAAGAGCTGGAATTTAAAATAAAAACAAAAAAATGGAAATATCCAGCATATCAGGCAATAGCCAAGGAGGGAGAAAGTTAATATTTACAGTCTGCAACAGGGAAAGTTGAGAGCGAAGCAGCTTTAAGCTACAATGAAGGCAGGCAAGAAAGATTCAAAGGTTTATTTTAATATCAGAGAATGTATGCTGTATACAATTTAAGTGCATTAGTGTTTACAATGATTAAACAAAGTGTTGCTCCACAGTTTGAGGGTAGAATCCTAATTATGTTATATTTTTAAAGAACACATACAGTACTCAACCTAAGTCAATACCTTTTCCACCTTAAAATACTCACAATTCTCAGTTAACCAAATAATCCACAGAACACTCAGAATGCTCATTTATTTAGTGATGAGCATTCCCTTTACCCTTTTGTGCATCGCATGAAAGATCCTGAATAAATTAATCACAGGCTGTTCTTACCACAAAAAGCCATTCAGTTTGTTGACATCCTTACCAGCTCTATTTGTAAAGAATGAATGAGAACAGAAAAGCCGTTTCCACTGATAGGTGAGACTAGAACTAGTGGGCATAGCCCCAAGATTTGGGGAGTAGATTTAAGACCGAGATGAGGAGGAACTGCTTTTCCCAGGGAGTGGTGAACCTGTGGAAATCTCTGCCCAGTGATGCACTGGAGGCTACCCCAGAAAATATATTTAAGATAAGGTTGGATGGATTTTTTGCATAGTAGGGGCATTAAGGGTTATGGGGAAAAAGGTAGGTAGGTGGAGATGATTCCTGGCAGGATGAGCCATGATCTTATTGAATGGCAGAACAGACTTGATGGGTCAGATGGCCTACTCCTGCTCCTATTCCTTATGTTCTTATGATAATTCTCAAGCAGCTCGACACCATCTAGGACAAACCTACCCACTTGACTGCAACTTTACCCACTAGTTTAAATATTCATTTTCTCCACTAATGTACACAGGCACAACAGCATGTAGTAACAGTGCAATCATTCGAGTTGAATATATTTTCCCAAGGGATGGTCTGTTAGTGGGTCTTCGGGTGGCTGAGGAGGCCAATGCAGGATCTACATGTTCTGGTGCAGGGTGGGCAGGAATAAGTGGGGGCTGCGGTTCATGGTGGGGTCTTTTGGTCGTTCAGTCTCTCCTTTCGCAGCTGCCGCTTGTCCTCTGCAGCACAATGGAGGCCGTTCTCACATAGTACAGTTCCCTCTTGAACAGAATTCCTCCAGGTGTATCTACTGGGTGCAATGTCTTCCCTGTTTTTAGATGTGATATTGAATTTCTTCAGGCTGATTTTGATGTTACCTTTGAAGTATTTCCTTTGCCCACCGGGGGCTTGCTGAGCTTCCTTCAAGTGGGAGTAAGGGATCCGTTTGGGGAGGAGCGAGTTAGACATCTGGACAATGTTACCTATCCGTCGGAGTTGGTGTAGCCTTATCACGGTGGAGATGCTGTTCATGTTGGCCTCCTCCAGTACGCTGGTGTTAGTCCTTCCAGCTGATCCACAAAATCTTTCATCAGGATCTTTGGTGGATTTGTTCCAGAGATTTCAGGTGTCTCCTGAAGGTGATTCAGCTCCATACAGTAATGTAGGAAGGACAACTGCTCGACAGAGTTTGGATCTGTGGGTTGTGCTCTTCAAAGACTCTTTCTCAAATCTTGCATAGGCTTCACTAGTACCACTCAAGCGACAGCCTGCAGTTTCACACCCAGGATACATGTTAGCACCTCTCAAACCTTTGACCTCCTTGGAAACTCCCGAAAGGCAGATTCCCTTGTAATTCACACTCAATAATGATTTAGAAATATATTACACCACTGCATTTAAAGACAAATAGGGCCAGACTCTAAATGCTGGGTTTGCCAGCCACATTCTGATCCTGAAAAACAAAATCCTTTTTAGAAACTCCACTTCTCATCCTCCCTCTATAGTCCAGCAAATTCTTTCTGCTTCCGTTATAATACCTCAATTGAATTTGCATTCCCCACTTTAACCATGTGAATTTTTTTTTGCCAATTGTTTTCATTCTCTGTCCATTTGTTCTTGAG
Source organism: Mobula birostris (assembly GCF_030028105.1). Taxonomy (NCBI): domain Eukaryota; kingdom Metazoa; phylum Chordata; class Chondrichthyes; order Myliobatiformes; family Myliobatidae; genus Mobula; species Mobula birostris. The sequence continues at coordinate 9,930,559 of NC_092399.1, forward strand.
CCCTAGGCTGAACAGAATAATTATCTCTGCCTTCTCAATCTTTATCCTTTATGATTTTATTACTTTTATCCCAGCTTCTCCCATTTATGTACAAAGCCAAAGTTTGCCTTCCCTGGAGATGTGTTTCAAAATCATTACTGCACTTTTCATAAGCCTTCCCACCTCTCTTCAAATGTACCAATCACAACCAGGGTTTAATATCACCGGCATATTAATATCACAGCAGTACTTTATAATTTCCTGTCAGTCACCTTATGTATAGATCTGTGCCTAGCACCACCTTATTGACATACATTGTACACAAGCTATCTTTATGTATTCACATGTGTTTTTTTATTATTATTGTATTTTTTATCTTTTGTGTTTGTTTGGTGCTGTATCGGATCTGGAGTGACAATTGTTTCATTCTCCTTTACACGTGTACAGGAAATGACATCAAACAATCTTGAATCTTGAAGAACTTCACAAAATGTCTTCAAATTTGTTGTTTTGCAGCAGCAGTACATTGCAACACATAATAATAAGTGTAATTTAGAGTATATATATATTTTAAAAAGTTAAAGGTTGTTCAGGCTTATTCCCTGCCTCATTTCCTTTCTTACTTCTCTGAACACATTGGAATTGACCTGCTTCTCATTTGCATCAATCTTTCAGTTGCTCTTCCCCCACTCCCACTATTTTGATCTTTATTATTTTTGCAACTATGGAGTTCCCTTTGTTTCTCCCTCATGGCAAAGTACCTAGATGTGCAGATATAACACCTCCCAATGTAAATGGTGTGCTGTTGTTCAATTAGGGCTTTAATTCCAGTTTATTCACGTTAGCTCTGTTCTTACTAGCTCTTCTCCAATTGAATACGTTTATTTTAGTGTTACTCAAGCCCCTGATCACTGGTCATAACAAGTACTGCACGGTCCATAACTGATAAAAGTGAAGCAATTTGCCTTTAAATAGACTCATATCCAACTCAGGCAAGGTCAAGTTCCTCTCGGGCTGGAAACATGCTGATCGAGGCTTTTAACACACTGAGGAACTCCTCTCACTCTTCAACCCTGAAATTACTGCAATCTCAGTTGAAGTTAACAAGTGAAGAGCCCTTGGTATTACAGGAAAGATACTAGCACAGATACTAGTACTAGCAGCCACACCACTTTGACAGGCAGTTAAACCAGGCGAGGGTCACTGGCGGCCTCATAGCCCAGTGAGATAGGGACATTCCTGTCCTAGCATGTGAAGTCAGCTCTGCAGGACCGGGCAGATGAGATCTACAGTGAGATCCAATAGCTAGGAAGGCAGCACTGCAACACTCCATGGAGAGGGAAGGGCACGACAAAGCATACAAGATATCATGGTCATGCACTGAAACCGAAGATGACCCCAGTTTGTATCACTGGTCTCGGACTTCTGAGGTGAAGAGTGTGGAACTGCCCTCCTTTTTCCATTTTAAAAACTCTACCGCACTGGTTTCCCGCCATCGTTGGACTCGATGAACAGCCACCATCCATCCAAGCTTATGCATATCTTTGCAATGTGCCACAAGTTTTCTCCTCAATATCCTATTCAGGTCTGCAAGTGAGAAAATAAACCATCTATTCCAACCATTTGCCTTTTGCCCATTAACTAATTGTAAATTTATTACCCCAGTATTGTAGTTTTATTTAATACCCTCATATGATACCTTTTGAAAGTCAAAATACACAAGATCCCTGAGAATTGTCCCAATGCCAATCTAATGCACTCCCTCTTCTACTTTCTCTGAGCACATAGTTATTTAGAATATCTTATTTTGATTCTTATTGGCATGTGACATAGGGAGCAATCCTAATACTACCATTCTGAGTTCCATCTCCTTAAAATCTGTCTGGTGAACCTCCTTTTGTTTTCTATTTACATTGTTGGTTCCAATATGGGGGTACACTCAACCTTCCTGAATTTCCTACAGTAACTTCAGTAAAATCCTTAGTTCTAAAATCACAGAAGCATCATACTATACCACAACCACATCTGCAAACACCAGGTTGCTTTCCCACCCAAGAACATTCTTACTCACTTGACCTTTCACCTCCTTCCCTATATCATTAAGCCAACCATGGTCGAGGTCCTGTCTGCATTCCTTCATCAGAACTTTAATGAATACCAGCTACAAAGATTTAAGAACATAAAATGTGTATGCATACGCAAAACGATGACGTTCAATTTGCACTCCTGGGTATCTGCCAGTCCATTTTCCACGGCTACAAGCCCATTCTGCCACGAAGCGGGATAATTTCCCCCACCGCGAGCAGAGTGCCCGTCATCATTCCAAACTGGTGTGCGGTTACCACAGACCTCTGCCAATCCAACACCGGCCGGGGCAATAAAACCCCAATTTTAGAACCGCATCCATGGCCGTAATGTGTGCGCCACGTTCATAGTAGGAAAAGAACAAAACCATCAACGCTAACTTTCGGCTTACCAAAACAAAAAAACCCCTCACAATCCGTACTTACTTCACAAGCCACAAATCCGGCCACAAACAATAGACAGCTGCCCCGTCCGAGCAAGAGAGCGATGCGCATGCCCGCTAGGAGCTGACCGTCACGTGATCGGTGGCGTCATCCCCATGACGCAATCCTCCCGTCTCCAGCGCATAACAAGCGGAGGGAGGGAGGGAGTAGTGCGCATGCGCACCAGTGAAAGTTTAGGGACAGCTCCACCTTTGAGTGACTTTTCCTTTAGATATATATAAAAAAAGGAGGGGCGGGGAACCACTGTCTTGCTAAACAAGTTGGTCTGCCAGCGCATCGAGATTTCTGTGGAAGAATGCTGCCGCCTGATACATTTCAGAATGGGGAGGGACATAGAGGCAATGAAACATGGGGTTGTCTCCACAAGAGCTCGGTGGGGAAGGTCCAGACTGTGGCGTTCTTCTCCTACTGGAGAGCGAGGGGCCAGGTTGGGGGAGAAAGCCCCTCAATTATATCTGGAACAGTATACCACCCCAGAGTGGTAGCAGTGCCATGGATGTGCATTGACTATGAATGCAAATAATGAAAACGGTTTATTCTTGTAAACATATTCCATTAATATATACAGTACTTATAAAAGTTTATATCGTTAAATGTGGGGAGCAACAGTCCGAGTGCAAGGTTTCGAGAGCAATGCACACAAGTTCTGGAGGAACTCAGCAGGTCGGGCAGCACCTATGGAGAGGAATAAAGAGCCGACCATGGGGTTCACAGGACGCCTCTGTTAACGGTAGGGGTCCACGGCATAAAAATGGTTGGGAACCCCTATAGCTGACGGGCGTTTCAGACCGCCGCCCTTCATCAGGACAGTTTCGATCCGTGACGTTTGCAATTCCTTCCTTCCCTCCCACGCAGTTGCTGCTGAACCCGCTGAGCCCCCCCAGTAAAACAGATACAAGAGACTGCTGATACAAACACACACAACATCAGTGGAGGGAAATGGATGGTTGCTATTTCAACGGCTTGAACACGGTTTCAGGTTTCAGTTCTCTTGTATCTCGCCAGCGGATTACTCCCTACTGCTGCAACAAAGAAATGTGCAGAATCAAATTTAATATCATCAGCATATGTCGTGACATTTGCTAACTTTACGGCAGCAGTACAATGCAATACATGATAAATATGGAGAAAAAAGACTGAGTTACATTAAGTATACATATGTCTATTAAGTAGTAAGTTAAAGTAAGTAATGCAAAATAATAGAAATAATAAAAGTAGTGAGATAATGTTCATGGGTTCAATATCCGTTTAGGAATCGGATGGCAGAGGGGGAGAAGCTGTTTCTGAATCGCTGAGTGTGTACATTCAGGCTTCTGTACCTCCTTCCTGACGGTAACAGCGTGAAGAGAGCATGTCCTGGGTGGTGAGGGTCGTTAATAATGGCCCCCACCTTCCTAAGGCACCGCTCCTTGAAGACGTCTTGGATACTACGGAGGCGAGTACCCACGACAGAGCCGACTAATTTTACAAGTTTCTGCAACTTTTTGGTGACTTTTGAAACAGTAATGTCATCATCCGGTATAGATAGAAAGATACTTTATTAATCCCAAAGGAAATTACAGTATCACAGTGGCTTTACAGGTGCACAGATATACAAATATTAGAAGTAAGAAAGTATTAAAAAAAGTTGCCTCAAACAGTCGAACGGGGGGGGGGGGGTCATCACTTGCCCTGGCCGAGGGTTGGAATGGCCTCATACAGCGCTCTTTGGAGCAGCGCAGTTGTCTTTAGTCTATTACAAAAAGCACTCCTCTGTTCAGCCAAGGTGGCATGCAGAGGGTGAGAATCATTGTCCAGAATTGTCAGGATTTTCCGTAGGGTCCTTTGTTCTGCCACAGCCTCCAGTGTGTCCAGTTTGACTCCTATAACAGAACCAACCTTTCTAATTAGTTTGTTGGCATCACCCTTGCTGATGCCATTGCCCCAGCACATCGCTGCATAGAAGATTGTACTGGCGACAACAGACGAGTAGGACACGTGAAGGAGAGGCCTGCATACTTCAAAGGACCTCAGTCTCCTCAGGAAGTAGAGGTGACTCTGGCCCTTCTTGTACACAGACTCTGTGTTGGTGGTCCACTCAGGTGCACCCCCAGGTCCTCACCACCGACAGTAACAGGGGCAGTGCTTCGTCTTCCTAAAGTCCATCATCATCTCCGTTGTCTCACTGATGTTCAGCTGCAGATGATTCAGCTTGCACCATTTGACAAAGTCCTGCACTAGGGCCTCATCCTCCCGCCCTCCCTGTATACATCCAACTATTGCTGAGTCATCAGAGAATTTCTGCAGATGACATGACTCAGTATGGGATCTAAAGTCCAAGGTATACAGGGCAAACAGGAAGGGAGCCAATACAGTCCCCTGTGGGGTCCCAGTGCTGCTTATAACCATGTCTGACACACGGCTCTGAAGCCTTGAGTATGGGGGGGGGGGGTTGCAGCTACTGCAAGGATCGAAATAAGCTGCAGAGAACTGTAAACGTAGTCATCTCCATTCGTAGTACATTTTCAAGGAGCAATGCCTCAAAAGGGCGGCGTCCATCATTAAGGACCCTGATTGCCACCATCGGGAAGGAAGTACAGAACTAAAGGCACAGAGTCAACGATTCGGGAACAGCTTCTTCCCCTTTTGCCATCAAATTTCTGAATGGACATTGAACCCATGAACACTACCTCACTACTTTTTTTTATTTCTAGTTTTGCACTACTCTTTAAACTAATATATATTGTATAATATGCAAAACACGAATTCTAGTAAATATATATGTACACTTCCTGTAATTCTTGTTTTTTTTATTATTAGAAAACATTGTGCTGCTATTGTAAAGACAATAAATTGCACGGCATACGCCGGTGAAATGAAACCTGATTCTTAATTGCTGACACAACAATTCAGGCAAAGAAAACAGTTCACATATTGCATTAAAGACACTCAGTTAAAACCTGTAGCGTTAACTTTATATATCCCTGCACGGATCACTGCGTCTGTATTTCACCTTTCCAGGATTTTCCCCATCGATTTAATTCTAAATTGTGGCAAAACCACATGGCTTGAGGCTGGGACAAGCTACTGTACATGCCTGGCGGCGGGTAGTCACGTGTGCTGCGAGGCGGCCTGGCGGCGGGTAGTCACGTGTGCTGCGAGGCGGCCTGGCGGCGGGTAGTCACGTGTGCTGCGAGGCGGCCTGGCGGCGGGTGGTCACGTGTGCTGCGAGGCGGTCTGGCGGCGGGTGGTCACGTGTGTTGCGAGGCGGTCTGGCGGCGGGTGGTCACGTGTGCTGCGAGGCGGTCTGGCGGCTGGTAGTCACGTGTGCTGCGAGGCGGTCTGACGGCGGGTAGTCACGTGTGCCGTGACGCAGCCGCGCTCTCGGACTCGGAGACGGACGCCAGGCCCGGGCGGAGGAGACAAGATGCCGAAGTATTACTGCGATTACTGTGACACCTACCTCACTCACGACTCCCCGTCCGTCCGCAAGACGCACTGTGAGGGGCGCAAGCACAAGGAGAACGTCAAAGACTACTATCAGAAATGGATGGAGGAGCAGGCCCAGAGCCTCATCGACAAGACCACGGCCGCCTTCCGCCAGGGCAAAATCCCGCCCACGGCCCCCTTCCCGGCGCCGGCCGGGCCGCCCCCGGCTGGGGCCGCCATCCCACCTCCGCCTGGGAACATCGGAGTGCCGCCGCCGCGGCCCGCCATCCTGCCCGGACCCCCAATGGGAGGGCCGCCCATGATGCCGATGATGGGCCCGGCGCCTCCTGGTATGATGCTGGTGGGCCCGGGGATGAGACCGCCCATCAGCGGCCCGGTGCCCATGATGCCCGGCCCGATGATGGGGCCTCACCGGCCGATGGTGGTGCCTTCACGACCTGGATTAGTACGCTCGACCAGATAAGCAACGCCTGGACCAGGGACATTAGCCAGGGCGAAGTTTCACGCACCCTGAACCGAGACAATCGGACGGCAGCGCCGCCGTTTCAAAATCAGTTCTTTGACTCTTTTGTTACAGGGTCGAAGCAGGTCCTATGTATGTCGCCATCTTCATTAAACAACCGAACTGTGAGCGGATTTCCAACTTGCAAGTTTGAATTAACGTGTACTGTCCAGTTCAGGGATTTACTGACGGACTGGAGGAAAGGGCTGGGTTGTGTGTTACTTTTTTAAGAAGCTGTACAATTGCTATTTCCCCCAGTGTATTTTTGAGATTCTAATTGTCCATTTATTCGGTGCCACATTATTTTAGCCTGAAAATTTTAAAAAAATGTATGGTTGAAAATCCTTGTTCTGTTCAGGGTTTAAAACTTATACAGAGTTGAAGACCCCCAAATCCACAGGAAGTGATTTGACCCAACTATATAAGGCAATTAGTCAAAATATTGACGTTTTAAATTTGCCTTTTAAGCAGATGAATCAACTGACTGGAAAGCGTTGCTTGAAGTACACTGTTGTTGAAAGACACGAATTGGTTATACTTTGTTTTGAAATCTTGTAACATTGGATATAATTTTTTAGTTTGTAATAAACATTGTTTGGTTGACCTAATTTTCTTTAACTGCTTGATATTTTGGCAGAAACTTGACTGGAACCATTAACCAATCGAAACAGCTTTGAATGAAGTGACAAGTGGGGATGGTAATCTCTGCTTTGGCAGTTGAACCCACAATCTTCCAGCACCGCATGATAAGTTGTTTAAAACAGTACCAATTCTCATCTGATTGTTTATGTATGAGATTCCCTCTTTATGAAGTGTATTTGAATTTCTAGCACTTGTATTTAACTGAAAGGGTAGTTTCTTCTGCTAAAAATGTGCAGAAAGTTCAACCATGCCATCAAAATTAAGGCATCTAGAGGAATGTTTCCAGCCAATATTTATTGTGGAACATTCTAATTAGTGTACCATGCTGTTTCCAATGAAATATGTTCATGCTTGACTCAATCATAGCATCCACTTAAATCTACATCATCACAGTTCAAATCCAACTTCTGTTGAACGGTTGAATGAAATCTAGCCTGATAATGACATTGTGTTTGTTTGATGTAATGGAGATGGGAAGATTGTTATTCTTTGTCACTGACGTTCATATTTGAAGTTCGATAGAAAATCTTAACTTTAGTTAGATTTAAAATGGAAAAAAACAACATTGCCATGAAACTCTTTGCTCTGCCATTCTTGCTGAAGCAATGTTGTATTTGAACAGGGGTTCCACCAAACTTTTATGCCACAGACCCCAAGTTGGGAAACCCTGTATTAGAAAAATATGGGCTCATTCCTTTGGAAACCAGGATTTGGTTGGCAAGAAACATGCATTTCCAGCAGCTGCAGACATTCTCTTGTTTGTGATTTGGTTGGCAAGAATTTGTTTTTGAGCTTTCACGAAGAGCGCAGTGGTTAGTGCAGCGTGATTACTGCTCGGGGCATTGACGTTCAATCCCGGCAAAGGAGTATGTGCTTCCTTCCCATGGATCATATGGGTTTTCTCTGGGGTGCTCCAGTCTCCTCCCACAGTCCAAAGATGTACCTATCAGTGGATTAATTGGTCATTGTAAACTGTCCTGTGATTAAGTTAGGGTTAAATTGGATGCCATTGGGAGTTGCTGAGTGACATGGCTTGAAGGGCCAGAAGGACCTATTCCGCACTGTATCTAATTAAATAAGCAGCAGTACCTTATCAAGGCCACTTCTGAACCCTTTCTATAGTTAGTGAAATAGGATAACATTCTGAACAAAGATAAACTGTACCATATTGAATTTACTTGTTAGCATTACATGCTTCACTTCATATTTAAGGCTTCTCATGAAATCTGTAGTCCTTTTCCCCCAATAATGAAATATATTAATATTAAAAGTCAACTTTCCTAATGTATGTCACTAGATTGCATTTTCTTGTGGCTACTCCTGTGAGATAGTTAGCAAGGTACCAACATGGCTTGGGAAGAATATTGTTCACTTTGTCTCTTGAGCACAATTCATTTCAACTGTTGGACCACCAGACCATGCAAAGAATGAATCAAAGCCTATCCCTGGTGTTTGCACTGTGACTTGGTGCTCTTGACAGTTAAATGTATTCCCATTTAATCAGGTATTTGATGATTAACCAGTAGTTTTGGGTGTAGTGCTAGAGATGATGAACCAGAAGGCAAAGAGGTTGTTGAGTAGGTATATAAACATATGTAGAAAAAGGTACTGTAATTAAAAAAACATATTTTAATTTTGCTGTTCTTGATGCCTTGACTACTAGGATTGTAATAACAAAGGGGACACTAATAGGCAAAAGAAGATAAATATTTTTATGATGGCAAAAAACATCCCTTCTGACACTTTTTGCAAATAACGGAATTAACATTACCAGAGGTTGCTCAGTACATTTTCTTCTCTAGAATGCTGTGGGTGATGGGCACTTTTCCTTTGCCCAAATGTTGGACTATTTGTCCATGTGGAGTCCTGCTGGGTCTTGTGCGTTGCTGTCTACACAGGTATTTCCACCATTGGTTAGCAAATGCAAAAGGGATTCTACTTACAATTATTTTTGGAAATTTCTAACATTGCTTTTGCATATTTTTAACAGCAGATTGGGCTGTAGCAATTGGAACTCACATGATGAAGGTACAAACAGCTTATGAGGGTAGTGTGAGCATGAAGCCTCACTATTGAGGGGGAAAAATAACTTAAAGGTTCAAAGTAAATTTATTATCAAAGTACATATGCCACTGGAAACAGCCCTAAGATTCATTTCCTTGTGGGCATAATCGTTAAATCTAATAACCATAGTAGAATCAATGAAAGGTTGCACCACCAGGGTGGACAACCGGTGTGTGAAAGACAAGAAACTGTTAATGCAAAAAGAAAATAAGTATTGAGAACATGAGATTAAAGGTCCTTGAAAGTGAATCTAGGTTGTTAGAACAGGTCAGTGATGAAACTTCAGTGAAGAAAAACTTTAAAATGATTTAAAAATGGAGTACGCATTTAAAACCATTGTCACTGGTAGCCATTATGTTTCTTTTTAACTCCTGGACAGGGTGTTGGTTATTGTAGTGTGAAGAATTTTTTGTTGCAACCTATGAAGGTTGTATCCTGTTACTTCAGCATTTTTCTGCAAAGTATTGGATGGTTTGTTGCTGTCCATTTATACATTACACAACTTTTTAATTTATAGTTTTTGTACCACAAAAATAACTCAAACCAACGTTAGTTTTAAAGTTGATATTTATTTAGAAATTAAATCGGGAACAACCACATCAAGAATTGTACATTAAAAATGCACTTTTGAGGAAATAATTGACTAGTTGGATCCTGATGAATGGTTACAACAAGATGCATGAAGTTTAAGACAAAATTACACTTAAAGCCATTCCATTATTTGATTTGAATGAAGTTTAAAATGGATAACATTTAATGGTTTTGAAAATCTGTCAAACACGTAATATACAAGTCAGTGAACATATGAAAAGTGTATACTTGTTTCAGTTGTCACTGTCAGGGCATTCATTGATGAATCACAGCCTTGCCTTTCCCTAGCTTTCTCTTTCAATGGTTGATATGTTCCTATCAGCAGAATTATAACTTAACATTCTTTCACCAGTTCTGTACATTTATATTTTCTACTTGTAATCTTTCGTCAGATTTAAATTCAACCCATAATATAAACTGAGGCTGTTAGATTAAAATTTTGAAATAACTTTAGTGACCATCTTGAAAGATGAAAAATATTAAACTCAGTTGAATATTACTTCAACAAGAATCACAGAATTTAGCTAAAAAGTAAAAGTTAAAATTTAGCCTAAAGATTTTTTAAAAATGAAATTTGGAATTTAATCTTGTTTCCCAGTATACCATTTGATTAAATATAACAAAACTGTAGTGCATAACATAGCTGGAAGAAAACTCTACCGCATGTTGGCAATATTTAAACCAGTTGATAAACAAGGAGCAGGAAGAAGTTCAGAGCTGGTGTCCATTTCAAAATGGCTGGCTACGTTGAATGCCTGACAACTTTTTTTTAAACCTTTCACAACCCATTGTTGTAGTTTTATCACTGTGAAACAAGGGTTTTAAAAGCAATGAATATGGACAGGAAAATGACTCCCAGAAGGCCAATGTATCCGTAGGACCCAGTCATTCTTCTCTCTGGCACTGTAAAGAAAAAGCAGATACTGGATGAACCACCATCTGTATTCTTAAACGTTTAATTATTTTTTTAAAATATAAATTGCAAGTTTTAGATGGTGTATGCTGAATAGTTGGTGTTGTACGAAAATAGGAGCTTTATGGCTTGTGGACCAGTGTAGATCACTCTTTCGAAGCTACATACTGACCAAAGAGTGGGTAAAGAATCAAAGGCTACAGAATGGTTGGTGAATGTTTGGCAAAAAGGCTAGAATCACAATTACAAATACAGTAGATTCTGGTTAATTGGGCCATTAGTTAATAGAGGCAGTCACTTATTTGGGCCAACAAGCTTCGGTCACATGCACTGGTGTGGCCACTTTGCCATGCTTAGAGTGAACAGTACTTAAATACCCTAAGTTGTGAGTGTTTGTGTTCAAAAAGCACTGATTTTATCACATAGTTGGCAAGAAATAAACAGTAAGAAAATTCAGAACTATTTTGGTCGCTGGTTTTCAGCATTCACATTTGGAGATGTCAAAAGTGTCCAGAAGTGAAAATTAAACTATTACAAGAGGTGACAACCAATGCACAAGTGGGGGACCCCATGGACACGTAGAGATAGGAGCGTGAAGACAAGGAGAGCCTGACCATTGTAGACTCCTCTCCCGGGTAATACCTTTTCTCTTCATTAACTGTTCATGAAGGGTCAGGGAATACTAGTGGGGGTGCACAGCTGTAGTCAGTTTGTGAACCCACGAGCATTTTAGTTGAGACAATAAAGGTTACTTGTTGGTATATAGAAACTCTCTGTGCTTCGATTATTATTACTAAAGGGGTAGATCCTTATAATGAACGATTTCACTACTTCAACAAGCATGAAGAATTCGACAAAGATCCTTAAATTCTATGAAGATTTTAAAAGGTATTGACGATCTTGAACATTACAATGAAAATAAAGATTAGAGGATGCAACCAATGGAAGGATTATATGAAGGTAGTCTTATCTACATGAGATGTCTATGATTGTTTATATACAGTCAAAAGAACACGGTGGTATACACTGGATGAATTCCATCGATAATTATTAGGAACTACTATAGTTTTGTAGCATTATTAGTCTCCAAATTTGTTTTACAGTTTTATAGCACTAGTAGCATTATTAGTCTCCAAATTTGTTTGTTCTTTTAATTTAAATACATAATCTGTTACCCAGTTAAATGGTTTTTTGAAAACTATTTCCATAAAAGTTCAGCTAAATGGGGCAGCTGCTTTATTGGGCCAAAATGCACTGGTCTCGATTTGTCTCAATTAACTGGAATCCACCATATTACGCATGTAGACTAGGAAAGGAAAATAAATTAAAATTGGCCAGATTAAAAATAACCACGAAAATATTTGTAAACACCAAAAAGACCAATAAATGGACATTTTAGTATTACAAAAGGAAAAGAAACAAGAAAAAAACTTGATAAGTACTCTCAAGGTGATTAATACAATTTGAGTTTGATATCAATTTATCAATGTCAATGATACAGAGATGGGAATGGGCAAATGTAACACAAGAAGTTGGAGGGAAACAACAAAAATAAGAGCTGATGAAATTGGGAGTAACTCAATGGCTGAAACAAGGAATAAATAAGCAGGGATAACAACCAATGGATAATTGGTATGTGCTCAGTTTGGATCAATGTGTGACCAATGATAATCTTTGGAGATGATGAATTTCACCTTTTCATATTTATTTACGTTCATTCAATTGTTATCTGCTGTATTGTATGTATGATGTGGGAAATCATGGTCCTTACATGACCATGAGTGTTCTTGGCAAATTTTTCTACCGAAGTGGTTTGCCATCTTCTGGGCAGTGTCTTTACAAGGGTGACCCCAGCCATTATCAATACTGTTCAGAGATTGTCTGCCTGGCATCAGTGATCGCATAACCAGGACTTGTGATGTGCACCAGCTGCTCATATGACCGCCACCTGCTCCCATGGCTTTACCTGACCATAATCCGGGAGGGCTAGGCAGGTACTACACCTTGCCCAAGGGTGACCTGCAGGCTCGCAGAGGTAAGGAGAGCCTTACATTTCCTTTGGTAAAGACACATTTGCTCCCTGCCACCCCACCTCTGGTATTAAGACATTTCAACCCTTGGAAAAACAGACTGTCTATCTATGCTGCTCAATCTTATAAACCTTTATCAGATCTCCCCTCAGCCAGTGCAGGGGGCAGGGATTCAGATTTCTGGAACTCTTTTGGGGCAGGTGTGACCTGTACAAAAAGGATGGGTTGCACTTGAATATGAGGGGGGCCAATATCCTGGCAGGGACGTTTGCTACGGCTATTGGGGAGAGTTTAAACTTCACCGAACTGAAGAGACGGAGAAAGAGGCAGCTGGCTCACGAATAGAGAAAGCTTGTAGACCGTGCGAGAGGGAGGATAGGCAAGTGATAGAGAAGGGATGTGCTCAGTCCAATAGTTTGAGATGTGGCTATTTTAATGCAAGGAGTATTATGAACAAAGCAGATGACCTTACAGCGTGGATCAGTACTTGGAGCTATGATGTTGTGGCCATTACAGAAACTTGGATGGCTCAGGGGCAGGAATGGTTACATAGAGTGCCAGGCTTTAGATGTTTCAGAATGGACAGGGAGGGAGGCAAAAGAGGCTGGGGTGCGGCACTGTCATTCAGAGATAGTGTCACAGCTGAGAAAAGGAGGGAGTCACGGAGGGATTATCTACGGAGTCTCTGTGGGTGGAACAGGAAAGGGTCAATAACTCTGAGTATTTTTTATAGACCACCCAATAGCAACAGGGACATCAAGGAGCAGATAGGGAGACAGATTCTGGAAAGGGGTAATAATAATAGGGTTGTCATGGTGGGAGATTTTAATTTCTCAAATATTGATTGGTATCTCCCTAGAGCAAGGGGTTTAGATGGCGTGGAGTTTGTTAGGTGTGTTCAGAAAGGTATCCTGACACAATATGTAGGTCTGTATTTGATCTGATATTGGGAAATGAACCTGGTCAGGTGTCAGATCTCTCAGTGGGAGAGCATTTTGGAGATAGTGATCACAATTCTATCTCCTTTACCATAGCACTGGAGAGGGATAGGCACCGACAAGTTAGGAAAGCGTTTAATTGGAGTAAGGGGAAATATGAGGCTCTCAGGCAGGCACTTGGAAGCATAAATTGGGAACAGATGTTCTCATGGAAATGTATGGAAGAAATGTGGCAATTATTCAGGGGATATTTGCGTGGAGTTCTGCATAGGTACGTTCCAATGAGACAGGGAAAGGATGGTAGGGTACAGGAACCGTGGTGTACAAAGGCTGTTGTAATTCTAGTCAAGAAGAAAAGCTTACGAAAGGTTAAAAAAACTAGGTAATGATAGAGATCTAGAGGATTATAAGGCTAGCAGGAAGGAGTTTAAGAATAACATTAGGAGAGCCAGAAGGGGCCATGAGAAGGCCTTGGCAGACAGGATTAAGGAAAAGCCCGAGGCATTCTACAAGTATGTGAAGAGCAAGAGAATAAGACGTGAGAGAATAGGACCAATTGAGTGTGACAGTGGAAAAGTGTGTATGGAACCGGAGGAGACAGCATAGGTACTTAATGAATACTTCGCTTCAGTATTCACTACGGAAAAGGATCTTGGTGATTGTCGGGATGACTTACAGCGGATGGAAAAGCTTGAGCATATAGACATTAAGAAAGAGGATGTGCTGGAGCATTTGGAGAGCATCAAGTTGAATAAGTCACCGGGACTGGACGAGATGTATCCCAGGCTGCTGTGGGAGGTGAGGGAGGAGATTGCTGAGCCTCTGGCGATGATCTTTGCATCATCAGTGGGGACAGGATAGGTTCCAGAAGATTGGAGGGTTGCAGGTATTGTTCCGTTAATCAAGAAAGCGAGTAGAGATAGCCCAGGAAATTATAGACTAGTGAGTCTTTCTTCAGTGGTTGGTAAGTTGATGGAAAAGATCCTGAGAGGCAGGATTTATGAACATTTGGAGAAGCATAATATGATTAGGAATAGTCAGCATAGCTTTGTCAAAGGCAGGTTGTGCCTTACGAGCCTGATTGAATTTTTTGAAACACATTGATGAAGGTAGAGCAGTAGATGTAGTGTATATGGATTTCAGCAAGGCATTTAATAAGGTACCCCATGCAAGGCTTATTGAGAAAGTAAGGAGGCATGGGATCCAAGGGAACATTGCTTTGTGGATCCAGTATTGGCTTTCTCATAGAAAGCATAGAGTGGTTTTAGACAAGTCATATCCTGCATGGAGGTCAGTCACCAGTGGTGTGTCTCAGGGATTTGTTCTGGGATCCCTACTCTTCGTGATTTTTATAAATCACCTGGATAAGGAAGTGGAGGGATGGGTTAGTAAATTTGCTGATGACACAAAGGTTGGGGGTGTTGTGGATAGTGTGGAGGGCTGTCAGAGGTTACAGTGGGACATCGACAGGATGCAAAACTGGGCTGAGAAGTGGCAGATGGGAGTTCAACCCAGATAAGTGTGAGGTGGTTCATTCTGGTAGGTCAAATATAATTGCAGAATATAATATTAATGGTAAGACTCCTGGCAGTATGGAGGATCAGAGGGATCTCGGGGTCCAAGTCCATAGGACACTCAAAGCTGCTGTGCAGGTTGACTCTGTGGTTAAGAAGGCATTTGGTGCATTGGCCTTCATCAATCTTGGGATTGAGTTTAGGAGCCGGGAGGTAATGTTGCAGCTATATAGGACCCTGGTCAGATCCCACTTGGAGTACTGTGCTCATTTCTGGTCGCCTCACTACAGGAAGGATGTGGAAATCGTAGAAAGGGTGCACAGGTGATTTAAAAGGATGTTGCCAGGACTGGGGAGCATGCCTTATGAGAATAGGTTGAGTTTTCTTCTTGGAGTGATGGAGGATGAGAGGTGACCTGATAGAGGTGTACAAGATGATGAAAGGCATTGATCGTGTGGATAGTCAGAGGCTTTTTCCCCAGGGCTGAAAAGGAGAGGGCACGGTTTTAAGGTGCTTGGAAGTAGGTACAGAGGAGATGTAGGTTTTTTATGCAGAGAGTGGTGAGTGCGTGGAATGGGCTACCGGCAACGGTGGTGGAGGCGGATATGATAGGGTCTTTTAAGAGACTCCTGGATAGGTACATGGAGCTTAGAAAAATAGAGGGCTATGGGTAACCCTAGGTAATTTCTAAAGTAAAGACATGTTCAGCACAGCTTCGTGGGCCGAAGGGCCTGTATAGTGCTGTAGACTTTCTATGTTTTAGAAAGCCACTGCTCCAGAGAAGAAAACCCAAGTTCGTCCAACCTCTCATTATATTACGCACCCTCTGATCCTGGTGAACCTATTCTGTACCCTCTCCAAAGCCTCGACATCCTTCCCATATTGGGGTGATCAGAACTGTATGCAGTACACCTGGTATGGCCTAACTAGTTTTATAAAGTTGTAAAGTAACTTGCTGACTTTTGAACTGAATGCCTCAATGAATAAAAGCAAGCACACCATATGCGTTCTTAACCACCTATCAACCTGTGCAGATACTTTCAGGGAGTTATGAACTTGGACCTCAAGATCCCTCTGCTCATCAACACTGTTCAGGGTCTTGCCATATTAAATGTATTTTTCTTGTGTTCGCTTTTCTGAAACTAAGGACCATTTTTGTTAGTTTTTACCTATGTACATTTA
Organism: Mobula birostris; assembly: GCF_030028105.1. Taxonomy (NCBI): domain Eukaryota; kingdom Metazoa; phylum Chordata; class Chondrichthyes; order Myliobatiformes; family Myliobatidae; genus Mobula; species Mobula birostris. The sequence goes on from NC_092399.1 coordinate 9,946,871, forward strand.
TATAATTGTTTTGACTGACACCAAGCTATGTCACTTCCTTTAAAACTTTCTTTATAATTATTTTGGATATAAAAACACTTATTGCTGCTTCATTTTTTGTTTACACTGACTCTAGATGACAGTGGTCACTGGTTGGTAATGCCTACCTTTGCATCGGTAAGTAAATTCCAATTTCCTTGCAGAATCTTGTCTGTTATTGCTGCATTACTGGGAGTGTCATCCTTTCTAAGAGATGCTATGTTGAGATATCGTCAAAATGATCCATTGGTTTTGATAAGTATTAACAATCCTGGGTATTTTCTAGATTTCTCCCTCAAATGATATTACTAAAAGTTTTCTTTGCTGAATGTGGATATACCTGCTGAATTTACATTGTACTTGAACAATATACTGCTTTGATAAGTTAGAGTCCTGTGATGCAAAAAGTGCATCTTTCTTTCCTGCTGGCACTATGGTATTGTACTTTAACATTATTAAACAAATTCATTAATCTATTGAATATTTAAGTGATATATTTGTACAGACATAATTTACATAATACCTACCCCCTGTGTAATATCCCCATGCATAAGTAAATCGACTGGTTACCCAAATGACACCAAGCACAGAAGCAGTGATCTGTGAAATATTAAGTACACTATATTATCCCCATGTTCAGAGTGAGAAACATTAAGAAAGACTTAACATATTCAATATTGTTTACTTACTAACATTTTAACAGCTTTTGTTCTTGTACTGAAAGTTGCTACTCAGAATTTTACAAAAATCACAGATTTTAAAGTTAAGGCACTGCAATATTTCTGATTAAGATGTACAGTACACAGTATTTAGAGTAAAATTTCTTGTAAATCTATATATTTTTTCATAGATATCAGTCACAATAGGGAATTCATGAGAAACCTCAATCTAAAGAGAAACAAGAATATATGATGGCACACATTCTGCCCAATTTTACCTTGTCTGTAACATAGTTTTGTACCAATAGATTCAAGGCACAGTTAAGCACATAATTGGTCTGTGGGGAGGGTCAAGATTAGAAAATGGTCATTTTACACATAAACAAGGAAAAATATGCTGCTAGAGGAAGAGTATTTCTTTCCTCTATGAAAACGAGTTGGACAGAGTTAAGTATTATAGAATTTATACAGTGAAATGCATTTTGATCAAACAGATGTCAACCGGGTGATAATAATCTATTTCTTAGCCTGAAATTTTAATAATTGTAAAAGTTCATTGATCCAGCACTTCACCAACGGGCACTTCCAAGTGTAAAATTGGCTCACTGTCAAGGGAATTCTCTGGCCAATATTACGGCAGTGCTGAGGGAGGACTCAAGACAAATGGGTGCAGCACCTAAAGGAATATTTGGACATCTGTTGTTGCTGTGCAATGCTTGTATTTTTTTTTCTTGCCTGCTGAGTAATACTCATTGACAAGTACTGCAGAATACTGTCTTTCGCTTCCCTTATTTTACAATCTTTAGGATTGCAGATTATGTGAAAAGATATTTAACTCTTGACTCTCAGGCAACTCCCCCATTCCCCCTAGGATTCTGCACGATAATTTTTTATGAGTAATCATGTTAAAAATATCGCTTTCATTTTTGGGAGCAAGACTGTGTTAGTTACATCTTAATTTAAATCTTGTAGACCTTTAGATGCTTCAAGAGGACCACAATCCTCTTGTGGTTTGGAGGCCTGTTTGCCTCAGTGACCCAGAGAGCTAAGTTGGCTGGAGTAAGGGGTTATGGTTTGGTTCTTGGTAGGGTCACCCATGCCAAACAGGTCAAAGGGTAGTGGTCCACTGGTCCTCCAGGTCTGGGGGAATCAGTTCAAGGCCAACAACCTGACTGGTAAACCAAAATTATTACGGAAACAGCAATGAAGATTCCTTCTAAATCTGAGTACGATGGTATTCCTGAGACTCCACCCTCAGCTTGCATGACTGACAGTAGTGAAAACCAAGAGGAAAATAATGACATGAAGACCACTACCAGAGTTGGAAGACTTTCATTACTGCTCTAAACAGCAGTGGCATTATGGGCTGGAAGTAAGGAAGAGCTTTAGACAAAAGCTGAAGAAATTATACTGTAATACCCATCACCTGACTGGAAACAGCAATGAGATTGTATATGGCAGAATATCCCCATTAACTACACTGCCATTTTCTTACCGGATAGACAACTCCAGCTATCAGTTGGAAGATCAGCCATTGAGGATATATCTCCAATGTGTTTTGATGTGCATGTTGGATGCAGTTGAATATGGGTTCTTTATCACTATACATGTTTGGATACTGGAAGGAAATTGGAAGATACTGTCACAAAACTAATAACAAACACAGTCCCATAACTTTTGTGAATGCCTCAGCTTCAAAAATCCACCATCAATGTTCACCAATGGAAAATTAATCCGCAAAAGTTCCATTTCAAATAACATAGCGTTTGTTCATTCATTCTGAGCCTCGTTGTATGACATGGGCGATGATGGTCTTTCAACATGTGACCATGATTGTCCTTGGCCAAGTTTTTTGGTTTGCTATTGCCTTCTTATGGGTAGTGTCTTTACAAGACGGGCCATTATCAATACTCTTCAGAGACTGTCTGCCTAGTGTCAGTGGTCGCATAGCCAGGACATGTGATATGCACCAGCTCTCATAGGATCATCCACCACCTGCTCCGATGGCTCCACGTGGCCCTGATTGGGAGGTGGGGGCTAAGCAGGTGCTACCCAAGGGCGAGCTGCAGGCTACTGGAGGGAAGGAGCGCCTTGAATCTCCACCCAGCCACACACAAATAATATATTATTCTTTAATGAATGTTTCTAAATACATTGCCAAATAATATACAGAGTGTGAATTTTGTTGAGTGAAAGGGTTTGGTGAGGTAATGACAACAGTGAAGATATGTATTTAAAGGATTAAGCAGATTAATTAAATCAAATGAATCAGTCAATGGATCAAAACATGTTGTTGGATGAAACAAAGTACTTGCCTGAAAGGGAACAGTGACAGCTCACTAGAATGGTTTGGTGAGATGGTGGGTTTGACATGAGAGATTGAGTAAAATGGTATTTATTTTTTAAAGTTTACATAAATGAGGAGAGTTATCTTGTAATTTATACAATTACTACAAGTTTCAACATGTGAAACTGAGAGAAGTTTTTCTCTGTCTAAGCAGAACCAAGAGGCACGATTTCTAGAAAAGTTATGTGACCCCTGATGCCAGGCAGACAATCTCTGAAGAGTACTGATAATGGCTGGGGGGGGGGGTCACCCATCTTTAAAGACACTGCCCAGAAGAAGGCGATAGCAAACCACTTCTGTAGAAAACAAAATTTGCCAATAACATTCATGGTAACCATGATCGTCCACATCATATGACACAGCACGTGCTGATGATAGAAAATATAAAGACCTGATATGATAATATAATCGTTGCTTTTCTGCCACTTACATGCTGGGGGGGGGGGACTTTGGGGTTCTCACATTTAACTTTTGTTCATTCTTTGGGCACTTCTCTGTTTTAATGGATGTTTTGTGAAGAAAAAGCATTTCAGAATGTATATTGTATACATTTCTGACATTAAATTGAACCTTTGATAACAATCCCTAAAAGTGAACAAAAATGATTAAAAATATTCATGCAATACCCCCCAAGCAACTATAAGCAGCATTTGTTGAAATGGCAGAAGTGAAAAGATGACAGCAAAATTGGTGCAGTAGGTTTAAAAAAAAGGCAAAGAAACTGTAGAGCAGTTTGCAAATATGGGATTGTCTAAAATAAAAATGAAAGTTACCCATGAACAAGAACGTAGGATGTAGCTGTTCGAATTGGTTGTGTTTTGTATTTTTAACAAGATTTTTAGCAAGACTAAAATCATCAGTTTTACCAACACACAATTTATGTTTAAATAAGTATATTTTCACAATTATGTAGTGTTTGGCTCCGTCTACTGGTGGAAAGGGGGTAAAGCAGTTTCACAACAGTTTGTTCTTTTTCACTGGCTAAGTGTTAGCACATGACACGTGCTGTGACTGTGTATCTTTTAATTGGTTCTTCCTTATCTCAGGAATTTGCATTTTCTTAAGTACAAAACTGTCAGGCTCTGCAAATATCACCATCTTGTTCTTTGTATTTTCCTGAGGATCTTTGGTTTCATATATTCTGCATCTGGTCCTATGTTTAAGCTCTAAAATAAACGATCATGAAGCAATAAGTTTTTGCGCATTCTTGGATGCCTAAAAGAACCTGGGGATCGAAAAAAATCGCCAGATTCCAGGCTGGTAATATTGGTATGAATGTTCAAAATTGAAGGTAGTTGTCATGTAGAAAACGGAAACAGAATCAGATAATAAATTAAAATAAATCAAAGTCTGCAAATATTAATGTAATTAGACCACAAAATAGCAGTCAGGGTCCTAGAGTCAAGCAAAAGAATTTAGGTGCACAGAATGCCTCTATCTGAAATGGATAGTCTTTTGTGATTTTTTTTAAACATATGATGAGGAATAATTAGGACTTTGTGAGTAATACATAATTAATACCAACTGTATGACCATATCCTGATTACTTCTCTCTGCTCATTTTAGCTAAAATACATATTGTAAATTCTAGTACCAATATTTACATATTGTACGTTCTAGTGCCAATTGTTTGGCGACAATAAAGTATAAAGTAAAGAATTTTAAATACCACTTGTTTTTTTCATTCAAAATTTTTGAAAAAATCAGTAATATAAGCCCATAGTGGCCTGAAAATGTATTCTGCCCCCACAAATATTTTCACATGTTACTGTCTCATTTTCTAAATTTTAAATTAAAGGCATCCGTTAGTCTTGCGAGACCATGGATCTGCGCCCGGAAAGTCTTCACTCTCCACGGCGCAGGCCTGGGCAAGGTTGTATGGAAGACCACCAGTTCTAAATTTAAAACATATTTAAGTATAACTTTTTGAGCTAATCTACAAAACATTGTGCATCATGTCAAATCAAAAGAAAAATTCCCCAAACCTATCAACAACGTACCAAAAATCCAAAAACCAAAATGGTGAGGTATACATCCCCTTTGTAACTACTCCACTGACTTTGGTCAGGTGCAATATACTGTGCATTACCTTACTAACTCATCCAATCTGTTGATGTAGAAAATTGGAGGATCACCTGAATAAACACCCCTCTTTCTGTAAGGTCCAACAGCACGGTAGATATTCAACAGACCAAACCAAAATGAAGATAAAAGAGCATTCAAGGCAAGTCAGAGAAATAATACAGATCTGGAGATGGGCACAAGACCATCTCAAAGGCACTGAACACACTTTGGAGCTCAGAGCAATCCATTGTGGAAAAATATGAAACCATAGCCACACTGCCTAGGTCAGGCTACACCTCTAAACATAGTTGCTGGAGAAGAATAGACTTGTAAGAGAGGCTACTGTGATGCGAACAGTCACTCTGAGTGAGCTGCAACTGGAGATGACTCCAGTTCATGGCTCCACAATCTAGAAACATAGAAAACCAGAACAATACAGACCCTTCAGCCCACAAAGCTGTGCCAAATACGTCCTGTCCTCAGAAATTACCTAGGGTTACCCATAGCCCTCTATTTTTCTCAGCTGCTTGTACCTGTCCAGGAATGTCTTAAAGGACCCTATTGTATCCGCCTCCACCACTGTCACCAGCAGCCCATTCCACACACTCACCACTCTGCGTAAAAAAACTTACCCCTGACATCTCCTCTGTACCTACTTCCAAGCACCTTAAAACCGTGTCCTCTTGTGCTAGCCATTTCAGCCTTGGGGAAAAGCTTCTGACCATCCACACGATCAATGCCTCTCATCATCTTGTATACCTCTATCAGGTCACCTCTCATCTCTAAGGCCTTGCAAAAAAAAAAAAAGGGAATTTGTGGAAGAGTGGCAAGGAAGAAGCTCTGGCTTATTTTAAAAAAAGCATACGCTTGTCCATAAAGGCTTTCAAAGCATCACTTAGAAGATACTATAAAGATGTGGAAGAAGGTCTTCATGCCGTATGAGACTAAAGTTTTACTTTTTGACCTCAACACTAAGCAGTACGTGTGGTGTAAATCTAATACTGCGCATCAGCCTGGTAACACCATCCCTACTGTAAAGTATGGTAGAGGTAGCATCATGCTATGGGATGCTTTTCAGCAGCAGGGACTGGAGATCCAGTCAGGATTGATGGAAGATAAACACTGCTAAATACATAGAGATCCTGGATTTAAAAAAAACTTCTAGCTTCTGCTAGAAAGCGTTAACTGGGGAAGTTAGTCTTTCAGCAGGCCAGAGCAACCATAGAGTGGCTTCAAGTGGAAGAATATTGATGTTCTTGAGTGACTCAGTCAGTCTTGACCCTAACCTGATCAAACATCTCTGGCAAGACCTCAAGACTGCTGTCCACTAACACTCCCCAACTAGCCTGGCACAGCGTGAGCAATTTTGCAAGGAGTAAAGGACAAATCTTGTTCCATCACATTGTGCAAAGCTAACAGAGACTTATCCAAAAAGACTGCTGGCTGTGATATCCTCTGGAGCAGGTCGACTAAGTATTGAGCAATGGGGGATGAATACTTTTTGAACAACAGACATTTCAGTTTTTGAAGTTTTAGATTTCCATATTTTACAATTTTCTGGTTTTTTTTGGGCTCTACTGTGAAGAAAGGAGTATGTGATTTACAAATAACAATTCTCAGTTAAATTAATCAAAATCCCTGGTTGTAATACTCATTTATGCAAGCAAAGGGTTGGGGGCTGAACACTTTTTTTCAAGGCACTGTAGGTATATTTTGATGAAAATTTATGGTTGTGAAAAAGACTCCCCTTTGAGAAAAATGGAGCCATGGGCCTTGTCACCAAGAGGGAGCCTCCCTCCAATTTCAGGAACCAAAACCCACGGGAGAATTCAAAGGAACTTTAAATGTTAACCAGGTGGATAGACAACGGATGGATGAACAACGCAACCAGAACAGTGTTTGCTGAAAACCTTCAGCTGATAAAGAAGTAAACCCAAGTTCTGGTGTTTGGAATGGAACTAACCCTAGATAAGGGTTTTGATTTCTCCTTACCTTGACGTTGTATTTCTTCCTGGCGAAGCCCACTTTGGCTCCCAGGTAAGCCAGCATGACCCAGCTGTAAATGAACACCAGGATCACGTAGCCGAACTGAGGGGGTATGAGTTGAGTGGGGTGGGCTTTCGCACTCTGCGGCGGCACGTACTGCATAGGGGCGGCGGGCAGGCCTGGCCCCGGAGGCGGGGTGAGCTGGAGGCTGGCTCTGGACACTGGCACACGGCGAGGCCGAAGCCAAGGATCGGAACAGCGCGCCCTCCTGCTACCAAAGGCGCGACCGCTGTGCGCCCCACCCTCTGGGGCACCGGCTCACCCTCCCCCCCTCCCCTCCAACTCAAAACCTGTTGCTGCACCCCCTCTGCAAAGAGGGTTGGATTGTCCGTCCTCTGCATGAAAATTATTGCTTTACTTTGTAGATAAGTCTTTGCAGAAAAAAAAATGTTCGATTTTTTTTTCTCTTTAGGTGAAAACTGCTCTCTTTTGGGGAAAAAAAGATCGATCTTTCCTTTTCTGTAAGGGAAAAATGTTGGCTTCTCATCTCTAGGTTAAAAACATGATGCTGATGAAAATCGAAGCCCCGTGCTTTCTCTTTAGGAAGAGAGATGTTTCCCCCCCCCCCTCCCAATTTCCCTACTTATAGTTAACAATTGTTACTCCGTTCTCCCGAAAATTGTTTCTTTCCATCCATGTTGACAGCTGTTCTCTATCGGTAGATATATATTGTCGGCTCTCTCTATTATATTTGATTTTTTTTCTTTCCCTCTAATTGGTTAAAATCTTTACATTGGAGAAATGTATGGGTTCCCTCTTGTAATTTTACCTTTACTTAAATGTCTGGAATTGTTTACTGCACTCCTCGAGTTATAAATTAGGAATTTTCGAAATTGTCAATGCTGCTGAAATTACAGAGTAATTAACTATTTGGCTCAAGTGGTCTATACTAATATAATTGCAATTCCCCCAAACTATTTTATTACTCTTATCACCATATTCTATATTTTTCCTTGTGTTTATTTCACTTTCTCTTGGAAATATTAACTTTACCTAATTCAATGATTTTGGTATTTAGGGCAAGTCTGTCTTTCTATTTCCTGCTGGATTTATTCACATATCTTATCTTCACATATTTAAGATAAAATTTGTTTTATTTGTCGAGTGTACATCAAGGCATACAGTTAAATAACGTCGTTACTATCAGCGACAGTCACACGATCACAGGGTGAACGCTCAAACTCATTAAGGACAGTGGCGGGAATTGAACCCCGATCAATTCGTAGTTTTGGGCTACCCTGCGAGTGGAATTACCATACAGGCATCTTTTTTTTGTCAGAGAATGGAACCCTCATCTTAACCTTTCCCGGTAATATTTTTTAAAAAAACAGGCGGTGTTTCTGCATCTGGACCAGCACAAGGGTTAGAGGTAATGAAGCAGCAATGACGTAAAGCGAGCTGAAATGTTGCCCTTAGTTGGAGATATTGCAGACTTCCATTCAAATGTTATTGTTGTTTTTCTCTGTTTCTTCCAAATGCTATTCAATATGGAGAAAAGCTTATTCTTCATCTAAAATATGTTTAGTATGTGTATAGTTATTCTTATGCTATTTTTGGTTAAAATAAATTGTATATACTGTATAGGCATCCTTTAGTCTCGTGAGACCATGGATTTGCGCCTTGGAAGGTTTCCAGGTTGCAGGCCTGGGCAAGGTTGTATGGAAGACCAGCAGTTGCCCATGCTGCAAGTCTCCCCTCTCCACGACACCAATGTTGTCCAAGGGAAGGGCATTAGGACCCATACAACTTGGCACCGGTGTCGTCGCAGAGCAATGTGTGATTAAGTGCCTTGCTCAAGGACACAACACGTTGCCTCGGCCAAGCCTCGAACTAGCGACCTTCAAATCACTAGAGGAATGCCTTAACCACTTGGCCACACGCCAACAAATTGTATATGTGCTTTGAAAATTTGCATATAGTTCTGAATTGTAACCATTACTCTGGGTGTAGAAAAGACTAGCAACTTGTAATCTGCATTGTGTAGTGAGTTTATCTAATTAATCACTGCCCGATTGCATTTTCCAGCATTCTGTGTGTGTGTTATTCTAATGAGAATGGGATATGAACCCACGTTTGCACCGTTTATGTGGGGCGGTAGATGGTAAGAGGGTTCCTTGCTTATGTTTGACCTAATCCTAAGAGATTTTGACCAGACGCCTGCACCATCACTTCTGGTCCGATGGAAAAATCTGGCATATCGTTTGTGACATACCAGTGCAACTGCTGGACTGGTCTGTTCTAGTACTAGTTCCAGATCTTCCTAGGGACATTGTATGGTCAGTTCTACTGAAGGATCCTCCTGGATCTGAGCAGGTTGTTGAAGCTTAAATCGGATGGCCGTAACCATCTTGCTTGTCTGGTGACGTCACTGAGTTTTGCTAAAGAAGGGAACAACATGGAAGCAAGGAGATAATCTTAAATCAAGACTTCAGAAATTTTCCAAATTTAAGGGACAAAATATTAATTCATCACAATTTATTTCTGGAAAAAAGTACATATTGATTGACCAAAAGAAAAGCCCAAGTCTGCACCTATGAAATAAAACGACAAATATAATTCAAACACGAGGAAATCTGCAGATGCTGGAATTTCAAGCAACAGACATAAAAGTTGCTGGTGAACGCAGCTGGCCAGGCAGCATCTCTAGGAAGAGGTACAGTCGACGTTTCAGGCCGAGACCCTTCGTCAGGACTAACTGAAAGAAGAACTAGTAAGAGATTTGAAAGTGGGAGGGGGAGGGGGAGATTCAAAATGATAGGAGAAGACAGGAGGGGGAGGGATGGAGCCAAGAGCTGGACAGGTGATTGGCAAAAGGGATATGAGAGGAACATGGAACAGGAGGCCTAGGGAGAAAGAAAAGGTGGGGGGAGCCCAGAGGATGGGCAAGGGGTATAGTCAGAGGGACAGAGGGAGAAAAAGGAGAGAGAGATAAAGAATGTGTGTATATAAATAAATAACGGATGGGGTACTGCATTGGACGACTGCATTGGCGCTGCTTCCTGCGTGCATGCTGAGCTCGTTGACTTCATTAACTTTGCCTCCAACTTTCACCCTGCCCTCAGGTTTACCTGGTCCATTTCCAACACCCGCCTCCCCTGTCTAGATCTTTCTGTCTCTATCTCTGGAGACAGCTTATCTACTGATGTCTACTATAAGCCTACTGACTCTCACAGCTATCTGGACTATTCCTCTTCTCACCCTGTCTCTTGCAAAAATGCCATCACCTTCTCACAATTCCTCCAGCTCTGCCGCATCTGCTGTCAGGATGAGGCTTTTCTCAGGACAAGGGAGATGTCCTTTTTTAAACAGAGGGGCTTCCCTTCCTCCACCATCAACTCTGCTCTCAAAGGCATCTCCCCCATTTCACGCATATCTGCTCTCACTCCATCCTCCCGCCACCCCACTAGGAATAGGGTTCCCCTTGTCCTCACCTACCACCCCACCAGCCTCCGGGTCCAACATATAATTCTCCGTAACTTCCGCCACCTCCAACGGGATCCCACCACTAAACACATCTTTCCCTCTCCCCCCCTCTTTCTGCTTTCCGCAGGGATCGCTCCCTACGCGACTCCCTTGTCTATTCATCCCCCCCATCCCTCCTCACCGATCTCCCTCCTGGCACTTATCCTTGTAAGTGGAACAAGTGCTACACATGCCCTTATACTTCCTCCCTCACCACCATTCAGGGCCCCAGACAGTCCTTCCAGGTGAGGCGACACTTCACTTGTGAGTCGGCTGGGGTGATATACTGCGTCCGGTGCTCCCGATGTGGCCTTCTATATATTGGCGAGACCCGACGCAGACTGGGAGATCGTTTTGTTGAACACCTACGCTCTGTCCACCAGAGAAAGCAGGATCTCCCAGTGGCCACACATTTCAATTCCACGTCCCATTCCCATTCTGATATGTCTATCCACGGCCTCCTCTACTGTAAAGATGAAGCCACACTCAGGTTGGAGGAACAACACTTTATATTCCGTCTGGGTAGCCTCCAACCTGATGGCATGAACATTGACATCTCAAACTTCTGCTAATACCCCATCCGTTATTTATTTATATACACACATTCTTTTTCTCTCTCTCCTTTTCCTTTCTCTCCTTTTTCTCCCTCTGTCCCTCTAACTATACCCCTTGCCCATCCTCTGGGTTTTTCCCCCCTCCCTCTTTTCCTTCTCCCTGGGCCTCCTGTCCCATGATCCTCTCATATCCCTTTTGCCAATCACCTGTCCAGCTCTTGGCTCCATCCCTCCCCCTCCTGTCTTCTCCTATCATTTTGGACCTCCCCCTCCCCCTCCCCCTCCCCCTCCCCCTCCCCCTCCCACTTTCAAATCTCTCACTAGCTCTCCTTTCAGTTAGTCCTGACGAAGGGTCTCGGCCTGAAACGTCAACTATTACCTCTTCCTAGAGATGCTGCCTGGCCTGCTGCATTCACCAGCAACTTTTATGTGCGTTGACAAATAAAATTAACAGGCAAAAAAAAATGCGGAAGGAACTCATCAAATCAGGCAGCATCTATGGAGGGAAATAAAACCGAGGACGTTTCTGGTCGAGACCCTTCACCAGGACTGGAAAGGAAGGGCAGAAGCCAGATATGAAGGTGGAGGAAGGCATAGGATTACTTTTTGGCATGTAAATTTGATTAGTGTTTTGGGCTGGAAGATCCTCATCCAAGATACTGATATTGCCTTATGATGAAGCAGCCAGGCAGCATCAGTTGACAATTGCTCCCTAACCGCCTCATCATCATCTGCTCATATTCTACCTTTCTTCAGTCTCTGTATTTAACTGTTTCTCCTTTGGCCATCGCTCTTGATTGACAGCCGTTCTGCCCATTCGTGCTTCGAATAGACAGAAACAGCCGGGACCAAGCGCCGATTAAACGCCTCCCTGCTTTCTGATAGGCTGAATTTTCAGTCATTCTCCACATCAGCCAATGGGAATAAGGTCATGCGGAAGAGAGCCAATAACAGTGAAGTGAAGGCGGACCCCCCGGTGTCACAATGGTGATAAAAGGAGAGAAGCGCCTGTTTAGCTGCAGTTCATAAGATGGTGGCGACGGGTAGCAGGGGAGTTAGTGCCCTTGTGGAGTCCTCGGCGATTAAAGGCAATAATTGTAAACGGTAAGATCTGAAGTGACATTTTTTTTTAAATGTAGAGGTTTCGATTTAAATTACTTGCTTTTTTTTGGAAGTCTTAATTTATAAGGTCATTTTATGCGCTGTTGTTGAGTATGACGCAGTCTTTTATTGAAGGTGGACGGGGGCTTAGTCACGCAGCCAAACTCAGTTTTTGAGGTAGTTTTGGAAACAAAAAATACTGGCAAGGACAATAAAGATTTAGTCAGTGTTTCTGTCGGTGTCATTTTATCTGAGGCTAAAATGTCTTCGTCACTCTCACAACCGCCTGCCTGACCTGTTGAGCGTTTCTAACAGTTTCTGGTCATAGTTAAATATAACGTACCCGCGGTTTCTGGAATTTGTTTAAAAAAACTTTTGTACCTGAGGTATTTTGTTGTTTAGGTCGCAGAGTCAGCAGCTAAATTCGAGGGTCAACGTCTATAGGTCGGGTTCATAAAATACAGATGAGATTGGGGTCAAAGTCATTGCTTGGGCGTGCTTGGAGAGAGTGGACAGACCCAGGGTATTTGACATCGAAATGTTTAATTTCGTGAAACAATCACTATAAATCGGTAATCTATCAGTACCGAATTGTTCCTTTAACTTTTTTTTAAACCGTTGACGACAATTTGCATGACTATAGGAAGTAGAGGCTGAACCTCTAGGATCTGATGACCTTTGTCATTAAGATTATGTTAATCCTTTTATTACTTAATCGGACTGCCCCACCCTCCAACCGTTTTAGTTTCGTGAACCCTCAAGCATTGAAATGTTCTGGAAAAAGTCCTAATTCGCCATTGGATGGCAGTGGTGAGTTAATAAGATGCTCACGTAGGGACTCTTATGCTGATCCTTGGGCAAGCATTCCCTAATTGCTTCTCAAGATAGCAACTTGGTCACTTTTTGTATTGGCAGTTTCAATTTAATAAGGAAAAATGTTTTCTTAATGGGTCCAATCTAAAAATGAATGTAGCACTTCTTAAAAAGTGAACTATGATAGAGTCCAGGTAAGTTGATGGGGCCAATAGGATGGAGGTACTTGAGTATTTTCCCCTAGTGTGAAGAGAAAGTAGCACAGGTATTGCTATCCAGCATGCAAATCAAAGGACAGGATTCACTGAATTGAACTATTGCCTGGATTTTGTGGTAATGGTCAATATACAATGAAGCTTTTAGCTGGAAACATCTAGAATGCAACTGACCAATTAAATACTGTCACAAAAATCTAATAAGATGGAGTATAATGAACTGTATAGCTGCAGTTACTGGTTAGCAATCTATGGCTGTATAAAACAAAAGTCTTGTAAACTTCTAGGAGAAATATCCTACTTAAAAATTAATTCTAAAAAAATTAAAATATTTTTAATCCTGTCTAATTTGCCTTCAACTTTAATCGCATGCATATGTTACCAGTCTACCACTTTCTAAAAGTTTAAAATCTGTATAGCGTTTACTTGTACTGTTAGAATATTGTTGTTTGGCTTCCCATCCAATTTACTAATATTGTAAGTCAGACTTCCATTTAAACAAGGTCTTGACCACCTTGACAAAAGGTGGAGGTGGTGGGAAGAGTCCATTTCGGTTCTGGATCTTGAGGTAGTGTTTTGTTTAAGAAAATTGAATTTCAGTGATTTAGATTGCAGTATCAAATTTGAGCTGCAATAAGGTCAATGACTTGTTTTAAACTGGGAATTTAAAAAAAAAGTGTCTTTGACCTGGAGGCAGTGTTGGCAGTGAGTGGACTTTGGTATTGATGAAAGTAGAGTCTATGAAAGTCTGTGATTTGGGTATTGAATGTATATGGAAATAGTTATTGGAAAGGGTTTTGTGGCATACAGAGATGGATAATCAGGTTCATTTTTCAATAAGTAGGATATAAACTTTTGCGAGTTGAGTCCTCGATGGAACTTTAATTACTGTAAATTGAACTACAGATAGTATCTGCACTTTAGCAGTGTGATAATAAAAATTGCTCACTTGAAATTGTCAATTTTAACTTGTAACTTTTATTTCTTTGTGTGTGTGTATATATATCTGATGTATCTACACATGGAGAGAATTGTGTTGCAGATCAGCAGCCTCCCTGTAATTGCATAAACATAAGTGTCCCATGTTTCAATTTAATTTTTCTATGTGTTAGCAGGCCAGATTCAACTGATTTATCCTGGGAACTGATGAAAAAGAAATCCAGCTTTGGTAAGTTTGGTATTGATGTATTTTTTCCCTTCAATGCAAAGAAGGTTAAGGATTCAATTAAAATTCAGTCTCATCTATTTGATACAATAAAAAAAATCTGTACAGTACTTGGAAATTGTCCTAACTAAGGGGTTTAATTGAAATTATTTGGCCAAGAGAACCAGAAGAAAAATGGAAGATTTTGTATGTTCAATTGATCATAACATTGCTTGAAAAGAAAATCTAATATATAGCAGTTACAGTACTTTTGAAGCAGAATAAGATCTACTTGCAGTGAACTAGGAATTACTTGGAAAAGGAGATCTGTGCAGGAGAATGGAGCACTTGAACTAATATAAAGATTTTAGAGCCAGCATAGCCAAATGAGTAAGGGACTTCCTGTGTGTTAAAGTTCGAAGAAATAAAGTTGTATTTCATTTTTAGTTACTGAATTTGACTATAAATGCAGTACTAGAAAATAGCAGCTGAAATTTGTACCATTTGAATTAATTCAGTTTGTGTAAGTACTTGAAATATGGCGTTGGTATCTGGTGACTCTGCGCATGCTCTCCCGAGCAAACTGCCCTCTATGCTATCCTATACTGACTTCTCTTCTCTCTCTCTCTCTCTCTCTCTCTCTCTCCCCTCTTTCCCCCCCCCCCCCACCCCAGGTAAAATGCATTTGCATAATCTGGAACGTGAACAAATGTCTGAAATGAAGTGGGGAAAAGATAGGTGCAGTATACAGAAGAAGAAGGCTGAGAAAATTGCAATTGGTGTGGATGAATTGTGTCTTGCTTCAGATAAGCCTCAAAAGTGTAAGAGAGTGTCACGGTCCAGAACTCCAGGCTATCAGAAATGCAAAATCTTGAAGTCAGGTTCAGTATCATCTTTGGGAAGTTGTTGTTCATCTTCTGCTACCTCTCGGTCAGATTCTGTTTCATCCTCTGCCAGCTCACGATCTGGTTCGATGTCATCATCGAGTTGCTCTCGATCGAGTTCGGTATCGTCATCCTGTAGCTCTCGTTCCAGTTCAGTCTCATCTTCTGGTAGCTCTCAGTCAGATTCAATGTCCTCTTCTGGCAGTTCCAGATCAAGTTCGGTGTCCTCGTCAGGCAGTTCCTATTTGGGTTCTGTGTCCCCATTAAAAAGGTACCGATCAAGTTCAAAATACACTAATTCGGCTTCAAGGTCAAGATGTGTATCACGTGAGAAGAGATACAAAAGATTAAGAGGAACCCATTCAAGATCCCGGTCTCGAAGCTGCTCAAGGTCTTGTTACCGAAGATCAAGATATCATATGTCGTATCGGTCAGCCCTCGGGTACCGATCAAGATCTAGGTCTAGCTTGAGGTACAGAAGATCCCGCTCAGGATCAAGGTCAAGATATTCATCCAGGCGTCCAAGGAACTACCATAGTTTTATGTACAGAACCCATTCTCCACACAGAAGTCGAAGCAGATCAAGGGGAAGATCTATTCACTTAACACAAAAAGGTAGAATATATTGAAATTATAAGGAATATGAATAATCATGAATGGATGTGGGAGTAACCATTTGATCTCTTGATTTCTAGTCTTTATTCAACTGCATAAGTACTTTCCCTGAAATTTCATGATTCCTATGTCCAAAAATCCTTTGATCTGATGTTAATGAAGTTTAATGACCCTTAGTTTTCAATAGTGAAGTCCAAAAATTTACCAGAGGAAAATACTTAGTCCCAAATGGCGAAGCGATTATTTTGAGATTTCTCAATCAGAGCATCTTCCAATATATACCCTGTCTAAGTTCTTACGATTTTTGACTTTTCAGTAAGGTCTATTCATTCCTCTAAACTAAAAGCCTGGCTGTCTTGACACTCCTGCCATGCCAGGGATCAGTTCATTCCCTCTAACAAACATATGCAAGATGTGGTCTTGTTAAAGACAGATGTAATTGTAGTGAAACATCTTTACACTAGTCTATAAATAAGGCAAATGTTATCACGCTCCTTTCTGTTTACCTGCTGTAGCTACATGTTGACGTTCAGTGAGTTATTCAACGCATCCAGGTCGTTGAACATGAGCATTTCCCAACTTCTCATTCAAAGTATCCCATTTTTGTGTAAATCATTGAAGTGGCTCGCCTTGTATTTTCTAAACTAACTATTTGTCTATGTTGCTTTCTGTTTCAGCTCTTGTACAATCCTGCTAAAGCCTATATACATTTTCGTTACTTCACATTAGTTTTGTCTTTAGCAAGCTTGAAAACATTGCTTTTGATCTCTTCAGACTAACTTGTAGATAGGGAATAGATGTTGCCCCAGCACTAATCCCTAGTGGCCCACTAGTTTATCTTCCCTAAATGTTCTTGGTTAACTTGCTGTGTCCTCCAATTCCATGTGCTCTTTTCAGCAATTTTAATGGCCCCTTGTGAAAATAATTGGTATATCACATCCACAAGTTTTCCTCCTTGCAGCTTTTGCCATTTAGTTTTAGGTATTATCCTCAAAGCTCCCAATTGCCCATCAACATTTTGCATTTGGTCATGTGTTTTTCTAAGTTTGAAGGGTAGCAACCTAAAGTTTATTAATGCTGTGTTCTTTCAGATAAAAATACTTTGCTTGAAATAGCAAAGGCAAATGCTGATAAATTATTTGGAAAAAGCAATATTCAGATGCCACCTAGCCTGAAGCCTACCAATCCTTTCAGAGATGAGAATTATAATTTTGGGAAGTCCAACATTGATGCAGCTAAAGAGATGATCAGAAGGGTGAGTGATAACATTTCATTACATTGAAGAAATTTCTTTTTGCATGTTTGAATGTAGAAGGTTACTTCTGTCCAAATATTTGAACACCAACTCCTGCACTATTAGTTGTGTGATCTTAGCTATGAAGTCACCGTTGTCCATTTAAGTACATTTTGACTCTTTCATACTGGTGTTCCTGTGTTCGGGTAGAATAAATTGAGTTGTACTCCTTTTGTAACTTGGCTTTTAATTGCATTGGTTTGTTATCCAAATTGTTTTGAGCAAACTCAGTTTTACTCTAATTTCTAATGAGAAATGTAAGATACTTACAATTGTAGTCATTCCTAGATTAACATAGAAATGTTTTCTCGGCTAGGCAATGAGGAATTTCCAATTTATAGTTCTTTACAAATTCTGGACATTCCCTAAAGTGAATTCTTGGTCCTCAAGTATATTAATCATAATTGGGAGATTGTATTGTGCAGTAATGATTCAGCCAGCTTGTTTTACTCAACATGTCATTCAAACACTTTCCATATAAAAGCTATAAATTTGGTTTGTATGACTTGATTTATTTCTGTTTTATAGAAGCCTTGAAATGGACTGCACTTCTTGGAAGATATGAGGTGGTATCTTTGTATCTGCATGTGTGCAGTTATTAGGGGCAGCTTGGCCAGTGTAATAACTAAAGATGGCTTTAAAAGATGTGATTATAAATGAACCTATGGCACTATCTACACCGTAAACAAATGCATTTTATCATTATGAAAACGATGGCTTTCCATATCTGTGCGTGAGGGATGAAGCATTCTGTTTTGTATTTTTTCTTCTGATCAGGGAGCTTGTGACCTCTATCAAGCCATCTTGTAGAAGTAAGGGGAGAATGGAGAAGCTTGGTGTATTTCTTCCCAGTCAAAAGTCAAGGCAGTGCTATATTTGGTACTTCATTATACTGCATTGTCTCCTAATTAGTTTTGTCATGATACATTTTAATTCCAGCAGGCCAAATGATATTTAGTTAATCTTGATGGGAATCGAGTGACATGTGAACCATTTGCCTATGTCCATTTCATTTAAGAAGTCTGGCAGCTGACAGAATTTTGGATGGAAATAAGCAGCTTCATTGATGTTGCTGTTTGTGTAAATATACTGTTCAGCCCAGCTGCAAATTGCATTGCACACGAGCCTCTTTCCATTCACCTGTTGTAGCCCTTTTGTACATTTTCCTTTTCTCTTGTGTATTATTTCTCTTGAAAGCTATTTAACTGGGCTACTTGGGTGGTGCTATGAATAAAACAATCCATTATGCTGGTGCCATCTTTTCCCCAACTCCTCCCCTTCCATGGTGATTGCACTGTCCTTCATCTAAGATGGAGGTGACTATCCTGCACTCAAATCTGGCTTGTCCTGTATAAATCTGATTCTGTTCTTTCTGTTGGCACTTTTAACTGTGCCTATTTTCATGTCTGTAGTCTGAAATTCTTTACTCTTCTATCCATTATTTTTTTTCTGAATATGTAGGTGATATTTCTATTCCCAACTTTCCTACCAAAGTAAATCACAGATTCAATGAATTTAATTTGCCATCTAAGTGGTTAACTTTCAATATTTCATTGTTACTACTTCTAATGTGTATGTTTTGATACTATAATATTTCCAGAACCAATATTTTCAATATTGATCATTGTAGAACATTGCTTTCTAATATCTTTATCCAGTAACTCTGCATTACACCTGCTAATTTGCCTTCCATTGTTACTTCCTTGCTCCATATCATCTGATCTTTGAGAATCCCAGATCAAACTTCAGTTTACATTATGTGGATGGGAAAGAGCCATTTGTTTTTTTTTAATAATTACTTTTTATGGACTCTAGAGGCTACTTTAAACTTAGCAATTGAAAGAAATGCCAGTATAATAAGGAAAGGTTTTTGCCGTGATTGATTGCAACAGTAGGTAGGCATGGTGTTACTTCTATTAGCACTAACACTGTCAACAGTTCAACACAACTGACTTTGCTTTTCAAACTTAGGCAATCCATGTTAACCAAATTGTTCATCCAGATGACCCATCAATAACTAGTTAAGTATAAACTTACATTTTTAGTAAAAACCATTTATATAGACAAGAATCAGCCTTGAACTTGATAGTTTGGATCATAAGATGCAATTGTACAAAGATCAGTTTGCTAAGGGAACACTAACTACCTGCTCTCTGTAGGGTTGAGCCATAAATAAAATTAATGTTTGCACATTTTAATAGCATTGCACTACCCCTGCTTTGGCCTATGATCCAAGAAACCTGTCGTGTTTCAGACACCTGTTTCCTAGCGGAATTTAATGTTCAAATTGGCTTGAATTTAAACAGCTCACAGCCCAGCTTTAATTGGAATGTGTCTTGCTACTACCTCAGTTTTGTTCAGAGCAGGAGTCTACCCTCAAAAGATACTGAATTGACTGATAATAGCTATGTAATAGCTGAAGTTAAGGTATGAGGCATTATTGGATGCAGAATGGAGGGTGCTTTGCTCTGCATGTTAATAGTGCACTTGACCTTGGAGTGATAGATCTAATACTGGGCCAGAAAGCCCACTTGTTACTCATAAACAGAAGGTAAACAAAACTATCATGCCATGCTTTATGCAGCAATGATGTATTTTACTTGGAATAACATTTTTAGTTCGCAATGTCTGGAACACAGTTAAAGTATTAAGTAGTTTAAATAATGACACTCAAGTCTACATAACTTGGATCAGTCCTTGATGTTGGTTATCTATGATTTCCCATTGATAAATCACTTAGTTCCTTCAAGGGCACTGAGGCATATGAAGCTGAGGTTTGACTAATTTCTGCTGTTGGATTTGGTATTGTCCATGCATAACTTCTGTTCTAGGATTTTCTTGTC
Organism: Mobula birostris; assembly: GCF_030028105.1. NCBI lineage: Eukaryota > Metazoa > Chordata > Chondrichthyes > Myliobatiformes > Myliobatidae > Mobula > Mobula birostris. The sequence goes on from NC_092399.1 coordinate 9,966,930, forward strand.
CTCATAACTTATTCACTGTGTTCCAGGAGGTTTTGAATATCAGATCATTGCCGAAGAAGAGGCCAACGTTTTTTGAAGATAAGTTCATTGGCTTTATAGCCTAGAATATGTTATCAACATGGCTGCATTCAGTTGTACACTCAAATATCATTTGACACATTACAGAAAGTGCTTGAAAGCATTTGTGCTCTTAATGGGAATTACCATGGAACCAAATAAATGCTTATGGTAATTCAGACTGGTGTAAATCTTGTTACAGATTTCAAGTAATTTGTACTCAAACTTGATTAGAAATTTTAGAACCTCAGCATTACAAATTTCAATCTTTATTCTTTGTTGAATATGCTAAAGTGAGGTTCATGTTTTCTGAATTGTTGGCCATTTGGTGCACATTTTCAGAGCTAGTATAGTGCCAAGCTGCAAGAATCAGTATCAACTTTCCTGCAGATTCTACCACAACAGGTAGAATGATAGTGACATGTATTTTGAAATCTACTGATAGAGTAATGGGTTTGTCCAACCAGTGCTACATGTTTTAACTCTGATTGTTAATCACAGTTTTCATTGGATTGGACTTTGTTTTTCTAATGCAGAAACAAGCAAATGAAGATGAAGAGGATGAACCAGTTCAGAAGTTAGGAAGTGCCCCTTCTAGATCGGAAACAAACCACTGGATAGCCTTCAGTGTTAAAGTAAGTAGACACTTTAAAATAAAGAATATTGATTGAATATTAAGCAAAATTTACTAAAACAGTAGCAACTTCTCATTCAATGGTGTTCTCCTTGTCTGATGCTGGAGATTATACACTGTATGTAATTTAAATTTTGACTGGTTTCCTGCCCATGAAGCATTGCTTTGTGTATTGAGTGATGGGCTTCAGCTCAAGACTACCTCAGTTATTTTTGAAACCTGTGGTAGCTTGCATTTCTACGTATCACTTCTGTGTAATTAGATCAAATTGATAAATCTATTGCATTGTGGTTCTGGAGCAATGTTGGCATAGGCTGACAAACTTGTGTATTTAAATTCCTGTAGTTAAAATGTAACTTCCATGCAGACTATTACGATGACCCTTGGAATTTACTTACGTAGTCTCATTATTTTGCAGAATGCGGTAGCAAAACCATTGAATCAAAAGTCACCAAGTGGCCCTGTTAAAGGGTCTCCTGAGAATAAACAGAAAAGAAGCCCATATGGACAGTGGGTACCGGTACAGAGTGGTCATAAGAGTGGTGGTAGAACAAAGATACAGTGAAGGTTCAGAATAGTGTTTAAAATTTAAAGTGCATTTGTAATCAGTTATTTTAAGCCAGCTGGATTGAATTTTGTCATGAAACTTGGCATGATTTGTGAAACTTGTATCATAAATGTGAAACTTTGGAGCCAGTTAAAGTTTTGTATAAATGTTATGCATTTATTTGGATTAACACTTCTCTGTAACATGTTGTGCAGATACTGAGCAATGTTTAGTATATGATAAATCTTCTGAAATAATACACAGGTAAGGGAAGTAATTTACCAAGATTTCACATGGGGCTTTGTGACAAAATACTTTTTTGTAAATTTTTTTTCAGAATTCAATAAAGATAATTTATAAATGACTTTTTCTGACTTGGCCTGCAAGTTAATTATGAGAAATCTACATGAAGGTCAAAGAGAAATTTAGAGTACATGCATGTCGCCATGTACAACCCCAAGATATTTTTCTGCAGGTATACTTAGCAATTCCATGGAGTGGTGACTCTGAATAGGATCAATGGATAACAAACTGCCAATACAAATGTAAATAAATAATAAATGAGCATGAAATAACATGATAAAGAGACCTTGGAGTGAGGCCATTAGTTGTGGGAATGCCAGAAGTAGAAGTACTGTAGTTATCCCTTTTTGTTCAAGAGCCTGGTGGTTGAGGGGTAGTAACTGTTCTGAACCAGGTGGTCTGAGTCCTGAGGCACTTGTACCTGCTATCTGATGGCAGCAGCAAGAAGAAGAGCATAGCCTGGGTGGTGAGGATCTTTTCATGGATCCTGCTTTTCTATGGCAGTGCTTCATGTAGATATGCTCAATGCTTGGGAGGAATTTACTTGTGATGGACTGGGCTAAATCTGCCACCTTGTGTAGGACTTGCTGCTGAAAGGCTTTGGTGTTCCCATACCAGGCTATAATGTAGTCAGCACATTGTCCACCACACATCTATAGAAGTTTGCCAAGGGTTTTACTGGAGGATCTGGAGAGTTGGGCAGCATCTGTGGAGGGGAATAAACAGTTTGGTGCTAAGACGCTTCAGATGGAAAGGAAGGGAGCATAAGCCAGAATAAAGTGAGGGGGAGATTGTACATTGGCAGATGATAGGTGGGGGGGGGTGGTCAGATGAAGTTGGAAGCTAGGAGGTGATGAAGTGCTGAAGATGGGATCTGATAAGAGTGGGTCAGGGTAGGAAGGGCACCAGAGGGAGATGATGGGCAGGTGAAAATTGAGGGGAAAGCAACCTATTCTCTCAGACCAACCCCACAGTAAAATACTCCATTCACACACTTCAAGATCGTTAATTTGCACATCCACTGAGACGGATCCTTGTGTAGACAAATGCATCTGTAGGACTACATTCTGATTTTAAGTTTAATGGAAATGATGTTTGAAGGAGTTGGCTTGAAAACAGGATACTGCATCACTTGTGATTTTTGATATAAATTTCAACATGGACCACAATATTCTTAAAAATGAGCCTTGCACAAATAAGGCTTTGTTATCCTTTTCTGTGAAGATATCCTGTAACTGTGCAAGCAAGCTCTTTGTTTTGGTGAAATTACAGAAATTAAATATAGGTGAGTACTTGGTCAAATCTCGTATCCCTGTTTTCTCCTTTGTATTGCTTCACATTCACTTAGTTGAGGTACCTGATTTCTGACTGCAGCCTCTGTCCAATGAAAGGTGTGAATGTCTTTATTTTTCTTGTGATCACAAGACTCTTGGATATTGATAATGCAAAATACTGCAAGTCTAGTTCTTTGGTTTATTGATGACCAATGGTAGGTGAGCTGTGCAGCCTTGGTTGCGACATCGACCAGTCCCTCCTGTTGAGGTGTCGCCTGTTACAGCTACCTAGGGAAGGAGGTGGTGTGTGCACTGGAATTGCAGCCTGAAGATCAGGTCCTCAGGCTGTGACATCACCTGTTAAAGCCATACGGGAAGGAGGCAGTGTGGGAGTGAACAGAGGCATGAGGGGTGAATGGGAATCCATACGGGGTTGGAGTCTGGCCATTATAGGCCAGCTACCCAGTGGGTGCTGCTCTCATGTGTTTTTCTCAATGGAAGATGAGCAGGATTTCCTTCGGCTGCAGGAGATGAGGAACTGCTGCATGCTTATTCTTTCAAGAACATGGCTAAGCGCAACATCCCATGCACCATCAATCTTCTAGCTGTGCCACTAGGGCTTTTCTGCTAATATTTTGTGATTATGTGCTTTCATAACAGTGTGTGCTGTGTGACTGTATGTATGTATGCAGCTTAATGTGAAAAAGACTAAGGAGCTGGTGGTAGACCTGAGGAGAGCTAAGGTACCGGTGACCCCTGTTTCCATCCAGGGGGTCAGGGTGAACATGGAGGATTACAAATACCTGGGGATACGAATTGACAATTAACTGGACTGGTCAAAGAACACTGAGGCTGTCTACAAGAAGGGTCAGAGGCGTCTCTATTTCCTGAGGAGACTGAGGTCCTTTAACATCTGCTGGAGGATGCTGAGGATGTTCTACGAGTCTGTGGTGGCCAGTGCTATCATGTTTGCTGTTGTGTGCTGGGGCAGCAGGCTGAGGGTAGCAGACACCAACAGAATCAACAAACTCCTTCGTAAGGCCAGTGATGTTGTGGGGATGAAACTGGACTCTCTCACGGTGGTGTCTGAAAAGAGGATGCTGTCCAAGTTGCATGCCATCTCGGACAATGTCTCCCATCCACTACATAATGTACTGGTTGGGCACAGGAGTACATTCAGCCAGAGACTCATTCCACCGAGATGCAACACAGAGCATCATAGGAAGGCATTCCTGCCTGTGGCCATCAAACCTTACAACTCCTCCCTTGGAGGGTCAGACACCCTGAGCCGATAAGCTGGTCCTGGACTTATTTCCTGGCATAATTTACATATTACTATTTAACTATTTATGGTGTTATTACTATATTATTTATGGTGCAACTGTAACGAAAACCAATTTACCCCAGGATCAATAAAGTATGACTAATACTAATAATAATAATACTAATGTACATTTAGTTGTATGCATGCGTATGGTTGAATGGCAATTGAACCTGAGTCTGAGTTCTGTGTAGTTTGCTGTGCTTCAGTTCTGGAAGACTACCCTTACACAACGGCTCATCCGCTGCTACCTCAGTGCTAATAACCAAGGCCAAATCTCACTTGAACGATATGTGCCAGGAAAGTCGTAAGGTTTGTCCATTTATTGCCTGTTTTCTTTTGGAGACTCCATCATTAATTACTAATGTTAAAAGCATGTAAAGATTTTCCTCTTCTTTGTCAAATATTTCTGAGTTACAGTATTTAGTTCATGGAAGAACACCGGTTTTTTTTGTGAGATTATATGACTTTGGATGTGATTGCACTCAACAATGCTGCTCCATTTTGTTGTGTATTTAATATTTGAGTAATCTTATATATTGTTTGATTAAGCATTCTTATTCATTTAAAGAGGTAATTATGGGTTATATGTTTTAATACGTCAACACGCTACCACGTGACACGTGCGCGGCTCACTTAAAGTAAACACGAAGTCGGGTCACATTTCGGACTCCCGTGTCTTCCTTTGAATAAGTTTTAATGTTTTGAAATTACAAAACATAACACACTTCCCTGCTTTTGAACATTTACAAACTTGGGCGTTGCTTCTGGCTGACAGTTTTCTTCCTTTGCTGTTCTCTAAGCGGGGGTACCCAGGACTCCCACTAGATGGCAGCAACAGAACAACACACAACTTGCTTTTACCATAACTGTTTAACCATAGAACAATTACAGCAGGGAAACAGGCCATCTCGGCCCTTCTAGTCCGTGCCGAACTCTTACTCTCACCTAGTCCCACCGACCTGCACTCAGCCCATAACCCTCCATTCCTTTCCTGTCCATATATCTATCCAATTTAACTTTAAACAACAACATCGATCCTGCCTCAACCACTTCTGCTGGAAGCTCGTTCCACACAGCTACCACTCTCTGAGTAAAGAAGTTCCCCCTCATGTTACCCCTAAACTTTTGCCCTTTAACTCTCAACTCATGTCCTCTTGTTTGAATCTCCCCCACTCTCAATGGAAAAAGCCTATCCCCGTCAACTCTTATCAATCCCCCTCATAATTTTAAATACCTCTATTAAGTCCCCTCTCAACCTTCTACATTCCAAAGAATATAGACCCAACTTGTTCAACCTTTCTTTGTAACTTGGGTGATGAAACCCAGGTAACATTCTAGTAAACCCTTTCTGTACTCTCTTTATTTTGTTGACATCTTTCCTATAATTCGGTGACCAAAACTGCACACAATACTCCAAATTTGGCCTCACCAATGCCTTGTACAATTTCAACATTACATCCCAACTCCTATACTCAATGCTTTGATTTATAAAGGCCAGCATACCAAAAGCTTTCTTCACCGCCTTATCCACATGAGATTCCGCCTTCAGGGAGCATTATTCCTAGATCCCTCTGTTCTACTGCATTCTTCAATGCCCTACCGTTTACCATGTATGTCCTATTGTGATTAGTCCTACCAAAACGTAGCACCTCAACATTTATAAGCATTAAACTCCATCTGCCATCTTTCAGCCCACTCTTCTAACAGGCCTACATCTCTCTGCAAGCTTTGAAAACCTAGTTCACTATCCACAACTCCACCTACAAGGATGATCTGCATACTTACTCATCCAATTTACCACCCCATCATCCAGATCATTAATGTATATGACAAACAACATTGGACCCGGTACAGATCCCTGAGGCACACCACTAGTCACCGGCTAATCTATTTTTTTCAAACTCAGATTTTTAGAAATAAATGTGTCCAAAAAATCACTGAGTGCTATTTAAATAATTTCAGAATGCTTTATATATATATTTATATATATATACAGCACAGAATCTGGCCCTTTTGGCCCACTATGTTTGTCGAACATGGACTACTGTAATTTCACTAACCAGCATTCGGTCTGTATCCTGCTATACCTTGCCATTTTAAGTGCTCATCCAAATACTGATTAAATATTGTGAGAGTACCCGTCTCCACTGTCCTCTTGGACACTGCATTCTAGATTGCGACTACCCTTGCATGGGTGGCACTGTGTAGTGTAGTTGTTAGCACAGCACTTTACAGTCCATTTGACACAGGTTCAGTTCTCGCTGCGGCCAGTAAGGAGTTTGTATGTTCTCCCTGTAACCACATTGGTTTCCTCCGGGTGCTCCAGTTTCCTCCCACAGTCCAAATTCGTACCGGTTGGTAGGTTAATTTTCATTGTAAATTGTCCCTTGATTAGGCTAGGATTAAATTGGGGGGGTGGTTTGCTGGGAGGCACGGCTCAAAGGGCCACACTGTATCTCAATGCAAAAAAAATCCTCCTTTAGTCGCCCCTCTAATTTCTTGCCACTCACCATAAACCCTCTGTTCTTAATCACCTCTGCCAGCAGAAGATTCTGACTACCTCCCCCGACAGGCTGTCAGTTTTGTAGTCAAATATCAGGTTTTCAATCTTCCACCCACAGCTCCACTGAGTTTCCTGCACTCCAAGCTCAGCCATGTGCTCTCTTCTCAGAATGGGACCATTGCACTCCTGGAAAATCTCCTCGGCACCCGTCTCCCATGCAATCACTCCATTCCTATAGCATATTGAAAAGTGTGCACAATATTCTAGCTGTGACCAAATCGACATTTCACGCAGAGTACTATGACCACAATGCTCTTTTATTCTATCCTCTGGCCAATGAAGGCCAATATCCCAAGTGCCTCAATGGATGCACCTCGGTCCCTCTGTCCTTCAGTGTTCTCCAGGGTTCGACCATTCGTGCTATATGATCTAACCTTATTTGATCCACATCTTGGTTGGCATAGACCAGCTGAGCCACAGGGTCTTTTCCTTTCTGTGTAACTATGATTCACCTGCCCCAACACTGGCGCTCCCCCTCTGCCACCTGTCCCGTAGCATTCCACCTTCACCATTCCCAACATCCTCTGCTCCCGCCAGATTTACAAACTCACTCTCTGCCCCACTTTGACAAATACAGTACTGTGCAAAAGTCTTGGGCACCTGAGCTATATACATTTCTATGACTCTAAGTCATTTGGACAGTACTGTGTGTACGGATGAAGGGTATTGCATGTTTGCAATAAATTACTCTCTATTTAGTTTTCCTTCATACTTATTGCGGACACTTTGTTGGGGAGTAAGTTACAGAGGTTGTAAATTCAAATGCAATTACAGCTATGATTATCAAGAGCTCCTGCTTCCATCGGGAAGAAGGTCCCACACCAGCAGGTTCAGGAACAGTTTTTACCCTTCAACTGTCAGGTGCCTAAATTAGCATGGATATCTCCACACACTTCAACTCTGAACCGACTCAACAACCTATGGACTCACTTTCACTCTGCGCCTCATGTTCTCAGTATTTAATGAGCTGCACATTCTGACATCTGTGGTCTCTTGCATCTCCAGTACTGTACTGTAGTTTCTAATTTTCTATGCACCTATACTTCCAGCAGGGGGCAGACGCTGGCTGTTCTTGCTTGATGCAGTCCCTCATTTTTACAACAGGACCCTCCCACATCATTCAAATGAAGCACAATGAGAAACAGGGTGGCAAGGATCTGAAAGCTGACTAACTGCACACACCATATGAGCTGAGCCTAATCTTAACTTCACCTAGGATTTATGGATGTATATTTCTTAGTAATGATCTCTTCTCATTGCTACCATCAGTCATAGTCTAAGTCATAGTCATACTTTATTGATCCTGGGGGAAATTGGTTAAGATTTTCCAGGAAGCCTGAAGGCACACACTCAGCGATTCAGGAACAGCTTCTTCCCCTCTGCCATCCGGTTTTTGAACCCATGAACACTACCTCACTACTTTTTAATTTCTGATTTTGCACGACTTATTTAACTTAACTATTTAATAGGTGCCAAAACGGTTTTGCTGTGATGCGTCTAGTGTGGCAGTGTAGTGAGCAGTGCTTGTCAGTCTCACTTTCAGGTTCCACTGCTGGCTAGCAAAAAGGAGAGCTGAATATGTGGGTCTCTCCCTGCCAGTACATAGCCACTCCAACAGCAAGCCTCATGTAGTGCTTCCTCGCTGGCGATACACGGAAACGTGCCTCCTTTCAGACGCGGGCTGAACTACAGAGGATGGGGAGGAGGTCTGGCCCCTGCACACGGAGCACACAGGCCCACTAGTGTGTGGACATGCCCCGGTGCTCGTGAACCAGATCCCCAGTTATGGACAAGTAACCCCACTACCTTGGGAGAGATGAAGGCTACGGGAGTAAACCCAGACAACAGATCCAGAGTGGAGCCCCTAAGGCTGCTAGAAGTCAATGAACATCCTTCTGGCAGCTCCTGCAGCCAAATGCATTACTTCATAAGCTTTCCTTTGGACTACACTGGTGAGGCCGAGAGGGGAATCTAGACAACTGGGCATCTCAGGATCTCCATACCTTCCACCCAGGCTTGTGATGATGATCACCATCACCCCATTGTCCTCCCAGACAGACGGATGCCAACCACAATATCTATATTCACTGTTTTTTTTCCCTATTATTGGGTATTATATTGTACTGGTGCCACAGAGTTAACAAAATTCCACTTCATAAGCTGGTAATACTAAACCGGATTCTGATTCAGGAACAGTGCCCTGTTCTCAAGAGGGAGAGTAAGCAGCCAGAGGTCAAGGTGAATAGGTAGGAGTGCGCTGGGGGGGGGGGGGGAAGAGGCCCTGTGCAGTGAGTGTTCGGAGTTAGGGAAGAACCTGAAGAGCAGGACCTCTATAGGACTAATGTCTGGATTCCTCCCAGCGCCAGATGCTAGTCAGGGCAGGAATATGATAACAGCACAGATGAATAAGTGGCTGAGGAACTGGTGCTGGGGGCAGGGTAGAAGATCGGCTGACTGGCAGGAGGCAAGGAGAGGGAATACAAAGGGACTTTAATGGTTGGCTTCCAGTGACTAGTGGTGTCCCGCAGCGGTCAGTATTGGGACGACAGCTTTCCATGTTATATGTCAGCAGTCTGGATGATGGAATTGGTGGCTTTGTGGCCACATTTGCAGATGATACGAAGGTAAGTGGAGGGGCAGGTAGCATTGAGGAAGCAGGGAATTTGCAGAAGGACTTGGACAGATAGGGAGAATGGGCAACGTGGCAGATGGCAAATAGTGTAAGGAACTATATGCTCATGCACGTTGATAGAAGGAAAAAAGGTGCAGAATATTTTCTAAATGGAGAGAAAATTCAGAGTAGATTTAATATCAAAGTACATATACAGTATGTAGTGTATTTAATATTTCAGTAATATCGCAAATATATTGTTTGATTAAGCATTGTTTGTTGTTTACGTAATTCATTATGGCTTATATGTAAAAGTACATGAATGGCATACGTCATTACACCACCATGTCAAAAGTGAGTGCCTCACTAAAGAAAAAGTTAGTAGACCATCATCCCAGCCAATGGGGTGTGTTTTTCTTTCAATTAGCTCCTGGAGTTACAAACATAAAGTGGTGATGAGGAAGTTTTACAACGAACCTGAAACGATGATCTATCTGTTGAAGAGCAGCATGTTTTTCTTCAGAAGGGGGAGAGAGAGAAAAACGTTTGAGTTTAAAGAAAGCGCAGCAGATCGAGCAGCTTGTTGTACACTGTTCCGGACGCTAGAGATGCAGAAAAGCACCACTCCGTCTCTGGGAACGGCCTGCATTGCCTTGGCAGAGGATTCATGTGGATTTTTCCAGACCATTCATGGGCACAAATTTCATGGTAGTAGTGGATGCTGCTACAAAGTGGCCAGAAGTATTCCAATAGTCTCCCTTGTACACTGCTGATGTGTTGAGAAGTCTCCTCTCAAGGACTGGCATTCCAAAGCACCTAGTTAGTCACAATGGACCACAGTTTGTTGTGGAACAGTTTCAATTATTCCTGAAAATGAATGGAATAAGACATCTTACATCTGCACCGTACCACCCAGCTACAAATGGCTCGGCGGAAAGGTTTTTCCAGTCTAATGAACACACTGTGAGCAATGTCAGGAGAACACACGACACAGACACAGAATCAGAAGCTCACCAATTTCCTCCTTGCGTATCGCAATGCAGCACACTCCACAGCCAACAACTCACCAGCTGTGCTGTTCCTGGGCCGTCCCTTGTGCTCACGCTTCGGCCTCCTCCAACCCAATCTTGGAGTATGCTGGATAAACAGTGAGACAAACTGAGGGCTCCTCAAATAAGGAAGTTTGATGTTTCATTGGTAAAGGACTACAGAGGAGATCAAAAGTGGGGATTTGGAAAGATTGAAGACAGAACTGGACCACTCTCCTACACAGTGAGGATGTTATCTGGATCAGCAGAGGAGAGCAGAATCAATTGGTAGAGAAGAAAGTTGTCCAGAGTTGTTAGAACTACTTCCTGCAGTCCCAGAGTCAACTCGTGCAATGACCACGGAGGAGGCCCCAGGACCTGAGGTTGTTTCACAGCCGCAAGTCTCACCTGCCAAGCAGAGTGAACCCCCCCTTGTCAGGAAAGACATTATCCCACTGAAGAAACCCTCAACAATTAAATCTTTAGGCCTGAATGGGACAATTTAAAATTTCCTGTTCTGTGGATGTCTCTATATTAGTTGTATTATACAGTATACTCTGTATTAATAAGATGACTAGAGAGCAATATGTTACATATTTGAGTTAAGATGCATTCTATATTGAGTAGCAGTTTATAGCTAAGCAGGGAGAAGAGTTGAGTATTTAATATTACAGTAATATTTGAGTAATATTGTAAATATATTGTTTCATTAAGCATCCTTTGTTGTTTACAGATTATATTTAAAAATACATGAATAGCATATGTCATTATGCAAGGACATTGTAAGAGAACACCTCACTAAAGAAAAAGTAAAGAGACATTCATGTGGACTCCTGTTTTTCTTTCAATTAGTTTCTGTAGTTTCAAAACATGTCACCATATACAACCCTTATTTATGTTGCAACTAATCATAATGACTACAAGAAACACAGTAGAATCAATGAAATCCAACAAGATGGACAACAACCAATATGTAAAAAAAATCAAAACCAGACCATACAAATACAAATGGAAAGAGAAAAAAAGAATAAAATAAATAACAAATATCCAGAACGTGAGATGAATAGTCCTTAAAGTGAGTCCATTGGTTGTGAGAACAGCTCAGTGATGGGGTAAGTGAACATATCCCCTCTGGTTCAAGAACCTATTGGTTGAAGGGTAATAACTGTTCCTAAACCTGGTGGTCTGGGTCCTGAGGCTCCTGTATCTTCTCCCTGATGCCAACAGCAGGAGAGCATGGCCTGGGTGCTGAGTGTCCCTGATGTTGGATGCTGCTTTCCTGCGATAGCACTCCATGTAGATGTGTTCAATAGAGGTCTGTACCCATGATGGACTGTGTTAGATCCACTACAGAGCTGCAAAGGGACTTAGTTGTCCTTGTGCAAGATTCCCTAAAGGTTAACCTGTGATTTGATTTAGTGGTAAGGAAGGCAACTGCAATGTTAGCATTCATTTTGAGTGGACACAACTATAAGACTAAGGATTATGTTATAGCCTTATAAGACATGCAGTGCCTAGGGTTCAAGTGAGTCAGAGGCTTTATGTGGCAGGTGCTTTAGAAATTTGAGATAACATATGATTTGAATCTTCATGAAGCGGCTTCTAAATTAAACTGTAATTCTACAGGGAAGAAAATAAGACTACCGCTGACGAATTCTCCCAAATTGTCCCTATGCAGAAGCAGAGTGGTGGGTGGCTCTGCATTTTCTTAGGAGCCCAATTTTCAAAGCGCAAACCCATAAACAGATGTTACTTACGCTCAAGAGAAAATTCTTCAAAATGGGCAAATCTCTTGTGGAAATGTAGTTTACTTGTAGTAACAAAATGGAACCTGTATTGTACCAGACACGAGGAAATCTGCAGATGCTGGAACTTCAAGCAACACACATAAAAATTGCTGGTGAACGCAGCAGGCCAGGCAGCAGACCCTTCATCCGAAACGTCGACAGTACCTCTTCCTATAGATGCTGCCTGGCCTGCTGCACTCACCAGCAATTTTTATGTGTGTTGCCTGTATTGTACCAGAGGGCTTTGCTAATAGTGTTTGTGCGACATTATGCCGATGAACCTTCAGCAGAAAGACAAGTGGATTTTGGTTATTGGAAGAATGCCACGTACACTAATTGAGGAGAATAACAGAATGTACCATCCTTGAACTCACACTGGTGTATAAGAGTGACTATGCTGTCTGTTTTTTCAAAGCTATCACCAGCTCTTGTACACTGCTAGCCTTCCCTTGCTGCAAATAAATGCACTTATGATTGATCTATTCTGAGTTATTTGTTGTTTGTTATAAGATTTAGCAAAATGGTGCTCGACACCCTCATACAGATGTAACAAACAATGTTATCATTTCTTGAACTTCTCATCTTTTTGCATTACACCCAAAGTTCTTCAATGATGCTTGTCGCTGTTTTTGTAGTGTTTCTCTTGATCTCTGCAATTTTTGGCTTTTCTCTAATCTGCAAAAGAGAATTTATTTGAGCTGGTGCTGATTAACGTACCAGCCCTGTGCAAACTGAAGTGTAATTATCATGGTCTCCAATACCAGTGGTGTAGCTTTGGACAGATATGGAATTACAAATTAGACAGTTTAATCTGAGCACTTTTTAATGTCAAGATATGTAAATAGCACATAAACAGGGAACATTTTAAATGAAGCTCATTTTATCTATACAATCTGCACAAGGTATTTACAGTTAGAAAAAAAATCTGCTTTGGCAGGGTGTTGTATCCAAGTAATCAGTTTACTAACTGATCAAAATCTTCACAGAAACCATGCATCAGATTACTAACCTGCAAAATAAACAAGCAAAAACTACCTTGTATATGTCGGCACATGTTTGAATTTAAAAATGCTCCTTAGTGATAAAAATGTCAGCTCTACTCAGTAAATCTTAAATCTTAAGAGAAACAAATGTGCACCTAAGGAACTGAGATGATACTACTAATGGCTAATATTTGTTCCTCAAAAATACAGGAAAAGACTGCATGGAGCCATATTAATTCACCTAACAATATATAAATCACATTAGTAATTAAAAAGCAAGTTGCATCCAACTGATGTGACATGGCTTCAGTCAGTGATGGATCCCTTATTGCATGAAAGTTCCTCCAGCACTCGTTGCAAACCAGATTTACGGAGTACAAAGGTATAAAACTTAGTCTCTGCATAAGTTGTCCATACGAAGGTGTCATATTAAACAGCTGTTCCTCGCTCCAAATTCTGCTTGATCTCTGCAGTATACTTTCCATAGAAGCGTTCTGCCTTCTTATTGAAGTTGGCATTTCTCTCATTAATATAATCAATATCAGCATCGTCATTGTAACGGCGTCGTCTGCTGTACTTGGCACGCTTCTCGATTCTGAAAACAAGGAATTTAAACTTTATACTGCTGCTTATGGCCAAACAACACAAAAGTCTTGCATTTACACAGTGATTGTCACATCTCCTCCAAAATATTTAAAAGCACGTTACACCTAACGAATTACTTGCTGAAGCCAATCACTGCTGAATGTGGAACAAAAAAAAATTAAGCCACAACTCCAACTGAAGTTGCACTTACTTGCTATGACACAGCAAGGTAGGTTGTGCTGGAGAATCCTACACTTCAACCTATCCTGCTGTGAGAATGATAATGAAAAGTTCACTGCTCTCAAGGGTATTTTTGTCATTTTGAATATCCCTGATATTCAGAGGCTTTTAAAAGTTTAAAAGATTATTTTCAAAAGTAAAGAAATAAATTTAGTAAATCCATGTTAGATTAAAAGCAGATAGAAAATAAACAATGAAAATATTTAACTAAACGCCACATTTAATAATGTCACTGACTCCACTTGTAGGCTAACCATGGCTACTAAAGAGACCAGATACAAAGTGCACCTGGTTGTGCAACTGAGAATGCTCTGGAGCCAGCACTGGACTCCGTGGAAGCCAAAGATGCACTGAACAGCAGATGGCAGAAATTCTTAATCTGCTTCAAAGTTTTTGTACGTTGATTGAAAGATACACAATGAACAGAACAAAATAATCATTTAACTGGGGTCGCTTGTAGTGTATCAGTTAGTGAAACGCTATTACAGTGCTAGCGATTTGGGTTCAAATCTGTTGCTGTCTCTAAGGTGTGGGGTTCCTCCAGACGTTTTGGTTTCATACGGGTTAGTAGGTTCATTGGTCACATCGGTGTAACTGGGCAACATGGGATCATTGCGCTTGCAGGCCTGTTACCGAGCCGTATCTATCTCTAATTAAAAAATAAATAAATATCTAAAGTGGCAGTCAGACTCTTGGACTACCAACTTACCCACAAGATGGCATTCCTGAATGCACAACCTTCTACAATAATGGACTGAAGCATCAGTCTAGATATCATTCATGTTCAAGTCTGCAGTGTAACTTCAATCCACAACCTTTTGACTCCAATTTGAGAATGCTACCAACGTAGCCACAACTTCGAGTAATTTGTTAGCTTCCCAATTTGAAATAGGTTATTGGTAATGACAAAGACCATATTTTTCTTGGTTCCTTAAGATTATTATACCCAGGGGAGGGGTTAGTGCGAATAAACTCCCAATTCGTGTATCTCAAGAAGCCTCTGAGAACCAAATCCACCACAAACACAAAATACTCTGCAGATGCTGGGGTCAAAGCATCACGCACAACATACTGGAGGAACTCAGCAGGTCGGGCAGCATCTGCGGAAACGAACAGTCAACATTTCGGGCCGAGACCCTTCATCAGGACTGAAGAGGGAGGGGGCAGGGGCCCTATAAAGAAGGTGGGGGGAGGGTGGGAAAGAGAAGGCTGGTAGGTGCCAGGTGAAAAACCAGTAAGGGGAAAGATCAAGGGGTGGGGGAGGGGAAAGGTGAAGGAGGAACAGAAGAAAGCACAATGGGTAGTAGAAGGAGACGGCACCATGAGGGAGGTGATAGGCAGCTGGAGGAGGGGGCAGAGTGAAACTGGGATGGGGGAAGAGAGGGGGAGGGAATTACTGGAAGTTGGAGAATCCACTACCTGGCCTTCACGTGTGGCTTAGCTACTAAGCCTGGAGGACTGTTTCTACTGACAGGAGAAGGGGCATAGACGGGTTGCTGATGTCTTAAAACCAGCTGCTTTCGGCAGATGGGGCTTGTCAGCCGTGGCTGGAAGCTCCTGTAGGAGAAGGAAAACTCTGATCTCAAACCTCCGCTGCCTTGCAGTTATACCCACTCATATTGAACCCTGAGGAAAAATCCACAGAGCTGGAGTCCCTAAGGTAGTTCTACGTCGAGTTCAATGTCCACTGGCAACGATGCCACTGGTGCCAAACTGTATCGGTCTCTGTGCCAGTCCTTTGGACTCATCAGTTATCTGAAGAGGGGGAGCAGCTTGCTCTCCATATCGCACTGCCTAGGCTTGCATACCATGGAGGCAGCTTGGACGCAACATCCAAAGTCGACCCCAACCAACGGAGGAGCCTCAAATCTTTTCTGATGTACTTAGGCACTAATATTTCAATATTTGTTAATTTCACTTAATACATCAGGGATACATGGGGACCAGAGGCTGCAGTATCCCAAAGGAATGTAGATTTCCACTTGATCCTATTAGTTACATAGAATTCAAAAATACTGCGTAGTATGATAGCTGTATATTCTGACAGCTTGCTTAGCCCTTGAAGTGTCTGTAATTAGAACTTTAAAAAGGAAAACTCACTACAGCATGAGTTCTCAGAAAAAGTCCACCTCTTAATGAGACAGTAAAAGAACAACCTTATTTGTTCCAGTTCAGTTAACGTACTCAAGGAGACCTACTGTGCTGGGTTCCCTGCCTGGGCTAGGCAAACTTAGATAATGCATTCAATGGATTTGTCTCCTGACAGCTGTCACTGAGGCAAGAGTTGGAATTAGCTCCTTCCAAAGTTTTGGATGACTTTCTTGGCATCACAAAACAATTCCAACATTCAGAATCAGCCAAAAGTCCTGCAGGGTCAGTCCAGAAATTTGATGCACATTCTTCAGTGGTCTTAGATCAGAATAACTTGAAAATTGTGACTCTTCAAGCTAAAGGACACGTAACAGGTATGCTACCTAATTATAACTAAACTTGTCACTAACCCCCAGCAGCACTTTAGAATGCAATTTAAAAATGTGAACTTATTTGAAATTATCTAGCATTTGTCCTAGTACAGATCCATCTGTTTAATATGAACAGGAATCACTGTAAAATGATTGACTCAAATTGGTAGCCAAGTAATTAAAGCAAATTTCCAATAAAACATTATTATAATTTTGCAAGGTAACCAATAGTCTCTAACAGGGTGTGTGGAAAGGAAGGTAAAACTCCACCCTTCTGCAAGATGTATTTTCCTACTCCGTGAAGTGCATCTGAGAACCATGCAACAGGCAATGTAAATTTAAAAAAAACTTACTGCTTATCGACATCTGCCACCAGTCTGTCCACTCCCTCCTTGGTAGGAACATGTGTGCCGTGCATTAGACTATTTGCAGTGGCATAGAACTCTTCTCCGCTATCCACAGGTATAAAAACAAACGTTTAGCGTGGAAGAAAGATGCTTTATATTCCCAAAATTAATAACAATAATGCAAATGTTATCAGTAACTGCTCTGTGATATGAAGGACTTTTTTTTTGTAAGCTAAGCAATCAAGTGAAGTACATAGTTGAAATAGAAATCTAAACAATCAGGTTTTATTTGTGTGTTTTTTTTCTTTCACATCTGCAACATTAATGTAATGCCCTCATAGTAATGAGAGATCTTATAGAAACATATAAAATTATGAAAATCATATACAAGATTGAGGCAGGAAAGTTGTTTCCACTGGTAGGTGAGACTAGAATTAGGCAACATAGCCTCAAGATTCGGGGGAGTAGATTTAGGACAGAGATGAGGAAAAACTGCTTCTCCCAGAGAGTAGTGAATTTGTGGAATTCTCTGCCCAACGAAGTAGTGGAGGTTACCTCAGTAAATATACTTACGACAAGATTGGATAGATTTTTGCATAGTAGGGGAATTAAGGATTATGGGGAAAAGGCAGGTAGGTGGAGAGGAGTCCATGGCCAAACCACTCCTGCTCCTATTTCCTGTGTTCATTGTATGACGATATGTGCACGTCTTACCTTTCAGAGATAACTACACTCATTTGCTCCATCATTGAAATGTTCCCACAACCAATAATCCTCACTTTAAGGACTCTTAATCTCATGTTCTCGTTATTTATTTATATTCGGACTTGCACAGTTTGTCGTCTTCTGCACGCTGGTTGATTTTTCATTGACTTTATTATAGTTACTATTCTATAGATCTGCTGAGTATGCCCACGGTAAAATGAATCTCAGGATTGTATATGGTGACAAACTGTACGTATACTTTGATAATACAATTTACTTTGTACTTTGCCCTTCTGCTACTGAAACCCTCTCTGACTCCTTTGCCAGGCTTGATTATTAACGTTTCCCCTTCTTCACCTCTGTAAATGAGCTTAATAAAACTAGTTCCTACTTTGTACTGAGCCACCTCTGCATCCAAAACATTTCAAATTCTCATCCTTTACTCACTTGTACCCTCAACCATCCCCACCTATGTAACTTCTACCAATGTGGCTTTCTGTTTCATTGACTCATCCCAACGTCTTTGACCCATTTAGCAGCCACCTAGACCAAATTCCTCCATCTCTGCTGTTAAGATTTAGACACTGTCTTAATATTTCCTTCTTTGTCAGGCACCTGTTTTTCTGAGTATGGGTTCAGTGCTGAGGTATTGACTGGATCTGATTCCAGGGAATGAGGTGGTTAAAGTGGTTAAGTACAGGTTTCTCTCGGGAAAGGTTTAGGAGATGGCTATTGAATAGCATAAAATTAAGGTTACATATAGAAAAGGCGAAACAGCAAACCAGAATAAAAATTAATTAATTGGTCAAAGGCCAGTTTCAAAAGGACAAAAGTCCATCAACCCAGTAAGACAGACAAAAGGGTGACTGGGAAAATTGTAATAAAACAATTAGGGAAGAGGTGGTTGATATATGGTTGAGGTACATTCCCAAAAGGAGCAATGAAGAACAAACAAGTCCAGAGGTCCAGGATGTTTAAAGAGATACAGTAGGTTATAAAGCAACAAAAAACATGTCCAGGCAAATACCAAGCTGATCATAGTGGTTGTGACAATACATTGAGAGGCGAGGAAGGAAAATGAGAAAAGGATAATTGCTAAGATAAATGCGGATCCCAAGATATTCTATCAGCACATAGAAACACAGAAAATAGGTGGAGTAGGCTACTCGGCCCTTCGAGCCTGCACTGCCATTCAGTATGATCATGGCTGATCATCCAACTCAGAACCCTGTACCTGCCTTCTCTCCATACCCCCGATCCCTTTAGCCACAAGGACCATATCTAACTCCCTCTTAAATATAGCCAATGAACCAGCCTCAACTGTTTCCTGTGGCAGAGAATTCCACAGATTCACCACTCTCTGTGTGAAGAAGTTTGAAGAAGAAGATGATGATCTTTATTGTCATTGTTGTGGAATGAAACGCAGTTTAGCAGCTCAACGTTTTGCAGCATGACAAAGAATATATACATAAAGTAAACTCTAAAACCTCAGGAGTGCAGTCCAAAATTAATAATACATGGATGGGGGGGGGGTGGTAGGACTATTGCACACCTGCCATTCCTGGAAGTGTGATGCATTTAGCTGCCGCCGTCTTAGGAGGGGGGCAGGAGAAGGGAAGGGGGTGTTATACATTTCACTGTTTGTGGGTAGAAGCTGTTAAGGAGTCTCTTTGTTTTCGTCCTTAATGCTCTGTATCTCTTCCCAAAAGGTAGAGGGGAAAACAGGTGATGTCCAGGATGAGTGAGGTCCTTTGAAATACAAGTAGCCTTCTTCCCCCTTTATCCTCAAACTGTGACCCCTCATTCTGGACTTCCCCAACATCGGGAACAACCTTCCTGCATCTAGCCTGTCCAATCCCTTAAGGATTTTATACGTTTCAATAAGATCTCCCCTCAATCTTCTAAATTCCAATGAGTATACGCCTAGTTCATCCAGTCTTTCATCATATGAAAGTCCTGCCATCCCAGGAATCAATCTGGTGAACCTTCTTTGTACTCCCTCTATGGCAGGGATGTCCTTCCTCAGATTAGGGGACCAAAACTGCACACAATACTCCAGGTGTGGTCTCACCAAGGCCTTGTACAACTGCAGTAGTAGCTCCCTGCTCCTGTACTCAAATCCTCTTGCTATAAATGCCACATACCATTCACCTTTTTCACTGCCTGCTGTACCTGCATGCCCACTTTCAATGACTGGTGTACAATGACACCCAGGTCTCATTGCACCTCCCCTTTTCCTAATCGGCCACCATTCAGATAATAGTCTGTTTTCCTGTTTTTGCCACCAAAGTGGATAACCTCACATTTATCCACATTAAATTGCATCTGCCATGAATTTGCCCACTCACCTAACCTATCCAAGTCACCCTGCATCCTCTTAGCATCCTCCTCACAACTAACACTGCCGCCTAGCTTCGTGTCATCCGCAAACTTGGAGATGTTGCATTTAATTCCCTCATCCAAGTCATTAATATATATTGTAAACAACTGGGGTCCCAGCACTGAGCCTTGCGGTACCCCACTAGTCACTGCCTGCCATTCTGAAAAGGTCCCGTTTATTCCCACTCTTTGCTTCCTGTCTGCCAACCAATTCTCTATCCACATCAATACCTTACCCCCAATACCCTGTGCTTTAAGTTTGCACACTAATCTCCTGTGTGGGACCTTGTCAAAACCCTTTTGAAAATCCAAATGTACTACATCCACTGGTTCTCCCCTATCCACTCTACTAGTTACATCCTCAAAAAATTCTATGAGATTCATCAGACATGATTTTCCTTTCACAAATCCATGCTGACTTTGTCCGATGATTTCACCGCTTTCCAAATGTGCTGTTATCACATCTTTGATAACTGACTCTAGCAGTTTCCCCACCACCAATGTTAGGCTAACTGGTCTACAATTCTCCAGTTTCTCTCTCCCTCCTTTTTTAAAAAGTGGGGTTACATTAGCCACCCTCCAATCCTCAGGAACTAGTCCAGAATCTATGTAAACAAATGAAGGACAACACATGGGAAAACGAGGTCTTTCAAGGACAAACTGGAATTTGCACATGGATGCTGAAGGCAGTATTAGGGTACTAAATGATTAGCTTGCATCTGCCTTAGTGAAGAAGGAGCTGACAGTTGAGACACCAAATACAGTAGAATTGATAGCATGGAAGCATTAGAAAAGTTGGCTGAACTTATGTGTTGTACGTTACTTCCTTGTTCAAAATAAGGACCAAGGATGAGCCTAGAAATGGAGGCCAGTCACTTTAACCTCAGTGGTCAGAAAGCTTTTAGAAATATTGATCTGGAACTGGATGAAAAGTCACCTGGAGGAAAATTGATTAATTAAGGCAAGTCAGCGAAGACAAATCATGTTTAACCAATTTGGTAGAATTCTTTGATGAGGTAATGGACAGTTGACAAAGGTAATGCAGTCAGTACATGGAGGTCATTCTTACCGAAACCTAGAACCTTAGCTGTTGTTTGTCCTTTGTACCTTTTTAATCATTATACTGAACATGATCATGACTGTTATTAGATAAATATTCACAAACCTGTTTACTAAATTTAGCATAATCAATACCAATTCCAACATGAGCAGCAACCTCAAAGTACCGAGAGACATTTTATCCTAATTCAAAGTGGTATATGAAGGCAATCCTATATTCAAAAGTGCAGAATAATCCCTGTGCTAGTAGCTATGAAACTTCCCATTGTACATCTGCAGACTAAGTGGTAATAATCGGTTCTCCACCACTCTCACATTGCATTTTCACCCTTGCACAGAGGAGAGGACGAAGATCTGAAAATACATTTTTAAAAGTAACTCACGCATCATCCTTTTGCTTCTCATATTGCTCCATATCTGGTTTAATCTGCTTCACCAGTCTTTGATACTGCCGGAACTGAGCAGCTGCAAAGTCTGAAACCAAAATTAAAAAGCATTCAGCAAATACCTTAACATCAATATATTCCTCATTTTATAAAGAAACCATGTACATTTGACATTGCAGTGTTTGCCGAGCTTGGCAATTAGCTTGCAAGATGAGGTGACATACTCAGTGTGCAGTTGTTGGTGTCTCTCTCTGGGAGTGCTCGTGTTTACATAGGCCCGTTTGCTTGCCTCGGTCCGAATGGCTACCCCTTCAGTAGCCCTACTGGCTCGTGTTTTTTTTTTACTTTTAAGGGTTCGTAGATGGTGTCTTATTTCGATATAGTCGTAACTGCTGGTACAGTACACAGTAAAAACAAGACAACGTTTTCCAGGACCGTAGTGCTACATGAAACAACACAAAAACTACACTAGACTACAGACCTACCCAGGACTGCATAAAGTGCAGGCATTACAATAAATAATAAACAAGACAATAGGCACAGTAGAGGGCAGTAGGTTGGTGTCAGTCCAGGCTCTGGGTATCGAGGAGTCTGATAGCTTGGGGGAAGAAACTGTTACATAGTCTGGTCGTGAGAGCCCGAATGCTTCGGTGCCTTTTGCCAGATGGCAGGAGGGAGAAGAGTTTGTATGAGGAGTGCGTGGGGTCCTTCATAATGCTGTTTACTTTACGGATGGAGCGTGTGGTGTAAATGTCTGTAATGGCGAGAAGGGAGGCCCCGATTATCTTCTCAGCTGAGCTCGCTATCCGCTGCAGGGTCTTGCGATCCGAGACGGTGCAATTTCCGAACCAGGCAGTGATGCAGCTGCTCAGGATTGGGGGGTGGAAGATAGACTTTTCTCAGCCTTCGCAGAAAGTAGAGATGCTGCTGGGCTTTCTTTGCTATGGAACTGGTGTTGAGGGACCAGATGAGATTCTCTGCCAGGTGAACACCAAGAAATATGGTGCTGTTAATGATCTCTACGGAGGAGTCATTGATGTTCAGCAGAGAGTGGTCACTCTGTGTCCTCCTGAAGTCAATAACCATTTCTTTTGTTTTGTTCACATTCAGAGACAGGTTGTTGGCTCTGCACCACTCCATTAGCCGCTGCGCCTCCTCTCTGTATGTTGACTCATTGTTCTTGCTGATGAGACCCACCACGGTCGTGTCATCGGCGAGCTTGATGTGGTTCGAGATGTGTGTAGCAGCACAGTCGTGGGTCAGCAGAGTGAACAGCAGTGGACTGAGCACACAGCCCAGGGGGGGCCCCGTGCTCAGTGTGATGGTTTTGGAGATGCTGCTTCCGAACCGGACTGACTGAGGTCTCCCAGTCAGGAAGTCTAGGATCCAGTTGCAGAGGGTTCAGGCCCAGTAAGCTCAGCTTTCCAATCAGTTTCTGAGGAATGATTGTGTTGAATGCTGAACTGAAGTCTCTGAACAGCATTCGAACATACGTGTCTTTTTTGTCCAGGTGGGTTAGGGCCAGGTGAAGGGTGATGGCAGTGGTGTCGTCTGTTGAACGGTTGGGACGATACGCGAACTGCAGCGGTCCATTGAGGGGAGCAGCAGGGTCTTGACGTGCCTCATGACGAGCCTCTCAAAACACTTCATGATGATGGATGTGAGTGCAACGGGATGGTAGTCGTTGAGGCAGGACACTGAAGACTTCTTCGGCACGGGGACAATAGTGGCGGCCTTGAAGCACGTAGGAATGACGGCGCTGCTCAGGGAGATGTTGAAGATGTCAGTGAGAATCTCTGCCAGCTGGTCTGCACATCCTCTAAGCACTCTGCCAGGAATATTGTCTGGTCCAGCAGCCTTCCGTGGGTTGACCTTATACAGGGCTCTCCTCACATCAGCCACGGTAAGACACAGCACCTAGTCATTTGGAGGAGGGGTGGTCTTCCTCATCGCCACGTCATTTTCTGCCTTAAAACGAGTGCAGAAGTTGCTTAATGCATCTGGGAGGGAGGCATCACCAGCACAGGCAGGTGATGTTATCCTGTAGATGGTGATGTCCTGAATGCCCTTCCACATGCGTCGCTGTCCTGGAAGTGTCTGTGGATTCGCTGGGTGTGTGCACGCTTTGCCACTCTGATGGCCCGGGACAGTTTGGCCCTCGCTGGTGTTAGGGCTGCCTTGTCGCCTGCTCTGAAGGCGGAGTCACGGGTCCTCAGCAGCGCACGCACCTCCGCGGTCATCCATGGCTTCTGGTTAGCGCGTGTAGTGATGGTCTTGGCCACAGCGACATCATCGATGCACTTGCTGATGTAGCTAGTCACTGATGCCGTGTACTCCTCTAAACTGGTAGAGTTGCCATCGGTTGCAGCCTCCCTGAACATGTGCCAGTCAATGTGCTCAAAGCAGTCTTGAAGAGCAGAGATGGCTCCTGCTGGCCAGGTTTCTACCTGCTTCTGAGCTGGTCTGGAGCACCTGACGGGCGGTCTGTATGCTGGGATTAGCATAACAGAGATGTGGTCTGAGTTACCGAGGTGGGGGCAGGGCTCCGCCCGGTACGTGTCAGGAATGTTTGTGTAAACAAGGTCCAACGCATTCTCCCCTCTCGTTGCAAAGTCCACGTTCTGATGGAATCTGGGGAGCACTGACTTAAGGTTTGTGTGGTTAAAATCTCCGGCGACAATAAACAGTCCATCAGGGTGTGCGTTCTGCAGTTCGCTAATAACCCCATATAGTTCACAGAGCGCCTCCGTAGCATTAGCGCTGGGGGGAATGTAGACACCGACTATAAGGACAGTGGTGAATTCCCGTGGCAAATAAAATGGTCTGCATCTAACAGTCACAAACTCCACTAGCGATGAGCAGTGGCTTGAAACCAGCACAGAGTTCTTGCACCATTCCGTATTGATGTAAACACACAAGCCACCGCTGCGAGTCTTACCGGAGAGAGCTGCATCTCTGTCCGCTTGAAACAAGACGAGCCCATCCAGCTGAATGGCGGCATCCGGGATTCCGTCGGTGAGCCACGTTTCCGTGAAAACATACGCACAGCAGACTCTGTACTCACGCCGAGTATTTCGTTGGAGTCGGATGTAGTCCAATTTATTGTCCAGGGAGCGGACACTGGAGAGCAGAATGGACGGGAGAGCTGGCCGGCTCCTGCCCGCTCGCCTCGCTTCCACTTACGACGTCCCCACCTCCGGCCACCAGCATCAGGCGACTCCGAGGACTGTAGGCTCGATCCCCTCAGCAAGCTGAGGTCGCATAACTTAACCAGCAGATCTTCATGAAGGTTTGTTTTTGGATGATCTCTGTACTGTAGCAGCATCTGGCGATGGTAGATAGTTGCTCTGTTATCCATGTGCCCTGATCAAAAACTGTGCCTTAAAATTGAATTAAAAAATTAAAGTAACACCAGATCCGAAAGGCCGCTGCTGCTGTGCCGTGCGGCCTGCTGTTTGCAGAGTTATCAGAAGAGAACCACACTTCTAAAAAATTCCTGTGCCTGCTTTGCGTTTGCCAGCATCAGGACCTCCACAGTGTCCCAGTTAAAGTGCTCTCAGTACATGAAGATCGAGAAGGACACCACTTTTAACTGGGACACAGTGGAGGATGTCACCTTGCCTGCAAGCTAATTGCCAAGCTTGGCAAACACCGCAACATCAAATGCCTCAACCAATATTCACCACCATTCTAAAGCATGTATACATTAAACAAGAATATTCTTTATTTTTATCTGTGAAAATGTGGTCTTGGCAAAAATACTACTTAAGATAAAAGCATTCCAGTGTCTATGCATGGATGGAGTCAGCGGAAAACAAAAACAGACAGGGTTTCTAATTCTGATTCTAACCCGTAGCCTCTATTCAGTAAACACAAGAGTTACGCTAGGATTCATTCAGTGTCTGGAAGAATTCACTCAAATAGATCATATCAGAAACCATGGCTCTAAAAGTCAAAACCTTGAGGAAGATGCAATTAGTGGGATTACTTTTTCCCTCCCCCTTAGGTGTAACAACCAACTTTTAAATCAGATGGAATAGCTGCGAACCAGTAAGCTGCCTTCTGGCATATAGCAATGCATTCCAATCTGACCTTTCTGATTACACTTGATCTTTTGGAACATGCTGTTTAGAGATGGTGGCCAAGAACACGCAGCCATAATCCCCTTACCTCACCCACACTTCTAACCACATAAGTGACAGGCTAATTCAGACATAATGAACTAGATTTAACACCGTGACCCAACTGACCAATGCTAGACAGGTATTTATTGAGTTTCTAGCAGTTGTGTGACATTAAATAGACCAAATACCTGAAAACCCAGGATCTGCATTTTTCTTCTTTTTCTTTCGCTCCCACCGCTCTGCATCATCAGCACTAATTTCTAAAAGCTTAACTCGTTCATAATCTTCACCCTTTTCCCGACACTCCTACAAGGTTAAGAAGAAACTAAATAACAATCCCATAATTGTAATACACAATATCCTCAGGCTCAGTTACTCCAAGATGCAAATACAGTACTGTGCAAAACAAACAACCATAAACACACACACACACATACACACACACACACACACACACACACACACACACACACAGAGTAAATCTGGAGCAAAGGATGATAGCGATGGTGAAGGTAGAGTCCCGGGAGGGGTGTGGGACAGATGGCAGAGGAGTGCCAGGGCGGCGGTTTGATACGAGTGCAGACACACCCAGCTCTGAAACACCAGGCATTTGATTCCAAACAATTGCTGTATTGATCATTAAAGAATGTCTCTCTGGTGTGGTGCTTCTCTCTCCCTTCCCTTTTCCCAAGTGTGATTCTCCTCTCCCTGTCCTCTTCCCACTCTCAGTCCGTGGTAGAGACCCATATCAGAATCAGGTTTGTCATCACTCACATTTGTCATGAAATTTGATTTCTTTATGCAACAGTAGTGCAGTGTAATACATAAAATCACTACAGTCCTGTGCAAAAGCCTTAGACACCCTAGCTACATATACCGTATATACGCCTGTCTTTTGCACAGTGTTGTATGTTGCAATAAATTATAAGGACAAATATATACATAAAATTACATTCAAATGCTAGACTGGACTTTCCCTGTTGATTCAAATGATTTTAATTTAATTTTATGCTTTGCTGAAAGAGATGCTGCAAGGTTAGATTTTAAACAAAATTATATTTCCTCTTCGCAATACCAAGAAGGATGGTACTTAAATCTCATTTGTTTGCAAGTGGGTATATCTGAGCTGCAGTTCGTGAAGAGAGTGCCTCTGTTGATGGTGCTGTTGGGAAGGGAATGACAGAACATGGATCCAGAGAAGTTGAAGGAAAGCTCCTACATTCCAAGTGGTGTACACGCGCAGAGATACTTGTTCTCCTTGGACGGCAGAGGCCATGGGCTTGGATGGTACCGTCGGAGCAGTCCAACGGACTGTGATGCATTTAGAAATGGTACAAACTACTGACAATGCGTGCTACTGATGGAAGGTATGAACACTTAGGGTGGTGCACGGGTTACCAATTAAAGTGACCGCTTTGTCCTGAATGGTCCCGAGCACTGCACTCATCCACGCAAGTGCAAAGTATTTCACTGCACTACTTTTTGTGCCTTGTGTTGTGATGCAACTCACTGAAAGAGTTTGACTAGAGACACAGCTAGTTGTGGAGCACAGGGCTTCATCACCATAGCCTATTAACTCTTCCACAGCTCCTTGCTGCCTATCTCCAATAGATTCTGCCTTGCTACTTTTACTTCTGCTCTAGAATTCAGTTTATTGGAAGTACATCAAATACAATTGTTGCCTGTTACCTATATACTGGATCTATTATAAACATCCTGGTGTCTCGTATTCTACGAGATGTTGAACTAAAGCACTCAACTACACATCAAGGTTTCCTATTTTTGCAAATAGTAAGACAGGAAAATCCAACGGCAAAATACCTGGTGAGCTCAGAAGAAAAATATAGCATAGCCAATCCAATTCCTAAAGAAGTATGGTTTCCACAGGTTGAAAATCTCCAATTGTGCTCCAGTGCCTTTGTGTCCCCCAGATATTGCACCTGGAGCTTCAGAACTCAGAATTTCTTTGAACTAAAGTCAAAACTATACAAGCAAATGTAGGGAGTCATTTTGTGATTGAAATATTCATCTGTAAATCCTAGAAACTACGCTAATAAAGAATGTTTCCCCAGTCTTCAGGGAAATGTAATAATAATCTGCAGCTTTTGTGTAATCATTCGTTCATTATGTGCCATGTCCTATGACATGAGTGATCACGGACTTTCCATAACCGTGATTGTTCTTGGCATAGTTTTCTAAAGAACTGGTTTGCCATTGCCACCTTCTGGGCAGTATCTTATCCAAAATACCACATCCAAATTCTGCCAGCTGTAGAAGAACATAACCCTCCCCCCATCCCAGCTAATGCAATGAAACATCAATCTCTAATGAGCTCAGAGTGATAGAAAATTCAAAACCACCTTATTTTTAGACTAAGCAGAAGAGATATATTATGAAGCAAAAGAGAGACTGTAGATGCTGGAAATCTGTATCAACAACTTTATTCTGGATTTCTTCATGGTGCTAATGAAGGGCCTTGGCCCAGAACGTTGACAGTTCATTTTCCTCCATAGATGTTGCCTGCTCTGCTGAGTTCCTCCAGCATTGTGCACTCATCCACATGTATTGCTGTGTCCTTGCTCAGCACCGTCATTACTGCATCAACAAGCATGTTGCAAATAATGGTGACTTGCTAATTCTTTTGAATCTTTAAACTTTTGCGTAACATTTAAGATTTAAATAATGGATGAACAAAATATCTTACTGATTACTTCAACAGAAAATCTGCATAATTTATAAAAGATATATTTCAGAGGTACTGATATTGCTTGGGTGGTGGGGTGGTGATATGCCTCTACCAAGGAGGTGTAAGGTGCTCCTTCCCTCTGCTAGCCT
This sequence comes from Mobula birostris, assembly GCF_030028105.1. NCBI lineage: Eukaryota > Metazoa > Chordata > Chondrichthyes > Myliobatiformes > Myliobatidae > Mobula > Mobula birostris. The sequence continues at coordinate 9,995,163 of NC_092399.1, forward strand.
GCAGGTCACCCTTAGGAAAGGTGTAGCACCTGCTTAGCACACCCCCACCCCCCGGATCAAGGTCATGTGAAGCCATGGGAGCAAGTGGTGGATGGTCATATGAGCAGCCGGTGCCTATCACAAGTTCTGGTTATGTGACTACTGACGCCAGGCAGACAACCTCTGAAGAGTATTGATATTGGCTGGGGTCACCCATCTTGTAAAGACACTACCCCAAAGAAGGCAATGGCAAACCACTTCTGTGGAAAAATTTGCCCAGAGCAATCACGATCATAGACCATGATCGCCCATGACATATGGCATGGCAGATAATGATGATGATGAATTATATTGTCCAATTACAGAAATGCAGAGTGTTTTACAGCTTAAGACAAAGGGCTACTAACTTCATTTTATTTCAGAAATCTTATTTCTGAATCCTAAATGTTTTACAGTGAGCTCTGGAATCAACTTTTATAAAATAATTCAAGTACCTTTTTTTTCTCTTCCACCTTTAGCTCCCATTCCAGTCGTGCTTTTTTGGCCTCCCAGTTGGCCGGAAGTTTCAACAGCCTGTCCTCTTCTGTCACTGCTTGGTGGTTCAATTTCCGAGATTCATTCTGCAAATAAATAACCAGTCATAAATTCAAGAATTCTCAATGAATCTGGTACTACTGCAGTCCGCCTTTAGAATGTTCAACAGGATAAATATTTCTCACCCTCTTAAGATGGAGATCACGGAATCTCTTCAGTCTTTCTTCCCGTTTCTGTGCAGCTGAGGTCTCACCCTCTGCACTGCTGCAAGGGGCATCCTGCTCCTGTGGTTGTCAAAAGAAAATGAAATTCTTATATGTTCAAATTTATTTCTCAAAATGAGAATTACTTTGCATGTTTTGATGTAGAGGAGACTATGAGCATGAACTAAGTGTTTACTGAAAGAAGGAACTCATAGAATCGAGCTGCTGAACTATGGAGGGAAGTTGAGGGAAGAAGGCTTCAGATCTGATGGCATGACAGAATTTTTTTTAAAAGTAGGTTTAGATGGAGATAGGGTCTGTCATTAATTTGGACAAGGTTTAATAGAATGCCACAGCTGGGGATTGAAGGCTTTTTGAGGGCTGGAAAGAGTTTCAAAGGTGGGATGGATGAGTTTCTGGGTACATGTTTTAACAATATGATGGACCCAATTATAATTTCCCTGGCACTGGTTCCCCTGGTCCCCATCACTCATTTGATGCCCTGTTCTCATTGCTACCATCAGGAGGGATACAGAACCCTGAACCCTGATGATTCAGGAACAGCTTCTTCCCCTCTGCTCTCCAATTTCTGAATGGATATTGAACACATGAACACTACCTCACTACTTTTTAAAAAACTTTGTATTTTTGCACTATTTATTATCTCACAGCTTTTCTCTATTATTATGTATTGCATTGTACTGTTGTCACAAAGATAACAAATTTCATGACATATGCCAGTGATATTAAACCTGATTCTGAAATATTTACAAGCATACAGTTACAGCCCTTCAGCATTAACTTTGTGGGTTTTTAAAATGTTTAAAAATATCTTTCTACTCTTAAAACAATTAGGTGTTTTAGTTTACTTTCTGAACAGGATATTGAAATAAGTTAGAATATCAATTGCCGGTGGTGTAGTGGTATGCGCACCCGGACTTCGGAACAAGAGATCTCGGGTTCGAATCCAGCCAGCTCCCTGCACGCTTTCCATCCCTGATGGGTTGAGCATCGAGCTAGCAACCCCGCTTCATAAAACAGACAACGCTAAAGAAAATGGCAAAGTTGCCACCCGATGCGCCAAACAAGGCGCTGGGAGGAACTTTACCTTTTTCTATTAATATAATAGAATATGAATATATTATAGTAATATATTGACACTTAATATTTTAACTAATACACTCAGCAATTAACAATTCTGCATATTGATTGGAAAGAATATACTTTTTTTTTGCTTGTCACAGCTTTCAGCTGCCTCAATACAGACATTTGATATTCTATTTGCAGCGTTTCAATTATTGCCAGCTTGCACAAACTACATTTTCATCACCAACTCCATCTTCTCCCTGGCCACCGCTCAGTCTGAACAGGGATATTTGCAACCCGCCAGCCAGAATGACATCCATTTTTGGCTCAATTTCCTCTCCATCATGAAGATCTACCTACCACTGTAACTTCGCCCGTCCATTTCCCTACCTCAGGTTATGCGCTGCCAAAATCTTAAGCTGTCCTTTCAGTACCTTTATGCAAAGCTCTTCCAATGTTCTTCTAGCCTCAAAAGGTAGTGGATTCTGCCTTATACATCACAGGTAAAGGCCTCCCAACTACTGAGCACATCTACACGAAACGTTGTTGTAGGGGGGTGTAGGAAGGCAGTATCCATCGTCAGAGATCCCCACCACCCAAGCCATGCACTTTTCTCGCCGCTGCCATCAGGTAGAAGGTACAGGAGTCTCAGGACTCGCACCACCAGGTTCAAGAACAGTTACTACCTTTCAACCATCACGCTCTTGAATAAAAGGGGATAACTACACTCACTTGCCCCATCACTGAAATGTTCCCACAACCAATGATCTCACTTTAAAGACTCTTTATCTCATGTTCTTGTTAGTTATTGCTATTTACATTTGTATTTGTACAGCTTGTCACCTTCTGCACTCTGGTTAATCTTTCACTGATTTCTCTTTTATAGATTTGCTTAATGTGCCCACAGGTAAATGAATCTCAGGGTTGTATATGGTGACATACACGTACTTTGACAATAAAATTTACTTTGAACTTTGAACATTGATAATCATGAATCCTGCGATGTAGCCTGCACAGTAAGCCATATCATTTCAATCACGTGAGCATCCAGTGACTCAGAATTGATACCAATCCATTTTCAACCTTTTGCTTAAACCCTTGAATTATTTAATGTTTCTAACTCCTGCCGTATGACTATCTGAGAACTCTATGTTCCTTCAGCATGGTCCTGGGGAAGGGGGTTCTGATGCACTGTCAACTCCCAACTAACAACTACCTCACACTATTTCTTCTTTATCTCACTCCATAACCCACATCTTTCCCTTCAACATTCACTGTTCGGTTCATAACCATTTAAATTCCTAACTTCTGGAATTTCCCCATCTACTAAAGCCAGGTTTTGTATTTTTTCCTCTTTGCTTAATGCTTGACTTTCACCTAATTTTCATGACATTAATTCCATGCCTACGACAATAAGCCTGCGATTGAACTTGATCATTGCCCTAATTTCCCCTTGTTTGGTTTCATGGCAAAAATAGTCAAATTACACCATCATCCTACCATGGAACGTTTTACAACATTACATACATGGGAGTTGGTGTCGAGCAATTACAAAGTGTGACGAGAATCACAGAAAGATCATAACTCTACATGCCTAATGCTGGAAGGTGAGGTTCAGCTGAGGAGTTGTTTGAAACGGACGGTCCCAAGCCCGGCTGCGAAAGAGGGGAGGGTTGTGCATGGGGCTAGCAAGCCCATCCCGTAAAAACACAGCCCCACAGAAACGCCAAAGGTCTCATTCCTGGGAGAGGAAGGATCTTTGAAGATGGGCGGCACCAAGGGGACAATTTGAAAGGCTGGTCCAGAATAGAGGATTCCGTCGAGCTGCTTGCTGTCAGCCCCAGTAGGGGTGATGGGTTTAAGAAAAATAAGCTGATAAGATACAAGCCAAATGTGTTAAAATTTCTTCTCTGATTTCCTATTTATATCTGGGCGCACCGACTATGTTATTGCAAAATGAAGCACTGCTGCAATTAACATTCAAGCCCATTTTCTTCAGGCATCCTCGCTTGGTTTACAAACCACGGCAATGTTTTTCTTCCATCGCACCCTGGCGAACAGTTCACATTTATTCGGCCTAACAGCTGAGGGAGGTTTAACGCGATACTAAACGCTTCTGAGCTCTGACGGCTGAACTTCTCCGCCCCGCCGCTCACCGGTAACAAAGGCACACAGTCTCGTTCGTAAAGCCCGTGATGAAGCCTAAATTCCGGACCACCTTCCCCCGACGCTCACCTCACAAGCCGCCGCCATCTCAGGAGCTTCCGAGCGACGTAATAACCAGGCGTCACCAACCAGTTGCCGTCCTCCTTGGCGCAGTAGATTGACATCACTGCGCGTTGCCATGGTATTCGGCTCTTGTTCTATTGTCAATGGGAGGAAGGTAGCTATGGTGCTGTGGCCTAGAGAGTTGGTCGGCCCTCCGCTAGGGCAGTGTTTAGTCTGAAAGGCAAAATTCCAAACAATAAGTCATCTGAAAGAAAAAAAGAGTGCTGGAAGTACTCAGATGATCGGGCAGCAGCTGTGGGGGAGAGAGAGTTAATGTTTCAGAACTAAAATAGTTAAGAGTTAGTCATAGTCTTACTTTATTGATCCCGGGGGAAATTGGTTCGTACTATAATATACTGTAGTAGATGTTTTATTTCGTATAACGCATGCCTATATCATTAACGTCAAAGTTCAAAGTAAATTTATTATCAAACTGCATATATAGACAACCCTGAGATTCATTTTCTTGCGGGCATACTCAGTAAATCCACAGAATAATAACTGTAACAGGATCAATGAAAGACCACACCAACATTAGCAGACATCCCACCTCTCCCGGAAGTTCCGGGAGCCTCCTGCATATTAATAGGGCTCCCTGATGCCTGCAAGTTATATACAATACCCCAGAAATCAATTTTTTGAGATCGAGTGAGAGAAAGCAAGTGAGAGCGACCACGAGAAAGAGCGAGAGCACGAGAGCGACCACAAGAGAGAGAGAGCGCGCGTCATGGCAGGGTGTTCCAAAAAAAAGGAAAATATAAAATGTACGTCTCCCCAGACTACCCCTAAAGTGTACCCCTGCCTAATAGGGGTCAAAAATAATGACAGTGTTGCTCGCTGTACTGATTGCAACAGTGACTTTTCTATTGCCCATGGTGGATTAAGACTGTAAAAGACATGTTGAGGTGAGTTTAACAGGTGTCATTCGTTCATTAGACAATAGACAATAGACATTAGCATAGCTAATGTTATTTAAACTAGCTGGCTAGCTGCTAAGGAGCTACTCTGTTGCAGACATCACACCTCTCCCGGAAGTTCCAGGAGTCTCCTGCAAATTGATGGTGCTACTTCCCTGAAATGAGTTTTTGCAGGGTGGGATGTCTGCATTAGAGTTCAGCCAGTGTGCAAAAGACAACTGTGCAAATACAAAAAGAAAGAAACAATAATAATAAATAAACAATAAATATCAAGAACATGAGATGTAGAGCCCTTGAAAGTGAGAACATTGGTTGTGGGAACATTTCAATGATGGGGTGAGTGTAGTTAATTCCTTCGGTTCAAGAGCTTGATGGTTGATGGGTAGCAACTATGGTGGTGTGCGTCTTGAGGCTCTGTACTTATTCATGAGGCAGCAGGTAGAAGAGAGCATGGCCTGAGTTGGTGGAGGTCCCCGATGTGGCTGCCACTTTCCTGTGACAGCATTTCATGTAGATGCGCTCAATGGTGGGGATGGCTTTACCCGTGATGGACTGGGCCGTATCCAGTACTTGTTGTAGGATTTTCCGTTCAAGGGCATTGGTGTTTCCATACCAGGTGGTGATGCACCCAGTCAATGTACTCTGCATTACACATCTATCGAAGTTCGTCACACTTTAGATGTCATGCCCAATCTTTGCAAACTTATAAGGAAATAGAGGCACTGTTGTGCTTTCTTCATAATTACACCTACTTGCTGGGCCCAGGACAGGTTCTCGGAAATAATAACACTCAGGACTTTAAAGTTGCTGACCCTCTCCACCTCTGTTCCTCCAATGAGGACCAGCTCATGGTTTTCTTCTCCTAAAGTCAATAATCTATTCCTTGCTGACACTGAGAAAGAGGCACCACTCAGCCAGACTTTCAACCTCTCTTCTATGCTGATTCATCACCACATTTGATTCGGCCTACGACTTTGCTGATATTCAAGTCAGCAAACTTGAATATGGCATTGGAGCCAGCTTAGCCAGTCTTAAGTGTAAGGCGAGCAGTGCAGGGAGCTAAGCCCACTGCCTTGTGGTGCACCTGTGCTGATGAAGATTGTGGAGGATGTGCTTTTGCCAGTTCGAACTGACTGGGGTCTGCAAGTGTGTAAATCCAGGATCCAATTGCACAAGGAGGTATTGAGGTCAAGGTCTTGGAGCTTATTGATTAGTTTTGAGGGGATGATGGTATGAATGCTGAGCTGTAGTCGATAAAGAGCATCCTGATGTATGTACTGTATGTGTGCTGTCTAGATGTTCCAGGGTTGAGTGAAGAGCCAATGAAATGGCACCTACTGTGGACCTGTTGCTCCGGTATGCAAATTGGAGTGGATCCAAGTCGCTTCTCAGGCAGGAGTTGGTATGTTTCATCAACAACCTCTCAAACACTTGATCACAGTGGATGTCAGTGTTACTGCATGAAAGTCATTGAGGCAGATTGCCATGTTCTTCTCAGGCACAGTATAATTGAAGCCTGCTGGAAGCAGGTGGGTAACTCAGACTGCTGAAGTGAGAGGTTAAAGATCTCCATGAACACTCCAGCCGGTTGATCAGCACAGGTCTCTAGTACTTGACCAGTCTTCTGTCTATGCTGGATACTTTCTGTGGGTTCACCCTCCTGAAGGCTGCTCACAATCCAGCCTCAGAGACTGAAATCACGGGGTTATCAGGGCCTGTGGGAGGTCATGAGGTTTCTTCCATGTTTATATTGTCAAATTGAGCATCGAGCTCATTTGGAAGTGAAGTCCTGCAGTCACCTACGCCGCTCAATTTGACTTGACAAGAGGTGATAGTATTCAAGCCCTGGCACAACTGTCGAGCATTCTTCGTTGATTCAAATTTAGTCCGGAATTGCCACTTTGCCCGTGAGATGGCTTTCCAGAGATGGTACCTCGTCCTCTTGTGACTTTCTTGGTCACCAGAATTGAGTATCTCTGATTTGACTCGCAGCAGATTGTGAATCTTATGGTTCATCCAGGGCTTCTGATTGGGGAGGACTCTGAATGATTTTGTGGGGACACACTCGTCTATGGCTGTTTTAATGAAGTCCATGACAACCATGGTGTGTTCATTCAGATCCTCAGGTGAGTACTTGAACACGGCTCAGTCCACTAACTTGAAGCAATCCTGTAGCCGCTCCTCGGCCTCCTGGGACCACCTCTTAGTTGTCCTAATCTCTGAACCTTTGCTCTTTACCCTCTGCCTATATGCAGGTGGGAGAAGGATAGCCAAGTGATCTGATTTACCGAAATCCAGGCAAGGCGTGGAAAGATAGGTACACCAGTGGTCTAGTGTGTTGGGACTTCTGGTGCTATAGGTCAGATGATGAGACGATAGGCATTCCTCATCTCAGTGAGCAGGTTGAGGAGAAATTGAGAGGAACAGAAGGAACCTGTATGGCAGGATGGACAACAAGGTTGTCCAGATGACACAATGCAGGCTAGCAATCGATGAATGAAGGGAGAGGGAAAAAGAGAGAGAGAGAGAGAGGGGGAGAGGGGGAGAGAGGGAGGGAGAGGGAGGGGGAGAGAGGGAGGGAGAGGGAGAGGGGGAGAGAGGGGGAGAGGGGGCAGAGGGAGAGGGGGAGGGGAGGGAGAGGGAGGAGGGAGAGGGAGAGGGGGAGAGAGGGGTGGGGAGAGGGTGGGAGAGGGGTGGGGAGAGAGGGGGGAGAGAGAGGGGAGGGGCGAGAGGGGGAGAGAGAAGGGGAGAGAGGGGAGGGTAGAGAGAGGGGGAGAGGGGGGAAGAGAGTGGGAGGGGAGAGAGAGGGGAGAGAGGGGGAGGGGAGAGAGAGGGGAGATAGGGGAGAGAGGGGGAGGGGAGAGAGGGAGAGTCTGACTGTCCTTTCACTTCTTCCCTTTCCAATACCCATGGACTGACACAGCCCCTCCCAAGTAATGATTCATTCATCCAGATGAAGAGTGTCATCTACTATTCATTTCCCTCACCAGATGGTCCCTAAGCCACTGGGTTCCTCTAACATTTCATTCGTTGGCAGCAATTCACTTGCACTTCTTCCAATTTAATGTACTGTATTTGCTACTCTCAATGTGATCTCTTCCACAATGGAAAAAAACAAACGCAGAATGGATGACTGTTTTGTAGAATATCTCTGTTTTAGGTCCACAGGGACCTAATTGTCCACCTCACTCCCACTCCAACAGCAATGCCTTAGCCTCCTGCATTGTTTCAATGCTGCCCAATGTAAGCTCAAGGTAATGCATCTCATTTTCTGTCAAGGTACATTGCAGCCCTCAGGATTCAATATTCAATTCGACTAGCTATTCTCTCTTGTGTTAAAACTTGTCAGTTTTTATGTAATATTAGTTTTCCTCCCTTGATGCAGCCTGATGTGCTGTCAGTTTCCAGATTTGTCTCTTGATTTCTCGCAATTCTATGTTTGGCATCTCACAGTTACATCATGCTCTTCTGATTTTTTTTCCTTCTCATGATGCCTGCGCTTACAGTATGTTTACTATACAGCACCAGCAGCATGATGTTAACCTGGTGAAGCTTTGTCTCCATCCAGTCACATCCCCTTTCTGAACCTTAGGTCTGTGAGTGAGATTTAAAAAGGAGCATTCATGGGCTTTTGGCATTTTCTGGCGGCCCAATCAAATTAGCAAGAGCAAATACAAATAAGGCAGGGACAAGCGGAATGGCCATTGTTGGAGCGGTCATTGTGTGAGTGAACCAGTGCTAGAGTGGGGAGGCTTTGGCTCATAAGGCTTTGGCAAGAAAAGACTTAGGCAAGGTAAGTATCTGATAACTTTCTTAATCTTCATTCGAGCAGTGAGGATGGGGCAGTGTTGTGCTCTTTTGTGTGGGATGTGGGAACTCTGGGAGACCTCCAGCCTCCCGGATAACCACATCTATACCAGATGCACCAAGCTGCAGCTCCTCGGAGAATGTGTTAAGAAGCTGAAGCTGTAGCTCGATGAGCTTTGGCTCATATGGGAAACTGAGGAAGTGCCAGAGAGGAGCTACAGGGGGGTAGTCACCCCTAAGTTGCAGGAGGCAGGTGCCCGAGTGACCGGCAGGAGAGGAAATGGAAATGGGCAACCAGTGCAGAGTCCCCGTGTGACTGCTCCCCTCAATAATAAGTGTACCACTTTGGATTCTGTTGGGAGGGGGAACAGCCTATCAGGGGGTGAGCTGTAGCTACTGGGTTTCTGGTACTGATTCTGGCATTGTGGGTCAGAGGGGAAGTGAGGAGGAGAGAACTACAGTAGTGATAGGGGATTCTATTGTCGCAGGAGTAAAGATTCTGTGAACGCGATCGAGACACCCAGGTGGTATGTTCCCTCTCAGTGCTCGTGTCAGTGACACCTTGGATCAGGTCCATAGCATTCTAAAGGGCTGTCAGAAATCTTGGTACACATTGTCACCAATGACATGGGTAGGAAAAAGAGAGGAGATCCTGAAAAGACGATGTAGGGACCTAGGTAGAAAGCTGAAGAGCAAGGCCTCCAGAGCAGTAATCCCTGGATTGCTGCCTGTGCCATGATCCAGTGAGGGTAACAATTGGATGATTTGGAAGATGAATGGTATACTGTGCAGGGTTTCAGATCTGGGATCTCTTCTCCTGAAGCTGATTGAATCATTCTCCTGAGGATATATAATAGTGGTAAGTTAGAATTGAATTAACTTTATTTCTTACATCCTTCACATACACGAGGAGTAAAAATCTTTATGGTAAGTCTTCATCTGAATGTGCACTATGCAAATCATAGTAATTTATGAAAAGTGGTATGTAAGATATACAACAGAACAGTTAATATAGCTCAGAGGATTGGCAAATCAACAGAAGGCAACTAAAAAAGCCATAAGGAGGGAAAAGATGAAATTTGAAGGTAAGCTAGCCAATAGTATCAAAGAGGATGCCAAAAGTTTTCTTCAGATAGATAAAGAGTAAAAGAGAGTAGATATCAGAATGCTGGAAAATTACGCTGGAGAGGTAGTAAAGGGGTACAAGGAAATAGCAGATGAACTGAAGAAGTATTTTGCATCAGTTTTCACTGTGGACCACGGTAGCAGTATACTAGAAGTTCAAGAATGTCAGGGTGCAGGTCAGTGCAGTCGTTACTAATCTGGAGAATATACTTGGGAAGCTGAAAGATCTGATGGTAGATGAGTGACCTGGACCAGCTGGCCTACACCCCAGGGTTCTGAAAGAGGTAGCTGAAGAGAATTGTGCAGGCATTAGTAATGTTCTTTCAAATGTCACCAGATTCTGGAATGGTTCTGGAAGACTGGAAAATTGCAAATGTCACTCCACTCTTTAAGAAGGGAGAGAAACAGAAGAAACTTAATTATAGGCCAGTTAGCCTGACTTCAGAGGTTGGGAAGATGTTGGAGTTGATCGTTGAGGATGAGGTTTTGTGGTACTTGGAGGCACATGATAAAATAGGTCAAAGTCAGCATGGTTTCCTTAAGGGAAAACCTTGCCTGACAAATCTGCTGGAATTTGAGGAAATAACAAGCAGCATAGACAAAGGAGAATTAGTGGATGTTGTGTTCTTGGAGTTTCAGAAAGCATTTGACAAGGTGCCACACATGAGGCTGTTTAACAAGTTAAGAGCCAATGGTATTACAGGAAAGATACTAGCTTAGATAGAGCATTGGCTGATCGGTAGGAGGCAAAGAATGAGAATAAAGCTAATCTTTTCTGATTGGCTGCTGGTGACTTGTGGTGTTCTGCAGGGGTCATTGTTGGGACAACCCTTTTTTACCGATGTATGTCAATGATTGGAGTAATGGAATTGATCGCTTTGTGGCCAAGTTTATGGGCAATGCAAAGATAGGTGAAAGGGCAGGTAATGTTAAGGAAGCAGGGAGTCCGCAGAAGGACTTTGACAGATTAGGAGAATGGACAAAGAAGTGGCAGATGGAATATAGTGTTGGGAAGTGTACGGTCATGCACTTTGGTAGATGGAATAAAAATGTAGACTATTTTCTAAACGGGGAGAAAATTCAAAAACCTGAGGTGCAATGGGACTTGTGGGTCCTCGTGCAGGATTCCTTAGACATTGACTTGCAGTTTGAGTCGGTGGTGAAGAAGGCAAATGCAATGTTAGCATTCATTTCAAGAGGACTAGAATATAAAAACAAGGATGTAATGCTGAGCCTTTATAAGGCACTAGTGAAGGCTCACTTAGAATATTGTGAACAGTTTTGGGTCTCTTATCTAAGAAAGGATGTGCTAATTTTGGAGGGGGCTTAAAGGAGGCTCACAAAAAGGATTCCAGGAATGAAAGGCTTATCATATGAAGAGCATTTAATGGTTGTGGGCCTGAGGCTGCTGGAATTTGGAAGAATGAGGGGGGATCTCATTGAAACCCATCAAATGTTGAAGGGCCTAGATAGTGTGGATGGGGAGAAGATGTTTCATATAGTGGAGAAGTCTAGGACCAGAGGACACAATCTCAGAATAGAAGGACATTCATTTGAAATGGAGATGAGGAGGAATTTCTTTAGCCAGAGGGTGGTGAATCTGTAGAATTTGTTGCAACAGGCAGCTGTGGAGGCCAAGTCATTGGGTGTATTTAAGGTGGAGGTTGATAGATTGTTGAAAAGTCAGAGCATGAAAGATTGCTGGGAGAAGGCGGGAGAATGGGGTTGAGAGGGAAATGGTAGAACTACATTGAATTGATGGAGTAGACTCGATGGGCTGAATAGCCTAATTCTGCTCCTATGTCTTATGGTCATACGGTTTTATTACAGAGTTGTTTGTTTACTTTTCCAGTTCTGATGAGAGGTCATCGGCTTGAAGCATTTACAGTTTCTTTTTCCACAGATGCTGCCTGACCTGCTGGGTATTTCCAACACTTACAGTTTTCATTGTAGCACTTAGATTTTCAACCTCCTCAGCCATGATGTGAAGGGCTCAGTTTGTCTGCAGCCCTATGTAATAATTTTAAAAGCTTCATGTGGAATTTCTACTTGACAGCCAAGGAAAAACTTCCAAGATGAAAATAAAAAGAAATGCAGACACTAGAAATCTGAAAAAAAATTAGTAAATGCTTGAAACACTCAGCAAATCAAGCAGCATCGAAGACAGAGAAAAATTTTAGGACTGAGAACCCTTGTCAGAAAACCTGGAGGTTTTTCATTTCATTTTCCTTGTGGAGAAAATTGTTTTTCAGTTTTTCTTTTCTTTGTATCTTGTTTTGCAGTTTACACTCGGAGATGTATATCTAAATGGAACATATGATGAAGTATAGTTATGTGATTGATCTCCTGCTATTTCTCTAGACTTCAACCCAGGAAAATGCTTGGCTTTAATTTAGATAATCTGTCAATTAAATAACCTAATCTATTTAATGGGTCATATTTTTGGATAATCCTTACTATAAAGAAGAGAGTCTTTATTGATATCTTTATTATTAATGCTATCCTCTTTCTGGATGGATAAATCAATCTTTGACCCCAGAGCATATAAAAAAACATGAAGCAATATACTTTGAACATGTTCGTTGTTGAATAGACTCCTACCAGAATGTGCTCATTACTTCCAGATTGTGAGATGTGAATTCATATTGGTGAGTTCTGCCATGATGTTTGGAGGAATATGTTTCTTATAAAATGTTTTATCAAAGGAAGCTTTATGCCAACTCCACAGTTTTATTAAACAATCCACTAGAAGTAGTGCTCTCTTTCTGGAGATAAATGACTAGGGGGGTCTTAATATTAACTGAATCAGAATAACATCTTCCTCTATGTCAGGAGTTCCCAACCTTTATGCCATGGACCCTACCATTAACTGAGGAGTCTGTGGACCCCAATGGGAACCCCTGCTCTGTTTGGAAGAAAAACATAACATGGTTGGTAGGTGAACTGGCCATTGTGAATTGTTCTGTGATTAGGCTAGGATTGAATTGGGGGATTGCCAAGTGGTGCGGCTCGAAGAGCCAGGAAGGCTCATTTCACGCTGTATCTCAATAAATAAGTAAATAAACAGATGAACAAGTAAGTAAGTAAATAAGTAATAGATAAATAAATAAAATCAAAATGATCAGATTATTCAATATGGACATCTCGGTCAGCATGGCTGAGTCGGGCTGAAGGGCCTGTCTCTGTCCTGTAATACTCCATCACTCTAATATGAAAATGGGTTAACTATTGTTGAATGAATTGTCACAGCAAAAACAGGTTACAGGATTGTACTAAAGAACGAAACCTGGTACGCATAGGGTAGAGATCTTTTAAATGACAAGCTTCAAATGGCTTCTTTCTGTCCTGTATCATTCCTTCATGTTCAACTTCCTTTCCTGGTGCATGTTAAACCATTCCTGGTAGTTGGTGCTTAATTACCTACAAAGTAATTGAAGAAATCTATGTTACCCATTAGTGTCTCTTCATAGTCACCTTCCTGATATTCAACTGTGTGTTTTTGATTCTGAAAGACCAAGTAATTTCCCAGAAACCAGCTCTAATTTTCATTGTCTAAGTGGAAGTAAATCCCACTAAGGGATCAAAATTAATCCCATTAAACCAATCTTCTGCAGAATTCCCGAGTGGCAACTTTGGCTGCATTCACATACATCTCACAGACAATAAGGCCCTGATAAAGTAGTGTCCTGGGTAGGAGTTGCTGATGGATTCTCTGACAGCTTTTAAAGCTATCACTCACATACTTAAAACCAATTCAAGAGATCAGGTTGACAAATATTGATAAATGATTTCCCGGCATTATATTGAATGGCATACTCGTGTATTGCTACAGCTGACGTCCCATTTAATGCATACATTTCTATTTGTTTAAAATTCAAGGTTCAAGGGCATAATGTCTTTCTATATAATCAAACCTTTGTGTTGGTTCTGTAACTCTCATATGACCTTTCCAATTTCCCGTGGAAAATTGTACCAGGTAATGACTCACAAAACAGAAATAATTTGAGTACGCTCGGAAGACAGAGGAAACAGAATTGTTTTTTTAGACAATTTGTTTTAACCATAAGTTGTGTCTTACTTTATCTGTTAATTTTACCAGTAGATATTAACACTAAAACTTTTTTTTGATTATTTGAAAATTTCAGAGGGATTAATATGATCTGACATGGACTGCTGAAAATGAAATGGAAAAGAAAATGGAGTAAAAGATAATCAATAAAGAATGAATATAAAATAATTCATTATTAACAATTTGGATGTAATGTAGACGCTAAGTAGGCAGATGATACTAAAAATGGTGGTGATAGCGACGAGGGGAGTCTGAGGCAACAGAATGTTATTGATAAATTGGTAAATGAGCAGAACAAGCACAGTTGGAATTTAATCCTGCTAAGTGTGAGGGACATATCTTGGAGGGACAAGTAAGAATAGTTTTACAGAATGAATGGAAGAGTGCTAGAAAGCTTTGCAAAGCAGAGCCACCTTTATGTACAAATCCAAAGATCTGTGAAGGTGATATGGTCAATGCTCTCTTCTCGCTGCTGCCATCAGTTAGAAGGTACACAACCTCCGGGACTCGCACCACCGGGTTTAACAACCTTTATCCCTCAACCATCTGGCTCTTGAATAAAAGGGGATAACTACACTCACTTGCCCCATCATTCATTCCCACAACCAATGATCTCATTTTAAGGACTCTTTATCTCATGTTCACGCTATTTATTGCTATTCGTTTACATTTGCACAGTTTATTGTCTTCCGCACTCCATTAATGAGGAGAGATATTGGAATGTTTGCAGAATACAATGGGGCATAGACAGGAAAGATACTGAGAACTGTTTTTCAAGGCAGAGGTGCATAAAATGAGAGGGAATGTGTCTAAACTGAGAGGTAAAATCTGAAATCTTTAGTGCACTGCCGGGGGGCTATTGAAAGTGGAGTCTGTTACCACGTTTTAGAAGTATCTAAATGGATATCTGATTCACCGAGGCATAGGTGATTATAGGCCATGTACCGAGAACTGGGTACTCAATGGTCAGTGTAGATAAGGTGGGCAAAAAGGGCTGTTTCTGTGCTGAATGATTGTTTTACTCCGTGGAGCTGTGAATGATGATGTTAGGAACTGGTTCCTGATATAGATTTGTGGTGCTCTACAGGTAGAAATTGTATTGAGGCTGATCATGAAAGTTTAAACGCATTTATTTGTCTGCTTAGTACTAACAAGCAGAGGTGGTGGTGGTTGTTCATCGTGTTCGATGATGACAGGAGGCCTGTGCAGGAGAGTTTTTGAAGAGGAAAAGCCATTGCACTGGGCAGTTCCACTCTCTCGACCTCAGAAGTCCAGGTCCAGTGGTACAAACAGGCATCAAAAACCAGGGTCTTCCTCAGTTGTAGTGGATGACCGTGGCATTTTCTTAATGCCTTGTTGTGCCCCTTGCTCTACTGGCTTCCTAGCCATTGAATCTCGCTGTAGATCTTATCTGCCCAGTCTGCCTGAGCTGACTTTTCATGGTAGGGCAGACATATCCCTATCTCATCGGGGTATGCGGCTGCCAGCTACCCTCACCTGGTTTAGCCCACCTGTTGAAGCGGTGTGAATTGTAAGTTTAAATGAGCAAGGACATGGAAAGACGAATGCAAAGTTCCTGATATTGAGATTGGAAATGATGTTCCATAATGTTTTCATTATGGAGGTCTAGATTGTAGAGGATTAATGTAACACACACACATGTTCCTTGCAAGTGGAACACATGCCACACCTGCCCATACACCTCCTCCCTCACTACTATTCAGGGCCCCAAACAGTCCTTCCAGGTGAGGCGACACTTCACCTGCAAGTCTGTTGGCGATCATCTACTGTATTCGGAGCTGCCAGTGTGGCCTCCTGTATATAGGTGAGATCTAACGTAGATTGGGAGACCGCCTCGCTGAGCATCTACGCTCTGTCCGCCAGAAAAAGCGGGATCTCCCGCTGGCCACTGATTTCAATGCTACTTCCCATTTCCATTCCGAAATGTTAGTCCATGGCCTCCTCTACTGCTGCAATGGGGCCACACTCAGGTTGGAGGAGGAACACCTTATATTCCATCTGGGTAGTCTCCAGCATGATGACATGAACATCGATTTCTCAAACTTCCAGTAATTGCGCCCCCACCCCCACCATTCCCCATTCCTGTTTTCGTCTCTCACCTTATCTCCTTACTTGCCCATCTCCTCCCTCTAGTGCTCCTCCTTCCCTTTCTTCCATGGTCTTCTACCCTCTCCTATCAGATTCCTCCTTCTCCAGCCCTTTATCTCTTTCATCAATCAACTTCCCAGCTCTTTACTTTATCATTCCCACTCCCCCTCTCCTGGTTTCACCTCTCACCTGCCACCTTCTGCTTCTTCTTTCCTTCCTCCCACTTTCTTACCCTGACTTCTCCCCTTTCCTTCCAGTCCTGATGAAGGGTCTTGGCCCAAAATCTCGACTGTTTATTTGTCTCTGTAGATGCTGCCTGACCTGCTGAGTTCCTTCAACATTTTGTGTGTGTTGCTCTGGATTTCCAGCATCTGCAGACTTTTTCATGTTGAGGATTAATGTAGATAGGCTGAAGGGGATTTGATTTATGGAAATACTTATTGTCTGTGGAAGTTATTTTGTATGGAATCAGGCTTGGATAAGTAGATGGAAAAATTTGCACTGGTGCCAAATGATCAAAATAGACTGAAAAATTACTAGCTAAAATGGTTTTGCTAATATATTTTGGTACAGGATTTTGTTGAACAGTCATAACTGTTTGAAGCTTTATATGTGAAACAGATGCTATTCTTATTCTGAGAGAACTGCTAATAGAAATTAAGGGAAGTTGCATGCATATTCAACCTTAGGTTCACTCCAATATAATCAATTTCGACATATTTCCCATATTATTAAAAAGAAAAAAATCTTCTATCTGAGTCTCAATAAGTCCGAACTTTGTAATAAATTTTCTGGAAAACGCCAAGGCAAGTTTACAATACCGGCATCATTCAATTCAAAAGTTAAGCTTAAAGGCGCATGATCCGAAACAGCGAAAGCGTCAAATTTGCATTTCTGGACTTTGGACAAAAATCGGAAATCAGCTATAAAATAATCAATTCTCGAATATTTTTTATGAACATGTGAATAAAAAGAATAATCTCTATCATTAGGATGTAAATTTCTCCAGATTTTGATCAATTAAAAATAGTTAATAAGTGAGGCTGAACAACTCGGAAGTTGCTGATTGGTTGAACTCTTGTCAATCAAAGGATTTAAACAACAGTTAAAATCACCACCCATTAACAACATATATTCATTTAAATCTGGCAATAAACCAAATATATTTTTTAAAAAACTGATCATCTACATTAGGTCCATATAGATTAACCAGGACAATTTTTCTATTACAAATTGTTCCCTTGATAATTAAAAATCTACCATTAATATCTGACACGGTATCTTCTTGGATAAATAAAATATTAGATTTAATAAAAATAGATACCCCCTTTGTTTTATTTTGACAAGTGGCATGATATGGAAGGCCCTTCCATGTTTTAAATAAGTCTATTTTGATCGCCCGTTCTGATATGCGTTTCTTGAGCAAAAATTATATCGGGCTGGAATCTATTAATAATTTTAAAAGTCCTCTTTCGCTTAATAGGGTGATTCCAGCCATGTACGTTCCCAACTAATAACGTTTATCTGTTTAACTGCCATAAACTGGAGTGGTCCACCAGTCCTCCAGGTTTGGGGGTTCAGCTCAGGGCTAACAACCCTGACTGGTAAAACGAAATTGTTATGGAAACAGCAATGAAGAATCCTTCTACATCTCAGTGCGACTGTATTCCTGAGTCTCCATCAGGATTTGCGTGACTGACAGTAGTGAAAGCCGAGAGGAAGCTATTGACATGATGAAGGCTAACGCCAGCATGTACAATAGCTGTACTAATATGTGAACTCAACTGGCAGTCATAGAATCATGGAAAATTACAGCGCAGAAACAAGCCCTTTGGCCCATCTAGTCTGTACCGAACCTTTTAAATTGCTATTCCCAGCGATCTGCACTGGGAGCATAGCCCTCCAAACCACTAACATCCGTGTACCTATGCAAACTTCTCTTAAATGTTGAAATCGAGCTTGCATGCACCATTTCCGCTGGCAGCCCGTTCCACACTCTCAGTTCATTTGGGGACAATTTTTAAACTTACTGTATTACTTTTTGGGTATAGGCATAATTAATACGCGCCAGCTCAAAACTCTGATAACTCATTTACTTAATATTCTGCCCTCGCTCAAGGGTTTTCGCCGTTTTCTTGAGCTGGATAGACAGATAACTCCAGTCCCGGCACAACTGTAATTGAAGGTGGTTTTATTCAGAGACCACTCATAGTTCGCAAGGAGCTGGTGTGGGAAGTACTTCTGGGCGTTCTAAAGAAAACAGAGATTGAAATTCCTCCGACTTCTAAGGACTGGATGAATCTACAGGCTATTATATAATGGCCGAATTGCCGACACAAGAAAATTGCTTAACAACGCGATAATGCGCAATCAACAGCAGCTGCGAATTTATAACGAAGCAACGAGATCTAGTAACTAGAAATAAATCAGGAGAGACATTCACACTAACGTAAAACTTTTTCTGTCTCAACTTCAGACACAGCTAGGAGCATCTTGTTCTGGCAAACTCCAGTCCCATCCTCCAACTAAAATGCGTTCTGATGCCCTCTGCCACGTCTGACAAATGGTCTGATTGGTTTAGTGCTGACAATTCCCGATCATAAGCGAGTGAAGCTGAATTTAGAAAGTACTAATAATTGTGTGCCGCGGGGTAGTAATAATGGAGCGTTAAATTTATAAAATATTGATGAGACTGGAAGGGAATTTTGGCAGTAATACAACACATTTTCACCACGTTTTTTGGATGATATCAGCGATAGCCCTCTATATAAGTACTAGGTTAAAGCCTGGTCCATTACCATTTATTGAACATTGAGAGGTGTCCCACGGGCACTGTGTGTTCTTCAACTCTCACTACATTCATATTTTGATCTTGTGCGGATCAAATCATACCCTGTTGTCACAGCTCAGTTTCCCAGCAACGCTACTGTGTTTTAAAATTATCGCACACATACAGTTAAAACGGCACATTACGCATTCCGTGACTGACTGCTGCGTTAGTAATGATACTTTGGTGTGACTTCTGCTTTAAGCAGCCCAGTGGAAATAAATTATTTTCCTGGCATAGGCTTCAGTTGATTAACAGGTCCCGGTAATATTTTTTCCCAGTTTTTTCCCCTCGAACTATATTAGGTTTACCTGCCATAACACACACTGGAGGAATTCAGCAGGTCAGGCAGCATCTATAGAACAGAGTAACCAGTTGACGTTTTGGGCCGAGACCCTTCATCAGGACTGAGAAGGAAGGGGGCAGATGCCTGAATGAAAAGGGGGTGGAAAGAGACTAGCCCGAAGGTGATAGGTGGAAGCCAGGTGTGTGGGAAAAGTCAAGGGCTGGAGAAGAAAGAACCTGATAGGATAGGAGAGTGAACAATTCTTCTTTATATTCCTTTGCACATTTGCTTTTGGTTAAGTCTGCGTTTCGAAAACCTTGGTCTTGATACGCGAAATTGAAAGTTAAGTAAGATTGGTAGAAATAACAAAGGGACATGCTGTCTATTTCTAAACACTCTTACCCTTTGTCGATATTCTGCTTTTCATTGTTGCATCCAAGAGATAGCATGGAATTGGAAATTCGTCCATTTGTTATGCACTGGGCCGTGGAATTGGCAGTACTTTAGTTGTATGATAGGTGGCAAAGTATGGAGTGGCATGAGATAGGTTATTGGCTGTTTGTTCTTAAGGATTCTATAATAATTTGAAGAGCAAACATTCAATAATACATGTCATTACCTCTTCAGAATAAATTGCTGCTGTGCATCCATGATTTGAGTTGAGCTGTTCAACGATCTTGGCAATTTACTTGCAAACATTTCATCTCCATACGAGGGTAAGTATATAAAGGCCAAGCATTCAGAGGACACCACAATTAACAGCGCACTGGTGATGTCTCTTTGTATGGTGACCAAACTTTTGCAAGTAAGTTGCCAAGATCGGAGAACAACTCAACCCAACCATCAACCACCCGAGCTATGCATTTTCCGAATTATATTCACGAATTTTTCTGTGCTTACTAACTAGATAGTCCATGTGAAACATATAGGTGGGCAAGGGTCATTGCTATTTGTATAATGGCTGATACTGCTCCCTGCTCTTTTTTTGGTGGTGTTTCACACTGAACATCACTATTATGTCTGATTCCTTGCCACTATTTGGGGAGCAGTTCTTTGGTCACTGGGAGGTGACAGTGAGATGAATAATTTCAGTATCTTCCCCAGTGCAAAAGCTGAGGTTTCTCTCAGATTTGCCTCCTTCTTGGATGGTCACAATGAGAATATCTCCGATGACAGCCGATTACCAACACAAAATCCTATTTGAACACCTTCTGTGTTTCCATCTTTGCATTTTACCAATACTTGCATTCTGACTTCTTCCCCTTTCCTTTCCGGTCCTGTTAAAGGGTCTCAGCCCGAAATGCCAACTGTTCATTCCCATCCATAGATGCTGCCTGTCTTGCTGGGTTCCTCCAGCACATTCTATGCATTGCTCTAGATTTCCAGCACATTCTATGAATTGCTCTAGATTTCCAGCACATTCTATGCATTGATCTAGATTTCCAGCATCTGCAGTACCTCTTGTGTCTAATATTTGCACTTTTTCTTTATTTGAATGCTTTTGATATTTTATCAAATATTTTAGTGAATTATGGAGTGGCATGAGATTATTTATTGACTGCTTGTTTTTTTTTTATCATAATTAATACCTAAATCAAGTCATTAACAATATGGAGCACCTTGCTACTGTGTATTTGTGGAGTTACCTGTGTTTACTAAAATAATAATCAGATCATTACTGGTATGGTGGGCTTTATTAAGACGAGGCCTGGAAAATTTCAATATATTGGATGGTTTGACAAGCAATCTTTTGTTAAAACCAAGCTTACTACTTGCAAGCCTGCTCCAGATTGATCTTAATTTGACTTATCAATCAGGTCTTTGTGTAAATGAGATCAATGGGGAGTCCTAGAATGAAGAAACTGTGTTAAGTGAAAGTGAAATATTATTGAAAATAATCACATGAAGCAGTTCATTTTGGTGGCTGTAATTTCTTGAAAAGCAATAGGATATCAATTGCCAAAAGAATCATGTGTTTTCCAGAATTTTTCTATAGGTAGTGATGGTAGCCAGTGGAAACTGAGAGCCATTAAGTTACATCAGTAAGATCCTCCATTTCGGAACCCAATAAGCACTGCAGCTTCCACACACTCATTTACTTTAAAGATTATTCAGGCTAATGACCTCTTTGGAAGCTCAGGTAACCTCCTGAGAGCTCTGTTTACAAATCCACCCACTCTTCAATATTTTTATAGCATCACTGATTTTTGTCAAACAGTCAGTTCAATGGGAAACCTGATTCCTAGATTTAGATCTAAAAATGAACCTGAAAGCACTTGTTTTCAAATATTGAATGGCTTGATGGGTGACAGTAAAGTAACTTTTTGGAAGATGATTCCAATTTTTAAGGATGATTCCAATTTGGTTAAAACTGCCTTATTGAATAGAACTTTGTCTTGTTAATAAATTTGTCGCAGATTTTCTTTTTGTGTCATGCCTGCAACTTATAAAGGCACCTAAACTTCATTCTAAACTTGCACTCAAGGTCAGTAAGACCAAAGGACTGATTGTGGACACGAGAAAGGGTAAGACGAGGAAGGTCACGCCAGTCCTCATAGAGGGATCAGAAGTGGAAAGAGTGAGCAAATTCAAGTTCCTGAGTGTCAACATCTCTGAGGATCTTCCTTGGACCCAACATATTCATACCCCCAGCCACCACTACTCTATCATCACCTGTCAAATCACCTCATGTACAGACACTCCTCCGCCTAGTGTCACTTTATGGACACACAATCAATCTATGTAGATAAACTATCTTACATATTTATAGTGTTTTTTCTTATTCATGCGCTGGTTATCTTATTGAGGTTTTTTTTTGTGCTGCATCGGATCTGGAATGACAATTATTTTGATCTCCTTTACACTTTAGTACTGGAAATGGTATCAGGCAATCTTGAATCGGGAATCTTGAGCTGGGACCAGAAGGGAGGATGCTGTGAGATCTGTAGGGAAGAGGCTGCAGTTGTCATGAACCCTTTAGGCTGACTGGGCTGTTTCCATGCAGTAATACTCTGTTTCTTTGACTTACTGTAATTCTAGTTTGTTATAAGTTACCTGAGCTATATCTTCTCTGCTTGAGGAATATTTATTGTCTTTGACGAGCACAAACAGGAAAATATCCTCCCTTTTATACTGTACCATGGAGGAGATTGCAGTACATAATGAGAAGATGCAGCCTGAAAGGGGATTTGCTTTTCATTAATATTTTTAACAACTTATATCTGTTTAGATATTCTAGTTAACTTGATTTTTTTTCCTTTTTAAATTTTTGATATACATTCAGTGGCCATTTTATTAGGTAACTCCAGTACACTTATGTTTGTGGATGCAGTAGCCCATCCACTTCAAGGTTTGATGTGTAGTGCATTCAGAGATCTTAGGCAAACCACTATTATTTGAGTGACTGCCACCTTTCTGCCAGCTTGCAGCATTTTCCTGTGACTTCTCTCATTAACAAGGCATTTTTGCCTGTAGAACTGCCGTTCACTTGATTTTGTTTTCGCACCATTCTCTGTAAACTTTAGTGGATGAAAATCTCAGAAGATAGGCAATTTTTAAGATACTCAAACCATCCATTCTGGCACCAACAACAGTTGCATGGCCAGTCACTTATATCACATTTCTTCCCTAATCTGATGTTTGGTCTGAACAACAACTGAACCTCTTGACCATGTCTGCATGCTTTTATGCATTGAGTTGCTGACACATGATGGGCTGATTAGATATTTGCATTAGTGAGCATGTGTACAGGTGTACCTAATAAAGTGGCTATTGAGTGTATGCTCAAGAGGAGAATACTCAAGAGAGGAGAAGATGGCGGCGAGACGCAGCTCGCAGCGGCCACTCCGGTGGTGATGTCTGTTAATTGTCAAGTAGGGTGCCGTGCACAATCCTGATTTGATGGAGACGGACATGAGAGCACGGAGGAACATCTGGTGAAACTTCTGAAATGCCTGCTTTGCTGCTGCTGCTACTGTGTGGTCCAAAATCTCCGGAGGGGAAGGCCCTGAGTCCTTGGCTTTGCTTGTTGCTCAGCGGCCAGGGCGGGGTCAAAACGCTTGGCAGAGGATGGTGCTTGGAGAGTCTGTGTCGGAGGCTCGAAGTTTTCGGACGGACTCAGAGTCCGCTGCGGTCGGGTGCTTCCAATGGTGCTGCATCGGCAAGTTGTCGGCGCTTGGAGGTTCATGGCAGGGAGAGTTTCTCCCTTCTACCGTCTGGGTGAGATGATGAGGCTATTGGGACTTTGAGATTTTTTTTTACCGTGCCCATGGTCTGCTCTTTATCAAATTACAGTATTGCTTTGCACTGTTGTAACTATACATTATAGTTATGTGGTTTTGTCAGTTTTAGTCTTGGTTTGTCCTGTGATTCTTGTGATATCATTCTGGAGGAACAACGTATCATTTTTTAATGCATGCATTTCTAAATGACAATAAACGAGGACTGAGTGTCCTCATAATCTAATAATCTAATCTAATTTATGTTGCTTAACTCTTACAGTTTTCAGTGTCTTTAGGATTGAATGAGTGAGACCCAGTCCTTAGACAGCAGAAAGATTTCACATTGCAGAAACACTCATTCACCTGAGGTTTGACTGATGCAGGTGGGTCCTCCCACTGTTGCCGTCCTTGCTGTTGTCTCCTCGGCACCCACTACTGACTCTCTTTCAGCCACTGCCATTGCTGTTGTTGCTATCATCATCATGTGATTCTCTATCTTTGTTTTTCCATGGCTGAATCAAAAATAGGTGAGATTTATTGCTTTGTCAATGCGTATCAACTGGACTGATAAATGTTGCTGATTGGCTTTGAATGGGGTGTTGAGTGCAAGATGAGAGTTATTTTTTGGAGGCAGCCTGAAGTGCTAAGCTTCTGGAGAATTGGATTTGGTGAAGAGTAACTGACTTTTAAAAAAATCTATACATGCAAAAGATGTGTAAGGA
Source organism: Mobula birostris (assembly GCF_030028105.1). Taxonomy (NCBI): domain Eukaryota; kingdom Metazoa; phylum Chordata; class Chondrichthyes; order Myliobatiformes; family Myliobatidae; genus Mobula; species Mobula birostris. The sequence goes on from NC_092399.1 coordinate 10,019,315, forward strand.
TTTAACTGCCTATCCTTAGTTACTTTTGAAATGGTGGTGGTGAGTTGTCTTCTTGAACTACAGCCTTTTTAACTTTAGCTCCATAAACACAGATGCCGGAAATCTAAAGCAATACACACAAAATGCTGGAGGAACTCAGCAGGTCAGGCAGAATCTACGGAAACGAATAAGCTGTCGACGTTTCGGACTGAGATCCTTCTTCAAGTCCCATAAGTCCATAAGATAGTTTGGTCCAGCTTGTGACTGGAGAGAATTGCTTTCCTGCGCTCAGGAGTCCAGACAAGATGTATCAGAGTTATTCAGTATCTTAACTGGGACAGGATCTTCTGCCCTTCTCAAGCTGAGATCAGAATCAGAATCAGGTTTAATATCACCAGCATATATCTTGAAATTTGTGGCAGCAGTACAATGCGATACATAATAATAGAGAAAAAACAGTGAATTACAGTAAATATATACATTAAATAGTTAAGTAAGTAAAGCAACAAATAGAAATAAAAAAATGGTGAGGTAGTGTTCATGGGTTCAATGTTCATTCAGAAATTGTATGGCAGAGGGGAAGAAGCTGTTCTTGAATTGTTGAGTGTGTGCCCTCAGCCTTTCTGATGGTAGGAAAGAGAAGAGGGCATGTCCCAGGTAATGGGGTCCTTAATGGCAGTTGAACCTTTACCGCAAATGAAAGAAGCTGTTTGGCTACATTTGCTTATACTTGAAGAAAGCTACAGAGAGATCGGTTTTATTGTCCTTTTTCTACCTGGTGACTTCAAAGAATGTTTTTGTGGCTTTACTTCCTGATAGCTGATAAAGGCTGATATAAAGACAGGATTTGCATATCCCCCAGAGGTAAAGTTGGTTGGTCAATGAATGTTGCTCCTGCAACATCCTAATTAGTGATACTGACGTAGGAAAGGTCAAAATTCACTCTTTACCGTGCTCAGCACCTAGCTAGCTTTATGGTAGAGGACATGCCACACTCTTTTTCAGCTGAGGCATTCTATTTGAAATGCTCTCTACTGCCCGCTATGCCACTGGCATTTAGGGCAGCAGTGAAGGTCCTCCATTTCTGGTGGTATCCAGGGCTTCCGTCATCATGTCAGTAGTTCATTTTTCATTTCTGTCAGTCGTGCAAGTCCCAGGTGGAGACTCAGGAACACTGTCACACTCAGGTGTAGAAGAATTCTTCATTGTTGTTTCTGTCGCAATTTTGTTTTACCAGTCAAGGTTATTAGCCCTGAGCTGAACCCCCAAACCTGGTGTCTTAGTCTGGCCCTTTGACCTGTATGGCGTGGGTGACCCTACCAAGAGCCAAAGCACAAGGCCCTGACTCCAGCCAACGTAGCTCTCCAGGTCATTGAGGCATGCAAGCCTCCAAACCACGACAAGGTTGTGGTTCTCTTGGAGGATTTGAAACACTAGAGGAGCAGAAAATAAATGAGTTAAGAAACAGTTATCCAAAAATAAATGAACCGACCATGGTATAGCCATTCTTCTGAAAATGGGAAAAAATAACAAGAGGTTCAGTGCAGCTGCTTCACATCTGGCACTGTCACCTAAACAGTGAGGTTTTTTAAATCCGTTCTGTGCTCTTAATTACTATTCCTGTAATTTCCACTCTGAGTGCACGGTTATTCATGGGCTTCCAAGGTAAATACACTTTCCTAAAAGCTAAGAGTCTTTAGGAACAAACTCTCCTCTTTCCTCTACCTGTTTTTGAGCTGCAGAAATTCAAAATGTCATTGAAACATGCAGACCTGTTTTTTAAAATAGCAAAGTCCATCTGTGTGGGCTTTTCAGTGGAATGCTTTGGCACATTCAGAATTAATTTTCATGCCCATTTATTTCCCCTTATCCTTGCACAATTAAAACACACAAAGAGAAAATGACGAACTGAAAGTTAGTCAGTATCCTAGGCTCTCTTTACTACCTTACTTTACCTTCTAATGTTCATGAGAGGTGGTTCAAATTGTTACTAATATATATGCGGTAACAATATCACTAGTGCCACTTCAAGTGTAGAGCTGGTGAGATGCAATAAACTCTTATCTGGATACACAGATGCACAATTTTCCTGTACCATGTGACATTCCACTTTGTTCCTTGTTGTTTGTGGGCTGCCCCAGCCCAGTCTTAGGTTGTGTTGGTTGTTAATGTGAACGGTGCATTCCACTGCATGTTTTGATGCACATGTGATGAATAAATGAATCTGAATTTACAACTTTTGTATATCAGTACAGTTAAGTATGTTTTTCTGAAGTCATAAGGAAAATATTGAAAAAATGTTAAAGTTTGTACTATAATCTATGATAGTAGATACTTCATTTAGTATAACACGAGTCTATATCAAAGTTCAAAGTAAATTTATTATCAAAACACATATACATCACCACATACAACCCTGAGATTTAATTTCTTGTGGGCATACTCAACAAATCTGTAGAATGGTAACTATAACAGGATCGATGAAAGGTCAATCAGAATGCAGAAGATAACAAACTGTGCAAATGCAAATATATATAAATAACAATAAATAACGAGAACATGAGGTAAAGAGTCCTTGAAAGTGAGTCCATTAGTTGTGGGAATATTTCAAAGATGGGGCAAGTGAAGTTATCCCCTTTTGTTCAAGAGCCTGATGGTTGAGGGGTAGTAACTGTTCTTGAACCTGGTGGTTGTGCGAGGCCTGAGGCTCTTGTACATTCTACCAGATGGCAGCAGCAAGAAGTGAGCATGAGCAGGGTGGTTGGGATCCCTGATGATGGACTCTGTCCTCCTATGACAGTGCTTTATGTAGATGTGCTCAATGGTTGGGAGGGCTTTACCCATGATGTACTGGACCAAACCCACTACTTTTGTCCAATTTTCCATTCAAGAGCATTGGTGTTTCCATAACAGGCTGTGATGCAGCCAGACTATATATCTATAGAAGTTTGTCAAAGTTTTAGATGTTATGCTGAATCTCCGCAAACTCATAAGGAAGTAGAAACACTGCAGTGCCATGCTCAGTGTGTTGTAGTTAAGGGAAAAAGTAGCATTATTGGATAAACCCTTTCATTGCTAATGCAAGCATAATCCCTCAGGATTTATTCCAGTATCCACCCAGTATTAGTTCCATTTCATCAATAATTGAAATCTTTTAATGGTTGTCAAAAAATCTGTGATAAAGGCATGAATAGCTTATTAAGTAATGTGGAAGATGAAAGAAGCATCTTAAAAGCTGTCATGTCAACTTTCTAAATTAACTCATAAAAGTAAGGAATGATACTCAGGAAGGTTGTAAAATCCATTCTTGGTTTTCTGCTGAGTTAGCTGCCCTTTCGCCAGAATGGTGGTCGGAGTACCATTTAAAGGTTCAGTGCATTGGCATAAAGTCAGCCTGGCATTTTTTCCTGGTTGTTCTCCAAAACCCATTTCACAATGTTTGCATATGGAGACATCAGGTGAGGCAAAAAGCAGACTTGGTGGTGGTCCATCCCCACCCACACATTCCAAAGTCCCGGAAAAAAAAACTCAGGGTCCTGCAAATCCACTTTCTCTCAATCTCTAACTTTAACATTAATTAAACTATTAAACAAATTAAACAACAGATCAATACAAAGCAAAGCTTAGATTTTCAAGATAGAAAATCTGAGATAACAGATGTAGCTGGGACTGCCTTATTTTTGATTGATTGGACTATGCAGCTCCTTGCTGACAGCTCTGGAATGGGGAGTACCTGTAATTCAAAACACACTCGGTGTTATTTCAGCTGGGTTTCACCTGGACGCAAGTGTGTTAGAAGCTAACCCGGTATTTGCTTTTAGGTTTTGACCACACTGTAGTGCTTCTAAATTCCGAGTGAGGATTATACTAGCATTCCTGGCAATGTCTGAAAATCCGCAGTGACCACATTCTGCCTTGTTTGTTATTTCACTGAACAAAATAGTGTATTGGGTTCAAGCATGTTCTGGAATATCTTTCTGTTCCAAAGAATTCTGAAGGTAAAGCAGGGAAAAGAAACAGCAATATGTTTTTAAAGTACTTCATAGCATATATACATAAAGAATACTTAAATAATATCTTTAATATGAGAATGCGCATTACTAACTAAGTACAGCTCAAACAAGATTTTCTGCATTTGCTGAAAATGACATTACAGACAAAAAAAATCCGTTAAGTTTTGGAAGAGCAAATATTGCGTATTTAAGAACGTACACTGCAGAGAGGCAGCATAATAGAGCAATGGTTTTATTAAATCTAAATTAGCTTTAGAAATGTTCCTTGTGATACTAGAGGAGAGGCTTAGTGAGTCAAATGGTGTTTACTTCTTGTACTCAACCATTCCCGTTGATCCCACATAAGTTGTGAGTTTACGTGGACCTGCTGTGAGTCGATGACATACTGATTGACAGTTATGGTGCATTTCTTTGGGAATCTGCCTGACATTAGTCAAGCTTAGGAAAGGAGTTCCTATTTATTCCAATAGGGATTCCTGGTCAAGAAATAAGAGGAAAAAGTTCAAAGTACATTTATTATCAAAGAATGTATACATTATACAACCCTGAGATTCATCTCCTTACGGGGATTCACAAAACAGAGAAACCCAAAGGATCCTGTTAAAAAAAAAGACTGTTAAACATCCAACATGCAGAGAGAGAAAAAAAAACAATTTGTGCAAACAATAAAAGTAGCAAATAGCATTCAGAACTGAAGTTTCATTTCAGTACAGGACTAAATAAATGACAGCGAGCTGAGCAGGCCCACCTCTTGCCTCTGGTCCCAACATTCTGACCTTTTCAACCTGGCCTGGCTCTTAAACTGTCCAAACATTGGGTCATTACTCTCAGACCCAGGCTCTGTAGCTTCGATACATTTTCGTGCCTGGACCCTGCTGCCTCAATTTGGCCTGTAACTAACCTTTCCAATCTGGTCCATCACTTAGACTGATTGAACCTAGGGTCTCTCCTTACTCTTCGGGACAGGCCTGGGCTCCACCTTCACTCTGTCTTGTTGAATAAAATGGCATCTTCTGGAGAGGCAATGGACTTGAAATTTCATTGTCCACCGCTATGTTTTCAGGCAAAACGTGACTGAATTTGTTCATTGAGTGTATGTTCATTGACCTTCTGCTGATGTAGTCCATCCACCTCAAGGTTCAATGTGTTGTGTGTTCAGAGATGCTCTTCTGCACACCACTGCTGTAATGCATGGTTATTTGAGTTGCTGAAATCTTCTTGAGAGCTTGAATTGGCTTGGCTGCTCTTGTCTGACCTCTCTCATTAACAAGGCATTTTTTCCCCCACAGAAGTAACCCTCACTGGATTTTTTTTTCTGCACAACTCTATGTAATCTCTACAGACTGTTGTGCAGAAAAACCTCAGGAGATCAGCGTTTTCTGAGATACCCAAACCACCTAGTCTGCACTAACAATCATCCCACGGTCTAAGTCACATATCTTCCCCATTCTGATGTTTGGGCTGGACAACAACGAAACCATGTCTGCATACATTGAATTGCTGCCACATGATTGGCAGATTCGGTATTAGCGTTAATGAGCAGGTGTACAGGTGTACCTCATACAGTGCCCACTGCATGCATCCATGGAGACTTTAATGGGAAGTTTGAGTCCTGTATTAATGTCAATTATGTGATCGGTTGTTGTGCTATCCAAACTGCCAACCATTTACTTCCTCACGCTTTCGTGATATTGCTTCTCCCTGGCTGCCTGTGACCTCTAAAGCCCCTGACTGAACTCCATCCTTGACCCCAAATTGCCCCTCTGACAGAAGCAATCTCGCTGTATCTCCATCTGACCCTTGTCCCTGACCTCAGCATGATCTTAACACTGAATACACTGCCCCCCCCCAACCATCAGATCTTTGGTATTCTTGATACCATCTCTGATTCCCTCCCCCTTTGATCCTATCCCAACACGAATGCTTGACTTTCATGCAACCCTTAATTTTCTCTGATCTCCAGCCCCATCAACCCTAAATGCTACAGTCCAGTTGATTTCTTCCACCAGCAGTACAGTTGTGGGAGCGAGCAAAGGGAAATTGCATTGTGTGTGTAGGATCTGTCTTGCCACGCAGGATGACTAGGTATAGAATACAATAGATTGCTAATTTCCACGTTGTAACCTTATGGCATTGATGTAAAGTGCTTTTTATTTAGATACAGTCCAATTAGTCTCTGCAACATTCTGCACTCAAACAACAGAATCTTTTAAAAAAAACAATCCATTGAATATGAAAATTTCAGGACGTTCAAGGGGCATTGAGAAGTGATATGTGAGTCCAAGTTCTGTCTGTCCTAATGCTTGCTGGATTCTTGTGTTTCTGCTCAACAGATGCTTGGGATAGTGTGCTGTATGGAAGCAGCTACCCAAACTGTTGCCTGTAGACCTGTTTAAAATCATTCCATGTCTTATAGCTATCATAGATGACACAGTATATTGTAAAACGTATACTTTCTTCATAGCCATTCCCTTGGCATAGAGGATGGCTATTTTCCATTTTAGTTTTGTGGGCTCAGAGGTGGCTGATGTGACTAATATAGGGCAGGTGGCAGAGGACGTGTATGATGGTGTAATAACTGGGTAATTTGGGAGACAGTATGTTCCTTGTACGCATCCTCTTGATGAACAAATTTGAGGCTCCTGATGCCATCCTGGATTTGGAGGGCTTTGCGGATCATTCATTTGTTATGTGCCATGTCGTATGACGTAGGTGATCATGGTATTTCACAATAATGATGATGGCCTCAGTCACTCAATGAATTTCTCTTCATCCCATCTCATACATCATCATCATTATATGCCGTGTTGCATGACGTGGGCTTTCATGTTTGTTCCATGATTGCTCTTGGTAATTTTTTTTTCTACAGAAGTGGTTTGACATCGCCTTCTTCTGGGCAGTGTCTTTACAAGACGGGTGACCCCAGCCATTATCAATACTCTTCACAGATTGTCTGCCTGGTGTCAGTGGTCGCATAACCAGGACTTGTGATATGCACCGGGTGCTCGTACGATCATACATCACCTGCTCCCATGGCTTCATATGACCCTGATTGGGGGCTAAGCAGGTGCTACATCTACCCAAGGGTGACCTACAGGATAGTGGAGGGAAGAAGTGTCTTACACCTCCTTTAGTAGAGACGTATCTCCACCTGTACTGCAGATAGTATAAGAAATATAGTTCTAACGTTTGAAAACCTGTTGCTAGTGGTATATAACTCAGAGGACAGAGGGATCACTGCTGCCCGGTAGGTCATGCTGTGTTGATATCTTGATCCTCAGACACTATTTCACCATTATTGATACCTGTCAAGAGATCCTAGGCTTTTCCAACGAGACTGGATTGATAGAATGATTCAGATATTATGAAAATGCACTAGGTATTCTTGGATTAGTAACACAACCATGCCTCAAGGGAAATAAAGCTAGCTCACAGGCAGTAGAAAGCTGAAGTTCAAAAGGAACTTTTGAAATAATGGGAAATAATGTAGTGGCAAAACTAAACCAAAACAGTTGCCGCTGCCTGTGACCCTGTTGATTTGTGCTCCCAGCTCCAATGATTGCTCCCAAAGTCGAATCCTTTATTTGCTCATTTATTAGCAATTCACAAATGAAGCGATGAAACTTAGGCATACCCAAGTGTAAGCTAAGAGTAATTGAGTGTTCTTGAGCAGTCAGCAAAAGATATGACATCGGCTGGTCCTAGGCGACAAACTGCAATGAATTTCTCTGCTTAGGTGTTAGCAATTCAATAACTTAATCTTATCTGGGCACTGCAAATGCAAAAATTAAATGTGGTGCAACTTTGCAGAAGCTAGCTAATTGAATTTTGACACTTAGGTTAATGCTGTGAGTACACAATAGGAGCTCACAATGGAAGGAGTTAAAGATGGCCTCAGAGGGTGACTTCTTCCAGTTCATCTGCGAAACAGTTTAAATTCTTCTTTTCAAGGTGGCTGGGGACCTGTTGGAGTCTGGAATCTACAACTGCGCTCAAACTGTGGTTCTTCATGGTGGTGGATTCCTGCTACCGGAGCTCGACAAGTGGCCTAGTGCTTTCGAGATCTCTGGGTGCGGCCTGGAAGATGTGCACTTTTGGGGTGCAGCCCTGTGGCCCTGTGGACACCCTGTTTCCTCGCCGGTGTCACCGACTGAAGAGTCGTAGGAGATCGGAATATTGAGAGAGCGGGTGGGGCTGTCGAAGGCCTCTGTACTCGAGCTATTGCTCTCTCTCTCTCGATAATGAGAAAGAGTTTACTGCTGTCGAAATAAGTGACACTGCAAACTGTAACAAGGAAACAGCGAGCTGTTGGCCTCCGCTCTCGCTGTAGAAGGAGTGATACCTCTCTCTCCCTTGTTAGAGAGAGAGAGAGAGAGAGCGGGGGAGATGTCAAGGTGATGAAATGAACAGTTTTTTTGATGGATGTTTGTGAAGAGTAAGGATTTCAGGTTGTATACTGTATACATTCTCTGATATTCGTGGATGTCTGTGAAGAATAAGACTTTCAGGTTGTATACTATCTACGTTCTCTGATATTCGTGGATGTCTATGAAGAGTAAGAATTTCAGGTTGTGTACTATCTACATTCTCTGATCTTCGTGGATGTCTGTGAAGAGTAAGGATTTCAGGTTGTGTACAGTATACATTCTCTGATATCCATGGATGTCTGTGAAGAGTAAGAATTTCAGGTTGTATACTGTATACATTCTCTGATATCCGTGGATGTCTGTGAAGAGTAAGAATTTCAGGTTGTATACTGTATATGTTCTCTGATATTAAATGGAACCATTGAACCATTGAACAATAACTTCTCAGAGGAAAGGTTTTATAGTCAGCCAAATGTGCTTCATCATCAGTTTTGGTGAACTGTATTCATCCAACTAGAATATAATTGTTTTCTCCTTTCAGATAGGTCACTTGAACTGGGCCTTCAAAGAGCTGAGGTGGTGAAGAATTTGAGGATATTGGGGATATCAGGGATTGGGACATTATGGAGTTCAGACCTAGGGCAATCTGCAGTGATGAAGCCATTGAAGTGAGAAAGTTGATATAGTAGTTTCCTTTCCAGAATATTAATCTCTAGTGATCATGTTCAATGTGCAAGTTAGGGTAAAGTAACTTCGCACATTGAGCATGATCACTAGAGATTAACAACAATTTAATTGTAGGTTTCTATTACAAAAAAAATACCATTGAGGAAAGCAGTTTTTCAATGTTTGTTTGAACACGAAGGAAGAACTTAAAAATGTCAATGTAATTTGATCATAAATCTTGAAGGTGGAAGGGAAATCACTAAAGAGATCATGAACCCAAAAAGGTTCTTATGTTTTTATACATCATCTACCATTTCCTTCTAAATTTCACTAAGCTTACCAAATGTAAACATATACAATGACTATGTAACAGTTCTTGTCTAGCTACTCCGACAGCACCTTCCAAACCTATAACCTCAAAGACCTGAGAAAGGCAAGGGTGGTAGATAATTTGGAACATCACCATCTACGGGGTACCATACAGGATGCACGTCATCATCACTTAGGATTAAATCACCTTTCCTACATCTTCACTGGATCTAAATTCTGGAACTCCCTCTCAAACTGTGGCAATGTCTATGCTTCCAGGATGCAATTCATCGCCACCTTCCAAAGAACAGTTAGCATTGGGCAATAGATGCTTTCCTTGACAGCTACATACAGATACCATAATGTAGATGTCAATGAGCAGTAGATCATACCATAATATTCAGGCATAGGTTAAGAGGTGGTCTGTAACACTCATGTTACATGTGCGAGACAGTGACCATCTCCAATGAAAATGAATCTAACCATCTATTCTGAAGCTACTTTGCATTGCATTTGCTATGTTCCTATCATTATCATTTCCTTTCTTTCCCATCCATCCGATAATCTTCTTGACCCCCTACCATCAGGCAGGAGATACTGTAGCATCAAGACAAGAACTGTTAGGATGGGAAACAGCTTCTTCCCCAGGCGGTAAGGCTACTGAACTCCCTGCCACCACACAGGTCACGTCACATATGAAGCGCCAGTAGTGTTATACTGTTTACTTTTCAACTTGTATCGTACGTGCGCCTTATTATTTGTTAGTTTATTTGTGGTGATAACACTTAATGTGTTACGTGTGTGAGTTATATGTACTGTGCTGTGCTTGGCCCTTCTGGCCAACTTGCAGTCTCTGGAAAATAAAATTGAAGACCTGAGAGCAACACATTTCCAGAAGGATATCAGGGACTGTTGTGTATCCTGCTTCAGAGAGGCATGGCTCACTTCCAGTACTCTGGACGCAGTGCGCTAGCCCAAAGCCTTCACCATCCACCACATGAACTGATATCGGGTAAAGGCAGAGGTGGGGCAGTTGTTTCGTGAGCACACCCTGATGCCTTTCTGATAGATGGGTGGGAGTGGAGTTGTGGGGACTTCAATCGGGCCAGTTTGAAGAACTCTATGACCAACTACCAGCAACATGTTACATGCCAACACTTTGGCAAGTCCAATCACCTGGCTGTATTTCTACCCACAGCGCTTAGATCAGAGTCTGGGGACTACAGCACAGGGGATAGGAGTTGAAAAATATGGTCAAGAGTGGTGGAGAAGCCGTTATGGGACTCCCTTGAATTGGTTGACTGGACCATTTTCAGGGATTCATTTTCAGATGTGAATGAATATGTATGGCTATCACTGATTTCATCAAGACCTTTATGGATGTTTGTGTGCCTTTGAGAACATACTGTGTTTTCCCAAACCATAATCCCTGGATGGACCAGGAGATTTCACAGTTCGTTGAAGGCTAGATAGGTGGCATTTAAGTCTGGCCATCCAGAATCCTACAAGATGTCCAGATATGATTGTGGTGGGCGCCATAGTACCATAGAAGTTAGCACGATGCTATTGCAGATCAGGGCATTGGAGTTCAGACTTTAATCCCAGCATCCTCCTTGAGGAATTTGTACGTCCTCCCCATAGAATGTGTGGGATTTCTCTGGGTGATCCGATTTCCTCCCACAGACCAAAGACATACAGATTAGTAGGTTAACTGGTCATCGTCAACTGTCCCACGATAGACCAGGAATGTTGGGCAGCACGGCTCAAAGGGCCAGAAGGGCCTATTCTGTGACGTATCTTTAAATAAATTGGTATTGATAGGTAACACACATCAAAGTTGCTGGTGAACGCAGCAGGCCAGGCAGCATCTGTAGGAAGAGGTGCAGTTGACGTTTCAGGCCGAGACCCTTCGTCAGGACTAACCAGCATCTGTAGCACCGCTTCCTACAGATGCTGCCTGGCCTGCTGCGTTCACCAGCAACTTTGATGTGTGTTGCTTGAATTTCCAGCATCTGCAGAATTCCCGTTGTTTGGTATTGATAGGTAGTTAATGGTCAGCAAAAACACTGTGGACCAAGGGGTCTGTTTCTGCATATTATTAAGGAAAATTAATTGGTTCTAAACAAAGCCCTCATCTGTAAGTAAAGTCATTTAATTGGGGGAAAATCATATTGTGTTTACTCTCACATTTTAATTTTTGGCTCTGTTTAACCATGATATGCTCATATGTTAGTTTGGGCACATAAATTAGCTCCCAGATCAGGTGAATGTGGTCAAGTTTTCTCTTCTGTAAGGCTACTATATAGTTTAACAGTTTCAGTCTATTTCTTTCTGGGATTGAAGTTAAAAGATAAAACGTTTAACTTCTGGCAGGGCAAAGGATAGTTATCGTGAGGAATGGAACATGTTTTACCGTGATTTTAGTACCTGAATGAGTTTGGGATTGGTGGACTTGCAAATTCCTACAGATGTACCATAGAGGGTATTGTAACTGGCTGCATCACCGTCTGGTATTGGAGGTGGGGTAGGGGGAAGGGTGTCATTGCACAGGATCGAAAGAAGCTGCTGAGAGTTGTAAGCTCAATCAGCTCCATCACGGGTACTAGCCGCCATAGTATTCAGGGCATCTTCAAGGAGGAATGCCTCAAAAAGGAAGCATCCATCATTAAGGACCCTCATCACCCAGGACATGTCCTCTTCTCATTGTTACCATCAGGGAGGAGGTACAGGAGCCTGAAGGCACACACTCAACGATTCAGAACAGCTTCTTACTGCTGCTGCAAAAACAATTTCAGGGCATGAAGGGATACGGGAAGAAGGCAGGAGACTGGGGTGGAGAGGGGAAATGGATCAGCCATGATGAAATGGTGGAGCAGATTCGATGGGCCAAATGGCCTAATTCTCCTCCTATATCTTATGTGCTGGTGGTATTGAACCTGATTCTGATTCTGACTGGTGTACTAAGAGTAGAGGAAGTTTTTTTCTGTTTCACTGTCTTCAGAAATAGAAAATGCTCCATTCCCCAACATCAACTTCCATCATCTTGATAAGTAAATAAAAACATGCTGTAAACGTTTATTTTAAGGCGAATGACCTCAGGTACTTTTAATAGACTTCATTATAATTATTTCCTGTTTTGGTTGCAGTCTGAAGACGCTGTAGGATTTATTCATAAGCAGCAGAGGGCATCACCATCTCAGTTTTTAAGTACGATCTTTTGAACATTTACACCAGCTGCTGATTCCAAATATATTAAAGCACTTCTAGGTCACTTGACGTATGGAATCTCTGAACAACATGCATAACTTTGACCCCAGAATAACATAATTCCAGATGATAAATTTGTTTCAATTGTTAATTTTTAATATTCCCTTATTTATGTTTCATGATAGCAAATTTTTTTTTGTGTTAATATCTTTTGAGGAAAGAGTTTTTCAGTAGATGTTTCAGGGGTATAGTTATTATTCTTACCTTTTATTTATTCATTCATTTATCATCTAGCTATCTATTTACGTAGTGAGATACTGCCCAGAATAGGCCCACCAGCCTTTTGAGCTACACCACACAGCAATCCCCCGGGTCTAATCCTAGCCTAATGATGGTACAATTTAGAATAACCAATTAACCTACCGACCAGTAGGTCTTTGGACTGTGGGAGAAAACTAGAGCACCTGGAGGAAACCCACATGGTTATGGGGAGAACGTGCAAACTCCTTAAAGGCAGGAGTGGGAATTGAAGCCGGCTCGCTGGTACTGTAATGTGCTGTGCTAACCACTACGCTATAGTGCTGCCCCATGTTACTTGTGTACCTCTTACCAAACAATATGGCAAGTTTAGTATATCTGTCTTCAGATGTCATAGCAGAGTGATATAGTATGTCAGCTTAAAAGATTCAGAGTAAAGCCTGATTTATACTTGTGCGTCAACTCCACGCCGTAACCTACGCAAGTGGGCTATGCGTGTTGTGAGCATTTATACTTGTGCGTTGGTGTGTCTGCATCGCTCTGCAATTCGGGCACGTCGCGCATGCACGCACACCTGCTCGCGCAAGGCTTCATGGTCATGGTAGTCTTTCTTGGGGTAAACAAGATTAAAGCAAGCGTCTTTTTTTGTAAAAGCGAAATGTGTCCTCCATAATTTCGAAGGTCTGTAAAGCTTTATGGAAAGCATTGCAGCCAGAGTTCCTTCCCTGCCCTTCAGTCGCCCAATGGGAAACTATTGCAGCGTATGAGGAAATGCGATGCTACCAAGCAGACCAATCACAGTTGTTGCAGTCTGCGTTGCTGCGACACGCAGTTACATTTTGGGAGAAGTGTGCGTCAGGCTATGGCATAGGGATCCGCATAGGCTCTGCGTAGGGTTCGCAGCGACATCGTAACTACGGTGTCGAGTTGACATACAAGCATAAATCAGCCTTAAGTGGCTTCAAATGTGGCAGAATTTACTTTGTGTAGCATCTGGAGCCAGACGGTAAATTCACTTTACAATACTGTACTGGAGGAAATAGGGATTGGATTAGGACACAAACATGACAAAATCGGCAGATGCTGGAAATCCAAAGCAACACATTTAAAATGCTGGAGGAACTCAGCAGGCCAGGTAGCATTGATGAAAAAGAGTAAACAGTTGACGTTTCGGGCCGAGACCCTTCATCAGGACAGTAGAGGAAAATTTCTTCTGTTTCATCGACACTGTTGTCAGAAGTGGAAAGTGCTCCATTCCCCAAAATCAACTTCCATCATCTCGATAAGAAAATAAAAACATGCTGTAAAAGTTTATTTTAAGGCGAATGTCCTCAGGTACTTTTATTAGATTTCATTATATTTATTTCCCGTTTTGATTGCAGTCTGAAGACAGTTTATTGATAAGAATCAGATGGGTTAGGATATACAATTGCAGCACTGATTGACTTGTGTTCTCCCTGAGAGTGGACTGAGGACTTTAACTTAGCTGTGACAGAATAATTTGATTGCTCAGTCTAAAATACCATTTATTGGAAAACGTAGAGAAGCATTGCCTTTAAGTTTAATATTTTAGTGTCCTTTTGATTCAGAAGGTTTTCCAATTCATTGACCATGATTGTTCTTGTTGGTAAATTTTTCTACAGATGTAGTTTGCCATTGCCTTCTTTACAAAATGGGTGACCCCAGCCATTATCAATACTCTTCAGGGATTGTCTGCCTGCATAACTAGGACTTGTGATATGCACTAGCTGCTCATATGACCATCCATCGCCTGCTCCCATGGTGTCACGTGACCCTGATCATGGGGCTAAGCAGGCGCTTCATCTTGCCGAAGAGTGACCTGCAAGCTGGCGGAAGGAAGGAGCGCCTTACACCTCCTTTGGTGAAAACTTATCTCCACCTTGCCACCCAGGGCCATTTTAGCTAAAAAAGACAGCGTAGCAGTCTTTTTAACTAAAGTCATTGTTACACTTCAACAGATATGAAGAGATGTGATCTCTAATTGTGAGCAGGATTTTTTTTTGTATATAAAATGTATAGCATTCGTATGTGGCATTCCTCTGTTAACCATTGACTTACTTCCATTGCTTGGGGCTGTTGTGTCAATAACTTCTGTCTTGGAAGTTTACAATTATTCAGGAGTATGGGCAAAGCAGTATCCTACTGTTTCAATTATAGATTTTTCTAATGGCAATTGAGGTATAGAAATCTTCAGGGATAGTTGTTCCTGCCCCAGGATGCTCTAATTTTCCGAAAGAACAATTAAGACGGAAATAATTTGGAAAATGTGTAGCTTGGGTGGTTGATGGTTGGATTGAGTTGTTCTCTGATTTTGGCAATTTACTTGCAAATACTTTGTCACCATACGTGGAGACATCATCAGTGCGTTGTTGATAGTGGTGTGTCCTCTGAATGAGCTGATTGGTCTTCATTTCGAAAACTCATTTGTAATGCGGGGAGGAAATTGCACTGCTGATTGGCTGTGTGGCAAACTTCGTGCGTTGTGGTCTAGAATTTTGCCTGCATCGTCTCATAAAGAGGATCGAGGTCTACTTGTTCATTTACAGACTTGTTCACGGAAAACCACGCTTCCGGTAATCCTCTTGCACGGGGTCCAATTAGCTGATTGAAAAGTATATAAAGGCCAAGCCTTCCAAGGGCACACCACAGTGAACAGCGCACTGACAATGTCTCCTCGCGTGGTGATGAAACGTTTACAAGTAAGTTGCCAAGATCGGAGAACTCAACCCAACCAGCAAATAAGATCTTATTTGAATCAAAGGTCCAAAAAGGAGTAAATTCCTTCTTGGTAACTATTCAGCAGTTCTGCAAAGTAAGTGAGGCCAAAGCTTGCCACTTTTCTATTTAACAGTGATTTAAGTTCTAATGATCTGGCAATTGAGACACAATGATAACATTTTTGCTGCACATATTGCATCTAAAATAACTTGTTTCTCACATATCATACTATGCTCCTCTTGATAATTTGTTATGCAACAGTAGTATTGGTCCTTCTCTTTTTCTGAAATATGCACAGTCGTTTAAATGCAGCTACTGTGCCTCTGTTCTGACACATGGTTATCTTCCAGCTAATTTCAGTTTCTTCCCTTTTCTGATTTTTTTTTGCTGAACAAAAAGAAAGAGCTCACACTGAAGATGGGTCTTTCATCCATTTACCCTCTTGGAACAAGAGAGCCAGAAGACTCCTGGCATTTAGAAGTAGGAGACCTGGCTCTGGATGAGGGTGTGGGTATTCTGTCTCACTTTATGTAGTCGGCTGGTACTGAAGTCATAATTCACCATTAGTCATAAAGTCACCATTCCACATTAACTGGAAGGTGTACAAAGGTGGCATCTGTTAACAAGCTCTCTCAGAAGAATCCCATTGTCAACTTGAATTCTTGCCATCTTACTGCTTTTAATACCTTTGTTGGCGAACAGCTGAATTCTTGCAACTATTGCACTGGTCCTTAAAGTTCACAGCATTACTTTAATTTGGAGATGATCTCGTTTGCTGCTGACGTCTCTGCTGTTCTGAGATCATTTGTGCTTCTTTGCCAGTGCTTGCTTTCTTTCCCTCAAAGATAATGGACAGCTTTCACACTTGGGGGAATGTCATCTGCTAACTGATTGAATTAAGCTACTGGACATTGTTATTACTGGGGTGTTATTTCCCGTCCGGCATAATTTCTGAATCTTTTGCTGATCTGATCACTCACACTCCTTGTGAGGTGGTTGGTTCCACTCCAGAATCTTCTTACGTTGCCCCTTGTTTGACCAAGGAGCTGTATGTATAGATATAGAGAGGAGGAAGACAGAAGAAGATAGTTAAATAGTTAAACAAAATTGAAACTTACTTAATTGTGTGAATTAGTTTGTGTACCTTTCCAATATCTGGACAAATCTAAATGTCAGTTTTAACAAACATCTCATTCATTCATTATGTGTCATGTTGTATGATGTGGGCGATCATGGTCTTTCCATGGCCATGATTGTTCTTGACAAACTTTTCTACCGAAGTGGTTTGCCATTGCCTTCTTCTGGGCAGTGTCTTTACAAGACGGGTGACCCCAGCCATTATCAATACTCTTTCAGAGATTGTCTGCCTGGTGTCAGTGGTCACAAAACCAGGAATTGTGACATGCACCAGCTGCTCATACGACCATCCACCACCTGCTCCCATCGCTTCACGTGATTCTGATAGGAGGTAACAAACATCTACACTTCCAATATTAGCATCCAATATCTCACCTTCTTCAGACAGATCCAGTTAAGTGTGCCCTGCTGTGATTTTAATTTTTTCTCTGTGATTTTGATCATCTTCAGCATTCTGAGTGTCTTCAACAGCAATTCCTGTAAGATCTTGAATTGATACTCTTCTGTATTATCCGTTCATTAGTCATTCCAACCTTTCCCTTACCCTACCTTTTGATAGCACTGTTTTGCCTCCATCTTCTGACTCCCTAAAGATCTATCCTTATATCTTAACACCTCTATATCACTTTACAAAACTGATCTGTGATTCCAAGCTTGCAGTAGCTTTGGTCAGAAACCTTGTCCACTCTACTCTGTCCCATGTACATTGGGTTCATTTCTTATTCTGTGCTGGCAGTTCATCAAGATTTGTATAGCATCCCTCAGGTAGAAATGGATTAAAGCAGGTGTGATTCACACCTGAACATCTTGTAGTTAGCACTGAGTTCTTCATTCTGATCTTATGGGAAAAAATCTGGTGGTGTTCCTAAAATGAAAGGATATTGGCCTTTGCCACCCAGTTACATATTAACCTTAATTGCTAAAGTTGAAATACAAGTTTGGAGCTGGTTCATGTAGATTTGTTATATCATTTATCAAAATTATGATTTTGAACTGATGGGATGAATAATTCTGAAATATGATTTAATTGATAGGTTCAAAATGATTTATGTGGAAATTAAAGTAAGTTACAACAATTCAATTAGTGATGTATAGGAATGAAAACTGGGCTTAAAAGACAGCAGAAATATAGTTTCTTTGCAGACGCTGTGAATGTGGGGTTCATGTAAATTTACAATTTTGAGATGTTAAGTAAGTTTATCAAGGAACATCTATCAAGTGGTAAATGGAATTGAGATTCAAGTCTCCCATAGTTTGATGGTCGTCTGTAAGAATTACTCTAAGATTTATCGGACTTTTTTTTCAGGATTTGGATATCACTAGCAAGACCAGCATTTAAAATCCTTTCATAGTTATTCTTAGATGGTGTTTATGGGATTGTTTTAAACTGACGTAGTCTTTCTGGTGAAGAGACTCCTACAGTACTGCTGAGTGAGCAGTCCCTGATTTAAGCATCTCAGTGATGGAAGATCAGAGATATATTTCCAAGTCAAGTTAGTGTGTAATTTGCAGGAGAACCTAGAAGTTGGTGTATCCACATCTCTGTTATCGTTGAGAATGGTCACGGGATTGGGAGATACTGTCTGAGGAACCTGGATGAGGAAATGCAGTGCATTTTGTGACTTGTTATTATAAGGTACTTGCCCATTTAAGAACACAGAGGTTTGGCCTATGATGAAATGATAACTGTGTCTTGCCACATGCAGCCAGGGAGTACTTCATTTGCCGGGGAGCTGTGAATGGAACGCTGTGTAATCATCAGCGAGCATCCCACTTATGGAGGAAGGTAGATCATTGATAAAGAAGCAGCTAAAAATGATCTGGTTTATGTCACTGCCCTGAGGAAAAACCTGCAGTGGTGCCCTCTAGCTGGGATGATTGATCTCGAGCAACCACAACCACCTTCTTTTGTGGAAAGGAAAGTACTCCATTGATTCCAATCAAAGTTCAACGTTCAAAGTAAATTTATTATCAAAGTCACTAGATACAATGCTGAGATCTATTTCCTTGAGGGCAATCACGGTAGGTGGCAGAAACACAATAGAGTCAATGAAAGACTGCGCCCAACTGGATGGATAACAACCAATGTGCAGAATATAAACAACAAACTGTGCGAGTACAAAAAGAAAGAGAAGAAGAAAAAAAGTAATAATAATAGCGTGGTCCAATTTTAGAGTCAGAGTCCTACAAGTTAGATTGTGACTGATCGATTATTACAGACAGGCCAATCCATAATAATTGTCCAGGTATAATATTACAAGATAAACAAGCAAGAACAACTTACTTAATAGTTATAGCCATTTTTACCACACATACATACAGAAACCAGTTTGTGAAAACACTGAAAATATGCTGAATTAAAAGAGGGAATTGAAAGACTATGGAACATGAACAGGATATACATTGTCCCAATAGTAATATCTACAAAGTCACTACACAATAGCATTGAACAATTGGGCCTGCACAGCAATATTTATATAAATCTCCAGAAAGCCACAATACTAAACACCATTAGAATAGTCTGAAAGTTCCCAGCAATTGAGAATTGAGTGTGCTTGGCTATGCCCGTACCTTAGCTTTTACCAGCTGGAGCTAAGTAAAAATAAAAATGCAACAACAAAAATAACAATAATAATAATAACAAATAAATAAACAATAAATATCAAGAGCATGAGATGAAGAGTCCTTGAAGGTGAGCCCATAGGTTATGGGATGAGTGAAGTTATCCCCTTTGGTTCAAGAGCCTGAAAGCTGAGGGATAATAACTGTTCCTGAATCTGGTGGTGTGAGTCCTGAGGCTCCTATACATTTTTTGTGATGGCAGCAATGAGAAAAGAGCTGAAATGACTGGAGTTTTTCCATTTGACACCCATTGACCATAGATTTATCAGAGGGTCTTGATGACATTCTTCCTCAAGTGCAGTCACACCCATCTCACTTTTAGATTCTGGTACTTCAGGTCATATTTGGTTCACATAAGCATTTAAAAACTTTGGCTAAAAGAACAAATTAAAGATCACATCTCCAAGTAGCAAACAATTTGCCTCCTTGCTTCCAAGGTCTTTCCAACATTCAGAAACACAATCAGGAATATGATTGGATATCTGCAGATAAGGGCACTTCCAATAACTCCAAAGATATCTGACACCATCCAAGACAAAGGAACCTATTTGATTGGCGCCTGTCTACTACACTGAGTGTCGATATCTCCCCCTCCCCCCACCTATGGCAGCTGCTGGTGCTTTGTGTGCCATCTATAACATTGCTTGCAGCAACTTGGCAAAGTTTCTCTGACTACACCTCACAATCTCATGGTGTCTACTGCTGAGAAGGAGAGAGGCAGCAGGTGCTTGGGAATACCAGTACTGTACCTGCAGTTGTTTCTTCTGTGATATGCCATTCTAATTTCATAATACATTACTAATCTTTCCTTACTGTTGGGTTAAAGTTCTGAGCTTTTTATTCAGCACACAACAGAAGCACATTCACCACACTGTGTATTGTGCTTCATAACAGAAGTTTATACCACTGCTCTGTTAGGGATAATATGCACTTACTTACTGCCTATTACGCTACTGGCGTTTATGACAACAATGAAGGTCCTCCATCTCTGGCAGTGTTCACGGCTTCCTTCATCATGTTAGTAGGTTCTTCTCAGTTTTCCCTGCTGCCAGTCATGCAAGTCCCGGGTGAAGACTCAGGAATACTGTCACACTCAGATGCAGGATTCTTCACTGCTGTCTCTGTAACAATTTTTTTTTTTGAACAGTCAGGGTCGTTAGCCCTGAGCTGAACCCTTGAACCTGGATGACTGGTGGACCGCTCTTAGTCTAGCCTCTACCCTTTGGTCCTACCAAGAGCCAAAGCATAATGCCCTGATGCCAGCCAGCATAGCTCTCCAGGTCATTGAGGTATGCAAGCCTCAACAACCAGGTTGTGGTCCTCTTGGGGGAGGAACAATGAGGGCTGGGTATTAAGTTCGTACCTTGTTAGAAAAGATGTAGAGACGACCATGAATGGCTTAGCTCCTCAATCTCGTTCCAATGCTCCTAAATTAATGTTTGAAAATAGTCTGAGTTAATTAATGTCATTTTAAAATATGAAATGTGAATTATGAAACTGTGCACTTGATTGAAAAGAATCCCAATTGAAACAAATTGGAGAATGTTTACAGTGCAGGTAAATAAATGGAACACTTGGGGATATTCTGACTCCACAATTAGTTTTTGATGGTTTCGTTCTTCCACTCCCACTGTAAATTAGACGACGAAAAGTGTAAATTAGACGACAAAAAGGGCAAAAGTATATTTGTACAATGTTTAAAGTCTTCCCAAGAGGGAGAAGATTAAATAAACGCTCTTCAAACAATCTGTTGGATTCTCACTATAATGACTTCTGAAAGACCGCAGCCTCAAAGCAACTGACACCCTCGATGAATTGCTTCTTTCATCTGTCCTGTCATATCTGCGCTCTGACAAAGCAGGTGTCGCCTGTAACATTTTTAGTCTCTGAGAAATATGTGAAACAACATTAACGCCATTCCTCTGTAGAAACATCACACTGCACAGCCGCAACACAACCTTAGGCATAATTTCCTTTATGGTTCTGACATCATCAGCAAAATCACTAAATAAACAAGATTTTATCAGTACACTCAAAGCAGTGCTAATGACACAGTGGAGGATATGTGATGGCATTACAAGTAAATTTTATTAAATGTCGCTTTAACGTCACTAATCCATGTGTGTATATGTTGTTACACTATTTCGTTTTGCAGTAGATGCAGTTTGCTCTTGATCCCCAGAGATGGCAGGGGAATACAGTGCTGTGCAAAGGTCTTAGGCACTTATATATAGCGGGGGTTCATTCAGTCATTTTGTGCCGTGTCGTATGACATGGGCGATCATGGTCTTTCCACGACTATGCTTGTTCTTGGTGAGTCCTTCTACAAAAATGGTTTGCCATGGCCATCTTCTCAGCAGAGTCTTTATAAGATGGATGACCCCAGCCATTATCAATACTCTTCAGAGATTGTCTGCCTGGCGTCAGTGGTCACATAACCAGGACTTGTGATATGCACCGGCTGCTCGTACGACAGTCCACCACCTGCACCCATGGCTTCACATGGCCCTGATCGGAGCAGGGGGCTAAGCAGGTGCCACACCTTGCCCAAGGATGACCTGCAGGCCCGTGAAGGATAGCTAGGCTGCTTGAGACTTTTGCACAGTGCTGTAGTAATTCAATATATTGCACTGTACTGCTACCGCCAGGAGAAAACAAACTTAATGACATAAGTGAGTGATGATAAACCTGATTCTGATAGGGGACTCTATTGTGGATTGAGTGTGGGAAAGGGGCAGGGAGAGGGAAATCATGGTTGGGAAAAGGGGAAGGGAAGTACCAGACAGGCATTCTGTAATGACCAATAAACCAAATGTTTGGTATCAAATGACCTTGCCTGCTGTCTCAGGGCTGGGTGTGTCTGTACCTACGTCTCCCCCGCCCCAGCACTCCTTCTCTGCCACCTGTCTCGCTCCCCTCCCGCGGCACTCCGCCCTCACCATTCCAAAATCCTTTGCTCCCGCCAGATTTACAAACTCGCTGTCTGCTGTATGATGAGAAATACAGTACTGTGCAAATTTCTTAGGCACCCTAACTAAAACTTCTGCACAGAAAAGTATAAAGGATATTTTTTTGTCCAGATGATCTCAAGTAATTGGAATTTATTATTGTTGGTTTAAAAGGAGTAAAATAACTCTATTATATTCTGTAACTTCAAAACATTAAATTAATTCAAAGGAAGACGTGAGGACTCTGAAATACAGGTCTAGTTCGAGTTTACTTTTAAGCGAGGCTTGCACATGTCACATGGTAGCATGATGACATATGCAATTAACGTACTCTTACATATAACATGTAATTAATTATTTAAACGAACAAGAATGCTTAATGGACCTATATATATACATACACACACACGCACACATATATATATATATATATATATATATATCATGTTGGCGTGTGGCCAAGTGGTTAAGGCGTCGGTCTAGTGATTTGAAGGTCGCTAGTTCAAGCCTCAGCTGAGGCAGCGTGTGTGTCCTTGAGCAAGGCACTTAACCACACATTGCTCTGCGACGACACCGGTGCCAAGCTGTATCAGTCCTAGTGCCCTTCCCTTGGACAACATGAGTGGCGTGGAGAGGGGAGACTTGCAACATGGGCAACTGCCGGTCTTCCATACAGCCTTGACCAGGCCTGCGCCCTGGAAAGCTTCCAAGGCGTAAATCCACAGTCTCATGAGACAAAGGGATGCCTATAAATAAATAAATAATAATAAAAAATATATATATACACACACACACACACACACATACATATATAGATACACAAGGTTTCTCAAACATTGTTGACATATTAAATAGACAATAGCAGCAAGCCTGAAACTGAACTAGCAGACTAGACCTGTACAAGGATTGACTACAATGTTAGTGCCCTTTAGGACTTGGACTTCATTGAGATGGGAATATAGAGGGATGAAGCGGAGGCCTTGCTGAGGAGTGATTGTTTGAAGTCAGAGAAGCAATGGTGGAGACAGAACAACAGTAGCTGAAATAATGAGAGCATGTATAAAGAGTATTGCACTAATCATGGATAACTAATTTTTGTATGGATTGGGTTTGTCTGATTGAAAATAGCAGCTAAGAGAATGAACTCAGAGAAGATTCTTTGTGACAGTTTCATAGAATGGAGTCAACCAGGAAACAGATCTTTTGATCAGGTAATGTACGATGTGACAGGTTTAGTAAATGATCTCAGAGTAAAAGATCCCCTAGGAAGTAATGACCAGAGCATGATGGAATTCCGCATTCAGTCTGAGGGCAAAAAAAACTGCAATGTGAAAGAAGTGTGTTTAACTTAATAAGGAGAATTACAGAGGATGAGGAGAGAGTTGGCCAAAGTGAAATGGGCAAATAGATTGGCATGTAAGACAATATACAAGGAGGAAGCAGAGGAGAACATTTAAAGAGACAACGGATGACTTCCTGTAAATATACTATATACCCGATAAAGATTAAAAATAAAATTAGCTTTATTTATCACACGTTCAGTACCAGATAAAGGTCTTAGGCACATGTATGTAACCAAGGAGTCTAAGACTTTTGCAATACTGTAGTAATTTTATGTTTTGCATTGTACTGCAGACACAAGAAAAAACAAATTTCATGACATATGTGAGTGATGATAAACCTGATTCTAATATGGGTCTCTGTTGTGGACTGAGAGTGGGAAGGGGAATTATGGCTGAGAAAGGGGAAGGGGGATGGGAGGGAATGGGTAGCACTGGAGAAACATTCTGTAATGATCAATAAACCAACTGTTTGGAATCAAATGACCTTGCCGGGTGTCTCGGTGGCTGGGTGTGTCTGAGGCTCCTGTAGCTTCTGTTGGCAGCAGCGAGAAGAGAGCATGTCCTGGGTGGTGGGGGTCCCTGATAATGGATGTTGCTTTCTTGCAACAACACTTTGTGTCGATTTGGTCAAGGGTGGGGAGGGCTTTACCTGTGATGGACAGGGCCGTATCCACTACTTTTTGTAGGGTTTTCCATTCAAGGGCGTTGGTGCTCCAGGCTGTGATGTAGCCAGTCAATGCACTCTCCACTACACATCTGTAGAAGTTTGTTAAAGTTCTAGATGTCATGCTGAATCTCTGCATACTCTCCATAGACCAAACATCAGAATGGGGAAGAAATGTGATCTAAGTGACTTTGACCGTGGAATGATTGTTGGTGCCATATGGGGTGGTTTAAGTGTCTGAGAAGTAGCTGATCTCTTGGGATTTTCGCATACAACAGTCTCTGGAATTTGCAGAGAATGGTGTGCAAAAAGCATTCAGTGACTGACAGTTCTATGAACAAAAATGCATTGTTAATGAGAGGTCAGAGAACAATTTCCAACTGATTCAAACTGACAGGAAGGCGACAGTACCTCAAATAACCACACATTACAACAGTGATGTGCAGAAGAGCATCTCTGAACACACAACATGTCAAACCTTGAAGTGGATGAGCTGTAGTAGCAGAAGTCCATGAACATACACTCAGAGGCCTCTTTATGAGGTACAAATTGGCCACTGAGTGTCTTTCAGAATAAACAATGCAAAAAATGGTTTTACTCTGTGACCATCCAATAACAAGGACTTTTAAATCTAGGATAATCACCAATAAATTTCTCCAACAAATTCCAGAGAAACATTAAAATATGGAGCTTATTTTCCTAAATTGTGCAAATTAATAGCATTGATGTGTTTGTGGTGAAATTGAACTATTGTATGTTGAGCTAAGGAAATATAAAAATATAAAAATTTGGCCTGTCCCCTAAAACCCTCACTAATTTTTATAGATGCACCGTAGAAAGCATTCTTCTAGGGTGCATCACAACCTGGTATGGAAGTTGTCCTGTCCAAGACCGAAAGAAGCTGCAGAAGATCGTGAACACGGCGCAGCACATCACAGAAACCAATCTTCAGTCCGTGAACTCACTTTACACCGCACGCTGTCGGAGAAGTGCTGCCAGGATAATCAAGGACACGACACACTTTTCGTCCCTCTTCCCTCCGGGAGAAGGCTCAGGAGCTTGAAGACTCGTATGGCCAGATTTGGGAACAGCTTCTTTCCAACTGTGATAAAACTGCTGAACGGATCCTGACCCGGATCTGGGCCGTACCCTCCAAATATCCGGACCTGCCTCTCGGTTTTTTTGCACTACCTTACTTCCCATTTTTCTGTTTTCTATTTTTGATTTATAATTTAAAATTTTAATATTTACCAATTTTAACTATTTTTAATATTTTTAATATTTAATATTTGTAATCCAAGGAGTGTGAAGCGCAGATTCAAATATCGCTGTGATGATTGTACGTTCTAGTACTAATTGTTTGGCGACAATAAAGTATAAAGTATAAGGATATGCTGATAGTGTGTGATGTAGGATAGGAGGAAGGTCAGAGGAAACATAAACCAGACAATTTGACTGAATGGACTTTTGCTGTGCTGCCAGTTCATAATCTGCACAGGAAGAACACTTGCAGAATTTTTTGGCCACGATATACAAGTTCAGTTTGAGTGGAAACAACATCAAACGCTGTTGCAGGAAAGCATCATCCATCATCAGGGAGCCCGCCACCCAGACCATGCTCTCTTCTCACTGCTGCCATCAGGGAGAAGGTACAGGAGCCTCAGGACTCACACCACCAGGTTCAGGAACAGTTACCACCCCTCATCCAAGGGGATAACTTCACTTGCCCCATCACTGAAATGTTCCCACAACCAATGGACTCACTTTCAAGGGCTCTCCGTCTCATGTTCTCGGTATTTATTGTCTATTTACTGATTTTTTTTTTTTTGCATTTGCAGTTTGTTGTCTTCTGCACTCTGGTTGAACACCCAAGTTGGGTGTTCTTTCATTGTTTCTTACTGCCCGTTTAACCACTGGCGTTTCAGACAGCAACGAAGGTCCTCCATCTCTGTGGTCTTCACAGGTTCTTTCATTATGTCAGTAGCTCACTTTTCACTACTGTCAGTCCTGCAGGTCCTGGGTGGAGATTCAGGAATACTGTCGCACTCAGATATAGAAGGATTCTTCATTGTTATTTCCATAAAAATTTTGTTTGACCAGTCAGGGTTGTTAGCCCTGAGCAGAACCACCCGAACCTGGAGGACTGGTGGACCACTCTTAGTCTGGCCTCTACCCTTTGACCTGTTTGGCATGGGTGACCCTACTAAGAGCCAAAGCATAAAGCCCCGACTCCAGCCAACATAGCTCTCTGGGCCGTTGAGGCTTGTGAGCCTCCAAATCCAACTATAAGGTTGTGGTCTTCTTTGATTCGTTTATGGTTATTTTTCTGTTGATATATTGAGTATACCCACAAATAAAGGAATCTCGGGGTTGTATATGGTGACATACTGTATGTATACTTTGATAATAAAATTTACTTTGAACTTTAAACTTTAATCTTTTTCTTTTAATTTTTTTACTTTGACTTTTAGTCCTCTGCCACTTGTCTGAAGAGCAATGCTTTGGCATTTGATCATTTTACAGAAGTAAAATATTTTTAAAGCCAACTATGTCTGGTCTGTCCACAGTGCAATGATGTTGAATAGGATGCTCTGGGTACTGATCAATACCAGGATAATTCTGCAGATCTTATCTGCACCCCACCTGCACAGCTGTTGTCTTGTTGGACAACTTTGAACTGCAAGACTGTCTGCTTGAAATATGGTTTGATCACTGGGCCAAGTCCCATTAACCGAAAGTTCCGAGTGTGCCACAGCTTAGGCGTTGCACAAATATATGTATCACATTAAATTATATTAAAGCTTATTTTTTTCTCGATGTATTATCAGAACTAATGAATTTTGAGGCATTGAGAAAAGGAAATAAAAAAGTAGTAAATATACTTATAAAGGAGGATTATACTGTCATATCAGTAAAGAGCAAAGGTCTGCGATTAGAAATGTACAAATTAAAAAATCTGGGAAGGTACAATTGCCGAGTGTTAGCATTTATATTGATTGGGCACCACAGTAATGGAGGGTTAGCATGATGCTGTTACAGCTCAGGACATTGGAGTTTGGAGTTCTATATCGATATCCTCTGTAAGGAGATTGTATGATTTCCCCATGGAACGTGGACAGTAGGAGGAAGCCGTTGTCTTGGTTTTCTCCCACAGTCCAAAGACTTACTGGTTAGTACTTCAATTGGTTATTGTACCGTAAATTGTCCCGTGATCGGGTTAGGGCTAATTCAGGTGTTGATGGAGGGTTGCTGGCAGTGCATTTTGAAGGGCCAGAAGGGCCTATTCTGCTCTGTATCTCAACATAAGTATTAAATAAATAAACCTATCTATAGATTGAGAGGAGCATCAACACAGAGGCTGTGTACAAGAAGGGCCAGAGTCCCCTCTACTTCCTGAGGAGACTGAGGTCCTTTGAAGTGTGCAGGCCTCTCCCTCACATGTTCTACCAGTCTGTTGTCGCCAGTACAATCTTCTATACTGTGGTGTGCTGGGGCATTTCACATACTTACCACCTCCCTGTGAAGAAATTACCCTTTGGGTCTCCTTTAAATTACTTCCCTCGTAACTGAAGTCTAAGCCCTTTAGTTTTATACTCCCATACCCTGGGAGAAAGGCTGACCATTTACCTTCCCTATCCCCCTCAGTCTCTTATACTCCAGGGAACAAAGCCCCAGCCTATCCAACCTAGTCTTATACCTCAAACCCTCCAGCCCTGGTAACATCCCTGTGATTCTTTCGTGCACCATTTCAGTTTAATGGCATCCTTCCTATGGCTAGAGCTGCACACGGTACTCCAAGTATGGCCTCACCAATGTTGTGTTCTCGATATCCCAACTCCTGTACTCAATGCCTTGTGGCTTCTTTTCCACCCAGTCTACTTGTGACACCATTGTCAGAGGAATGTTAATAATGCCATGAGCCTAACACCTGTATTTGTTCATTGCAGCCTTATCTAGAGTCGCTAAGCCCTTGTGCTCTCTGTTTAATCTTGCTGTGTTTGTTTTGACTGGCGTGGGTTTTCAGGGTACTGTGATTAAAGTGGACTCCCCATTAGCACTTATCACGGGGTCTTTGGTTTGAGAATGATTCGTCTCACTGGTTCACTCGTTCTGCTGGAATTCCTATGATTAACTCTTGTTTCTGTCTCCACAAGGGAGTCAGTCATTTCTCCGCCAATGGGTTCAGTCATCGTTCAGCGCACACCATGACATACTTGTATATCTTGGTCTCTGTTACTTACTTTCCATGGCCCTGTTATTTACTGTGTTATTTCTGCCCTGATTTAATTTACAAAACTACAACATTTTGCACTTGTCCAAGTTAAGTCCCATTACTTTGGCCCACCTTCCCATTTGATTAAGATCTTGTTGTAAACTTAAATTCTGTTCTTCACTGCCCACTGTATCACCTGTCTTGCTTTATCTACATGTCAATCTGATTCCCATACAAATCGTTAATACGGATGACAAACAATAGTAAACTCACCACTGATTACAGTGGTACCCAGTCTAAGAAATCCTCTACCACTTCCACCCATACCCACCCCCGACTGCATCCACCAAGCCAATTTGGAATCTGAAATGGTTAACTCACCCTGGATCCCAGAATCAAAATCAGGATCAAGTTCATTATCACTGACTTTTGTGTCATGAAATTTGTTGGTTTGTGGCAAAGACATAAAAGTTAAAATAAATTACAAAAAAAGGGACAAAAATAGGTGATGGGTGGAGATATGTCTCTACCAAAGGAGGTGTAAGGCGCTCCTTCCGTCCACTAGCTCACAGGTCACCCTTGGGCAAGGTGTAGCACCTGCTTCACCTCCCCACCCCCGATCAGGGTCACGTGAAGCCATCGGGAGCAGGTGGTGGATGGTTGTATGAGCAGCTGGTGCACATCACGAATTCTGGTTATGAGACCACTGACGTCAGGCAAGCAATCTCTGAAGAGTATTGATAATGGCCAAAAGAAGGCAATGGCAAACCACTTCTGTAGAAATACTTGCGAAGAGCAATCATGGTCATGAACACGGCACATAATGATGATGTCATACAACACAGCACATAACGATGATGTCATACAACACAGCACATAATGATGATGTCATACAACACAGCACATAATGATGATGATGATGGTACAGAAAAAGGAATAATGAAACAATATTCATAGGTTCATGGACTGTTCAGAAATCTGATAGCAGAGGGGATAAAACTGTTCCTAAATCATTGAGTGTGGGTCCTTGGGCTCCTGTACTTCCTCCCCAGTGGTAGTAATGAAGTTAATTCTAGCCATAGTAAACTACTCAAAGCACTTCATCGCCACAGTAGATGCTACTGGTGATAGTCCTTGAAGCATCTCACCCTGCTCTCGTTAAGCACCAGTGTAATTGCTATCCTTTTGGAGCAGGTGAGAACCTCAGACTGCAGCTGTGGAATGCTAAAGATGTCCTTGAACCAGCTAGTTGTCACAGGTTTTCAGTAAACAGCACAGAAATAGCCCCTTCAACCCACTGAATCCACACCAACCATCAACCACTCGTTTACACAAATACTACATTAATCGGACTTTTTAATGATAGACCATCAGGGTGACCCTACTAAGAGCCAAAGTATAGAGCCCTGACTCCAGCCAACTTAACCCTCTGGGTCATTGAGGCACGCAAGCCTCCAAATCCTACAATAAGGTTGTGGTCCTCTTGGAGAATCGGAAAATGATGTTGTAGGATAATGTAGAAGATAGGTCATAGAGTCACAGAGACGTACAGTACAGTAAAAGGCCCTTTGGCCCAGCTAATCCATGCTGAAACCATTTAAACTGCCTACTCCCATCAACTTGCACTGGGACCATAGTCCTCCATATCCCTACTATCCATGTACTTATCCAGATTGAGTTTGGGTGCACCACTTGTGCTGGCAGCTCATTTCACACTCTCATGACCTTCTGAGTGAGGAAGCTTCCCTTCATGTTCCCCTTAAACTTCTTACCTTTCACCCTTAACCCATGACCTCTGGTTGTAGTCCCACCCAACCTCAGTAGAGAAGGCCTGTTTGCATTAACCTTATTTATACCCCTCATAATTTTGTACATCTCTATGAAATCTCCCTTCAATCTTTTATGTTCTAAAGGATAAACCTAGCCTATTCAATCTTTCCTAATGATTCAAGTCCTCCAGAGTAAATTTTCTCTGCACTCTTTCAACCTTGTTGACATCTTTCCTGTAGGTAGGTGACCAAAACTGCACACAATACTCCAAATTAGGCCTCACCAATGCCATATACAATTTGAAATATAGATAACCTGGATGTGAACTTGAAATGGGAAGCAGATTAATAATATGACTGTCTGAGTTTCTTAGCCCATCTTTGTGCTGTTGATATTCTATGCTGGCAAAAAATTATCCATTATCAATAATAACACATGTGGAACCAATAGGGTCATGCAACTAAACAACAATACATGTGCTTTTTTTTGGTAAAACTGTCCCCATGTACCACAGAAATATTCTGTTTCTTGGCTATGTCATCCCTTTTGAACCTGGATGAGCAGATGTGCACAACAAGTGAAATGAAAACAACTGCTTTGTTGAAGTCCCAGCTCAAATGCTGATGAAAGTCAGGAGTTTCATTTCTGACGTCCAAGAGGGTCCATTTTGAAGTTGTTGGCCAAGGGCCAATGGGCAAGCAGGATTCAACGTTGCCTCAGTCCTGGATTGTTTCTTCTTCTGCCAATTCCTGCCACACTCTGTGGGAATAAACAAGATCCAACACAACAGATTATCAGCGTTAATGATCTGAGTTAAGTGGTACACAGTGCATACACGATACTTCACCCTGAGGTTATTTTGTTTTGCTTTCTGTTATTGAGGTAATTCTGTTTTTCCAGCTCTTTCATATCTATGGAGTTCTGTGTATTATTTTACTTGCTTGAGTAAGATATGGGAAGTTGCCTTGGAACAGAACTGCACAGATTGCCTCTCTAGAGTTTCTTGTAACACACAGCTGCCATTAAGATCTTAATGGTTTTCCGATGTTAATACATGTGCTCGGGAAGATTAGAGCTTGGAATTAGGAGTATCGTGACAAAGATTAAACAGTAACATTTTCATTAGGATATATAAACAACATAATTGAGGTTTACTGTATGCATGTTGAAAAACTGGCTACTTGGAACAGCACCTGACTTAGAATCGCTGATTGCTCCGACCCACGTTTTGCCTCTGCATCTGGAGATCAATCGTAGTAACTTAGATGTGAGCAATGTATTTGTCCCCGTGCTGCTTCCCTGCACAGATCAGAATCAGAATCAGGTTTAATATCACCGGCATATGTCATGAAATTAGTTGTTATGCGGCAGCAGTACATTGCAATACATAATAATAAAAATGACGAATTTCTGTAAGTATATAGGTCGCTTTACGTCGCATCTGGAAATTCGAGTTGGTGGACGATTTCCCTCCACACCGCTCTGACATATTGGGAAATCATGTACGTGGCAAGGTACAGCAGTGGTTTGCCTTTGCCTTCTGCCAGGTGAGTTTAAAGAGATCACCACCTCTTGCAGTGGATGACCAGGATGTCTAGGTGTCTTGCCATGCTCTTAGCGCTCCACCAACACCTGCTGGGCCTGCCTTCTTGACCGTTGGACCATTAATTGGTCTCCCCCACTCAGTCTGCCAGGGCCAGACTTCACATGCTGGGATAGATAGATCCCCTAACTCACCGAGGGTTGAGACCCGTCGGCTACCCTCACCTGGTTTGGCCCGTCTGCCGAGATGGTTTACTGGGGTGTGGCCACTGAGCGTGTTACAGCTACTTGGAGCCACAGGTGAGAACTGAGCACCAGGTGGGGACCAAAGGTGGACGAGCTGCCCTGAAAAAAGGCACGACAGACCCCCCCCCCACCAGAGGTACTGCCCCTCCCTAGACACCCCATACACCCCATATATATATATTATAAATTACATTAAATAAGTAGTGCAAAAGGAGAGAGAAAAAAGTAGTGAGGTAGTGTTCATGGGTTCAGTGCTCATTCGGAAACCGGATGGCAGCGGGGAAGAAGCTGTTCCTGAATCATTGAGTGTGTGCCTTCAGGCTTCTGTACCTCCTTCCTGATGGTAGCAATGAAAAGGGGGCATGTCCTGGGTGATCGGTGTCCTTAATGATGGATGCCGCCTTTTCCTTGAAGATGTCCTGGATGCTGGGGAGGCTCGTGCCCATGATGGCGCTGACTGAGTTCACAACTTCCTGCAGCTTATTTTAATCCTGTGCAGTGCCCTCCACCATTCCAGACAGTGATGCAGCCAGTTAGAATTAGAATTTATTTAAATCTTACATCCGTCCCACGTGGGGGAGTAAAAATCTTTGCGTTATGACTCCGTCGCAATGTACAGACATGTGAATTTAAAAGTCTAATAACTTGTAGAAAGGAGCTGTCCCTTTAATGCTGCGGTACCATTTGCTAGATGGAAGCAGCTGAAATAATTTATGATCGGGGTGACTGGTGTCCCCGGTGATCTTCCAGGCCTTCTTTCTGCACCTGCTGCTGTAAATGTCCTCAATGGCAGATCTTCGGTGATGTGTATTAGATTAGATTATGAGGACACACAGTCCTCTTTTATTGTCATTTAGAAATGTATAACGAGCATCTTGAAACCACTCACCCTGTCAACTGCAGACCCATTGATCTTGACTGGGGCAAGTACACGGGGTGAGGGATGCTCTCCATGGCACACCTGCAGAAATTTGTGAGTGTCTTTTGTGACATAGAGAATCTCCTCAAACTCCAAATAAAATATAGCTGCTGAGGCACCTCCTTTGTAAATGCTAGGCCCAGGATAGACCCTCAGAGAAATGTAGGAAATTGCAGTGCAGGAAATGTAGCAGGAAATTGTGATCAACAAGGAGCCACAAACGGCAATGATCCAATGACTAGATAAAATGTTTTTTTTCCTAAGCAACACACACAAAATGCTGGAGGAACTCAGCACGTCAGGCTGAGTAATTTCTATGGAAATTAATAGATAGTTGACCAAGTGGCCAAGTGGTTAAGGCGTCGGTTTAGTGACCTGAAGGTCGCTAGTTCGAGCCTTGGCTGAGGCAGCGTGTTGTGTCCTTGAGCAAGGCACTTAACCACACGTTGCTCTGCAATGACACCAGTGCCAAGCTGTATGGGTCCTAATGCCCTTCCCTTGGACAACATTGGTGGCGTGGAGAGGGGAGACTTGCAGCATGGGCAACTGCTGGTCTTCCGTACAACCTTGCCCAGGCCTGCACCCTGGAAACCTTCCAAGGTGCAAATCCATGGTCTCACGAGACTAATGAATGCCTAAGAATAGATAGTCGACATTTCGGGCCGAGACCCTTCTTCAGCTGAGAAGGAAGGGGGTGGGCGGGGGATGCCAGAATAAAAAAGGTGAGGGGAGGGGAAGGAGGCTAGCTGGAAGGTGGCAGGTGAAGCCCGGTGGGTGTGGAAAGGTCAAGGGCTGGAGAAGAAGGAATCTGATAAGAGAAGACGGTGGACCATGGGAGAAAGGGAAGGAGGAGGGGACCCACAGGGAAGTGTTGGTCCATGGCCTCCTCTTGTGCCTAGAGGAGGCACCAACACCTTATATTCCTTCCAGGTAACCTCCAACCTGATGGCATGAATATTGATTTCTCCTTCTCATAAAAAATTTTGCCCCTCCCTTATTCCCCACTCTGATCTTCTCACCTTCCTATTACTTCCCTGTGCGTCCCCTCCTCTTTCCCTTTCTCCCATTGTCCACTCTCTTCTTTTATCAGATTCCTTCTTCTCCAGCCCTTGACCTTTCCACACCCACATGTAAAAGGTCAGAGTGGAGAATGGGTGGGGGGGTGGAATTACTTACCAGAAGGAGAAATTTTTTACTGGAGGAGAAGTCGATATTCATGCCATCAGGTTGGAGACTACCCAGATGGAACATATGGTGTTGCTCCTTCACCCCGAGGGTGAGCTCCTCTTGACTCAAGAGGACCGATATGTCAGAACAGAATGGGAATCAAAATTAAAATGTTTGGCCACTTTTTAAAAGAAATTCCTTTTAGCTGAGGAAATTAGCCAGGTCATGGAAGCAGTGAGCTCTTCTTTAAGAAAAACACAGCGAGATCTTTTACCTCATTTGACTAACAAGGGAAAAACAAGTCAATACCAGGATGGAAGGCAGATATCCAACAGAGATTGAGAAGTTGGAAGGGTGTGTATTGAAGGAATGTAATAAATTGGAAGTCAATAAATGCGCAAATGATTTGATGTGCAGGAAACCTGACAAACAATGGAAGCCAAGAGGATGATGCCTTTAGGAACTAAATAGCTAAATAATTGAGAATGACTGATGGAATTGGAAAAGGGGCTCATGGAATATAAGCCAGCACCAATTAGTTGGATCATTGTTTTTGTTCCTTGAATTTCATGTAGATCCATATAACATATAATTGCAGGGTCTCCAAAGTTAAAACTGACTTTATAGCCAGAGAGCGAGCTATAGTAGGGAGCTTGCTACAACTTGAAGACTTGTATTCGTACTGGGATAGATGCAGAGGAGATTCAAAGTTCAAAGTACATTGATTATCAAAGCATGTATGCATTATATAGCCTTGAGATTTGTTTCCTTACAGGCAACCACAAAACAAGAAGCCCAAAAGAACCCATTATAAAAAAGGCTGACGAACACTCAATGTGCAGATCGAGAAAAAAAAAACACTTTGTGCAAACAGTAAAAGTGAGCAAATAGCATTCAGAACAAAAATTAGTCCTCAGACATGAAGCCCAGAGCAGTGGGAGCAGGCCCACAGCCTCAGCCTCAGTTCAGCACAGAGCAGAGTAAAAGTCGCAGAGCTCGCAGACACGAAGCCCGGAGCAGCCCAAAGCAGGCCCACAGCCTCAAGCTCAGTTCAGCGCAGAGCAGGGTAAACTTCGCAGAGCTCACAGACACAGACTTCTCCTCGAACATGCCTTGGCCTAACTCTAACTTTGTCTTGCACACACAGGTTTCGACCCTCGACTCATCCTCACCTTCGCTCATCCCTTCATAGTTTGTGGTGATTGTATACCATAATTTTTTTTACAGAAGGAAGTGTTATTAATAAAAGCATTTAGTAGATTCACCAGAATATTGCCCAGATTAAGTGTTTCCTTTCTGAGGGGCCAAGTGGTTAAGGCGTTCGTCTAGTGATCTCAAGGTCGCTAGTTCGAGCCTCAGCTGTGGCAGCGTGTTTGTGTCCTTGAGCAAGGCACTTAACCACACATTGCTCTAGTGTCTGTGTGAGGAGTGATGCCCCACACAGACTTCCAATCTGCGCCTTGTAAGGCATGAAAATGCTCGATGCAGGCCTCTGATGGTCTGAGTTAACGTTCCCTCCCCTCCCTTTCTGAGGGGAGACTAGCTAGGGTGGCCTTTTTTCCTTGGAGTAGAGGAAGATGAGGAGGGACCGAATAGAGGTGTACATACTTATCAGGGGCTTTGACAGGATAGAATGAGGGAAATATTTCCCAATCATAGATGCATCCAAAAGTTGGGGACATTGGTTTAGATGGGTACTAATAATTAATAAACAGAAGAGATTCCAGTCCTTAAAAGGGGTCTCACCCGAAAAGTTGACTGTTCATTCAGTTCCACAGAGGTGGGTGGGCCTGCTCATTTCCTCCAGTGTTTTGTGTGTGATACTCCAGGTGCTAAGGAAGAATTGTTTTCACCTAGATTAGATTAGATTATGAGGACACGCAGTCCTCTTTTATTGTCATTTAGTAATGCATGCATTAAGAAAAGATTCAATGTTTTTCCAGAATGATATCACAGAAACACGTGACAAACCAAGATTGAAAAACAGACAAAAACCACATAATTATAATATATAGTCACAACAGCGCAAAGCAATACCGTAATTTGATAAAGAACAGACCATGGGCATGGTAAAAAGTCTCAAAGTCTCTCGAAAGTCCCATCATCTCATGCAGACGGTAAACCTCCAGCGATGCAAACTCGCCGATGCAGCACCCTGGAAGCATTCGACCACGGTCCGACTCCGAGTCCATCTGAAAACTCCGAGCCACTGACCAGCCCTCCGACACCGAGCACCGAGCACCATCTCTGCCAAGCGCTTCGACTCGGCCCTGGCAACAGGCAATAGGCAAAGCCGAGGATTTGGGGCCTTCCCCTCCGGAGATTCTCCATCGCACAGTAGCAGCGGCAGCGAAGCGGGCATTTCAGAAGTTTCTCCAGGTGTTCCTCCGTGCTTCTCACGGCTGTCTCCATCAAATCAGGATTGTGCATGGCACCCTAGTTAACACATATCGATATCATTCGGAACAGCCGCGCGCGCTGCGTCGCGCCACCATCTTCTCCTCCCTCCTTGATGGTGGTTTAATCAGGAGTGCTTCTGTGTTCGTTATTGAGGGATAGTGCAAAGCAGAATACTCAACTGAACTTTATTGATAACCCTTCTTGTACAATATTTGAGATCCTCCCATGTGGGAGCAGCTAACTGGGTGACATAAGAATAACACGATTAACTACCACTACAGCACTGACTGAGGGGATGATGGACACAGATACTCCCATAAAAATAAAAAAACACCAAGATGAGCACTTAGGTAGCCAAAGGATTGTCACTGTGTACGCTGTGTGGAGGACCAACAGACTCCCACGTAGAGAAAGAAACAAGAGTTTATTCATCAGAATTCCAGCAGAATACTGGTGGCTTGACTGAGCGACGCAGCAAGATAAACCATTCTCGAAACACTAATTGGGAGTCCCCTTTAAATATTCACAGTACGCAGAAGACCCAAGCGAGTCAAAATAACTTTGACAAGATTAAGCAGAAAGCACAAGGGCTTAATGACTCTAGATAAGACAACAATCAGCAAATACAGGTGCTCTAGAAACCTGAGCATTCTGCGGCTCGCTGTAGGAGCCTGCAGGGCTCATGGCAGGGACAGAGGGGTATGAATCAGTTGTTGATAAATAGAATAAGTGTAATGTGTACTTGGTGTTTGGCAGGGACCAGGCCTAGTTCTGTGCTGTGTCATCTGTGAATCTATAATAAACTTTAGTGCAAATAAGGGAAGTTCACCAGCCACGTAAGAGATGAAGGGATAGAAGGATGTAATGAAAAGTCGGAGAAAGGTGGAGCATTCACACTATATTAGACCAGTTGGGTGCAATGGACTGTTTCCCCGTAGATAATTTAACAGCATTCAAAGGATTGACAACAGAAGAGAAAACAAGAACTGGAGCAACGGAAGGGGGTGGGGGCAAGGCTGGGGTGGGGCACTTCTTAGCTCAAACTTTATCAGAATCAAATTGTCATTTTCTATTTATCTTTAATTATTAGGATTTGTTGTCATACAGGTTGAAACGATGTAATTATTAACATTGTGCTCTTTCTCCTTGCCCCCTTCCCCTTCTCAGTCCACAATATCGACACATCAGAATCGGGTTTATCATCAGTCACATATGTCATGAAATTTGACTTTGTTTTGTGGCCACAGTACAGTGCAAGACATAAAATTACTACAGTACTGTACAAAAATCTTAGGCACCCTAGTTGTATAAATGTGTCTAAGACTTTTGCACAGTACCCTATATAGCTCAAAGTTCAAATTAATGTTATCATCAAAGTACATAAATGTCACCATATACAACTCTGAGATTCCAATTCTTGCAGGCATACACAGTAAGTACAACAAACACAATAGAACCTTTTTTATGCCACGGACCAATACCATTAATCAAGGGGTCTGTGAACCCCAGGTTGGGAACTCCTGCAATAGAATTAATGAAAGACTGTTCTCAACAGGACAGACAAACAACCAACGTGCAAGACACAACAAACTGTGTAAATACAAAAAGAAATAATAAAAAAATAAATAACCAATAAATATTAAGAGCATGAGATGAAAAGTCCTTAAAAGTGAGTCCATAAGTTGTGTGAACAGTTCAATATATCTTATGATTCAGCGTCTTTTTTTTTCCCCAAATGCTTCGTACATTTAAACCAACACACAGATTATAGAACTATTAAGGATTCAAGTAAGGTAACTCTAATCCGGGAATTTCTAAAAGGAAAGCAACAAAGAATACCATTCAGAACGTAAGACCATAAGGTACAGGAACAGAATTAGGCCATTTGGCCCATCGAGTCTGCTCCCCCATTGCATCATAGCTGTTCCATTTTCCCTCTCAGCCTCGATGTACTGCCTTCCCCCCTCCCCCCTCCCACCTCGCCGTATCCTTTCCTGCCCTGACTAGTCAAGAATTTATCAACCCATGCTTTAAGTATACCCAATGACTTCGTCCCTACAGCCGCCTGTGGCAATGAATTCCACAGATTTACCACTCTCTGGCTGAAGAAATTTCTCCTCATTTCCATTCTAAAAGAGCACCCCTCTATTCTGAGGCTGTGTCCTCTGGTCTTAGACTCCCCCACCATAGGAGACATCATTTGTAAGAATTAGAAGCGGATTATGAGGGGATAGAGGAGGCGTCAGGTTAGTTTTGGATAGCTTTAACAAAAAAAGCTGGCGTGGACATTCTGGCCTGGATCCCTGATGCAAATGGAAAGATATCAGTTATAAATATGTTCACGTGGAATCAGCTGTCAAAAATGTAAATATATTTATGACTGATATCTTTCCCATTTGCATCTAGGATTACAATTGGAATCGTTTATTTGATCTGTACTTTTCCCAATGTAATTATTTTCAAGCCCCATGAGTCAACTTGCTTTAAAGTCGGAGTCAGGAGTTTAGCTTCTGATTTATGAAGGCTACAAACCCCGCTGTGACAGTCATTACAATGCAAAGGAGAACAGTGCAACTGAAGAAAGATAAATTTGAAAAGAAATCAATTCAAATTGGGTGCAGCAGAAATGAGAGAAGAGAAGTGGCAACTTGAGACAGGAAAATGGAAGTTTTTTTTTATTGTATAGTGAATAAACTTCGACCAAATCAAAATACAGTGCAAATTGTGGCCAAATACAACAGATAGTAACAATCATTTTTGAGCTGAACTAATTTCCTTCACTTTTAATTTTTTATCTGTTGATTACATTACTCTGTGTTACAATAACATAGGGCACAGAACATTACAGCACAGTGCAGACCCTTCAGCCCACAATGTTGTGCTATCCCTTTAACGCAGTCTGAGATCAATCTAACCATTCCCTGTTCCATAACCGTCCATTTTTCTACCATCCAATGGCCTATCCAAATGCCCCTAATGTATCTGCATCTATCACCACCCCTGGCAACTCACAACCCTCTGCTTAAAGCAGTTACCTCTGACATTTCCCCTATCCTTTCAAGTTCATTGTCAGGTTTATTGTCATTTAACTATGTACATGTTTACTGTCAAACAAGACAACATTTCTCCGGACCAGGGTGTAAAGCACAGTAGTACACATAACATACATATAGCACACAATAACTTAGGAAAGTAAGAATTAAATCTACAAACGAATTACACATAGATAAACAAAGTAAAGTGCCTAAATTAAATTTTGTAGGGTACAGTACAAATTATCCGGTGACACTTCGAATGCGACATGGCAGGGAGTTCAGAAGCCTAATGGCCTGAGGGGAGAAACTGTTTCCCATCATGACCATTCTTGCTTTTATGCATCGGAGTCTCCTGCCTGATGGTAGAAAGTCAAAGAGGATGCTGGAAGGATGGGAGGAATCCTTGATAATACTAAGGGTCCTGCATATGCACTGCTCCTGATAAATGTTCCCAATGGATGGTAGGGAGACCCCTATGATCCTCTTGTCCATTCTCACAGTCCTTTGCAAGGACTTCCGGTCCAGTGCTCGGCTGCTCCCGAACCAGATGGAGATGCAGTTTGTCAGGACTCTCTCAAAAGGTGTAATGGTCTCTCCAATAACCTTAGTATGATGTCCCGTTGTATTAGCCATTTCCACCCTGGGAAAAAGTCTGGCTGTCCATTCTATCTATGCCTTTTATTAACTTATGTATCTTGCTAACCAGCTCCCTTAGTGGTCTGTAGCTTAAATGATGTCCTGCCCAGTACTGGAATTAGAATTAGGGGTGCCTGTCCCCAGTTTTTGAGGGCAGTTGTGTCCCAGTCCCTTCATTTCTTGACAGTGCAAGTAAGATTTGAACAAGTACCTACAGATTTGACAATTAAACATTTCTTTCTGTAGCTGCCTGATGACAATAACGGTGTAATCCATTCCATGATTATGTGGCTTGGAACAAGTCTAGCAGAGTTGAGTGAGTATCTGACTGGAAGTACAAGAGTGGGTTTCCTTTCTTATATGCCAGACCTTGTAAATTTCCTAATTTGTTTTTGTTAATGTCTTGATTCATGTTTTACTTCGGGAGTGATGATTTATTTATTTAGAGATACTGCTTGGTACAGGCCCTTCCGGCCCAACGAGCCACACCGCCCAGCAACTTACCGATTTAACTCTAACCTAATCACGGGACAATTTAAAACGACCAATTAACCTGCTAACCGGTACGTCTTTAGACTGTGGGAGGAAACCCACGTGGTCACAGGAAGAACATACAAACTCCTTAGAGACGACTCCCGAATTGAGCTCCAAATCCAACACTCCAAGTTGCCATGGCAACGGGCTACCATGATGCAATAATTAATGATGGAATGACTCCTTTCTCTTCTTTGAGAGGTACATCTTGAATACATTGTCTAATCAAGTATCAATAGTGAG
Organism: Mobula birostris; assembly: GCF_030028105.1. Lineage (NCBI taxonomy): Eukaryota > Metazoa > Chordata > Chondrichthyes > Myliobatiformes > Myliobatidae > Mobula > Mobula birostris. The sequence goes on from NC_092399.1 coordinate 10,060,272, forward strand.
CTTCTGAGTTAATGGCAGTTGGAAAATTCAAGTGCTGTTTATCTACCGTTAGTTACATTAACAAATATCGACTAAAACCATTACGACAGTATGCCGCCGAGTTTTACTTCAGAAAAGCACATCTGCCTAGTTGGTGTAGAGGTTACAAAATATGAAAAGTAGATGAAGTCAAAGATGAGATCAGCCTTTCAAGTCTGCCCGTTAATGTTATTTTCCGAGGCTTAAGAGTGATACCAAGCATGTGTGAGAATGCGCATTGCACCCACGTGCACAGAGAAAATATCACTAGATTGATGTTACCAGATGTGGGCATTTGAAGTCATTGCTACAAAACTCAGTGATCTAAAATCATTTGGAATTGCTTAGACAGATTTAAGGTGATTATGCACTTAAATAATCAGTACCCAAGCAACTGACATAAAATCTTCTGGGTTTAATCAAATTGCCATTTTCCAAGCCCTCTAAATTTAAATTTCCTAACAGCATGAAAACTGATTCCTTCTTTTTGAAGTCGAGCTGAATCTGCTACCCATTAGCTACTGCCTGTCACTCTCCACCACGATTCTTAAAATCACTTAGGGTGCCACGGTAACCTAGCGGGTTGGCATGCTGCTACGACGGCTCAGGCTGTTCTGGAACCCAGAGTTCAATTCCGATGCCATTCTGTAGGAATCTCTGTATTTCTCCCCATGGAATGTGTGGGTTTCCCCCAGGGTCCTCTGGTTTCCTCCCACAGTCCAATGACAAACCGGGCAGGTTAATTAGTCATTGTGAATTGTCCCTAGATTAGGTTGGCGTTAATTGGGTTTGTTGGGGGTTGCTAGGGCAGCGTGGATCGAAGAGCTGGAAGGGCCTATTCTGCACTGTATCAATAAATAATCATAGAATTGACTTGGTACAAGATACCGTAAATCCATTTGGCCCATTAAGTCTGTGGTAATTCCAAAGAGAATAAACACTTTTTCCTCTTCTGGTCTACGATGTGCTCTACTTCAAATATCCATTTTGAAAACTGATTCATTCCATCTTCCTTCACTGTAAAAAAAATTCTTTTTGCATCCCTGTTGCAAACTTAGAACAAAGTTTTAAATTTGTTTCCCAAAATCTTTATACCTTTTGGCAGCAGGATCAGCTTCCCCCCACTTTATCCTACCAGTCCTGTACACCGATATCAAAACTTATCTCGACCTTCTTTGCTCCGAGAAGAACAATCTCAGACACTCCAATGTAACCTTGTTGTTAAGATCTATTGTTTCTGGAATCATGCTACTAGATCTTTCCTGCACCCTCCCTGGAAGCTTGGCATCACTTGTAAAGTTAGCACTGAAGAACTGGAGGTAATATTCATGTTGTGGCCTTCTTTTGTATTACGTTTTTCTACTTATAAACCTAGGATCTCAGACTAGGCCAGGGGCTCTCAACCTGGGGCTCATGGACTCCTTGCTTAATGGTATTATTCCATGACATAAGAAAGGTTGGGATCCCTGTATAGCTAAGCCCTGTCTCGACATCCTTGGTCAGATCAAAGAGCTATGCACATTAATAATTATGTCTCTTTAGAAATATACCATTTAGATTTACGTTATTTTACTTTATTTTTTTCTGCCATTGTTAATACATTGATGCCAGCTCTCATTTACCAATAAAACTTCCCCAAGTATGTATAATTTCCCCCTGATTATTGTTTCCAACTGAGGTTTGAAATGACTGATCTATAGTTGCCTGGCTTGTCTTTACTCACCCATTTTTTAATATGAGTGCATATCTGTCACTTTTCAGTCCCTTGGCACTCATCTCTAAGCAGACTTGAAATATTATGCTGCGTTCTGCTCCATCCGTCCAATCTAGATTACTCATTTACTTCAGACGTAGTGAGGAACGACCTGAGCTTTGGACGATTTAAGCACTGGGAGAGATTGAAATGGTTGTGGTATCGGGGTCAGAGATGAGAGACAGGCCGGTTCTGCTCACTGCTCTGGAGGGTTTACTCGAATCTGTGCTGGACTGAGACCGTGGCCTGCAACTAGTGGACATCTAGAAGTTCACAACGTGGCCTGCAACTTCAGTTCTGACTGCAGCCTGCATGCTTTCATTGTTCGCGCGACATATTTTTCTTTCTCTCTCTTTGCACACTGGGTGTTTGACGGTCTCCTTTTGTTTTCAATGGGTTCTATTGGGGTTCTTTGTTTTATGGTTTCCTGTAAAGACATGAATCTCAAGAATGTATAAAGTATACATACTTTGATAATAAAAGAACCTTGAACTTTGACGTTTTCATGATCAATGTTCGCCCCATTCATTATCACTGTTATCTTTCGGACTTGGGTTCTGGGAACATTGGCTTCTTCAGTAAACATTTAAAAATGTTCATTTAGTATTCCCTTCTGCTTTTATCTATCTCATCTCCCATATCCTTAATCGGTCCCATATCTCGCCACTTACCACTCACTACCTTACTTGCCTGCGGATTTCTTTTTAAGATCGCTGTTACTCTGCGTCCCTGCTTGTCTTACTTCCCCTTTGAGCATTTTATGTTTATCTTGGATCTCCTAGAGTTTTCATCTGATATGGGTTACATACCCTTTTATTTTCCTTCATCACGTTCTCAGCACCCGTTCTAATCCAGGGAGCTTTGACTTTGTTTCTCTTATCTTTCTCCCTTGTGGGAACGTACCCAAGCCTGCACCTAACGTATCTCATCTTTAATGTTCATTCTAAGCCCCATCACAGTTTTACCTAGTAAGAGTAAGTTCCATTTTATTCTGACCAGATTCCCCATATTCCATTGAAATGATTGATTTTCTGAAGTAGCATCTTTGTTCCTCACCACTATTAAATAAATTGGATGACCGCTGCTTCCCCAGTTCAAATTAGAAGATTAAAAAAATTCTCCCTGAAGAACTCCAGCTGCACCAGGGCGTAGAATAGAACAGAATAGGACCTTATTGTCATTGCTCAAGACAATGAGATTGTGGTGCATGCAAAACAGATAATTGCAATGCATGCATTATGGCTTAATTAAAAAAAATCCCGTATTTACATGCAATAAATGACTCTGATAGTCCAAAACACTTAACGACCATTGGCAAGCCAGGTTGGTAGCATTATTCAGCTGCATAACAGTCCCCAGGAAGAAGCTGTTTTTTCAACCTTACTGTCTTGGCTAAAATGGAGAAATTGGAAGATTATACAGTTTAACTATGGCTAAGGAGTTGGTATAGGAGGGAGGAGGGCATAATGTTTTTGGATCATTGGGCTCTGTTCCAGGGAAGGTGGGACTTGTACGGAAGAGAGGGTTTGCATCTGAACTGGAAGGGGGTAATATCGTAGTGAGAAGGTTTGTTAATGCTGCATGGTGGGGTTTAAACTAGAGATGCAGGAGGATGGGAACCAGCGTGTCAGAACAGTTAGTGGCAAGGTTGTGGAGACAGATGTTGGTAAGATCTCAGCCAAAGTCAGGAAAGAAAGTGTTGAGCATGACGTGACTGGTGTCCTGAGCTGCATGTATTTCAATGCAAGAAGTATCGTAGGAAACAGCCCTCTCATTCAGAGGGTCGTGAGGATGTGGAACGAGCTGCCTGTGGTTGTGGTGCATGCGAGCTCAATTTCAGCATTTAAGCAAAGTTTGGATAGGTACATGGATGGTTGGGGTATGGAGGGCTATGGTCCCAGAGCAGATTGATGGGAGTAGGCAGTTTAAATGGTTTTGGCAGGGACTAGATAGGCTGAAGGGCCTGTGACTCTATGACTCTGTGTTTCTGCATGTCCTACCAGATAGCAGAAGATTGAACAGATAGTGGCTGGGATGGGATGGGTCTTTAATGATGTTAAAATATCAATGCATGGTGCCAAGAAGGAATGGTTTTACACTACTGGTGACTGTAGATTCAGAGACACTGTAATCATGACTACTTTCAAGGAAGGAGACTTATTATGGACGGATCTTCCTGCTTTCTAACACAGAGGAAGTCATTGTAAAGATTGGACTGAATCACGACAGTCCTGGTGCAGAGTGGAATCAAGCAAAACTGTATCATCACTCCCAACCTCTCCTCAATATCTTTTTTTTCAGTACTTGTTCTCACCATCAACAAGCATCTTGAGGGAGTGAACGAAGAGCAAACTGTTCAACTCTTGTCTTTTCCGCCCCGTAACTAGCATCATGCAAACCTCAGTTCTGATATTGTGAACCAGGGTAATTACATACCTGAAGAGAAATGCATCTCCATCCAACTTTTACTGATGTGATTGATACTTAAAAGCTTTCAGAAAAAACAATTCTATTTCTAATTTGTTTCTGACAATGAAAATAGATGAATTTATTAAAACCTTTATAAAATAAATCTCCTATCAATTTTCCCATATTTAAGTTGTCTGAAATATCAAAGCATGCCCAACGGTGATGGCCTTGCCTGAGAATTGTTATATTTATGATGATTTGTTAACTCCATTTTTTTCTTTTTTTCTTCCTTATGTTACATCTTGTTCTTCAATTTATATACTTAAAAATATTTTCAGATCCAAGGGAAAGTTGCCAGTTAACCACTAGAAACTGTAGAAGGGTCAAGCTGTGCTGAGTGATAGTGAAATATAATACATACAGCTCTACAAGGTGAACTATATTAACATAGTTAGTTAGTTACTGCTGTTTAGGGCAGCAATGAAGGTCCTCCAACTCTGTCTGTTCTTGGCTATCTTCTCTATTGTGCCCCAGCTGTGGTTCAGGGTCCTTATTTCTGTCTCTGTGATGTGGTACCAAGTTGTCTTTGGTCTCCCGCGTTTCCTCCACCCCCCAGTGGTCCATGGAGTGCTGTCTTGATGATGGAGTTGGCCTCTCTTCTCATCACGTGCCCAATCATCTCCAACATTTCCTCCTGATGATTGTGGCCATGTCCTCTTGGTGACACTGAAGGAGTAGGGTATGGTTGGAGACCTTTCCTGGACAGAAAGTAGGGAGGATCTCCCAGAGGCTCATGCTGTGGAATGACGACAGCTTGGCAGGGTCGTTCTCTGTCATGCGCCAGCGTTCTGACCTGTACCAGAGTGTGGACCGAACTCAGCTCTGGTACAACTTCACCTTGGTGTGGACGTTGTACTTGGTTGATCTCCATAAGTTACTCATTGATCTGAAGACATTTCTAGCTTTACTGAGTCTGCAATGAAAATGTGTAACGTGCAGTGGGTTTATCTGGGAATTGAAGGTGGGAAATATTTCTGATGTACATTGATATTGAAAGAAGCAATTGGCTTTATTATGTGCCATGTACAATCCCAGTTAAACTGATTAAAAAAAAAATTTTGCCACATGCTCACATAGTTCCCAAAGTTGTATGATCCCGTGATCCCCTTGGAATTTCATCAGAAATTATTTTAACAAAGGCATCAAATTTGTCAGTGTTACGTTGTTAAATTAGTTATCTCAGAGAGAATTTTAAATATTAGTACTGCAGGGATTTATTCAATTATTTTAGACCTATTGTTTTCTGTGCTTTGATCTCTCAAATGGACTGATGTGGCTTAGATCTGTCCTTCAGATGATTAGAACATTACTCTTCCCAGTTGAGGACAACACAAGCTCTTGGTGCCGGTCAGTAAGCATTAACTTTATCCACAATTAAAGGAGTTTGGAATAGCCTGTGTGGAAGTGTTCTCCTCTAATTAAATCATCTGGTTAAAGTGGGATGAGTGAGATCAGTGAGTGCAACAGTAAACTGTACGTCCTCTCACAGAGGGTGAATACAGTGCTACTGTGTTGGTCCTGCATTTGTAAACGCCCTTAATAGTCTTTAGTTTTTCTTTAAGGCCATTACTCTGCCTTCTTTCCTTTTCCTTTGCAATGATTATGTGCCTAAACTGTAGTACTATAACATGAGCCAAAATTTTTTTTTGTTTTGGAAGTGTTGCTTCCTTAGAATGTTTTTTTGTAGTTATGACAGACTGCTTGAAGCTGAACACAAATATAATTTCAGACTACTTATATCATGTAGGAATTTGGAGAAACAAGAAGTTAACTTTTATTGAATATAACATGTTTAATTGCTTAGCAGTGCTGACACTTTGCAATAGTTCAACTAAGCTAAAAATGCTTTGTTGATGATTTTAACTTGTCTGAGTCCAACCATAGTCAGCCAGCATTGATGGATTCCAGTTGTCCTGACACCGTTTCTCCATGACTGCAATGTCCTGATGAAACCTTCGATCATGCTGACACTGACAGTGCCAAGGTTTTAAGGGAAGAAGTCTAAATGGGAATGCAGAAAGTGAATCTTTAGTGACATGTTACACTCATGATTTTGTATGCTTGAAGCATGTTGTCAATCAGCTGCACGTAATTTGGTGCTCTGTAGATGCCAAGAAAATTTTCAACAACATCCTTGAGAGCCTACCATGTAATTTTCTCTGGTCCCACTAGAATTTCCTTGAATTGCCTGTCATTGATGACCTGTTTACTTTGTGGAGCCGCAAAAATGTCTTCCTTAATCTTGTTGTCAGTTATTCTGGCTTGAATTCTGAATTGAAATAACAAATATAGGCGATTTAAAAAAAAGTGCACAATAAGGAAATTTCATGGTGATTTTCATGATCTGCAGCCCAAAATCCATAAGATACACCCAAAAGTATTCAGGAAGCAAAATCTTTGTTATCCAGTGTAATTATTGGCAAATAAGATAATCACATTCAATGATTTAAGCAGATGTTGAAGGCCCCACTGTATAGCATTTCACAAATGAAGTAATTCTCCACCAATGTTAATAGTTGGGGAATACTACAAATGTAGCTAGCCCAATATTCCTAAATGTTTACACTTTGATTTGTAACCTGTGCATTGTTTGAGTTACCTTAAGTGGAAAAATCCCCAGTAAAGGGAAATATGGTCTCTGTTAACCTGTATTCAGGCCTGGTAAGTCAATCCCATGTAATGAACTCAGAGGTTATTAATCACGATTTACTGTCATATTAAAATATTATTAAAGCCGCAGGGATTGTTCTGGAATTGAGCCATAGTGTTGAGCAGGTGAATAAAAATTTTTATGAGGCAGAGGTAGGGTTCTCTCCAAGAGACTGCACAGTACATCTGTGGTGTGGAGAGAGTAACATCAAGTTCTCAAATCTATTTGAGAAAGTTAAGTTACCACAACCATCCTAGTTGTACGTTTTCTTTAATATTACGAAACAGCATGCTTATTCCACGCTGTATCTCAATAAATAAATAAGTAACATACTATTGGACACCCCAAGATTACCACAGAAACTTTATAAGCAGCTCACACAAAATGCTGGCGGAGCTCAGCAGGTCCAGCATTGACCTGTGACAACATCTCCAGCATTTTGTGTGTGTTGCTCTAGATTTCCAGGTTCTGCAGACCTTCTTGTGTTTATGAGATACTTTATAAGTCATTTTTTCCCCTTTATTTTCATTTTAAACTCCTTAAGTTGACATTAACAATTATTACTTCATTTGGTAATGAGCAGAAGAGAAGAATCTGAGTAGATGTGTAACTCTCTGATCCATTAACACCTTAAAAGGGGTCCTGGATCAAAACATTGCATCTTCCATTTATTTACTTGTTGAAACACACCGTTATGGACCTTTGAGCCACACTGCCCAGCAATCCTCTGCTTTAATCCGAGCCTAATCACGGTATAATTTACAATGTCCAATTAACCTACCGACTGGTACGTCTTTGGACTGTGGGAGGAAACCGGAGTGCCCGGAGGAAACCCACGTGGTCACGGGGAGAATATATGAACTCCTTACAGGCAACAATGGGAACTGAACTCGGGTCAACTGAACTGTAAAGTGTCGTACACCACTGTGCCACCCCAGGATTTAACAAGATTTACATGTGATTCTGGGTGAAATGTTAGACTGGTAGAAGTTAATATCTGAAGCAGCTCAGGGGTAGGGTAGGGGTTTATTCTGGTTGACAAGCTCCGTTTGTGAAAGGCTGTGCAGTGGAGCCTTTGATATCTGCTTGAATCATTGGATATAATTGTCTTATTTACCAGCAATTATAATCCTTCAGTTTAGACACATAATCATTGCGAAGGAAGAGGAAAGAAGGCAGAGTAATGGCCTTAAAGAAAAATTAACCTGGTTACCGCCTTGCTCTGTAGAAAATGAGAAACTGCTGATAGCTAAAATCAATCTCATTAGGACAAAAAATTAGTTCTAAGATGGGCTTGGATTTCAACTAAATGGGAAAACTGAAAAATACAGATACTAATCCTGTTAAATCAGACTATTCATCGCACAGCTGAAATAATTTTTTAGTTAATTAGATTATCTCTTTTTCAAAAGCAACAATAACTGCTGTATGTTCCTATAAGGAATGAGCACCACTTGTAAGACATCTAAGGTATCATCATGAAACACTTCTCAACTTTTACATCCTGTCGATATAGCTTCACAATGTCTCTCTGGACGTGGTATTGACTATGACTGCTTATCGCTCATCCTGTGTCTCTCATTTGGTTAGGATGCTCTTGAACAGGATGGATCTCTTCACTATTAGGTTCCTCAGATAGAAAAAGGACCATGGCTTCTTTGTCACAGTCATTGTTTTGGAATTAGAAATAAGCTCAGTTAATCAATGTGGAAACATTCTTCATTGCTGCTTCCAAAACAGTTTTGCTTTACCAGTCAGCCCTGAGCTGAATCTCTGAATTTGGGGGAACGTGGACCACTTTTAGTCTGGCCTATACCCTCTGACCTCTGACCTGTTTGGCATGGGTGGCCCTAGCAACAGACGAAGTATAAAGCCGGACTCCAGCCAACATCGCTCTCTGGATCATGGAGGCAAGGAAGCCTCCAACTCCTACCACAAGGTCGTGGTCCTGAACACTGCCAAGATGAAGACCAAAATTGTTTTTGATGGCCAAAGACAGGCCGAGATGGGGGGCCTTCATTACGGTCCTAAATGCCAGTGGTGTGACAGGCACCTTCCCCCCTCAATTACTGAATGATGTAATATGTAATTTGGGAGGAGGGGTGGAGATTCGTCTCTACCAAAGGAGGTGTAAGGCTGCGGTCCCCAACCACCGGGCAGCAAAGCATGTGCTACCGGGCCACGAGGAAACAATATGATTTGGCGATATGAAACGATATGAGTCAGCTGCACCTTTCCTCATTCCCTGTCACACACTGTTGAACTTGAAATAACCTACCAAATAACACATAAAACCTAAAATAACACTAACATATAATAAAAGCAGGAATGATATGATAAACACACAGCCTATATAAAGTAGAAATAATGTATGTACAGTGTAGTTTCACTTAACAGAATCGGGAAAATTAAGCCAAAACCGATTTATAGAAAAAAAATTGGCACGTACACGTATGCGCACGTCACGCATGTGCACACAGGCGCCCGCGCAAGGCTTCATGGTCATGGCAGTCTTTCTTGGGGTAAACACAAGTGTCCTGTATTTGACTTCTAATTTTGTCCTTTATTTTGGAGTGAGAAAGTTGGCAACCCTATTTGAACACACACCCCCCACCCTGTCGGCCTGTCTGCAAGAATATTGTCATTATTAAATTGTTCCACGGTGCAAAAGAGGATGGGGACCCCTGGTGTAAGGTGCTCCTTCTCTTTGCAGGTCACCCTTGGGCAAGGAGCAGCACCTGCTTAGCCCCCCAATTCAGGGTCATGTGAAGCCGTGGGAACAGGTGGTGGATGGTCGTATGAGCAGCTGGTGCATATCACAAGTCCTGGTTATGTGACTACTGACACCAGGCAGACAATCACTGAAGAGTATTGATAATGGCTGGGGTTCCCCATCTTGTAAAGACACTACCCTGAAGAAGGCAATGGCAAACCACTTCTGTAAAAAAATTTGCCAAGAACAATTATTGTCATGGAAGGTCCATCATCACCCATGTCATACAACATGGCATATAACGAACGAATGGATATATAATTATATTGTGTGGCGTCTCAAGTATTGAAGCAGTTTGTGCCATAATGGAACAAGATCTCAGCCTTAGGCTGACAAGCAACTGCACAAGGAGTAAGGTCATGATCCAGAATGAGGATGCCTAACATCTTCAAGCATCAAGTCCTTTATTAATGTCTCAGATGTCTTTATTGTACAGAAAATTAAGGAAAACCATATCAGTAGGCTGGGTGGCAGGGCAGGGTGGAGATATGTCTCTACCAAAGGAGGTGTAAGGTGGTTATTCCCTCTGCTAGCCTGCAAGTCACACCTGGGCAAGGTGTAGCACCTGCTCAGCCCCCAGTCAGGGTCATGTGAAGCCATGGGAGCAGGTGGTGGATGGTCGTACGAGCAGCTGGTGCATATCACAAGTCCTGGTTAAGCAACCACTGATGCCAGGCACACAGTCTCTGAAGAGTATTGATAATGGCTGGGGTCACCCGCCTTGTAAAGACACTGCCCAGAAGAAGAGAATGGCAAACCACTTCTGTAGAAAAAAATTACCAAGAACAATCATGGTCATGGAAAGACTACAACCGCCCTCGTTATATGAAACGACACATAATGAACCAACAATATCAGCAGGGCAGTGACCATGCAAAACTTTTATATTATCTACAAGGTATACATTGAGCTGCATTGGCTTAATTCTGACAGCAGTTACAGCAATGTGATGCTATCCTGAAGCGACATGTGTAACTAGTCTCTTTTCTACTGGAAGGACTATATAATGACAGGATTATTGTAAAATCTTACAAGATTCATGGAGGAGGAAATCCATGGAAAATAATTGTCCTTACCCTGTTAGTTTTCTATGTGATGTTAGACCTACCAATGTTGTCGATTTTTAGGCTCACTTTTGGGGTCAACTGCATCTAATGAGTACTCTCACGACACTGATGTCATCCCTCAAGGAAGAACTGAGTCATCTCCCACCACAGACACTTGGGCAGATTGCCTTTCCCTACAGCCAGCTGTCTAGATTTATAGAACATAGAAATCTACAGCACATTACAGGCCCTTCAGCCCACAATGTTGTGCCGACCGTGTAACCTACTCAAGAAACTGCCTCGAATTTCCCTACTGCATAGCCCTCTATTTTCCTAAGCTCTGTGTATCTATCTAAGAGTTTCTTAAAAGACCCTATTGTACCTGCCTCCACCACTGTCGCTGGCAGTGCATTCCACACACCCACCACTCTCTGTGTGAAAAATTCACACATGCTTCTATGAATTTCCTACAAATTCCTCACTTAGCTTGCAGTCTGAAGCTGGCCAACTAAGGCAAGAGCTTTCTTGTCGGTCGTCAAGGAATGGGAACAGCCTTTAGTATTCAGACTGAGAGGAATATATCAGAAACCGCCCATGAGGCTGTGAAACAGGAGAGGAGCTCATGAGTTATCACAACGGTTAGGATTTATCTGTGTAACGGCCACTGTAGAATCGAGGACTTTGTGAATTGTCCTGAAGGAGGTCAGAGGAGATGACCTTAAAGGCCAATTTATACTTCTGCATCAAATTTATGCCGTAGGTACGCCGTAGTCATGTACCCCACGACGTAGCCTGATGCGCACCTCCCAAAAAATGTAACTACGCATCGCGGCGATGCAGACCGCCACAATTGTGATTGGTCCGCTTGGTAGCAATGCATTTTTGGTTGCTTCTTCTTGTCAAATCGTCAAATCTACCTGCCAACATCCGAAAATATTTGAAATGCATTTCCTCGTCCATATCTCTCAGTGGCCGGACAAGCACAGGAAATTCACCCTCCTCCTGCCTCAGTCCGTTCAATGGTCGTACACACCATCTCCTCCAACGTCTTCTCTCTTTTCTGGGTTGCAGTAATTTCAATAAAACTAACTCTTGTTCAACATTTATTGGCTCCAACTCCAACATGATGTACTCAGTTTCAGTCGCCATTGTTTGAAGTACACAAAGAAACTCACCACGAAGAAACTCAACACAGTGGCATAGAAACCCCACCGCCAACTAGCAGTTTGGCGGTGAATTGCAGAGCGATGCAGACACACCAACGCACAAGTATAAATGCTCACAGCGGCGTAGGCCACTTGCGTAGGCTACGGTGTAGAGCCTACGCAGAAGTATAAATCAGCCTTAAGACTTCAAAGAGACAGAAGAGGAAAGGAACGGTCCAGTGAATGCAAAGATTCAGAATGGGAGTTGAGATGCAGAGTGGAATGAGTGCTGATTCATGAAGGAATTAGATTTGAAACCAGTGCAATAGGTTGGTTACCATGTATAATTATGGCTACTGTAATGGAACTAGGAGCCACATTTATGTGATTAATTTCCTGCATGCAGGTGAGAATGGCAAATCAATGGTTCAAGACATCTACTAAAATGCATTCACAGTCGTGAAAACAATGATTGATAATTGCAAAACGGAAAGTGTGACCAGATTTGTTTGGAGCTAACCCGGGGAAGCGATCCATTGGAAATCTAATTGCCTGGAGTAGATATTTCGCAACAATTAAAGTGATGCTTGCAGTGAGGAATGACACCAAGTGAGTGCATTAGTTGATAATCAGTTTAATTTGCAACAGAACATTGATCTAAGCAACTAACTAATCATATAATATATACTGTAACTTGAGGATGGCTTCTATGGGTTTCCTACAGTTTGTAAATCAGAAGTTTACCGTTTAGAAGTGAATGTGGATCATTTGACATGACGTTTGATTCATTATTCTACAAGACCCTGGAGTTGAAAGATGTTCTGTTGCATTTATTAAACAGTGTAACGGCAATCTATGGACTCTACAGTGTATAAAGCCTGAGACTGGGCGTGGCACTTGGCGATTTTATATTCTAATATTTCACTTTTCAGTGCAAAGGAAACTGTTGAGAACCAGATTCCCAATTCACTATTGTCTGTTGGCATTACCATGCAGGTTTAATTTCACTCCTATTACACCGGACATCATTTTTTTCCCAAAAGTGTTACTTCCTCAGAGTCTTTTTTTTGTTTATGATAGACGGCTTGAGCTGAACACAAATGTAATTTCAGACTACTTGTATCATGTAGGAATTTGGAGAACTAAGAAATTAACTTTTATTGAATATAATGTGTTTAATTGCATAATGATGCTGACGCTTTGCAATACTTTATACTTTATAGTCGCCAAACAATTGGTACTAGAACGTAAATCATCACAGCGATATTTGATTCTGCACTTCCCACTCCCTGGATTACAAATATTAAATATTAAAAATATACAAAATAGTAAAAATTAGTATATATTAAAATTTAAATTATAAATCATAAATAGAAAATAGAAAAATAGAAAGTAAGGTAGTGCAAAAAAACCGAGAGGCAAGTCTGGATATTTGGAGGGTACGGCCCAGATCTGGGTCAGGATCCGTTCAGCAGTCTTATCACAGTTGGAAAGAAGCTGTTCCCAAATCTGGCTGTATGAACCTTCAAGCTCCTGAACGTTCTCCCGGAGGGAAGAGGGACGAAAAGTGTGTTGGCTGGGTGGGTCGTGTCCTTAGTTCAACTCAGCTGAAAACGTTTTGTTGATAATTTTCATTTGTACTCAGTGTCTGAGGCTTCTTGCTTAAGTGTCCAACGATAATCAGCCAGCACTGATGGATTCCAGTTGCCCTGATACCATTTCTCCATGACCGCAATGTCCTGGTGAAACCCGTGCTCGTCACTGACAGTGCCGAGATTTGCAGGGAAGAAATCTAAATGGGAATGCAGAAAGTGAATCTTTAGTAACATGTTGTACTTCATGGTTTTGTATGCTTGAAGCATGTTGTCAACAAGTTGTATGTAGTTTGGTGCTCTGCAGTTGTCAAGAAAACTTTTAGCAACGTCCTTGAAGACCTACCATGCAGTTTCCTCTGGTCCCACTAGAACTTCTTTGAATTGCCTGCCATTGACAACTTGTTTAATTTGTGGACCAACAAAAATGTCTTCCTTAATCTTGCCATCAGTTGTTTTGACTTGATTTATGAATTGAAATAACAAGTAGGTGATTTCAAAAAAATGGTGCACAATAAGGAAATTTCATGGTGATTTTCATGATCTGCAGCCCACAATCCATAAGATACACCCAAAAGTATTCAGGAAGCAAAATCTTTACGCAAACACGAGGAAATCTGCAGACGTTGGAAATTCAAGCAACACACATCAAAGTTAACGGTGAATGCAGCAGGCTAGGCAGCATCTCTTGGAAGGGGTACAGTTGACGTTTGGGGCGTGGATAGACATATCAGAATGGAAATGGGAAGTAGAATTAAAATGTGTGGCCACTGGGAGATCCTGCTTTCTCTGGCGGACAGAGCGTAGGTGTTCAGCAAAACGATCTCCCAGTCTGCGTCGGGTCTCGCCAATATATAGAAGGCCACATCGGGAGCACCGGACACAGTATATCACCCCAGCCGACTCACAGGTGAAGTGTCGCCTCACCTGGAAGGACTGTCTGGGGCCCTGAATGGTGGTAAGAGGGAAGTGTAAGGGCATGTGTAGCACTTGTTCCGCTTACAAGGATAAGTGCCAGGAGGGAGATCGGTGGGGAGGGATGGGTGGGATGAATGGACAAAGGAGTCGAGTAAGGAATGATGAGCTTAGTGGTTGGATCCCGTTGGAGGGGGCGGAAGTTACGGAGAATAATATGTTGGACCCGGAGGCTGGTGGGGTGGTAGGTGAGGACCAGGGGAACCCTATTCCTTGTGGGGTGGCGGGAGGATGGAGTGAGAACAGATGTACGTGAAATAGGGGAGATGTGTTTAAGAGCAGAGTTGATGGTGGAGGAAGGGAAGCCCCTTTCTTTAAAAAAGGATGACTTCTCCCTCATCCTGAGAGCAGACGCAGTGGAGACGGAGGAATTGAGAGAAGAGGATGGCATTGGCACTTCTCAGACTTCTGCTAATGCCCCACCTCCCCCTCGTACCCCATCCGTTCTTTATTTATGTACACACATTCTTTTTCTCTCTCTCCTTTTCTCCTTCTGTCCCTCTCACTATACCCCTTGCTCATCCTCTGGGTTTTTCCCCCCTCCCCTTTTCTTTCTCCCTAGGCCTCCTGTCCCATGATCCTCTCATATCCCTTTTGCCAATTAACTGTCCAGCTCTTGGCTCCATCGCTCCCCCGCCTGTCTTCTCCTATCATTTTGGATCTCCCCCTCCCCCTCCTACTTTCAAATCTCTTACTAGCTCTTCTTTCAGTTAGTCCTGACGAAGGGCCTCAGCCTGAAACGTCGACTGTACCTCTTCCTAGAGATGCTGCCTAGCCTGCTGCGTTCACCAGTAACTTTGATGTGTGAAACAAAATCTTTGTTGTCCAGTGTTATCTTTGCCAGCATGGAACTTGCCAAAGGTTTGGCAGGTTGTCCATGTCTATAGTTTGTCTTTTATAGTTCACTTTACTTTGGATACTTCAAACTGCTTGTCAGGGTGAGTAGATGGAAAATTCTCTTTTGATAAACTTGTCTCACTGATCTGCAAGATAAAAATGATTAAAATGACAAACATTTGTGTGATCCAATCACAAAAAGAGGAAGTCTGCAGATGCTGGAAATCCAAGCAGCACACACAAAATGGCCTTGACCTTTTCTCCTTGGAGCGGCGGAGGATGAGAGGTGGCCTTACAGAGGTGTGTAAGATGATGAGAGGCATTGATCATGTGGATAGCCAGAGGCTTTTTCCCAGGGCTGTAATGGGTAACATGAGGGGGCATAGTTTTAAAGTGCTTGGAAGTAAGTACAAGGGGGAGGTCAGGAGTAGGTTCTTCACACAGAGAGTGGTGGGTGTGTGGAATGCACTGCCAGCGTCGGTGGTAGAGGCAGGTACAATAGGGTCTTTTAAGAGACTCTAAGATACGTACACGGAGCTTGTAAAAATAGAGGGCTGTGCGGTAGGAAAGTTCTAGACAGTTTCTAGAGTGGGTTACATGGTCGGTACAACATTGTGGGTCAAAGGGCCTGTCATGTGCTGTAGATTTCTATGTTCTATGTTCTATGTACTGGAGGAACTCAGCAAGCCAGGCAACATCTGTGGAAAAGAGTACAGTTGATGTTCTGGGCCAAAACCCTTCAGAAGTAATTTTATTTCCCGTGGATTACCTCATGGTGAAATAGCAAGCTGGTAGTTAAACTACTGTGTCATTTTCCAATTGCGGTATTATTTTAAGCTGAAATTATATACTTAAGTAACAAAAGATCACATAATTACAGAAGCAGAAGGACTCCCAAAAACAAAAGCTGGCTGTTGTGTATTTAATATTTCAGTAGTATTTGAGTAATTTTGTAAATATATTGTTAGATTAAGCATTCTTTGTTGTTTATTAAATGGTTCAATTTAATTGAATATCAGAGATTGAATACAACCTGAAATTCTTAGTCTTCACAGACATCCACGACATAAGTAATCCCATAAAATGAATGATAGAAATATCAGAACCCCAAAGCCCCCTGTCTCCCTTCCTATGAAATTATATAATTCATTATGGTTATATGTCAAAATAGATGAGCTGCATACATCATTACGCTACATAGTGATACGAGCACGCCTCATTTAAAGTAAGGAATAACCTAAGACTTGCATTTCTTGGGCTCGCGCCCTTTTCTTCAGATTAATTTTATGTTTTGGAGTTACAAAGCATAACACTGGCTCCATTAATACCACATGAGGTCATGTTCATTTGTGGCTTTGCTGTTTGTCTACTCTGGATTGATTTTCCCCCTAGGATGTTGCAGAGTAAATAAGGTAAACGAAGGATCCTATCCACATGAAAGTAAAGAATTTACTAACAGTAAGTGAAAGATGTTGCACTTCAAGTACCGTTTAGCGGGTTTGCGTGGATAGTTTGATATGATACCCGATCCTCCTTTCCTACATTCACTGAAAGCAAAACATTAATAAAACATTAGTGACTTTGGTAGCATAGTGGTTAGCACAGCGCTTTACAGTATAGATGTCCCGGGTTCAATTCCCACAACTGCCTGTAACGAGCTTGTATGTTCTCCCCGTGACTGCGTGGGTTTCCCTTCTTTCTTTTCAAATCTTTTAATTATTATTATATTATTCAACATTAACATGAGTGTATCGAAGTAAGCAACACTTACAATGTCTCAAGGAAAAAAAACATTATTTTAAAGATTGAAAAATTTTGGTGATAATAAAAAAACCCTACTAAGCAGAAAAAGTGGGGGAAAATCCCATTAGGTGTACAACCCTGAAGCCATGCGTCATACAAAATGCTTTTAAAGATAAACGTCAAACCACCAGCAAGAAAAAAAATATACCAAAAATTTAAAATTAGATCATGGAGGAAATCTATCAATTAACTCAAATGATAATAACGAGCAAATGAACCCCATCTTTTCTCAAAATCAAATAAAGGTTCAAAGGTTCGACTTCT
The DNA here is from genome assembly GCF_030028105.1 of Mobula birostris. NCBI lineage: Eukaryota > Metazoa > Chordata > Chondrichthyes > Myliobatiformes > Myliobatidae > Mobula > Mobula birostris. The sequence continues at coordinate 10,077,597 of NC_092399.1, forward strand.
AATTTTCTCCAAACTAAGACATAGCATCATTTGAGAGAACCATTGTGACAAAGTGGGAGCTGATGTATCCTTCCGCTTCAGCAAAATGGCCCTCTTAGCTATCAATGTAACAAATGCAATAACATGTTGGTCAGACACAGAAATACAATGGATATTTTGAGGAATTATTCCAAAAACCACAGTTAATTTGTTAGGTTGTAAATGACTGCGTAGGTTTCCTCTGGGAGCTCCCATAGTCCAAAGATGTACTGGTTGGTAGGCTACTTGGTCATTGTTAATTGTCCCATGATCAGGCTCAGATTAAATTGGGGGATTACTGGGGAGTGTGGCTTAAAGGTCCAGAAGGGCCTTTTCTGCACGGTATTTTATGAGATTGGTGCAGAGAGGGAAAATGGATCAGCCATGATGCAATGGCAGAGCAAACATGATGGACCAAATGGCCTAATTGTGCTCCTATATCTTACAGCCTAAGTAAATAAAAATCTGCATAAATTGGACCGCTTCCAGAGCTTTCTCCTTAAAAGAATAAAACTATGAACATATACATTTTATAAGAGTATTAAAATTCATGACCAAAAGAAGACTCATCATTGAGATAATGAAGTTTATATCATTTTAGATTTAGAACAAATGTAATGCTGAAAGCCAGCCTGAAACCTTACATTCATAACTGCTTGAGATGTGTCACCTAGTGCGATGGAAAAGTTGCTAATCAGCCACTTCTGCCGCATTCACCAGCTTCGATCCCAATATCACATCCACCGGAGATTCTGTCGTGTCATGTCAAAAAACACCTAAAATATTAAAATGCTAAAAAACAGCCCAGCATACTGAGTTTCTTTTCTCAGTCTTAACCTTTATAGATCTGCTGATCCTTTTCTGGTTTGTGTGTAGCCACTGATTACAGACTGGGTTACTCCGAATATCCCACATCATAAATTCATAACAAAGCTTTCATGCCAAATATTATGAAAACGGGCTGTCTTCTTAAATCTCTTCAATATTGCACTTTAAAAGGAATTTTCTGGGACCAAATGCATTTTGATTCATTTGTCAACCCAGTGCTACATTAAGGATTTCTAAAATCAAGAGACTGAAAAACTATTTTTAAAATCTCAGTGAGGTAGAAACAAAACCTGGAATGTCTTGGTATATTCACAGTGCTTTCTGTAACTGGTGGGACTTCTAAGTGATAACAAAGGAGTGCTAGGTACGGCTGTGTTTGAGATGGCTGCATGTCACAGAGCAAAGTAAGAAAAAAAATCACATCAATAAGTTCAGCGATATTGCAGTTCCAAAACAAGGAGCTGTTAATGTTCGAAATGTGGAATTCTGTTGAATAAAGCTGGGAATTCTCAGCATGAATGGAGAGGGAGAGAAAGAATTAGTGAGAGAGAGGGAGGGAGAGAGAAGGAGAGGGAGATGGGTAAGCACAAAATAATCTGCAGATGCTGGGGTCAAAACAACACTCACAACACGCTGGAGGAACTCAGCAGGTCGGGCAGCATCTGTGGAAAAGTTCGGTCGACGTTTCAGGCCGGAATCTGACGAAGGGTTCCAGCCTGAAACGTCGACCGAACTTTTCCACGGATGCTGCCCGACCTGCTGAGTTCCTCCAGCGTGTTGTGAGGGAGATGGGATAGGGAGAGAGGGTGGGGGTGTGGTTAGAATTCAACGAAAATTAGAAAATACAGCAAACCAAAGCTGCCCATTGGCAAGGTGAGACATCATGTGCACTTCAATACTGAGACAGCAGTCAGGCTAAAAAAATGACAATTTTTTATTAATAAAAGCTGTCAAGAATATAGGACCGAAAGTGATGTGTTCAGATATTCTGATCTCCCCAAGCCTCTTTCTCAAGCAGAGAGCTGGAAAATTAATGAATAAACTGGTGAACTGTACTAATACAGAAGTGAATATGTAAAACAGAAACAGGGGATGCTGGAGTGTTCAGCGGGTTGGGCTTCTCCTGTGAGATGAGAAACAGAGTCGATATCTCAGGTCAGAGAACCTTCGTCAGGATTGGGAAAGGAGGTAACAGAAAAGGTGAAGCTGTGGGGGTGATAATGAGGTTAAGGTGTTCACAAGGTTAACTGGTCAGTGAGTGAATGAGAGCAGTTAGAGAGCGAGAACAAGGTAGGATGTAGGAGTTGTAAAACGTGGAGCAGGAGGGCAAGTCCAGCAGGTCATGCTGAACATGACTTCCATTCCCAGAAAGTAATAACGGAAGAAGTAAAAAAATAAGCTGATGTATTTCTACAGTTGATTTGCAGATACAGACTGCGAAATTAGTTAAGCGGGCTGCAGTGGAAAATGAGTTTCTGTCTGTCAGGTTTGTGTCGGGCCCCACTGTGACAGCAAAGGAGTGGTGTTTTGCACCTTCTAAGATCTTTTATAAGTATTTATCTTCACTTCATAGTTTAATTCCTTGTTAATTTGGAATTTTGAAAATGAATGGGAGAAGGCACCAAGACCTATAGTAGTAAATGTGCTTTATTGTTTTGAAGCGGTTAACTCTTTAAACAGGTTGCACCAAGATCCAATTTCAGAACTGCAAGTGTTCCACGGAATATGAATTTATTTATTTAAATTAGTTTATTGAGATAAAGTGTGGAATAGGCCCTTCCTGCCCTTTGAGCTGCTGCCCAGCAACCCCTGATTTAACCCTCGCCTAATCACAGGACAATTTAAAATGACCAATTAACCTACCAACTGATATGTCTTTGGACTGTGGGAGGAAACTGGAGCACCTGGAGGAAACTCACATGGTCACGGGGAGAACATACAAACTCCTTACAGGCAGCAGCGGGAATTGAACCCAGGTCGCTGATACTGTAAGGCATTATGCTAACCACCACGTTAATGTGTCGCTCCCTCTGGTATCTTTGAAAATGAATGGGAGAGTACACCAAGATTTAGAGTAGCAAATGTGCATTATGGTTTTGAAGTGGTGAACTATTTAAGCAGGTAGCACTTGGATCCCATTTCAGAACTGCTAGTGTTACACAGAATATCAATATGTTCCAGTCTGCGGATAGAAGGAGAATGGGGGTGAGGATGGGGCAGACTACTGAAATGGCAGATTTTGTGAATCATAGGTAAGTTTTGGTTGTAGTTACAAAAGAATATCAGTGAGTTTGGGACCAGTAAGATATCAAGCATGTTACACCTATTACTAGCGGTGAGATATAGAGTGATGGTCAGTTATCACATTACTACACAAAGTTCAAAGTAAATTTTACTATCAAAGTACATATATGTCATCTTATACAGCCCTGAGATTTATTTTCTTGTGGGCATACTCAATAACTCTATAGACTAATAAATATATTAATCAGTGGAAGACCGCTCAGTTAGGGCGTTGAAACAGAGTGCAGAAGACAACAAACTGTGCAAATACAAAAAGAACAAATAATAATAATAACAAATAAGCAATAAATGTTGAGAACATGAGATGAAGAATCCTTGAAAGTGAGTCCATTGGTTGTTGGAACATTTCAGCAATGGGGCAAGTGAAGTTGAGTGAAGTTATCTTTTGAGGTTTAAGAACTTGAAGGTTGAGGGGTAATGAAAGTTCATGAACCCGGTGATGTGAGTCCTGAGGGTCCTGTATTTTCTTTCCGATGGCAGCAGCAAGAAGAGAGCATGTCCTGGATGGTGAGGGTTCCTGATGTTAGATGCTGCTTTCCTGTGAAATGGCTTCATGTAGATGTGGCCAATGATTGGTAGTACTTTACCCTGCTATGGACTGGGCTGTATCTATGACATTTTGTTGGATTGTACTACCTTCGAAGTTAAATTTAAATCATATTAGAGATGGAGAAGATGGTGGCGTGACGCAGCGCGCGCGGCTGTTCTGAATGAATATTGATATGTGTAACTAGGGATGCTGTGCACAATCCGGATTTGATGGGGACAGGCGTGAGAAGCGCAGAGGAACACCTGGAGTAACTTCTGAAATGCCTGCTTCGCTGCCGCTGCTACTGTGCGATCAACAATCTCCGGAGATGAAGGCCCCAAATCCCCTGGCTTGGCGTATCGCCTGCTGCCGGGACCGGGGTTGAAACACTTGGCAGAGATGGTGCTCGGTGCATTGGTGTCGGAGAGCTGGTCGGAGGCTCGGAGTTTTCAGACGGACTCGGAGTCGGACTGTGGTCGGATGCTTCCGGGATGCTGCATCGGCAAGTTGGCGGCGCTGGAGGTTTACCGTCTGCGTGAGATGATGGGACTTACGAGAGACTTTGTGACTTTTACTTTGCCATGGTCTGTTCTTATCAAATTACGGCATTGCTTTGCACTGTTGTAATTATATGTTATAATTATGTGGTTTTTGTTAGTTTTTAAGTCAGTTTGTCATGTGTTTTCGTGATATCATTCTGGAAAAACATTTTTATCATTTCTTAATGCATGTATTACTAAATGACAATAAAAGGGGACTGAGTGTCCTCATAATCGTAATCATAATCATATTAATTATCTGCTGTTCTATTGAATACTATTAAATGTTGCTAAAATCTGGTTTCCCTCCAGTGAGGTGCTCTCCGTTTTTGGATTCCCCTCTTCCCTGCCCTTGGTTTCTTTGTTCATTTCCATTGATGCTTCATTCACAGTGTGCTCCTGTTGAGCCACAAGCAAAGTTACTCAAGCATAAGGTACTGAACTGTTTTAAAATGAACTCATTTAGAATTGATGATGTCTTGTATCAAGTACCCTACTTTCAAACTTCATGTGAACAAACCTTCAGGAAAGCTTCCAACTAGAGGTGACTGACATTTTAAGGTTGATTCTGACATATCATATCCAAACAATATTGTTCATGCTTATTTTTTTTGGAGCCATACTGATATGGAAATAACAAATAAGTTTCAGAAAGAAATGAAACTTCAGTTTTTGGTTTTGTACAGTCCCTGCAAGAGAGATTTTAATGAAGTTTCCCAATATTTTAGATTACCTTTGTCATCCCTAGTACAGAGACAGTGAATAGTTTTTAAAAATATTGTCAATATTCTGAACATTACAGATAAAGGCTCAGCCCAAAACATTTCCTTTCCATGGATGCTGCCTGACCTGCTAAATTCCTCCAGCATTTTGTGTGTGTGACTTTAAATGAGGAAATGTGCTTACTTTTGTAATTAAGCATCTGGAGAACCAAAGAGTTACAGCTTCCATGAGTAACCTCAAAACTTTGCCTTTATCTGTAATGTTCAGAAAATTGACAATATTTTTAAAAACTGTTCACTAAGTAAAGCAACCTTTTTTTACAAAGAAAATGTCAGGTCCTAAATAGTGACAATTGTGGAAAGTTGTGGATTATTGGATTAGTAAATCCATCACAGGGTACAAAAGTATGAACTCTGATCGTTACATCATATAAAATCTACATGGTGCTTCACTTTGTTATTGAGCAGAATACAAGATTAAATGAGATGCTGTGTTATAGATGATTGTATGTGCTGCTGTGTTACTATTACTGGATCAACTCTCAATGCATTGGTATGATGGTCCAGATGCACTCAACTTAAGCCAGGGGTCCCGAGGGGAGCTGCTGGATAAAAGCATTGCGTGGTCAGTATGTTTCTGACATCTGCCCTGTTGTGTTCGATATGGTGGGATAGTGCAGAGATACCCGGATGGCAGCATACAGGGTATTCAACTGAACTTTATCGATAACTCTGCTTGTACAGTATGTGAACTCCTCCCATGTGAGAGCGGCTGAGTGACATAAGATTAAACCATTAACTACTACAACACGTACCAGAGTCTGCAGTATAAGTGCATCAAAGTTCAAAGTAAATTTATTGTCAAAGTACATATATGTTCCCATATACAACCCTGAGGTTAATTTTCTTGGGCATATTCAATAAATCCATTATAGAATCATTGAAAGACCACACCAACGTGCATTCAATAAGTGTGCATAAGACAACAAACTGTGCAAATACGAAAATAAGAAATAATAATAATCAATAAATAAGCAATAAATATCAAGAATGTGAGATGAAGAGTCCTTGAAAGTGAATCCATAGGTTGTGGGAACATTACAGTGATGGAGCAAGTGAAGTTACCCACTTTGGCTCAAAAGCCTGATGGTTGAGGGGTAATAACTGTTCCTGAACCTGGCTCTGTGAGTCCTGAGGCTCCTGTACCTTCCTCCTGATGGCGGTGATGGAAAGAGAGCATGGCCTGGGTGGTAGGGCTCCCCGATGATGGACGCTGCTTTTCTGCGACAACATTTCATGTGGACCTGCTCAATGGTTGTGAGTGCTTTTCCCTGTGATGGACTGGGCCGTATCCACTACTTTTCGTAGTATTTTCATGTGCTGGAGATCAATTCACTTGAGCAGCTGCCCCACTGCTAGACTCATTTGAGTCCAGAGGTGCTGCTGAGCTATGCACTTCATATCTGGCCCCTCTGCCTTACACTAGCCACTTGGTACCACCCCTTTCATTTAAATGGGGTTACCAAACTGGAAAGAAGAGGTAAAGGGATTGATTTCCTCATTATTTCAATTAATGCTAATTATTCATCAAGTAATATTAAGCAAACATACTTAGTTCTCTACAATATTTTGAATTATTTAAAACAATTTGGAATTTTCATCAATGGATGGTCATCAACACAAGTTATCTAAAATCTTACACTCAACACCAGTAAGACCAAAGACTTGATTGTGGACTTCAGGAAGGGTAAGACGAGGCTGCACACACCAGTCCCCATGGAGGGATCAGAAGGGGAAAGAGTGAAAAATTTCAGGTTCCTGGGTGTCAATACCTCTGAGGATATATCGATGCAGTTACAAGGTAGGCAGAACTGCGGCTATATTTCAGTAAGAATCTGAAGAGATTTGGCATGTCACTAAGGACACTCACAAATTCCTACTGATGTACCGTAGCGAGCATTCTAACTGGATGCATCACCATCTGGTATGGGGGGGGGAAGGGGGTGGGCTACTACAGAGGGATGGAATAAACTGCAGAGATTTGTAAGCTCGGTCAGTCAGCTCCATCACGGGCAGAGAGAGTGTAGAGTATCTAGGGCATCTTCAAGGAGCGATGCCTCAGAAAGGCGGTGTCCATCATTAAGAACTCCCATCACTCAGGTTATGACTTATTCTCATTGGTACCATCAGGACGGAGGTACAGGAGCCTGAGGGCACACTCTCAACGATTCAGGAACAGCTTCTTCCCCTCTGCTGTCAGATTTCTGAATGGACATTGAACTCATTAACACTACCTTACCATTTTTTTATTTTTATTTTTGCACTACTTATTTAATGTAACTATTTATTATATATATACTCACTGTAATTCACTTTTTAAAAATCTATTATTAGAAAATTACATTGTACTGCTGCCGCAAAGACAACAAATTTCATGACATACGCTGGTGATATTAAACCTGATTCTGATTTAGCGAAGGCCATTAGTATGGTTCAAGGACAGGGCCTCTGATCTATAGCTGGAGACGGTTCAGTGCTCTGCTTCATGGGATTGCCATGGCAGAGAGGCTTTCAGTTCAAGTGGACCCATGGGACTGTGAACGTTTGATACAGCTGCGGGGAGCATGTGGTGTCTGGGGCAGGGCATGAATGCAAGTCAAAAGGCATGGAACCAGGTGGCTCGTGTGAAGCAGAAATATCAGATATGATTTGGCCTTTGTATTTCTTTGTTATTTTAACCTAGTGTAAACACATTTAAAAGGAATTTTTAAAAAATGAATAGTTTAAAAATTCATTAAATATTCATTTGCGAATATTGCTAATATAACTTCCAAACCCTCACAATAAACTGATACGCTTTCTTGTGCATCATTTCTATAAAATGGTGCACTATAGTGTAGAGATTAGCACAATGCTTTACAGTACCAGTGACCCGGGCTGAATTCCTGTCGCTGCCTATAAGGGACATGTTCGCCTCGTGGCCACGTGGGTTTCCTCCCACAGTCCAAAGATGTACTGGCTACTGGTTGGTAGGTTAAAACAACACTTTCAGTACGCTGGATGAACTCAGCAGGTTGGGCAGCATCAGTCAGAAACAATGAGTCGACGTTTCGGGCCGGAACCCTTCGTCAGGACTGAAGAATGAAAGATGGGGGAAAATACCATATTATACCATATAAAATACCATAATAATGACAAAAAATACCCAATCTTTCATTCTTCAGTCCTGACGAAGGGTTCCGGCCCGAAACGTCCACTTATTGTTTCTGACTGATGCTGTCCGACCTGCTGAGTTCATTCAGCGTACTGAAAGTGTTGCTTTGATCTTTTACAGCATCTGCAGGTTATTTTGTGTTTACAATTTGGTTGGTAGGTTAATTGGTCGTTGTAAATTTTCTCATGATTAGGCTAGGGTTAAATAGTTGGGTTGCTGGATGGTGAGGCTTGAAGGGGCAGAAGGGCCTATTCTACACTGTATGTCAATCAATCAATAAATAAACAAATAAATAAAACCTACACAAGTGGTGAGGTTTAGATTCAGTAATGATGGGTACAGTTTGATCCCAGTTAATGTACTATTTCTGATTTGGGAAAATGTAATTGCACCGATCTAGGCAATTTACTTGCAAATGTCTCGTCACCATACGAGGAGACACTATCTGAAAGTTTGGCTTTTAAGTACTTATCAATTGAGTCACAACTGAGTTTCCTTAATGATGATCAATCAGCTGATTGATGAGTACATAAAGGCAAACATGTGGAGGGCGCGCCAGAACTGAACAACGCGCTGATGATGTCTCCCCGTATGGTGACGAAACATTTGCAACTGGATTGCCAAGACTGGGGAACAACTCAACCCAACCATCAGCCAGCTGAGCCACATGTTTTCCAAGTTATTACCAACCGTAACTCTGGCAACGTACTTCACCTTGGAGCTGCGGTCCCCTACTTTATGCTGAAGGATAACCATGGGGAGTGTGGTTGAGGAAATCCATGATCTCATCCACCACACCCAGTAGGTCGCCTTGTTTGAAGGAGAAAAGTGGGAGTCCTTAAGGGACCAATAAAAATGATACTTTAGGAAGAAGGATGGGGAAGGAAATAGAATGTTCCTTTCCCCACCGCTGTTATCCTTCACCATGATGCGCATCAAAACAAATTGGTGTGACAAAATTTGACAGTAATAGCCCATCAAAGTCACAAGCGTTTGGCTTTATGGACAAACTTCCTGGTCCAAAGTCGTAATGCTTCTTACTCGGGTTACCTCGCCCGCTAATCTTTAAGGTTTCTCACAGTGCACAGAGAGTGACGGCTCTACTTTCAATGGGAGTGTGCAAGGAAATGGTCACGTGATTTACTGTTTCTCAGAATGCACCTTTGGTTTTGTCTGAAAGCAAAAAAGGATAAAGTATCCAAAATTAAGCATTTTAAATACCACAGTGTTTGCCACTTCGGCCCATTCCCAGCAATATCAGAACCGTTCTCCTGCTCACATGGTTACCTTATACTTTGAAAATACATTTTTATTGCCATTAAATATTTACGAAGAATTTTAGCCCTGAAAGCAATATCCATATTACAGTAGTAGCAAATGTCTTTAATCAAAGAGATTGCAAGGAAGGACACCACAATGAGAGCTTATTCTGTGAGCTGCAGTTACATTTAAAATTTGTGAAGTTGTATCTATCACCTCCATTTTTAGGCAGATTTCAGTGGGCCACGTTGACTTGCTGGGTGATTTTGTAGGAATTCTTTCTCGCTGGAAGAAAACTTCCAAGTTTATTTCCAATGTTGCACATCCTCTGAACTGCCTGGTGGCTTTGTGTTATGTGAAATTCTGCTACTGTTACTGCCACAGCCCTAAATCACATTCTGCCTTCAGTCCCAGGGGCTTCCACACAAAACCACAAGGCATTGTTCATTTCCACTGCTGTCAGTCTTGGAGATCTAGGAACCAGTCCTTGAGGTGAAGTAGCCGCAGTTTTGGCGTCACAGTCAAATGATCTAAACTTCAGAAGCCTAAAGATGACCAGCATTTACTAAACTAACATTTATTTTGGCGCTCCACTTTCATCAGTTCGAGCTGCATTTCAAATGTAGAAAGCCCATGGGATTTAAATATTGCTGCTGACTGGGTTCTATTGCCAAAATTCAGCGTGGTACGGATGTTGTCCATAAGGGAGAGATGGGTATTATTTTAGAAACCATCCGTGAAATCCTCCATGTCCATGCAGCTCTGCACTTGACTGTCAAGAAACTACTTCAAAAAAATTCTTTCACTAATACAGTATATGAAAAATTTTAAACCCTAGAATTTAACAACGGGGCCACAGGTTTTGAATAATATAAAACATTCTGCTTCTTCTTACGGTGAGAAAATTTACAAATGAGAGAATCCAAAAACCTAAATTAATGCAAAATTGAACAAATTAATCTCGAAGAATATTGCCCTAACTTTTAACCTTTTGAAGTTTGTGATGTAGATTTTTTTTAACACTTAATTGTTCCCCTCCTCTAGATATTAATGACTAGGCCTGTGTTTGTTGCCTGTTGTTCATAGCCCCTGATCTGAGTCGTTCGATAGGCCACCTCAGGGGGTAGGTAAGAGGTACACGGTTGACAAAGGCATTCATTGCTTTCTGGGATGCTAATGCTAGTGTGTTTTAATGACAGATTGGAACAGTATTTATCATTGACAGTACAGGCCTTCAGCCAGAAAGAGTAGACGTTGCAATTTATTTTAAAAGAAAGGTAACATTCAAACTCACGTGTTTTGGTTAGATTAGGTTGCCATTAATATAATAAGCAAAAGCAATACCAATGAAAGCATAGTGCAAGAATTCTGCCATTTGTGGGCTGTTTGACCTTTGTTAATCTTCCCAAGTCCCAACCTCATTTTTGATAACTTCAGGTTGAAGAGAGGACTACTTACTTACTGCCTGTTACGCCACTGGCACGTATGACAGCAGTGAAGGTCCTCCACCTCTGACAGTGCTCAGGGATTCCTTCATTGTGCCAGTAGATCCCTCTTGGTTTTCACTACTGTCAGTCTTGAAGGTCTTGAGTGAAGGCTCAGAAATACCGTCACACTCAGAGGTAGAAGGATTTTTCATTGTTGTTTCCATAACAATTCTGTTTGACCAGTCAGGGCTGGTAGCCCTCAGCTGAACCCCTGAACCTGGAGGGCCGGTGGACTACTCTTAGTCTGGCCTCTACCTTTTGACCTCTTTAGCATGGGTGGCCCTACCAAGAGCCAGAGCATTAAGCCCTGACTCCAGCCAACGTAGCTCTCCAGGTCATTGGGGCACACAAGCCTCCAAACCCAACGACAAGGTGGTGATCCTCTTGGAGGTGAGGAGAGGATACATGCTGGTAAATCTGATGCCTTGCCTCTGTCAGATGTTATGAAAACAAATTTGATTAGAAACTCGGAGAGCTTAGAACAGGGATTTCTAACTTGGGGTCCATGGACTCCTTTCCTGATGGTATTGGTCCCTGGCATAAAAAAAGGTTGGGAACCCCTGGTTTAGACAAAATTATTCACTCTAGTTTTTCCAATGTGTAACAAAATTCACAAATGGAACTTCAATAAGTTATCAAACTTTCACTGATGGCATGAGATTTTCTTGCAATATTCCAGTAATGCAATTTATGCTTCTCCCATTATTCAGGAGTTTAAATGCTCTTTCATCATATCTTGCTCTTGGAGTGACTTGGAAAGATTTGAAACTAAATAGGCTATAATGTTGCCATCACCAGAGATGTTGCTTGCTTGTATTATTGACACAAAGAGATTGCTGATTAATCTGCCACTGATAGCTTCATCCAAAGAGTTCAAAGTTCAAAGTACATTTATTATCAAAGTATGTAAGCAGTATACAACCCCGAAATTCGTCTTTCCCACAGCCAGCCATGAAACAAAGAAGGACCATGGAACCAATGGGTTCAAAGAAAAGCATCAAAGATCAGTCCGCCCTCCTCCGCATGCAAAAAACAGTAACACAAAAGCAACACAAATAAAACAAGCAAAAACACAGACATTAAAGCACAAAAGCCATACTTCAGTTCAGTGTTCATCATCTGCAGACCGCCCCGATTCAAAAATCACCCGAAGTAAACAAAATATACAAAATAAAGTGGCCCCTTGTGGGTCAGGCAGCAACTGTGGAGAGGAAAACAAAGTTCAGATTTTGAATCAGTGACTTTGGCCAGAGTTAGAAAAGTTTGGAAAGGCTTAATATTGTGCAAGATACGATTTTGCTAATGATTAATGAAGTAACTTCCAATTTTGGACTAATTAATCTGCTCTGAAGTTTATCTTTCACACTAACTTCCTGTGGGTTCATGTTCTTCATCTCAGCTACCTCCTATACTGCATGTTTCTATTTCTTTTCATCTGTTTATGCAGTTTTTTTCTGAAGGTATTCAAGCTCCAACCGTAGGGCCGGCGCGGTAGTGTAGCAGTTAGTGTCTCTCTTCACAGACCGGGGTTCAATTCCCACCACTGTCTGTAAGGAGTTTACATGCTCTCTCTGTGACTGCATGGGATCAGAACCAGAATCAGGCTTAATATCACAACTGAGTGAGGCCTCTGTCAATCAGAGTTGACCATGAATGTTGAGTCCTAGCTGTCTAGATACACAAGCCTGGGCAGTATGATATGGAGAGCAAACTGTTGCCCATGTAGAAAGCTCTCCCTCTCCACGCATCTGATGAACCCAAAGGAACGGCAGAGACCGATACAGTTTGGCACCAGCAGCCTCGCAGGAGTAGCCAGTCAGCATTGAACTCAATGTAGGACTGCCTTAGGGACTCCAGCTCCAGATTTTTCCCTTGGGGTTTACTCCCAAAGCCTTCCCCATGAGTGGGTATATTTGCAAGGCAGCGGAAGTTTGAGATCAGAGTTTTCTTTCTCCTAGATGAGCTGCCAACCACAGCTGACGAGCCCCGTCTGCCCAAAGTGACTGGTTTTGAGGTGCCAGTAACTCGCCTTTGACCCTTCTCCTGTTAGTGGAAGCTGTTCCACCGGGCGTAGTAGCTAAGCCACACGTGAAGGCCAGGAACTGGATTTGGTTGTCAGAGGCTATATGAGGCGCACACCATTGGGAGCATTGGTAGTGGGAGCTTGTCCCCATGACCACCTACGGCTTTAACAACCTTAAGGAACCAACTTCAATATCACAATTAGCAAAGTCATATCTTGTATATTATTACGTCTTTCCAAACTTTTCCATCTCTGAGAAAAGTCAGTGATTTGAAGCTAAACTTTCTCTCTCCACAGTTGCTGCCCGACCAGCCGATGACCACTTTATTTTGTATAATATCAAGCCTTTTATCAGATCATGTTATCCACTTGCGGAGTAATCAACAATCTATTTGTGTCAATATACAAACAACCAACATCCCTGGTGATGGTAACATTATGGTCTATTCAGTTCCAAACCTCCAAGTAACTACATCGTGAAATTCCTCCAAGTTCTCCAGTTTCCTCCACATTCCAAAGACGTACGAGTTAGGATTAGTAAATTGGCAGCGTGCTAGGTTGGTGCCAGAAGCATGATGACTCTTGCGTCCGACCCCAACACATCGCGAGCCATTGGTCGTTGATGCAAAGTGACACATTTCACTGTATATTTCGATGTTTTGATACATGTGACCAGTAAAGCTAAACTTTAACTTTTTCTTTGTCATATTTCTGCAGTGAACTTCTGTGTTCTAGCCACTTTGTAACTGTGTTTCCTCATTTCTCTACAAGATTTATTAAGGATTATTTTGCCGTTAACAACCCTCATATTAAGTAGGAATATTCACTTTACATCTACCCCATTCGTCATGTTTATTTACAGAATATTGTTGAAGTTTTTCTTGGCTGATTCCTGGCATTGCCCAGTGACAGGCATAACTTCCAGGGATCAGGACAGTTTTAAAATCAATGTAAGCACCTTTAAACCCAATTCAAATGCGAAATAAACATTGTCCTCAATGAACTGAAAAATGAAGCCTTGTTTCCTTAGATTATTATGGTGAAATCTTGACGAAGATGGGATCAGCAAACTGTGCTACCAAGGGCGATATCCTTCCGATGGTTCACGAAACTACTTGTTTCACTGCTGGTATGTCTTCTTTTCCTTTCATTCTGCTACTGCTGGAGCCTGTGATCTATAGTTTGCTGGTGTGTTTTTGGGCCGATTGGGCAATCTGGTGCTTTGCTGTCTTTGTGAGGGTTCAGGCAAAGCACTTGATGTGGAAGCCAAGAAACCTAGAGGCGGGGCATGAGCCCACGACTGATTTCATTTCTCGCCGATCCCACTGTCTGAAGTGCTGAGGAAGATTGAAAACACCGAGAAGAGTGCAGAAGCCAAGCGAGAGGAAGGTCCCTGTGTTCATATAGTCTCTCTCTCCTTTGATGTTGTTGGAGGATGGTACCGGAGTTTTTGGGCAACGTTTAATCGACACAGTTTGTGGTTTGGACTCTATAGTTCATGTGATTACGTGTTTCTGTTTTCTATTCGTGCCTTCTTTTGTTGCTATTTTGGACGATTTTGAATCTGGGCGGCCTGCAGATAATGAACACTGAGCTGAACTGAACTATGCCTGAACACTTACAATCTTGCGTCTTATATTCTGTGTTTTTCACCCCGAATAAAAAGCGAAGGGGCAGACTATAACATCGTACCAGCGACTATTTGTTGGTCTCTCCTTTCATTGTGAAATGGGTGACATCTCTCTGTCCCCTGTTAATGAGAAAGGGCGAGCCTGTGGCAGGCCAGACTGTCGGGTAAGCAACAGTTTTCGTTGACTGCAGATCATGGTCTGTCTTTGCTGTTGCTTGGTGGGTGGTGGGCACAGGGGGTGAAATGGGTGGAGGGGAGGTTAATTCTTTGTTGTTGCTTGCATGGGGAGGGGGAAGAGCGGGCTTTCGGGTTCTAACATTTTTCTGTCGTTTATTCTTTTGGGATTCTTCCTCTATTTTTGTGGATGTCTGTGAAGAGTAAGAATTTTAGGTTGTATACAGTCTGCATTCTCTGATAATAAATGGAACTATTTGAACCATTTGAACTCACTGCTACCATCAGGGAGTATGTACGGGAGCCTGAAGACACACACTAACATTTCAGGAACAGCCTCTTCCCCTTCGCCATCAGATTTCTGAATGGACAATGAACCCATCAACACTATCTCAGTATCTTTCCCTCTCTTTTGCACTACTTATTTAATTATTTTTTATACAACACTTGTAAAAGTCTTAGGTATATATATATATAGCTTGGGTGCCTACGACTTTTGCACAGTACTGTATCTGTCTACGTGGAGTGGAGAGCGGGTTTGTAAATCTGGCGGGAACTAAGGATGATGGGAATGGTGAGGGTGGAGAGCTGCAGGGGTGTGTGAGACAGGTGGCAGAGAAGGAATGTGTGGGTGTAGACACACCCGGCACTGAGACAGCAGGCAAGGTCATTTGATTCCAAACAATTGGTTTATTGATCATTACAGAATGTTCCCGCTAGTGCTTCCCGTTCCCACCCCTCTCCCTTCCCCTTTTCCCAACCATAACTCCCCTCTCCCTGCCCACTTCCCACTCTCAGTCCCCAGTAGAGACCCATATCAGAATCAGGTTTATCATCACTCACATTATGTCATGAAATTTGTTTTTTTGCGGCAGCAGTACAGTGCAATACTTAAAATTACTACAGTACTGTGCAAAGGTTTTAGATACACTAACAAGAGAAAACCTGCAGATGCTGGAAATCCAAGCAACACACACAAAATGCTGAAGGACCTCAGCAAGCCAGGCAGCATCTACGGAAAAGAGTACAGTAGACGTTTCGGGCCGAGACCCTTCAGCAGGACACACTAGCTACATATATGTCCCGAAGACTTTAGCACAGTACTGTACATACTTATTGTAACTTATAGATTTTATTACTAAGTTTTACAACGTACTGCTGCCACAAAACAACAGAATTTATGACATATTGTATGTCGGTGATATTAAACCTGATTCTGAATCTCATTTCAATTTCATTTGCTTCAGCAACTTTCAGAAATATTTCATCCTTAACTTCCTCCCTGGCAAATCCATAACGCACGCCACCTTTTGCTTTACATTACGGGTCTGTGGCACACTAGGCAATTGAAAAATATGAGTCTGCTGCTAAAACCCTACTTGATCCTTTCAATCTTTTAATCTCTAATACGGAAGCAGTACAGTTTTGCTTTCCTCATCTGTCCTGTTCTATAAATGAAGCATGAAATGCTACTTCTGGGGATTCACACCTTTTCACACAGCAATAGCAAAACTCATTAAGTCGTCCATTAAAGCCTCCACAAAAGAGCTACAGCTGATGCACTGGAGGCCTCTTTCAATCCCATTATCCTGTCTAGCCTGTTATTGTTTCTTCTGAAACGCTGTCACTTTCTGACTATAACAGTGTCAGTCATGTTCTCTCCAACAACCTGCACGTTGTATGACGTCATAAGTGGAGTAACATTGAGTGCAAGGCCACAATGGGATATTGATGTGAAACTTAAGATGTATCAATCTCAGGTTTAATGAAGAATTCATTCACTGCCTATATGTATACATTCTGCTGTTAGGTTTAGTGATTTATATGGCATTCATATGAAAATCACTTGGTCTAAATTGTAAGGCTCCATGTCCTTTCTGCTCTGGAGCAAAAGAAAGACCAATTTGAGTGAGCCCGCTTTCTGCTTCTTGAAGGATTGATAGCTAGAATGTGCTGGTATAAAACGGATTGTTGTCAAACAACGTGTGAAAGTAAGGACGAGGAAGGATAGTTGGTCCCTCAGCAGTTACTTTGTCCACTAGATGGTGCAGCCTCGTGCACCGTCCCGCTCAGCCCAGAACTGTGCATACTCACAAGGCAAGTGGAAAAAAAAGAGAGAAAGCACGAAAAATGCCTTCTTGATTTATTACCAAGGATTATAATTAAAAATGCTGATCACGTATAAGCTAGAGGGTGGTGAACCTGTGGAATTCATTTCCACAGATGGTTATGGAGGCCGGGTCGTTGGGTGTGTCTGTGAGTGGCCTTCTCTTGGTTACGACGAGGTCACCCTCAGGGTGGAAGAGCAACACCTTGTATTCCATCTGGGTAGCCTCCAACCTGATAGCATGAATATCGATTTCTCCTTCCGGTAAAAAGAATTCCCTCCAAATCTCCTCTTCTGTTCTCCAATCTGGCTGCCGATAACCTCCCCCTTCCCTTTCTCATATAGTCCACTATCCTCTCAACTGAAATTCCTTATCTCCCTTTCCTACCCACCTGGCTTCACCTACCACCTTCTAGCTTGCCCTCCTTCCCCTCCCACGACGTTTTTATTCCGGCCTCTTCCTCCTTCCTTCTCAGTCCGGAAGAGGGTGTCAGCCCGAAACGTCATCTATTTACTCACCAGTAGAACTTCTTGTGTAGAGATTGAACCGATTGGTATGAGGTTAAGGGTTATGGGGAGAAGGCGGCACAATAGTGTTAAAAAAAAAGCCATGATTAAAAAGCTCATGCTTTGCCAGTATGTATATAAACTGGAGTTTACTTAACAAACACGAGAAAGTCTGCAGATGCTGGAAAACAAAAGCAAGACACATAAGATATTGGAGGAACTCAGCTAGTCAGGCAGCATCTATGGGAAAGAGAGAACAGCTGATGTTACAGGCCGACACCCGAAGGTCTCGAGACCCAAATGCTGACTTTCTTCAGCATTTTGAGTGTGTTGCTTTGGAGTTGACTTGCCACTTATTTCCTACGTGGTCCCTTAGGAATGAAGATCCCTTCTGATCTTCTGACCTATGTCTTCGGATCTGTCTCTTCATAGCAGATTCCAGGCAACATCCTGGTAAATCTCTTCGGATCCCTCTTCATTTTAGTTTTTGTGTGAATTAAGATGGCTGTTGAAGCCAATTCGATTGCAAGGTGGCTTGCTCCTTGTTCATGGACCCAGGGTTCTCAGTACCACATTTCTTCACGTTGGGTGGTTGTGAGATGGGGACTCCCAGCCGCTGGTGGGGATGTTGCATTCCTTTAATAGTCTTCAAGAACACTGTTGGATCTTAGAGCGTAGGGCATAGATCAGAAACAAGCCTGTTGACCCACAGTGTTGTGCAAAAATAATAAATAATCCTTAATGCCTGCTGCTTACACATGATGCCTACCCTTCCAGTTTCTGCATTCTCCTTTGCCAATCAATGTGGCAAGACAAGTCTCAATTGCATATACTTTCACCAGCTCCCTGGCATTCTGGGGCACCCAACACTCTCTGTGTGAAAATACATCCCAATACCTCTCAGTTAAACATTTCCTCTTTCCCCTCTACTATGAGACATTTTGACCCATGGAGAAAGATTTCAGCTGTCTACTCTACTTATATAAACTTCTATCCGGTCACCTCTCGGCTTCTGCCACTCCAGAGGAAGCAGCTCTACGTTACCCAAACTCCCCTCAACATCCTGGTAAACCTGCTCTGATCCCTCTTCATAACCTCTGCAATATTCCTATAACATCCATTCATCACAGGAAATTTTCTCCATTTAGTAATCTCTGCATGTCTATTTTAGGAGCTTGTATGGCCAGCTGGCTGGGGATAGTTAGGGCCCCCATCTAGAGATGTTGGTCTGGGACAGGATCCTAATGTAGCTGCTGTTGATCTACTAAGAGGATTTTGCTAAGATTGAGACTCATCAGTTGGTCAGAGTTGTACAAATGCATTCAAATAGTGATGAATTTCCCAAATTGTCTGAAATTTGGTATAGAGTGAGCTGACTCTTCCTCCAGTGAACTATTGGGAAGGTGAACCTGCCTTCAGTCTCCCCAAGTAATTCCATGCCTTTGACTTCCATCTGTAAAAATATTTGAAGTTGTGCTTGAGCTGAGAGTCATCAGCTGGACACACATCCAGGCCATGATGGCTTATTTCCACATCTGTGTTATATCCAACTCTGTCCACGCGTCAGGTTATCTCTCTAACAATGAAATCTTCACCCTCCCTATCGCCACTATCTCTAGACTTTTTCCCCCGGGGGTTGGATGAGACTAGAACTGGAGGTCAGAGGTTTAGGGTGAAAGAGGAAGTATTTAAGGGGAATCTGAGGGGGAACTACTTTACTCAGATGTTGGTGCACGTGTGGAATGAGCTTCCAGGAACAGTCGTGGATGTGAGTTCAGTTGAAATGTTCAAGAGTAGTTTGGATAGGTGGATGAGGGAGCTATGGAGGGCTATGGTTAGGATGCAGGTAGGTGGGACTAGATGGAAGACCAACCTGGCATGGAGTAGATGGGCTGAAAGGATTATTTCCATGCTGCAGTGTTCTACGACTCTATGACTTGACTAATCTAGTACACTCTTGGCTAATATTCTGTCCAACCTTTACATTTTCAAGACCAACCAAATCTCTGGAATGCACCGAGGCCCTACATCCTGTCCCAAGTGCATGATTCTCCTGATCCTCAATCCTGAGGGACTTCCTATACAAAACAAACAAAGAAATTGGCTCATAAAGCAGCTTGAAGCCCTTTTGATATTCCTAATAGAGTTTTGGAAGGAGACAGGTTAGTGATGAGATGGTATTTGAAGGATAAAAAAAACACTTACATTGAATGTGCAGAAATGTTTGAATCTTTCTCCACAACTTCCAATGTATAATAGACTTGTGGAGCCGGAATGTCTTCTAGTATCAGACTTTTTATCTATCAGCGAGAACACGTTTTCTTTAAAACTTTGCATGTTAGATGAGGCTGCAGACAACTTTTACACAGGATATAAAATAGTTGAAAATATTTACAGTACTGTGCAAAAGTCTTAAGCACCCTTGCTATATATGTGTGCCGAAGACATTTGCACAGTACTGTAGTAATTTTGTGTATTGCACTTTACTGCTGCCACAAAAAGAAATACTTAATCTGTATATACCCAAGACTTTTGTATGGACAGTACATGTGCTGGTAGTTCTTATTAATTTTAGAAGCTATTGACTTGCATTCCATTCCACCTACACACAACCTAAGTATCCTGAACTTAATGGGTCTGGTTTAACATTTAACAAGCAAACAGATTTAAAAAAGTAGCATCATGGGATCAACTTAACTAATTCACATTGAACTCTTTCAACTCATAAACATCATGGTTCCAGGTGGTTTTTTTTGGGGTGTGGAACAGGAAGAAGTTGAGCGTTAGAATCAGTCTTCATGTTTCATTTGGTTATTGATTAGACAAATGATCTTAGGTGAAGTTTTTTAAAAGACTTTTTTTCCTTTAAGTAATAAATCAGAAAATCTCATTTCAAATTTACTCATTCAATGGGTGCATCTGAATTGAATGCTTTGATCTTTGTGATGAATTTACATTGCTGAATAACCTATTGACTGAGAAGGATTTTGATTACTTGGCTAGATCTATATTTCCTTATGCACCATTCCTTCAACAATTGAAACAAAATGGATGAAAATACCATGCTGAGGTGCATTATTTCCATGAATATAATTTGAAACATCAGATCATCTCTGGAGAATAAGGGACAAAAATTGCAATATGATTGTCTGTGCACCAAATTGATTTCTATTTTTGGTTTCAGAAAAACGTTGGCACATTGTACACCTTCGTGTGTTTCTGCTGGAAAACAGCCACTTGGCTTTCTGACTTAGTTATTGTCTTGCATCGCTCGTTGTCTTTTTACATGAAGTTTCTATTACAAACTTGAACACAGTGCCAGGTAAAAACTGTGCTTTCTGAAACTCCATAGGACTAAAGAGTTTATTTCCTATCTTAATCACTTCCAAAGGAGGTCTTTACCAAAGGAGGTGTAAGGCACTCCTTCTCTCTGCTAGCTTGCAGGTCACCCTTGGGCAAGGTGTAGCACCTGCTTAGCCCCTCGATCAGGGTCACGTAAGGCCATGGGAGCATGGTGGATGGTCGTATGAGCAGCTGGTGCACATCACAAGTCCTGGTTATGCGACCATTGACACCAGGCAGACGATCTCTGAAGAGTATTGATAATGGCTGGGGCCACCCGTCTTGCAAAGACACTGTCTGGAAGAAGGAAATGGCAATCCACTTCTGTAGAAAAAAATTGCCAAGAAGTCATGGTCATGGAAAGACCATGATTGTCCATGCCATTCGACACAGCACTTACCGAACGAATGATTGAATCAATCCGAAGTCTTATTAATAGCACTGGGAATTGAGAGCCCTTATGTTGTGAGTGGGCAAGAATTTTGGTGGTAGGCTTACTTACAAGATGTGAATTTATTGGAAATACCCGTAGTGATTGCTGTTTTCAAATTGTGGCTGAATTGCACCAGCAGCTACCAGTGATCCCTTCAAGAACCCCTGGCTGGGCTGCCCAAATTGCAAATTTATTCCTTGCAATATAAAAAAAAAGCCTTTCAGATAAGAGTCAATGCTCGCTCCCAGAGCAATCCCATCAATCCCATTTTCTCTCACATGGCTATTAATTCTACCCTGAAATTTCCTTCTGCCTACATAGACTGGGGGTAATTTACAGTGGTAAATTTATCTATCAAGCATTGGGGTGTCAGTGATCATTGGAATACTAGGGGAAACCCACCCAGGGGGAACATACAGCCTACACATGGACAGCAGTGGGGGGCAGGCCTGAACCAAAATGGTGGAATTGTAAAGCAGTAGCAATATGTGTCACCCAAAAGCTTGTAGAACATGCATGCGCAAGTCCATCTGTGGTGTATTTCAGCCTCATCTATGACATTTTTAACCCATGATTTTGTATCTGGGATTGATAGTGATCTCAGTTTGTCGTTCTAGTTTCTAGCCCATCACAGCAAAACTCCTCCCCTCAACTGAGCACACACACAAGCATTGCTGCCACAAGAAAACAATGTCCATCAAGGATCCCCACCATCTCCACCATGCTCTCTTCTCGCTACTGCCATCGGAAAGGAGGGATGTACAAGAGCTTTAGGTCCCACACCACCAGGTTCAGGAACAGTTATAATCCTTCAACCATCAGCCTCCTGAACCAGCGTTGAAAACTTCACTCACCTCAACTCTGAATTGATTCTATAACTCACTGCAAGGACTTTTCAACTCATGTTTATCAATGCTATAAGATAAAGTAGATATAGGAGCAGAATCAGGCCTTTTGGCCCATCGGGTCTACTCCGTCATTTCATCACGGCTGATCCATTATTCCTCTCAGCCCCATCATTTATTCACTTCACCTATCTGTCTATCTAGCTATCTATTAATTAATTAATTAATTATATATGCAGTTTGTCTTCTTTAGCACATTGGTCGTTCTTTGTGTGTAGTTTTTCACTTATTCTACTGTATTTCTTTGTTCTACTGTAAATGCCTGCAAGAAAATAAATCTCGGCAGAATATGGTGACATACGAGTACTTTGATAATAAATTTTGACTTTGAGCTTTGCCCTTTTAGTTTTTGATACATTTTCTGCTCCAAATATGTGTAAAATACCATATCCAGATATCCATGTATGATCTACATTGTAGTTTATCTGCTTATTTCCAAATATAATTATTGTGTGTCACTTCAAATCAATGGAAGTAGAACCCACACGTACAAGTCACATTTATCCAGAGATGGAAAAACTGTACTTTTAGAAACATTAAAGGATTTGTGTTGGGCACGTGGCCAAGTGGTTAAGGTGTTTGAATAGTGATCTGAAGGTCACTAGTTCGAGCCTCAGCTGTGGCAGTGTGTTTGTGCCCTTGAGCAAGGCACTTAACCACACATTGCTCTAGTCTGTGCGAGGAATGGCGCCCCACACAGACTTCCAATCTGCACCTTGTAAGGCATGAAAAGGCCCGATGCAGGCCTCTCGTGGTCTGAGTCGACGCTCCCCAAAGGATTAAAAGAAAGCGATAAGAAAGATTAAGGTAATCGAAGCCAATAGTCCATTCCGTGGAGAGCCAAGTGCACAATCTTACTCTTGGCTTGTGTCCATTGTTGGAGAGCATGAGCAATTATTGAGAAATGGCGTGTGCTGGGAAACAGGGTATCACGATTGAACCCAAAGGAAAAATGAAAATAAAAAGGACCAGAAAAACGTAATAAAATGTAACCTCAGTCAAAACTGAACTAAGTGTCAATCTGCACACTTTTAAAACTTCCGGGAAATCTTGGCACTGAATCCTTAAAGTTTACTTCTGTTGGATTTGTCATTAATGCTGAGAATGTCACCATGAAGCAATTGCATTTTTTTGTTTGGTTTATCAGTGCATAGTGTTAATTGGGATACTTAAGTAATAAAAGTGAATCACCAGCTAGGTGAAACCTTTAGGAGACATTAATGTGTTTGTATTGATGAGCAGGTCTATAAAGATGATGTACATGCAGAACGTAATGGTACCCTGTTCCCTTTTAGAACTATCTTTGCAGCCTCCTTGCGGAATAGTGTGATGGACTGCCTCAGCCTATGGAAGGGATAAATCCCTCCAGTGCCATAAGCAAATAGGATGAAGTGATTACCTAAATGCTTAGCTGGGACTTAAACATTGTTGCGTCTGGACTGGCGGCTGGCTGCCATCCTAATCACAGCAATCAGTATGGAGCCAGAGACAGTCAAGCGAGTGGGAGCAGGACAGAAGCATGAAGTGTAGTTAAAAGCTGGATTCGCCGTACATGAAGAGGACTCTGCTGTTGAAAGGTTAATGAGAGTGACCTGTTTCCTACAATTAATAAGAGAGGGAGATGGTTCACATTGTGAGCTTGCAGCTATCACGCAGGAACATTTGAAATCGACGAATATGAATGTCTATGTTTTCTACAGAAATGCATTGGAAATCTTATTTCAATACTTCTGTCAAAACCATTGTACAAGTCATCAATAACAAGGTGATAATCATTTACAGGAGACCAAAATTCATCCAATTCAACCAAAATCCGGTGAACAGAATTCCACCCCCCCACCTCCCAACCCTGTCCTTTATTCCCCACACTGCCCTTTTAGCTCTTCTCATCTACCTACTACTTCCCCCTGGGTCCCCTCCTCCTTCCCTCTCTCCTATTGTCCACTTTCCTCTCCTATCATATTCCTTCTTCTCCAGGCCTTGATCCACCCACCTGGCTGCACCTATCACCTTCCAGCCAGTGTATTCCCCTCCTCCCAGTGGTTTAATTCAGGCATCTCACTCCCCACCCCCCAGTCCTGAAGAAGGCTCTTGGCCCAAAACGTCAACGATATGTTCATTTCCATAGATGCTGCCTGACCTGCTGAGTTCCTCCAGCGTTTTGAGTGCGTTGCTTTGGACTTCCAGCAACTGCAGGTTTTCTTGTGTTTGTTAGAAGGAATGTTTATACAAATAGGTGCAAGAGGAGGCCATCCTGTTGACTGGCAACAACATCTCCTCCACACTCACCATCAGCACAGGTGCATCAGTGGACCACTGGCACAGCAATTACAGAGGAATAAGTTGTAACACCTACTTCAAGACATAGGTTATCATGGTCTCATCACCATGATTGTTCTTGCCAATTTTTTCTACGGAAGAGGTTTGCTATTACCTTCTTCTGGGCAGTATCTTTACAAAATGGGTGACTCCAGCCATTACCAATACTATTCAGAGACTGTCTGCTTGGCGTCAGTGGTCGCATAACCAGGACTTGTGATATTCACCGGCTGCTCATAGGACCATCCACCACCTGCTCCCATGGCTTCACGTGACCCTGATCGGGGGCTAAGCAGGTGCTACACCTTGTCCAAGGGTGACTTGCAGGCTAGCGGAGGGAAGGAGCGCATTGCACCTCCTCTGATAGAGACATACCTCCACTCTGCCAGCCTTTGGGTGGGGCAGCAAACTGCAAAACATGGTAACCTGCCTCATTGACTATCATCCAGTAGTGCTCACAGGCATTGTGATGAAGTGCTCTGAGAAGCTGGTGATACCAGCTTGAGATTTCTTTACCTGCAGGACTTTACAGGAAGAAAAAACACAAAAGAAGTTACAAAAAATTATATATAAACAAAGACTGACAAACAATCAACACGTAAAAGAAGCAAACTGCAAATATAAAATTAGTATGAGAACCTTCATTATAAAGAGTCCTTGAAAGTGAGTCTATAGGTCGTAGGATCAGACCAGAGTGTTCAAAGTAATCCACGCTGGTAAAGGAGCTTAATGGTTGAAGGGTAACAACTGTTTTTGGACCTGGTGCTGCAGGACCTAAGGTTTCTGTACCTCCTGCCCGATGGTAGTGGTGAGAAGAGGGCATGGCCTGGAAGGTGGGGGTTTGTGAAGAATAATGCATTCTTGTGGCAGTGCTCCATGTATGTACTCAATGGTGGGGAGGCCTTTGTCTGTGATGGACTGGGCTACATCCACCACTTTTAGTAGACTTTTCCATTCCTGGCCTTTGGTGTTTCCATACCAGGCCTTGGTGCAACCAGTCAGGATACTTTCCACTCTGCATCTGTAAAAGTTTGACAATG
The DNA here is from genome assembly GCF_030028105.1 of Mobula birostris. Classification (NCBI taxonomy): domain Eukaryota; kingdom Metazoa; phylum Chordata; class Chondrichthyes; order Myliobatiformes; family Myliobatidae; genus Mobula; species Mobula birostris. The sequence continues at coordinate 10,102,978 of NC_092399.1, forward strand.
TTTTTGGTGACATGCTGGGTCTGTGCAAACTTCTAACAAAGAGGTGCTGTCATGACTTGTTTGGGATGGCATGCATGTGCTGATCCCAGGACAGATCCTCTGATACGTTAACGCCATGGAATTTGAAGCTACTGACTCTTTTCACTTCTTTTCACAGGACCTTCTATATGGTCATTCCTTAGGACTCTCCCAGACCTTTCCTCCATCCACCTACCCAACAACTGGAGATAAGTGACCTGGTCATTTGTAACTGCCTATTGCCTGACTGCTGACCATCGTGCCCATGCCCATTCTAAAGGCATGAAACAGTGGAAACACTCATCAGGCAGGCAGGATCTGTGGAGAGAGAAGAGTTAACTTCTCAAGTCTGTGACCTTCCATCAGAAGTGAGAGCACTTCATCACCAGTTCTGATGCAAGGTGGCCAGACCTGAAACGTTAACTCTTCCTCTTTCCACAGAGGGTGTCTGACCAGTTGAGTTTCTGGGTATTTTTTTGTTTGTTGATTTTATTGCAGATTTCCATCATCTGCAGATTTTTTCAATTCCACGCCTGTTCATATGTGTAACTTTAAGTAGCCATGTGTCTCTTCCTGAAGTATTGAAAATGAGTGAATCTGTGAGGTTTAATGAACAATGCCAATTAGTTCTCATAAAAGCTTATTGATTTGAAGCATTATCTCTGTTTCTCTCCCTGTAGAAGCTGCCTGATCTGCTGACTATTTCCTGCATTTTCTCTTTCCTAAACTTAAGATTTACTATATTTTTCTTTTCAATACTAGTTATTCACTGTAAGGGCCATTTTGCATATTCTTCCTCCAAGAGGAGCACAGCCTTGTGATGGTTTAGAGGCTTGCATGTCTTAATGACTCAGAGATTTATGTTGGCTAGAGTCAGGGTTTTATGCTTCGGCTCTTAGAACGATCACTCATGCCAAGCAGGTCAAAGGTTAGAGGCCAGACTAAGAGTGGTCCCATGGTCTTCCATATCCTGGGGTTTAGCTCAGGGCTAATAACCCTGATTGTTAAAACAAAATTGTAATGGAAACAGCAATGAAGAATCCTTCTACATTTGAGTGTGATGGTATTCCTGAGTCTCCACCTGGGACTTGAATGACTGACAGCAGTGAAAACTAAGAGGGAGCTACTGATACAATGAAAGAAGACGTGAGCACAAGCAGAGAAAGAAAACCTTCATTGCTGTCCTAAATGCCAGCGGCTTAACAGGCAGTAAGTATTGCATATTCCTAAAACCTAACCCAAATCTCCGTAAATGATAGATCTGTTTTGTACCTATACTAAATAGAAATTAATAGGAAAACAAGTTTTTAAAAGACAAAGACTACAAAGTCTGCAGATACTGGAAATCCAAAGCAACAGTCACAAAATGCTGGAGGAACTCAGCAGGTCAGGCAGCATCAATGGAAAAGAGTTAACAGCCTACGCTCCGGGTCGAGACCCTTGTTCAGGACTGAGAGGGGAGGGGGAGGTGCCAGAATAAAAAGGTGGGGGTAGGGAAAAGAGGCTGGTTGGAAGGTGAAAGGTGAAGCCAGGTGGGTGGGAAAGGTCAAGGGTTGGAGACAAAAAAATCTGATTGGAGAGGAGAGTAGGTAATAGGAGAAAGCGAAGAAGCAGTGGATCTGGGGTGGGGGAGAGAAGTAGTAAGCAGATGAGAAGGGGTAATAGGTTAGAGTGGGACTGGGGGGGGGGAATGGAATTTTTTACTGGGAGGAGAAATTGATATTCATGCCATCAGATTGGAGGGTACCCAGACAGAATATAAGGTGTTGCTCCTCCACCTTGAGGGTGGCCTCATCTTGGCACAAAAGGAGGCCATGGAACAACATGTCGGAATGGAAATGGGAATCAGAAATAAAAGGCTTGGCCACAGGGAAGTCCGGCTTTTGGTGGATGGTGTGCGAGGTGCTTGATGAAGTGGTCTCCCTTTTGTTCAGATACGTGACTGCTAACTGTTTTCATTCTTGAAGGTTGACCTACACTTTCAAAAAGACAGACGTGCATTATTGACTGAGATGAAAGAATATAACTGGTGTTTATGGAATAAAGATGGTGAATGATGTGATGTATGGTTCCAGGACTTACATTCCAGATGTTAAATATATATTTTCAAAACATAAATTTAAGATGTGTACGGTGTTTGAAATACCACAGTGCAATAATAGGCTGGCTGATCTTATGGACATTCACAGTTGGCCATGGTGAGATCAACCATGGGGAAAGGGCAGAAGGCGACCATTTCAAACTCAAAGAATATAACCAAATTTGTGGCCTCAGCAGAGTAGTCTTCTGCCCTGGATATTTTTGTTGAGTTTTTGTGGCTTAGCTTTTAGCAAGTTTGGCAGATTTTAGTGGTGATTGTCATTATTTGTCTCTCTGTTGATTGGTAAACAAATTAGGATTGACCCGAGATAAAAGCAAAGAGATTAAAGCAAAGTAAGTACAAAAAAATTTTAATCCACGCATTGTAGCCCATTTCATGAAAGTTGAAATGCATTTTAACAGATAAAATCCAACGTTCAGATGAAAAGTGGTTCAGGGCCTGGTTTGAGGTATCACAGTAATAGAAAGGGTCTGCATTCAGCAATTGAATAGCAACTGGAATCAAGCAACAGTTCTTCCTTTTCCAGAAGATGATAAAGAAATGATGGTCAATGTGTTTTGGATACACTGATAATGGAGCACGTTCCTGGAGTGGGGGAACGTTTCTCAATAGGGAGTGAACTTCCTTCTGCTTAGTTAATTTATCTGCACTGTTAATGGACTGGGTACATTTCTGTTCCATGATTCCATCACAGGGGTGAAGATTCAGCTCCAGGAGATGCTATTCTGTGAAAAGAAGCTTTTTAACAAGCTGGGAACAATAGGTGGCATTGAAGGTCTAGCTGAGGCATAGGGTCACCGTGACTTGAGGACTGTGGCTCCGTCAAAAATGAAACAGAATAATTACCATACCAGACAGACAGTCTCGATATAATGAGATGGGTGTTTCTTATTTTTGCAGCAAACATGCTATGACAGCCAGAATCTCATCACCTATGCTATTTTAAGTAAAAGTGAGCATCAAACTCTATAGATAATGTGGCCCTTACTCACTCATGATGTTTACAAACTGAAGTTCTTGGTAATTGGAATTTCTTCAAATCTTTTTTTAATTATATAGTACTTACGGTATGATTGGCAAAGACCATATTAACATGGCCTACTCTTTATTCACCCACACTTCTGGCCAGGACAAGGAAACAATACTGAACTAGCTAACAAATACCAATACTAACCACTAAGCACTCTTCTACTTGTCCTGCACTCGTTGATGCCTCCTCATTAATAACCAGATTCACAACAATGTAACGGGTGACCCCGGCCAATATCAGTACTCTGCAGAGATGGCCTACCTGGCATCAGTGGTCGCATATCAGGACTTGGGATGTGCACCAGCTGCTCATACGACCATCCACCGCCTGCTCCCATGGCTTCACCACCATGTAACTAATTTAGGATGAGTGAACCCTTACCCTGTCCTGCCCTAAAACCACAAAAATAAACTATCCACACTGGGGCCACAAGGGTTCCTGCAGATGCTGGAAAGTTTGTGCTGCACACACACACACACACACACACACACACACACACACGCACAGGAGAAACACAATAGGTCAGTCAGCATCTGTGGAGGGAAATGAACGGTCAACATTTTGGGCCAGACTCTTTATCAAGACTGGAAAAGAAGGGGGCAGAAGCCAGAATAAAAAGGTGGGGGGAAGGAGAGGGAGAGGTAGATAGATGGGGGAAAGGGGATGAAGGGAAGTGATGTGAGAAGATAGGAGGTGATAGATAGATGAGGATAAAAGCTGAAGAAGAAGGAATCTGGTTGGAGAGGACAGTAGAACATTAGTAAAGAGAAAGAGGCGATGGGCAGGTCAGAGAGGACCAGAGAAGGATCAAGAGGGCCACCAGATTGAGGGGAAAAAGTATGTGTGTGTGTGTGTGTGTGTGTGTGTGGCGGGGGGGGGGGGGCGTTAGTAGAAACCAGGGGAGTGGCTAGGGAAGTGGATACTGGAATTGGAGAAATTAATGTATTGTATATCCATCAGGTTGGAGACTATCAAAACAGAATATGAGGTGTTGCTCCTTCTACCTGCATCTGACCTCAACGTAGCAGTGGAGGAGGTCACAGACAGACATTTGGTGTGCGACTGGGAAAGAGAAGTCAGATGGGTAGCTACTGGGAGATCTTGGGGCTGCTGTGGTAGACAGAGTGAAGGCGCTTGACACAGTGGTCCCCGAGTCTGCCTCGGATCTTACTGATGCAGAGGAGGCCGCAACGGATGCAATAAATGATCTGACAGATTCTCTGGCGAGGCGCCGCCTCATCTGGTAGGACTGACTGTTTAGGGCCCTGAACGGAGGAGAAGGAGGTGATGTAGTACTTCGCATGTTTGCGGAGATAAGGGCCTGGAGGGAGATCAGTGGGAATGGTTGAATGGACAAGGAAGTCACGGAGAGAACAATCCCGGCATAAAGCAGGTGAGGGGATGGGCGGGTGGGGGGGCAGGGGAGGAAGATGGCGGAAATTGAGGAAAATGGTGTTTTGGACGGGGAGGCTTGTGGTGTGGTAGGTGAATACAATTATATAATTAATTAATAATAAACTATTATTAATAATAATCAATACATATGCACTAATGGATGTATTAATAAATACTGGTTATTAATAATTAACAAGTGTTAATTATTAATAAATTAATGATGAATCAATATAACATTATTTATTTTTTATTTCAACGTGACCATAACATTTCTGTGTCTTTTGTAGAGGTTTCTTCACTGATATATCAGTATTACAGTGAAGTAAAGGGAATTACAGGAGCATGAGAGAGGAGTTGGCCAAAATTGATTGGAAGGGAACACTATCAGGGATGATGGTGGAGCAGGAATGGCTGGAGTTTCTGGAAGCAATCAGAAGGTACAGAATTGATCATCCCAAAGAAGAAGAAGAAGCATTCTAAAGGCAGGATGATGCAACTATGGCTGACAAAGCCAACATACAAGCCAAAGAGAGAGCGTGTAATAGAGCAAAAATTAGTAGGAAGCTTTTACAAACCAACAGAAGGCAACTAAAAAAGTCAGAAAGAAGGAAAAGATGGAATATGAAGCTAAGCTCGTCAATAATATTAAAGAGGATACCAAAGTTTCTTTAGATATATAAAGTATAAAAGAGAGGCAAGAGTATATATGTGACCACTGGAAAATGATATTGGGAAGGTAGCAATGAAGGACAAGGAAATGGTAATGAATGAGCAGTATGCCAGAATTTTGAGTGTCATGGCACAGAGGTGAATGAATTTAGCATTACTAGGGAGAAGGTGCTTGCAAAACTGAAAGCTCTGAAGGTAGTTAATCACCTAGACCAAATGGACTACATACCAGGGTTCTGAAGGAGATGACTAAGGAGATTGTGGGGCTATTAGTAATGATCTTTCACGAATCAATTGATTCTGGCATGGTTCCGGAAGAATGGAAATTTGCAAATTTCAGTTCACTCTTCAAGAAGGGAGAGAGGCAGAAGAAAGGAAATTACAGGCCATTTAGTTTGACCTCAGTGGTTGGGAAGATGTTGGAGTCAATTGTTAAAGATGTGCTTTTTAGCTACTTGGAGGGACATGATAGAATAGGCCATGGCTTCCTTAAGCGAAAATCTTGCTTGACAAATTTGTTGGAAGTTTTGAAGAAATAATGAGCAAGATAGACAAAGGAGAATTGGTGGATGTTGTGTACTTGGATTTTCAGAAGGCCTTTGACAAGGTGCCACATACGAGGCTGCTTAACAAGCTAAGCGCCCATGGTGCTAGAGAAAAGATCCTAGCATGGATAGAGCATTGGCTGATAGGCAGGAGGAAAGAGTGGGAATAAATGGAGCCTTTTCTGGTTGGCTGCTGGTGACTAGTGATGTTCCACGGGGTCTGTGCTGGGACCGTTTCTTTTTACATTATATGTCATCCAATGATTTAGATGCTGGAATTAATGGCTTTGAGGCCAAGTTTGCAGATGATAGAAAGATAGATGGAGGAGCAAGTAGTGTTGAGGAAGCAGAGGCAAAAGAAGAATTTAAACAGATTAGGAGAACGGGCAAAGAAGAGGCAGATGGAATACAGTGTCAGAAAGCATACAATCATGCACTTTCGTAGAGGAAATAAAAATATAGACTATTTTCCAAATGGAGAGAAACTTAGTTCCTGAATCACTGAGTGTGTGCCTTTAGGCTTTTGTACCTCCTTCCTGATGGTAACAATGAAAAGAGGGCATGTCCTGGTGATGGGGGTTCTTAATGATGGATGCCAGCTTTCTGAGGCACCGCTTCTTAAAGATGTCTTAGATACTACAAAGGCTAGTACCCAAGGTGGAGCTAATTTTACAACTTTCTGTAGCATCCTTTGGTCCTGTGCATTAGCAACCCCCTCCCCCCAACCCCCATACAGGTGATGCAGCCTGTCGAAATGCTTTCCACGGTACCTCCACAGAAGTTTTCAAGTGTTTTAGGTAACAAACCAAGTTTATTACACTTTTGTTTGGTACCCTTCAAAGAAACGCTATTTTATGCCCTTTAATATCTTACAATGTATGGTTGTCACAAAGAAGAAAGGAACACAGAAATGTGAACTGCAAGTGGGCAATGAAGTTCAATTGCTTAGAGAGCACGATAACATCCGATGTTGAAGTTAGCAGGACTGGGACTGCAAATGCATGTTTTGTCTTGGTCAAGATACTAAAGTATAACATCATTTCTTTGGGTACGAAACTCAGAGCGTCGTGGTTCCACACTACCGAATGGAAATGAATGTTGGACAATATCAAAGCAATATGAGGGAAGGCTCCAAGCTGCAGAAATGTGGCTTTCGAGAAGAATGGTGAAAATATTGTGGAAGGACGGAGTAACAAATGAGGACGTGTTGTGAAAAGCCAGAATAAGAAGAGAGCTGGTATCGTCAATCAGGAAACAACAACTGGATTTTCTGGAACATGGACTGAGGAAAGAGAAGATCAAACATCTTGCAGTGATGGGAAAAATTGATGGAAGAGAAAATCACGGCCGACAGCACATGATATTCATGAGTTACATCATGGGATGGACAGGCAAAAGTTTTGAAAAGGTTGTTAGAACCTCTCAGATTAAAGGCAGATGGAAGCTCACATCAAACGACTTGGCCCATAATGATGATGATGAATGATTTACAATGAATACAGACCTTAAATAAAATAAGTAACATGCTCAGAAAAGAACAAATCCATGCATTTATTGAGATCAGACTGGACTATCCCGTGGGATGCTCACAATCCTGGTACACCTGCATTTATCTGATCTACCACACAATGCTTACGCCCACCCCTCTCAAAGGCCTTACTGTCAGTCTAGTGACTGGGCCTCAGGCAATGTAGGGTACAAGGAATGTTCTTGACAACTTCATACTAAAGTCAAATTTACGGGATGGGTCCTCGCCTTCTATGAAATTGTCCTTTCTTTTAAATGTTATTGGTTCATTGTCACACGTATCAAGATTCAGTGAAAAGTTGGTCTTGCATACTGCTTGTAGATATCAAACAGTATGCAAGTTCTTACACAATACATTGAGCGGGGACAAGGTAAAATGATAACAATGCAGATTAAAGTGTAAACTGCCAGGAAAAACAGGGTGCAAGATTAAAATCAGGTAAATCGTGAGGTCAAGAGTCCATCCCATCATACAAGAGTCTGATATCAGTTGGATAGAAACTCTCCTTGAGCTTAGCAATTTGTGCTTTATGGCTTTTGTATCTTCTAGGGGTGTATGGGGTGTCTAGGGAGGGGTAGCACCTCTGGTGGTGGGGGGGGGGGTGCCTGCCGTGCCCTTTTCAGGGCAGCTTGTCCACCTTTGGTCCCCACCTGGTGCTCAGCTCTCACCTGTGGCTCCAAGTAGCTGTAGCAGTCACATCCCCGGTAAACTGTCTTGGCAGACGGGCCAAACCAGGTGAGGGTAGCCGATGGGACTTCGACCCTCGGTGAGGTAGGGGATCTGTCTGTCCCAGCGTGTGAAGTCTGGCCCTGGCAGATTGAGCGGAGGAGACCGATTAATGGTCCAACGGTCAAGAAGGCAGGCCCAGCAGGCATTTGTGGAGCGCTAAGAGCACGACAAGACACTTAGACGTCCTGGTCATCCACTGCAGCAGGAGAGGTCTCCAGCCGTAACGGTTGTCGGTGCCACTGGATCAAGGTCCCTTCTGCCGACAGAGTGGGATGCCCCTGTGCAACGGCTGTTCCACTTCAAACTCCATCACACACAGGTTTCAAAAAGTGTCTTCTTCAAATCTGAAGGACTACCATTATCTTCTACCCAATGGAAGAAGAGAGAAGAGGGAATGACTGCAGCTGTTGGGGACTTCCATGATGCTGGCTGCTTTACTGAGGGAGCAAGAAGTGTAGCTAGCATCCATAGAGAGGAGGCTGGTTCCTGTGGTGGGCTGAGTAATGTTCACACCTCTCTGTAGTTCCTTGTGGTCACGTACAGAGAGAGGTTGTTGAATGGCCCTGACATTCAGGGAATTCTGAATATCATTAAAATGTCAGTAATTTAAAAAATGAAATCACTTTTTAAAATTACTTAAATCACTTAGAATGTAATAGCAAAGAAAAATAATTTATAAAATAACTTATTTTCTTCATTGGCTCCTAAAGGCGCAACGGTAGTGTAGTGGTCAGTGGGACGATATTACAGCTCGGGGTGTCGGAGCTCGGAGTTCAATTCCGGCGTCCTCTGTAAGGAGTCCGCACATCCTCCATGTGGAATGTATGGGTTTCCTCCGGAAGCTCTGGTTTCCTCCCACGTTCCAGAGGTGTACTGCGTAGTCATTCTAAATCATCCCGCAATTAGGGTGAAAGCAGGGTTGTTGGGGATTGCAGGGCTCAAAGGGCCTATATCTCAAAATCAATAATGAAGTAAACCTATGACCTACTTTCCTATTGACAGCAAAGGTCTCTCGGAAGGGGTAAAGGATTTGAGTCACAGCGCCTCAGTGTGGCAGTCAGGTACCCCTGCCGCTGATCTAGAATGCAATCATAGTACTGTTGTGGGCTGCACCAAAGGGGGTGATGGATCAGCATACAGGTGGGAGACTGAAAACTTAGCTGACTGATGTAGTAACAGCAACCTCCCATTCAATGTCAACAAGACCAAGGAACTGATTGTAGACTTCAGGAGAGGGAAACCAGAGGTCCATGAGCCAGTAATCATCGGAGGATCAGAGATGGAGAGGGTCAGTAACTTTAAATTCCTGGTGTCTCTATCTCAGAGGACCTGTCCTGGACCCATCATATAAATGTATTTGCGAAGAAAGCTCGACAGTGCCTCTGTTTCATCAGGAGTCTGTGGAGATTCAGCGTGTCATTGAAAACCTTGGCAAACTTCTAGAGATGTGTGGTGGAAAGTGTGCTGACTGGCTGCATTATGGCCTGGTGTGGGAACCTCTGAGCGGGAAATCCTACAAAAGGTAGTGGACTCGGCCCAGTACATCACAGGTAAAGCCCTCCCAACCATTGAGCACATCTACATGAAACGTTGCCGTAGGAAAGCAGCATCCATCATCAAGGATCCTCACCACCCAGGCCATGCTCTTTTCTCGCTGCTGCCATCAGGTAGAAGGTACAAACTCCTCAGGGCTCGCACCACCAGGTTGAAGAACTGTTACTACCCCTCAACCATCAGGCTCTTGAACAAAAGGGGATAACTACACTTATTCTACTTCTGGTGCTCCCACAGCAGATGTCTCACTTTAAGAACTCTTTATCTTGTTATTTCATGCTCTCCTTACTTATTGCTATTTATGTAAATTTCCATCTGCATAGTTTGTTGTTCATTGATCCTGTTTACAGTCACTGTTCCATAGATTTGCTAAGTATGCCCCCAGGAAAAAGAATCTAAGTGTAGAACATGGTGACATGTATGTACTCTGATCATAAATTTTACTTTGAACTTTGAATGACAGTGCAATTGATAGATCTGGCATTGAGATGTGAAAGGCAGGACTTACTTCATGTTCAACAGCAATAAATTTTACTTTCAACTTTGAATCACAGTACAACTGATAGATCTGACATTGAGACTTGGAAGTCAGGACTTCATGTTCAGCAACAAATAGCTATTAATTCCAATTAAATCATTGTCACAACCAATATTGTTTGTTTATTGAATGGCACAGTCCGAAAATTGTATAGCATGGTTTGGTTCTCCTGTTAAAATATGCTGAAGTAATTTTCAGCTATAAATTACTTTAGAACTTGCCTTTTTAAAAAAGATTGTTGGAAATTTCTTCCCAGACTGTACTGGCATTAGCTGTCAGCACTGGTTTCACAAGCAGCTACTGGAAGAGCTCATAGTCCAGACATCTGCCTTATTGGTTATGGCTCCTAGTAGGTCCTGTGAAGAGGAAGTGGGATCATTGGCCGTGTGGGCTGCTCGTGAGTCTGAAACATGAGAGATTCTACAGATGCTGGAAATCCAATGCAACACAACATAAAATTCTCTTAAAAATCCTCTGAAGACTTGTGCCAACCACCTGGTGGTGGTATTCAAAGACATTTTCAACCTCTCACTGCTACGGTAGGAAGTTTCCACCTGCTTCAAAAGGGCAACAATTATAGCAGTGCCCATGAAGAGCAGTGTGAGCTGCCTGAACAACAATCATTCAGTAGCACTCACATCTATGGTGATGAAATGCTTTGACAGGTTTGCCATGGCTAGAACGAACTCCTGTCTCAGCAAGAACTTGCACCCACTACAATTTGCCTATTGCTACAATTAGTCTACGGTGGATCTCAATGGCTCTTCACGTGGCCTTGGATCATCTGGACAATACAAATATTTATGTCATGATGCTGTTCATTGACTGTAGCTCAGTGGTTAACACCATCATTCCCACAGCCCTGATCAAAAAGCAGCCATGGGCCTCTGTACGCTCTGCAAATGGATCTTCGACCTCCTAACTGGAAGACCACAATCGGTGTGTATTGGAAATAACATTTCCACCTGCTGACAATCAACACTGACACACCTCAGGGGTGTGTGCTTAGCCCACCGCTCTACTCTCCCTATACCCATGACTGTGAGGCTAGGCACAGATCAAATACCATCTATAAATTTGCTGATGATACAACCATTGTTAGCAAAATCTCAGATGGAGATGAGAGGGGGTACAGGAGTGAGATATACCAGCTAGTTGAGCGGTGTCACAGCAACAGCCTTGTAGTCAACATTAGTAAGACCAAAGAGCTGATTGTGGACTTCAGAAAGAGTAAGATGAGGGAACATAAATCAATCCTCATAGAGGGATCAGAAGTGGAGAGAGTGAACAATTTCAAGTTCCTGGGTGTCACTATCTCTGAGGAACTAACCAGTCCCAATATATTGATGCAGCTATAAAGAAGGGAAGACAGCGGCTACACTTCATCAGGAGTTTGAAGAGATTTGGTTTAAAACTTCTACAATGTATCATGGAGAGCATTCTGGAAGGCTGCATCACTGTCTGGTATGTGGCGGAAGGGCTACTGCACACGATCAAAGTAAGCTGCAGAAATTGTAAAATTAGTCAGCTCCGTCATGGGTCCTAGCCTCGGTAGTATCCAAGAAATCTTCAAAGAGCAATGTCTCAGAAAAGTGAGGACCCTCACACCCAGAACATGCCCTTTTCTCATTGTTACCATCAGGGAGGAGGTACAGAAGCCTGAAGGCACACACTCAGCGATTCAGAAACTGCTTCTGATTTCTAAAATGGACATTGAACCCAGGAACACTACCTCACTACTTTAAAAAAAAATTCTGTTATTTTGCACTACTTACTTAATTTAACTATTCAGTGAAGAAGGGTCTCGGCCCGAAATGTCAACTGTGTATTCATTTCCATTGATGCTGCCTGGCCTGCTGAGCTCATAGAGCATAGAACAGTACAGCACATTACAGGCCCTCCGGCCCACAATGTGTGCCAACCCTCAAACCCTGCCTCCCATATAACCCCCCACATTAAATTCCTCCATATACCTGTCTAGTCGTCTCTTAAACTTCACTAGCGTATCTGCCTCCACCACTGACTCAGGCAGTGCATTCCACGCACCAACCACTCTCTGAGTAAAAAAACCTTCCTCTAATATCCCCCTTGAACTTCCCACCCCTCACCTTAAAGCCATGTCCTCTTGTATTGAGCAGTGGTGCCCTGCGGAAGAGGCGAAGAGCATTTTGTGTAGGTTGCTCAAGAAGTTTGAGCTGGGCATTCTTGGTTCCCTGACTGGTTTATGGGGACACAAAGGACTGTATTTGGCAGAATCTACGGCTAAAAACAGAATGCTGTTAGAAATGAGTGAGTCAAGCAGTATCAGTACAGCTTTTGGTAAACGGATGTTGTTTGACTTGCTGAGGTCTTTCAGCAATCTTTGCCTTTTAATTTTGGGAGAAGTTCCTTAAACTACAGTGAAGTGTTACAGTAGTTTAATGCCCTCACTGGCATGTTTAGTCACCTATACAAAAAATTTAGAGATGGTGTTAATAACTGTGCAGAATGTTTACAGAATATCTTTTCTTATGTTTTTGCGTCAACTTCGCATTCACAAATCAAATCCACTAATCTCTATAGAGTTCGATAAAGCTGGTGTTGAATATTACTGTAACGAGAATAGAAGTTACTCTTGTGACCACTGTTCCTTCTAAGCTGCGCAGGTGTGCGGCCGCGCAGTAACTGAAATGCTCCCACACACGTAGCCTTCGTTGCTGCACAGCTTGACTTTTCTTTTATATTATGTCACATATACTCTTTTCACTACTTTAATCTATATTGGTGATCGATGGACTAACAAACCAAGGTCCCTCTGTTCCTCAATACTCTCCATCGTTCTGTCACCCATCGTGTATATCCTACCTGTATTAGATTTCCAAAAATGCATCATCTTGCATTTATATTCCAATTAACTACTGCTCCTCCAAGCGGGTCAACAACCTTGAAGTTGGGTTTGGAGGGTTGTGTGCCTCAGTGACCCAGAGAGCTATGAGAGCTTGTTTTATGCTTTGGCTCTTGGTATGGTCACCCATGCCAAGCAAGTTAAAGGGTAGAGACCAGACTAGGAGTGGTCCACCGGTCCTCCATGTTCAGGAGTTCAGCTCAGGGCTAACAACCTTGACTAGTAAAACAAAATCGTTATGGAAGCAGCAGTGAAGTATCCTTCTACATCTGAGTGCGACTGACAGTAGTGAAAACTGTGCTACCATCATGATGAAGGAAGCCATGGACACCACTAGAGATGGAGGATCTTCATTGCTACCCAAAGCGGCAGAGGCGTAACGGGAAGTAAGTAAGTAACTAATGCTTGCCTACCTGCAACGTTAAAGGTAACGCCAAAATAATTAATTAGGTATGAAATACTTAACGATACAGTGCACTGTTGCTGCTCATGGTTGGAAATCATTTGTGGCCTCTGCAGATTCTGTTTACTTTTGAGAATAACTGAGTCCATTTTACTTCAAAGGAAAGACAACAACTGGGCTGCAAGATGAAGACAGGAGGGTATGGAACTGAGGGGGGTGTATCTGGGACAGCAGGTAGCATCGTTGAGCCCTCTGGAGACGTCGTGGGCTTATCAACGAAACGTCAAAGAAGGAGGGTGCCCACCTGATGATCCCGATGACGTACCTACCCTCCCTCCTTGTCACCTCTCCAAGCCCACTGCCAACATCGAGAGTGCCAACTTACCATAGGGATTGAAACATCAAGTCCTAGTAGCTCTACTGGCCCAGGTGTGCTGTGTATCTAAGGATGCGTTGATGTGTTAATGACCCAGTGCTGGAAAACCCTCCTAGTGTCAATGTGGTTGAAATCTCATGGGCTAAAAGTGAGCTTCAGAATGTCAATTTTCTTTAAAACTGTAAAGAAAAACAATTGGCTCCAGGTTTCTGACCTCAACAGAAAGGGATTAAGGCTAACATGCTCTGTAACTTCGGGGACTGCTGACAAGCTAGCAATCAAAAAGTATTTCTAAAATTTTAATCAAGAGAATAGAATGGCACAATGTATTTTCTCGCTCCCGTGTTGCAAGATTTCTATTGAAATTCAAATCTTTAAGGAGACATTTGCTAAGTTAATTAGCCATCTTTCTTTCCAGAATGACACTAAGTAATTCCAGCAGTGAACACTTACAAGCTCAAAGAAATCATGAGTGAAACAAGCTCCTGTACGGGAGGTTATGGAACAATGCCATGGCTGTCAACAAGTCCACCTCTGGAAATACACATACTCACCATTTAAATCTGAGTCTCTCAAGTAAATATTTTGCACAGAGATCTCTTGCCAGCTGAGTGCTTGCTAGCGCAAGGTTAGGCATAAAGGATAAATTTATCCATGTTTAAAAACAAAAGGAAAGCACTGTGCATAGTTGAAAAAAAATTACTCATTGGAGTCTGATTACTGTGAATGATCAACTCTGGATACACAAGAGGCAAGTAGGATCTGTTTGGGTGGAAAGGTATTGTCAACACAGATTGTTGATAGGGAGACTCAATCTGAAATGTCAACAATTCCTTTCCCCCGACGGACACTGCTTAACCCCCTGTCTTGCTCCAGCAATTTGATTTTTTGCTTTGGATGTTCGTATTTTTCCCATTCATGGATAACCATGTAAAATCAGAAACAATTGGCTTTTATACTATTTATGTCATCGCCAGAATAAGTCTTACACTTGAAGGGCCAGAAATCTCTTCCACAGAAACTAGTTTTGGGCCTCATAGAGGCAACAAAGCCACATCTGGTCAACATGTTTTTCCTGAAAGGCAGAAAGGGGGTGTGGAAGTCTTAAGTTAGCAGAAAGCTTTCTCACTTGATATTTTTTTCAAAATTACCTCAATACTTTGACAAAGGCATAGTTGAAAAGCAGTGTTGCAGCCAAATCTGGCCTATTCTCGTGAGGCAGGACAGCCATACAGTCAATGCAGAAGAGCCAGAAACCCAGAACTGACCAAAATTAAATAAACCACCATACCATGCGTGAACCAAAGGCTGTGTGAATGTCTTGTTGAGAATTGAAACAGAGGAAGGACTGTCGGAGTTAACCATCTCTTCACTGACTCCATGTGGTTTTTAATTATTCGTAAAACTATGAAATTCACAAACTGGTGTTGAATCCTGGTGACTTTGTGAGCCAAATATTCTTTGGAAGTCAAGAGTGAGGCAGAAAACTTGTTGGTTATGGCTGCTTGTCAAGTGGTATAAGAACAAAGAGCAAACAAAGGAAAAAAAAGAACAAAAAAATTGTGTTTGTCTTATACCGAAAACCAGTCAGATAACAGTCGTTCCAGTGGTAACAGCCTATGAAACAGCCAGATCGAGAGGCGTGACACGTGCTGCAGAGAAAGGTCCAGAAAAATACAGAGTCAGCTATATTTCAATTACTGCAAAATTCACTGACGATTACATGTGTATAGGTGATTATATAAAAACACAGGCAGGGATAGGAAAAGTTAAACCACAAGAAAAACAACAATTTTACACTTGAATCCATAATTAGGACTGCAAAACAGTTGGCTTTATCCTGAAAGTCATTAGAATTGCTCAGATACCATTTGACTTAAAATCCATTAAAACAGCAGCATGGTACAGTGGAGCTGACAGATCCAGGGGCCCAGGTTCAGTACTGACTAATGTGTGGAGTCCTTCTGTTCTCTCTGTGACTGCACAGGTTCCTTTTGCTTTTTTTTCAGTTTCTTCCCAAATCCCATTAGTAAATTAACCAGCCATTGTAAATTAAGTGAGAGACAGTGTTGTCTATTTAATATTTCAATAATATTTGAGTAATCTTGTAAATATGTTGTTGACCGAGCTTTCTTGTTCATTTAAATAATTAATTACAGGTTGTATGTAAAAACACATTAATTGCACATGTCATCACACTACCACGTGATACGTGCACGCCTCGCTTAAAGTAAACGTGAAGCTAGACCCACATTTTCAGACTCCTGTGAGCTATGAGGGGTGATTGATAAGTTTGTGGCATAAGGTAGACGGAGTCAATTTTAGAAAACCTAGCACATTTATTTTTCAACATAGTCCCCTCCTACATGTACACACTTAGTCCAGCGGTCGGTCGTGGAGCATACGGATCCCTTCTTTGTAGAAGTGGTCCACGGGGGGGGGGGGGGGGTGATTGATAAGTTCGTGGCCTAAGGTAGAAGGAGATGGGTTATTAACTTCAAACTGTCTGCATTATCACCCAAAGAGTTAAACTGCACGTGCATGTAATGAGAGCATCTTGGACCTCCAGATGGTCCACAGCAGGGGTGATTGATAAGTTCGTGGCCTTCAGTAGAAGGCGATGAGTTATACAGCTCTTGTTACACGCACATGCAGTTCAGCTCTTTGAGTGAAAATGCAGAAAGTTTGAAATTAATAACTCATCTCCTTCTACCTTAGGCCATGAACTTATCAATCACCCCGGCTATGGACCACTTTCTGGAGGTCCAAGACGCCAACTTCTATAAAGAAGGGATCCGTATGCTCCACGACCGCTGGACTAAGTGTGTAAATGTAGGAAAAATAAATTTGCTAGGTTTTCTAAAATTGACTCCTTCTACCTTAGACCACGAACTTATCAATCACCCCTGGTACTTGGAATTAATTTGATGTTTTCAAGTTACAAAACATTACAGATAGAATCTGAGGAAAGAAGCTGTAATGTGAAGAAGATTAGAATTAGTGAGTCCCATTCATCTCTTCGACCCCCTTACCGTAAGGCAGGAGGTACCATCGCATTAGGCCAAGAGCTGTTTGGATAGGAAGTTGCTTCTTCCCCCAGCTGTACGATTCCCTACCGACATCCATGTATCATCACGTGTGATGAGCCAGTAGCATTATATTGTTTATTTTTGAACTTGTATCATATATGTTCTTTGCTAATTTATTAATGGTAATATTATTTTATGGGTTATGTGTGTGAGTTACATGTACTGTGCTGTACACCTTGGTTCGGAGGAACGTTGTCTTGCATGTGTACAGATGAATGACAATACCCTTGAACTTGAGTGTCTGATGGCCATTACAGCCTCTTTAGACTGCAGGAATCAATGAATCCTGAGCTCTAGTGCTTGACTGTGTAAACAGCAACATATGAGGAAATCTGCAGATGCTGGAATTTCAAGCAACACACATAGAAGTTGCTGGTGAACGCAGCAGGTCAGGCAGCACCTCTAGGAAGAGGTACAGTCGATGTTTCGGGCTGAGACCCTTCGTCAGGACTAACTGAGCTAGTAAGAGATTTGAAAGTGGGAGGGGAAGGGGGAGATCCAAAATGATAGGAGAAGACAGGAGGGGCAGGGATGGAGTCAAGAGCTGGACATGTGATTGGCAAAAGGAATATGAGAGGATCATGGGACAGGAGGCCTAGGGAGAAAGAAAAGGGGGAGGGGGGGAAAGCCCAGAGGATGGGCAAGGGGTATAGTGAGAGGGACAGAGGGAGAAAAAGGAGAGAGAGAAAAAGAATGTGTGTATATAAATAAATAACAGATGAGGTACGAGGGGGAGGTGGGGCATTAGCGGAAGTTAGGGAAGTCAATGTTCATGCCATCAACAACATCCTTCAGTTCAGGCATGTCTCAACAGCTGGTTTGTTTGCAAAATTGCATTTCAACAAAAATAATAATGCTGCTAACTCAGGCTATCTAATTAAACAAAATAAAGACATAGCAATTGAAAACCGATTTCATCACTTGCAGATCCCAGTCAGTTCGGATTGGCATCCTCTGCAATCTCCATCAGCACATGTGCACCTCAAGGCTGTGTGCTTAGCCCCCTGCTCTACTCACTTAATACTTAAGACTGTGTACTTTAAGCACAGCCCCAGTGCCATATTTAAGTTTGCTGATGATACCATTGTCGTCAGTTGAATCAAAGGTGGTGATGAATCAGCATATAGGAGGGAGATTGAAAATCTGGCTGAGTGGTGCCGCAACAACATCTCTCACTCAATGTCAGCAAGGCCAAAGAGCTGGTTATTGACTTCAGGAGGAGAAAACAGGAGGTCCTTGACCCAGTCCTCATTGGCAGATCAGAGGCAGAGAGGGTCAGCAACTCTAAATTCCTCCAGCTTATTATTTTGGAGGACCTGTCTTGGGTCCTGTATGTAAGTGCAATCACAAAGAGATCACGGCAGCGCCTCTGTTTCCTTAGAAGTTTGCATAGACTAGGCGTGACATCTAAAACTTTAACAAACTTCTATAGGTGTATGATAGAAAGTATATTTGAGGTTTGAGGTCTGGGTCATCAAACACTCTTCTCGTCAGGTGCTCAAAAGCTGTGCCAAAAGCAATAGTGAATTCCATCATCAAGGCACTCCTCCATTCTGAGGTGGTTCCCAAGACGAGGGACATGGGAAGTGGTCCACATTTTCCAGTCTTTTTGTGGACTTTATTGTTGGAGGATGTTGGCCTGGGGCAGGTTAAGAGAGGGGCTTTGTTTTGCAGATATTAAGTGGAAGGCAACACAACAAAATGCTGGAGGAACTCAGCATCCTTGGAAAAGAGTAAACCGTCGATGTTCCGGGTCGAAAGCCTTCTTTTGGACTGAGAAGGAAGGGGAAAGATGGCAGAATAAAAACATGGGAGGAGGGGAAACAAGCTAGCTGGAAGGTGATACGTGAAGCCTGGTGGGTGGGAGAGGTCAAGGCCTTAAGAAGAAAGAATCTGATAGGAGAGGAGAGTAGATGATGGGAGAACGGAAAGGAGGAGGGGACCCAGGGGGAGTTTATAGGCAGGTGAGAAGAAGTGAGAAGGTCAGATGGGGAATAGAGGTAGGGGTAGTGAAAGTTTGTTCACTGGAAGAAGAAATCGATATTCATGCCATCAGGTTGGAGGTTATCCAGACGGAATTTAAGGTTTTGCTCCTCCACCCTGAGGGTGGCCTCATCTTCACACAAGAGGAGGCCATGGATCAACATGTTGGAATGGGAATTAAAATGTTTAGTCACTGAGAAGTTCTGCTTGTGGTGGATGGTGTGGACGTGCTCGACGAAGTGGTTTCCCCAATTTATGATGGACGTCTTCTCTCACATGCTTCAGTAATTAAGTTGATGCCTTGGAGGTCACCCTCAAACAGCTGAAATGCAGTATTATCTGCGAATGATGACTTGATGAGTGATCTTGGTCTGCCTTGGTTGTGGGATGGAGATAACATGGGTTAGGGGATTTTCCACTTGTCCTGTAGGGTGGCTCCATTTCGGGAGGATGATTCTTCTTCTCCATCATCAGATTTCTGAATAGTCCATGAACCCATGAACACTACCTCGTTATTTATTTTTTGCATACTATTTATTTATTTTATTATTTATAGTAACTTTATGTTTTTGTACTATATATAGTATCTGCTACAAAGTAACAAATTTCATGTCTTATAAGACCGTGTTAATAAATCTGATTCAGATTCGAAGTTGAGGTGCAGCACGTTGGGGTCATGACACAACTTGGTTTGTGCCAGTCTGTACCAAGAGCCTATCTATGGACTACAGCCATGGTCTGCTCTCACTGTGTCGCAGATGTAAGGTGGGGGTAATTTTCTGTGGAAGGGGAATGCTCCACAGTCCCTCAATTAACAGTCAAAGATCTTTATCAGGTCAATGAGGGTCAAGTACAATGTCTTCAGCAATCCTAGTACTTTGTTAGAGGACATGAGACCATAAAACCATAAGACATAGGAACAGAATTAGGTCATTTTGACTATCAAGTGTGCTCCACCATTTCATCATGGCTGATCCATTTTCCCTCTCAATCCCATTCTCCTGCCTTCTCTCCATAACCTGTCACTCCCTCACAAATCAAGAGCTATCAACCTCCAGTTTAAAAAAAAGCCCAAAGACCTGGCTTCCATTGCCACCTGTGGCAATGAATTTCACAGATTTACCACCCTCAGGCTAAAAAAATTCCTCCATCTCTGTTCTAAATGAATGTCCCTCTATTTTGAGGCTGTGCCCTCTGGTCTTAGACACCTCCACTCTAGGAAGCGTCCTCTCCACCTCCTCTCTATCTAGACCTTTCAGCATTTGATAGGTTTCAATGAGATTCTCCCTCATTCTCCTAGTACATTCCAATAGTACAGACTCAGAGTCATGAAATGCTCCTCATATGAGGGCCTTTCATTCCTGGAATCATTCTCATGAGCCTTCTCTGAACCCTCTCCAATGTCAGCACACCTATTCTTAGATAAAGTCTGTCCCGAGCCCTTGTGGCCCATCAGGCCGGTGCTTACGCCGGTTTCTGTGGTGTGAAGCGACTGAGGGTATGAGACTCCCCCCCGGATGAGACGCCAGTCTATCGTGAGGTTAACCCCCAGCATTTGCCGGTACCCATTTTCAGCTGGGTGGACTGGAGCAGTGTGTGGTTAAGTGCCTTGCTCAAAGACACAACACGCTGCCTTGGCTGAGACTCGAACCCACGACCTTCAGATCGTCAGCCCAAAACCACGCGCCACATTTAGATAAGGGGCCCAAAACTGCTCATAATACCCCAAGTGAGGCCTCACCAGTGCCTTATAAAGCCTCAGAATTATATTCAGATATCCACTTGCAGATTGTCTGGACCTTGTACTTTGGCCCAGGATTACAGTGGTCTGAACTTTGATGTCTTTGATACTAAACTTGAATTACGGACATCGGTGTCCCCACTGTATAGAATAGATGGCCTTTGCTTGTGTTGCAATGGAAACTTCAGCACTGGTCATTGGTGAAGTGTTAAAGTGCGATTGCTCACCACTCTCCTACTGGAAAGGAAGGTCTCTGATCTCTTTGCAACGTTAGGTCTGGACTCCCCACATCGCTTTCCATTTCTTTTCAGGCTTTTGACTAGGTCTGCCAATGACTCAAGCATCTCAGCGTGGATGCTCATCAGCATTCACCTCCAGACTGTCCCATCATGAGCAGAACGTAGGTATGACATCCTTGTCGAAAGAGCCAGCACTTTGGGCTCCTCTCCTCATGCCCTGACTGCAGTCTCATAATGCCTAGTGACTCACTCTGCGCAAGCTCAGCTACTGTATAGCGAATGCAGAATGCTGCTCTCTGGCTGTGAGCGTTGAATGGACACTCTTTCTAAGTCCTCAAGGATCAACTTCATTCCCCATGTACATTTGCATGTATTTACATGTATTAGAAATTTATTGTGCTGCATGGGCGTAACTTGCACCAAAAACAAAAACGTACAACAACAATAAAGATTATATAAAAATAAATTTATAAGCACACATATGGAATACAATGTTCAAAGTTCAAAGTAAATTTATTATCAAAGTCATCATTTACAACTCTGAGATTCATTATCCTGCGGGCTCACTTAGTAAATACATAGAATAATAGCCATAACAAAATCAATAAAAGACCACACCAACTTGGTGCATACATATATAAATGTCAGCATGTACTTCGAATGTATATATCTTTATAAAAGGAGGTTACAACCCTTTACAGTGCAGTGCAGTGATTGTAGTAACAGATAGAAGGGGTGGGAGGGAGCTATCTAGAGGAATAACTGTGTTACCACCATTGTACAGAACCAAGAAACAGACAGGAAAAAAAATCATTGTGGACAGTATTCACCCAGCATACGAGCCTGTTCCAAATGCTCCCTTCTGGAAAGCACAATAGAGCTACTAAACCAAAAACTTCAGACCGTCTTAAAAGTTTCTTCCCCCAGGCAGTTAATCTGATCAACCATTCTACAGTAAGCCACACCTGCTAGAGCTTCATTTCTTCATATAAACCCCTCTGTACCCTCTTCTCTCAGATGCTTGTATAATGCTTTGCATTGTGTCTTGGTTTACACTTTATCTTGTTATCTCATGCTCTCGTTATTTATCGCTACTTATTTATATTTGCATTTGCACAGTCTGTTTTCTTCTGGTTGATCTTTCATTGATGCTGTTATAGTTACTATACTATAGATTTGCTGATTGTGCCATAGAAAAATGAATCTCGGGGTTGTCTGTGGTGACACATACGTTCTCTGATAATGAAATTAACTTTGAACTTTGAACTTTGATCTTTACGTCTAGGTGATGCCCTTGGGCCAAATAGCTGACAGGTACGGGTGTGTGTGTGTGTGTGTGATGTTTGGATTACTGAAGGTGGCTGGTCGGCAATGTGGCTGATAGTGGTGGGTATGAATGAGGCATCTGAAAATTAGGTAGGATTTGGAGATTACTGTGAGTGACAGGGCCTATTACATGGAACAGTACTTGAAGTAGTTACTTACAGAAGAGGTTTGATGATGTCTTCACTGGCCTTGGCCACTAGTGTAAGATCGTGAAGCCTTAACTGACATGGTGGCTCTTTGATTTGATCCCGAGGGCCAGTTCCTTCTGCTGCTTCAGTTAGGATCCCTGCCTACAGCAAATCTGTGTCCTCCTCTCCAGCCGATCCACAAATGCAACCAGAAAGCATGGGTGGTTGCTCCTGCATCCCTTCCACTAAACCTTTGCATTGACTTCCACAGCAGTTGCTCAGAATAAACACTTCCCTTTAAGAAGTGAAGGCATGGGTTCAGTCAGCTCTAGTTACTGCCAACTTGGATAAACCATTCACAAAATTCCTGCGGTTAAGTGCTAAGGTAATCAAAGACATTATTAGGGTTGGGTGGATAGTACAATCATGATAATGAAGTGGGAGCACAAATTTTCTGTGTGACCTGAACCAATGTCAAAAGAATGTGGGTTAATTTCACATTGTGGTTCCAATTTTTCAATGCTTTATAACCTCCCCCCGTGGTGTTTGAACACATGTTGTCTAATGCCGTCTGGAAAAAGATGATTTAAATCATTTTATATATCAAATCAGATCACAGCTTGTTCACCATATATTTTTGATGTTGGGTTAAAATAGAATTTCTCGCCATGTAGATTTTCAAAAAAATATATAATTTCAGATTATGTGAATTTTTTATTCATCCTCTGCTTCTGGGATAATTGTTTAGTGTTGAGAAATAGTGACGCTGGTGCATTAAGAATGCAAAGAATGTAATCTGGGAAACCACCATGGCATCTGTGGCTTTCTTGCTTTCACCATCCACCATGTATAGCAGATCATTAGGTTGACATCGAAGTGTTTACTAGCAGTGATGGGGACTGCAGTGTGATTTTTTACTGGATTATTGCTTCAATACTTATCTGAAATGTACTCTGCTCTTTATTTAATTTATTTTTTTTAATTATTGAGATACCGGAGCCGCTGATTTAACTCTAGCCTAATCATGGGACAATTTGCAGTGACCAATTGACCTATGCAGAGGAAACCCACGCGAAAAATGTACAAACACCTTACAGGCAGTGGCAGGAATTGAACCCAGGTCGCTGGTACTGTAAAGTCCTGTGCTAACCACTGCGCTAAATTGCCTCTCCAACAGCTCCTTGTTATGGTTATTTATTGAGTATGCCCACAAGAAAATGAATCTCAGTGTTGCATATGGTGACATATATGTGTACTTTGAAAATAAATTTACTTAGAACTTTGAACTTTTGAACTTTGAATGAACTTATATGAAGAAGTCATAGCCAGTTCCAGCATGCACATAGAAAGGACTGTGTTATTTTAACCAGTCTGCAGAAGTGCCATTAAAGACCAGGTAAATTGGCAGATCAGGTTTTTTTTTCCCCCATTCATCTGATATGACGATGAAACTCTCTATGTAGCTTGCTCCTCTGAGTAACACCATTCAGTTGGTGATTGAGTACGAAGGAACAGCCTCCCAGGTAGCTGAGCAAAACACAGGCTCACGTCCATCTCATTCAAAGCTTGTTGGCCAGGTCAGACATAGGTACTGCAAGTTTACATTTATCTTCATCGTGAAGGACAACCTGGGTGATGTGTAGGGAGATGTTTCGGAATACTCTATAGCACTGGTTCCCAGCCCCTTGCTTAGTGGTATTGGTCCATGGCATAAAAACTGTTGGGACCCCTGCTCTACAATAAGAGACTCAGTGGACACCTAGGCCGTGCCTTCTTCTCACTACTACCATCGGGCAGCAGGTACAGAAGCCTTAGGTCCCATATCAGCAGGTCCAAGAACAGTTATTACCTCCCCCCCTCCCCCTTTTCCTTCTTACTGGGCCTCCTGTCCCATGATCCTCTCATATCCCTTTTGCCAATCACCTGTCCAGCTCTTGGCTCCATCCCTCCCCCTCCTGTCTTCTCCTATCATTTTGGATCTCCCCCTCCCCCTCCCACTTTCAAATCTCTTACTAGCTCTTCTTTCAGTTAGTCCTGACAAAGGGTCTCGGCCCGAAACATTGACTGTACCTCCTCCTAGAGATGCTGCTTGCTCTGCTGCATTCACCAGCAACTTTGATGTGTGTTGCTTGAATCTCCAGCATCTGCAGAATTCCTCATGTTTACGTGATTACCCTACAACCGCCAGGCTGCTGAAACGGTGTGTGTAACTTCAATCACCACTGCTCTGAATTGATTCCACAACCTACAGACTCACTTTCAAGGCCTCTTTACAACTCATGTTCTCAGTATTATTTATTTATTTGCACAGTTTGTTTTCTTTCCACGTCGCTTGTTTGTCAGTCTTTGTTTCTGTATAGTTTTTATAAATTCTATTGTATTACTCTTTTTTTCCTGTAAATACCCTCAAGAAATGAATCTCAGTGTTTTCAGGTGGTTGTCCATCGTGTCTGATGATCACAGGAGGCCTGTGTGGGAGAGTCTTTAAAGTAGAAAATCTGTTGTATTGGGGCAGCTCCACTCACTCAACGTCAGAAGTCCGGGTCTAGTGCTACAAACAAGGGTCACAAACGAGGTCTTCCTTTGTTGCAGTGGATGACTTCTTCTGTGCCTCGTCATGTGCTTTGCTCTCTATGGAACGTTGCAGAACCACCTTCCTGGTTTTTGGATCTCATTGCAGATCTTGTTCGCCCACTTCACCGGAGCTGACTTGGCTTGCTGGGGCAGGCACATCCCTAGCTCACTGGAGTATGAGGCCACCAGCTGCACGCAGTGTACTGGGGTGTGTCTGTTGTCTCACGCAAACAGCTACTTGGAGCCACAGGTGAGAGCTGAGCGTCTGGTGGGGACCAAAGTTGAGTGAGCTGCCCTGGAGTGGATGCGACAAGCCCCTTCACCGGAGGTGCTACCCCCTCCCTGAACACCGTATACACCCCAATCTCAATGTAGTATGTGGTAAAATATGTGCACTTTGAACATAAATTTACTTTGAACTTTGGGCTTACTTTGAACTGAATAAAGTTTAAGTGGAAGATTTTGACGATGATAAGGCAGGTGGAAGCCAAGTAGGGAATTTCAGATTGACATGCAATGAATGAAAGATTGGCTGATCACAATGGATCGAGGGGAGAGAATGAGTTGTTGTTTGAGGGACTGAGTGGAAGTAACAGAAGAAATGATTGCTATTCTCTGCAGAAGGCCCCAACTATGGATCAGTATTGAACTACTTTCAAGCAAAGGGCATTTGTAAGATTAAGATGAAAGATTTTACTATTTTCAAGCAAAGGGCATTTATATGTAATCGGTGCCCTATTTTAACAGTAATCCAAAGACAACAAATTAAAAAGAGCAGTAAATTCTTTCCTTTAGATTTCACGTAATGTTGAGTTTTGTGGTGCAAGTACGTAAATATCATTTGAATGGAAATGGCATTTAAACCCTTCTTTTGAAGATTCCTAATTTCTGCACTACGGTAACAATCAAATAATTGTTTAGCTTATTATTGGTCATGCCTCTGTCAATATAAAACAAAATAACAGGGATTTTTGAGTGCGTTAAGTTGCTAGGAACACAAGGGACAGGAAAAGCCTGCTGTGTCAGTTCAATGCCAATGTCACTATGTTGGTCGCTAAGGAAGACTTACACCGTGGAAGCCCCAGATTTTATTACAACACAAACACATTCCAGTAATTCAGCTGATTAGCTTGTATTTTATTTTTTTTCACTTTTTATATCTTGTGCTGCTGAGAGAATAATCTCCTCATCCGTCACTGTACAGCATACTCTCAATTATACAGCAGTTCTTCTCAAAGTTACAGTTGTGCTCAATAATGTTCAAAGATTGCGTCCTGCCCAGATGAACCTGTCAGTGGTATTAAACACCAACAACTTGCAAAAATAAATTGTATTTTAATTTATCAATACTATACATCTTTAAAAAAAACCTTTTTGGATCAGTTTTCTTAATGGCAGTCTTGACTAAAATCCTGATTGCTCTGTAAAACTTTACAATTCTCTACTGCCTTACGCGCTTTCTATGATACATTGTGGTGCAAGAACAGTTCTTGCCGCTGCTATTAAAACAAAGTAATTTTTCTACTTGCAGCAACCATGGCACGATAGCGTAATGCTTTACAGTACTAGAGATTGGGGTTCAATTCCCACTGCTGTCTCTAAGGTTTTTTTTGCACGTTCTCTTCACACTCTGGGTGCTTCAGTTTCCTCCCACATTCTAAAAAGGTTAGTGAATACTGTACTTGCAGTTTACTTCAACTCATAGAGTCATAGAAAAGTACAGCACAGATCAGGCCATCTGCCCTATCTAGACCATGCTGAAATGATTTGAACTGCCTACTCCCATTGACCTGCACCGGGACCATAGCCCTCCAAATCTCTTCCATTCTGGTACCCATCCAAACTTCTCTTAAATGTTGAAATCAAGCTCGCGTGCAATGCTTGTGCTGATCGCTCATTCCACACTCTCACGACTCTCTGACTGAGGAAGTTTCCCCTCATGCTCCCTTTAAACTTTTCACCTTTCACCCTTAACCCATGACCTTTGGTTGTAGTCCTACTGAACCTCGATGGAAAAACCCTGCTTTCATTTACCCTATCTATACCTCTCATAATTTTGTAGACCTCTATCAAATTGCCTCTCAATCTTCTATGTTTCAAGGAATAATGTCCTCGCCTAGTCAATCTTTCCTTTTAACTCAGGGCTTGTAAATTTTCTCTGTACTCTTTCAACTTTATTTACATCTTTCCGTAGGTCGGTGACCAAAACTGCACACAATACTCCAGGTTAGACCTCACCAATGTCTATACAACCTCTGCCACAAAAATCAACAAAATTCACATGTATGCCAGTGATAATAAACCTGATTCTTATTCCCAAGCAGAGGCTACAGTGACGAGGATAGGGATTAGTTAAGTTGGACATTTGATGACCAATTTAATTCCTTCAGCAGAATATTGTGATCTGAAGAGCCTGTTTTTGTGCTGTACCGTTGTATGTTCCATGAATGCAGGTTTGTCGCAACCAAGGATTCTCTGTCCCTTTCAGCAGTGGCATTATTCAAAAACTTCAGACTGGGTGATGGTAGATCTCTTTCATTTGATCCTGAAATACTTGCTACTTTCTCCAGTTATTTCAATTTGCATGAGTTGCTTTGGACCAGACATTGTCCGAGTGTTTGAGTCTACTGAGCAAGTGGTGCTGCTGGAGCTGACAGTCCTATGGGAAGATAGCTTGGAGGAGGCCTTTGAAAGGAAGCTCTCCAAGTACGCAGGACTGGTCAGCAACTGTCAGCAGGCTGGATGGAGAGCGAGGTGTCTCCCAGTGGAGGTTGGATGTAGGGGATTCGTAGCCCGTTCTTTAGTTAGAGCCTTCAGCCTTTTTCGGCATCGAGGGAGAGAGGAAGAGGAGAGCCATCCGCAGTACCACCGATGCGGCAGAGAGGGCCTCAAGATGGCTGTGGCTCAAAAGAGGGGAGCCATGGAGTCATAAGTAGCTAGCCATCTGGAAACAAGCTGGGGTCTGATCAGCACCGGCTGAGTCACCTGGAGGAGGTTGTATGATGTTGAAAGACCAGAAAAACCCAATGATTCCAGGAACATCACTGAAGATGTGTCCAGAAGCATCAACAGAGGTATGTACACAACAGTGGGCGCTAAAGGAATTTCCTGACTTCAGGGTTTCTGCTCAAACCTGTTCCCTGAGGGTTTTGTGTGCATTTGTAGGATACTCCTCTGCCATGTAGCGTGCCTGGGATCATGAGCAGAGGGTGTTCAGGGCAGAACAAGGCTCCAAAGAGGAGGAGGATCAGAGGGGAGCGGTGGGGATGGGGAAGGGAAGAGGTCAGAATCAGAATCACTTCACTGCCAGTACAAGAAACATGCCAGAATTGACAGTGAACACGAGAAATTTTGCAGATGCTGGAAATCCAAGGCAACACACAAACACAAAACGCGGGAGGAACTCAGCAGGTCAGGCAGTATCTACAGAATCAGAATCGGAATCGGAAGCAGGTTTATTATCACTGGCATGTGACGTGAAATTTGTTATCTTAGCAGCAGCAGTTCAAAGCAATACATAATCTAGCAGAGAGAGAGAAAAAAATAATAATAATAAATAAAATGAAACAAAACATAATAAATAAACAAAACACAGTTGACATTTTGGGCCAAGTCCTTTCTTCAGGAATGGAAAGTTTGCGGGGAAGATGCCAGAATAAAGACAGTGTGGGGAGGGGAAGGAGGACAGCCAGACAATGAGTCCAGGTGTGTAGAAAAGGTCACAAGCTGGAGAAGAAGGAACTTGAAGGAGGCAGAGCGGAGTGAAGATGGTGCTAAACGGCGACTCCTTTGCTTGCATCTTCAGAAACAGCTCTATTTCCATCTTTAGTATCTTTATTTTTCCCCTTCAGGGTTCTTTTGAAGACCCTGACCTGGAATTACACGCTGACTACGGTTGTTTGTGGGAATGGGACTCACTCTCAGGGTTTCAGGACCGGCCGTTGTTCAGCACGCCAAGGGCTCGGCCTATGTATTCGGCTCGGTCTTGGAAGCCTAGGATCTCAGGCCTCTGGAGATGGGCGGATCGAGGGTTGGTGTCACGACAGGAGACCCGTGTGTCATTGGGGGAGTCAGAATATCTGCGGCTTTGTGCCCAGAGATTCATGATCTTTGGGCACAGAGCTCGAAAGAAGCGATGTGGTGGACTTTTAACATCATAAACCAGTTCGTTATGTCTGCCCGCTCGCTGTGAAAACGGAGACACCTCTTTCTCCCTTATTAGGGAGAGAGAGAACCTGTGGTATGTCGAATTATTGGGTGAACAACGTAGTCTTTGGGGTAACTGCAGGTCTGTGTCTTTACTGTTGCTTTGCTCACGCTTGAGTACTCGGTGGTGGGTGCTGATGCGCTTTTTTTGCTGGTGGGCAGAGAGGGGATTGTTGCTTGCTGCCGCTTATGTGCAGGAGGGGGAAACTTTGGGGTTCTAACATTTGACTGTCATTCATTCTTTGGGGCACTCCTCTGTTTTTGTGGATGGTTGCGAAGAAAAAGCATTTCAGGATGTATATTGTACATTAAGTTGTATATCTGACATTAAGTTGTACCTTTGAGCCTTTGAACTTTTGATAGGAGATGGATGATGGGAGAAAGGGAAGGAGGAGGGCACCCAGATGGAGGTGATAGACAGGTGAAAAGATGTAAGGGGTCTCAATGGTGAATAGAAGAAGAGGGAGGGTGAGGGAATAATTTTTTTTACCAGAAGGAGAAATCGATATTCATGCCATCAGATTGGATGCTATCCAGATGGAATCGATTGTCGTTCAATGCCAAGCATAAAACACAGGACAATACCATAACAGACAGCACAATAGCAACCAACAATTTACAAGGCAATAGTACAAACAGTCATGAGCAATCAACAATTAGCGGAAATGTCTATAATCAAACTTAAATAAATGTGAACGTATAAAAGGTCTAAATAATTATCAACAAAACAAGGAAATCAGGAAAGAGCATTTAATTAATGTTGCGTAGGGCATTACATCTAATTGAGTTTTGATGAGAAGCTGGAAAGCTACAGGAAAGGAGCTTTGTAGATAATGTATAGTCCTGGTGGTATAAGACTTGTGGCGTCTCATAAGACCACAAGAGCATAGAATATAGGAGCAGAATTAGGCCATTTGGCCCATTGAGTCTGCTATGCTGTTTCATTATGGCTGATCCAATTTTCCCCTCAGCCCCACTCTCCTGCCTTCTCCCTGAATCCCTTCGTGTCCTGGCCAATCAAGAAACTATCAACCTCTGCCTTAAATATACATAAAGACTAGGCCTTCACAGCTGTCTGTACCAAAGAATTCCACAGATTCACCTTCCCTCTAGTTATGGTAACCACATACTCTATGACCCCTGACACCTGGAACTTCCACCATACAGTGATGACTGATGCAAAATACTTATTCAGTTCGTCGGCCATTTCACTGTCCCCCATTATTACCTCTCCAGCATTGTTTTCCAGTAGTCCGATATCCACTCTCACCTCTCTTTTACACTCTATGTACCTGAAGAAACTTTTGGTATCCCCTTTAATATTATTAGCTAGCTTTTGTATTCCAACTTTACTTTTTTAATGACTTTTTAGTTGCCTTCTGTTGGTTTTTAAAAGCTTCCCAATCCTCTAACTTCCAACTAATTTTTGCTCTATTATATGCCCTCTCTTTGGCTTTTATGTCGACTTTGACTTCTCATGTTAGCCACAGTTGTGTCATCTTTCCATTAGAACACTTCTTCCTCTTTGGGATGTATGTATCCTGTGCCTTCCGAATTGCTTCCAGAAATACCAGCCATTGCTGCCTGGCTGTCATCCCTGCCATTGTTCTTTTCCAATCAATTCTGGCCAACTACACTCTCATGCCTCTTTTCTCCACTGTAATACTGATATGTCTGACTTTAGCTTCTCCTTCTCAAATTACGGGGTGAATTCAATTTTATTATGATCACTTTCCCCTCAGGGTTCTTTTACCTTAAGCTCTCTAATCAAATCTGGTTCACTACACAATAACTAATCCCCTACTGGGCTCAACTACGAGCTGCTCTAAAAAACCATCTTATCGGCACTCCAGAAGTTCCGCCTCCTGGAATCCCGCACCCTGGTGGCAATTTGATGAATAGGCGACTGATAGGGTGGGTGGAGTCTGCAGTAATTTTTTCCAGCTCTTTCTTTGATCTGGCAATGAGCAGGTCAGAGACAAACACCGAGCATGCAAGGTCCGATTCTCCCACCTGCAAAGAAAATGTGTGAGCCACCTGCACAGGAACACAAATATTCTTACTGAAATCTGCCACCTGTTTCAGCTACGAGTGTAGCTAGTCTGGGCAAGGACAGCTGCTATGATGACTGGGACAGCGAACTTCAAGTGCCAACCTCCTTCCAGGATGTTCAGTGAGGAGTTATTTGCATGTTTATTTTTCAGTGGCTAGAAAAAGTTTTCAGCCCTCACAACTATTG
Source organism: Mobula birostris (assembly GCF_030028105.1). Lineage (NCBI taxonomy): Eukaryota > Metazoa > Chordata > Chondrichthyes > Myliobatiformes > Myliobatidae > Mobula > Mobula birostris. The sequence goes on from NC_092399.1 coordinate 10,134,273, forward strand.
TCACATTTTCTAGTCACATTTTCCACATTTAAAATATATTGAAGTAAGATTCTTTTTGAGCTAATCTACAAAACATTGTGCATCATGTCAGATCAAAATAAAAACTCCAAAACTTGTCACCAATTTATTAAAACTTTAAAACAAAAATTGTGAGGCTGAGAAAGTATTCATCCTCCCTTAGTAATTTCTATGTTAACTTTCCTCAGGCACAATATACTGTATGTTACCTTACAAACTCACCCAATTTGTTGCTGTAGAAAATTGGAGGATCACCTGAATAAATACAGTAGATTTTCAACAGACCAAAACCAAAATGAAGACAAAAGAACATTCCAAGCAAGTCAAGGAAATGATAATAGAGAAGCACAGATCTGGGGGAGGGTACAAGTCCATCTCAAAGGAACTGAACATACCTCAGAGCTCAGTGCAGTCCATCGTGAAAAAGTGGAAAAAATATGAAACCACATCCACACTCCCTAGGTCAGGCCACCCCTCTAAACTTAGTCACTGGAGAAGAATGACACTTGTAGGAGAGGCTACTGTGATGCTAGCAGTCACTCTGAGTGTGCTGCAGAAGTCAATGGCCGCAATTGGAGATGAAGTTCATGGCTTCACCATCTCTAAGGCCTTGCACAAAAAGGGGTATTTGTGGAAGAGTGGTAAAGACGAAGCCTAGCTGGAAGAAAAAAGCATATCCTTGTCCATAAAGACTTTGCAAGGCATCACTGAGAAGATACTGTAAAGATGTGGAAGAAGGTCTTGTGAATAAAGTGGAACATTTTGGCCTCAATACTGAATGGTACGTGTGGTGTAATCTTAATATTGCGTGTCAGACAGGCAACACCATCCCTATTGTATGGTGCTGGTAGCATCATGCTATGTGGATATTTTTCAGCAGCATTGACTGGAAATCTGGTCAGAATTGATGGGAAGATGAATGCTGCTAAATACAGAGGGATCCTGGATAAAACCATGCTAGCCTCTGCCAGAAAGTTAAACTGCTGAGGAAGTTCATCTTTCACAGGAGAACGGCCCAAAGCACATTGCCAGAGCAACTGACTGTGTAGTGGCTTCAAATGAAGAAAATTGATATCCTTGAGTGGCCCAGAGTCCTGACATTAACCCGATCGAACATTGTTGGCCAGGTCTCACGACTGCTGTCCACTGCTGCACCCCAACTAACCTGGCACAGCTTGAGCAAGGAAAAACAGGCAAATCTTGCTCCATCACATTGTGCAAACCCAATAGAGACTTATCCAGCAAGATCTCGAGAGGTGGTTCAACAAAGGAGGATGAATGCTTTAGAACTACAGACATTTCAGTTTTTGAATTCTTATTTTTTCAAGCTTTACTATTTTCCCTGTTTTTGGGGCTCTACTGTGAGAAAAGGAGCACGTGATTCACAAATAAAAATTCTCAGTTAAATTGATCAAAATCCCTGGTTATGTGAACAAAGGTTTGGGGGCTGAATACTTCTTCAAAGCACTGATATTTATTTCGAGTTGGGACAGACTTTGACTTTGACAGCATGGTAACATGCGCTTCTGGCCCAATGAGTTCGCGCCTCCCTGTTTCACCCATTTGACCAATTACCCTATTAACCCATACATATTTGGAATATGGGAGGAACCGGAGCACCCAGGGGAAACCCACACGCTCACAGCGGGAATATTACAGGCTCCTTACAGACAGCGGTGGAATTGAACCCATGTCACTGGTGCTATAAAGCGTCACCCTAACCGCTACGCTACTGTGCCACCATAACTATGTTCGCTGTCCACTTCTGAGGCAGAGAGGTCAGCGAGGCAGCCATTCAAAGAGGTCAATTATATTTCGTTCCCACTTGCCATAAACTAGTGGGCAGGGTAAGCCTGTGGCTCTCTGAAGAATCTAGGCTTCCCCACAGTACAGGGAAAGGAATAAACTCCTCTCCTATCAGATTCCTTCTTCTTCAGCCCTTTACCCTTTCCACCTGTCATCTCCCAGCTTCTCATTTCATTTCCTCTTCCCCACCCACTTGGCTTCACCTATCACCTTCCAGCTTGTTCTTCTTCCTCTTGCTCCACCTTCCTGACTCGGCTTCTCCCCCCCCACCCCCTTCCTTTTCAGTCCCGGAGAAGGGTTTTAGCCCGAAATGTCGACTGCTTATTCATTTCCATAGATGCTGCCTGACCTGCTGAGCTCCTCCTGCATTTTGTGTGTGTTACAGGGGACATTGCCTGCACTTTAGTGACTTTCCACATCCTGCAGGCCAATGGCTCCATAAAACTGAACATCCAACAGTGGATGCAGTCAGCGAATTCACAGATCAGTGCCTGGCATCCTGATAGCAGTTACAATGAGTTCATTTCCCCTTATCTACTGGACCAGCTGAATTTACTACTGGGCACCATCTTATCTCTACCTTAACTTCAGCTGAATTTACTTCTGGGCAGAATCTTATCTCCATCTTAACTACAGCTGAATTTACTTCTGGGCAGAATCTTATCCCTATCTTAACTACAGCTGAATTTTCTACAGGGCACCATTTTATCTACTGTACCAGATGAATTTACTACTGACAACAACTTGGCTGACAGCTCCACCTGCAACTGATACACACGTCGCAGCGTACTCACAGTGAAAATCTCCTTGCTGTTTAAAGTATGAGAAAGCAGACCATTATCTGGAATGCTTTGGAGGACCATTGCCATCCTCCTGAGAGTGGAAGTTACAACCGGTGGTGATCCATGGCATGCAGAGAAACCTTTGACATAATGAGCACTCGATGTTTACAGCCAGGTATATAGTGTGACAAGTGGTTAGGGCGTTGGGCTGACGATCTGAAGGTCGTGGGTTCGAGTCTCGGCCAGGGCAGTGTGTTGTGTCTTTGAGCAAGGCACTTAACCACACGCTGCTCCAGTCCACCCAGCTGAGAATGGGTACCGGCAAATGCTGGGAGTTAACCTCGCGATAGACTGGCGTCCTATCCGGGGGGGCGGCGGGGCTGGGGGGGTAGTCTCGTACTCTCAGTCGCTTCACGCCACAGAAACTGACATAAGTACCGGCCTGATGGGCCACAAGGGCTTGGGAGAGACTTTGCCTTTGATATAGTGGGCAGCTCGAAGAGAACAGGGAACGAGGGAAGGAGGCAGCTTTGAGGGTGTCTTTTTGGCCTCTTTGTCCAACTGTAGTAATACTAATTAAACCCTAATTCCTATGTAGGATCAGAGTTCAAATTTCAAAGTAAATTTTATTATCAAAGTACATATATGTCATCCTGAGATTCATTTTCCTGTGGGCATACACAGTAAACCTACAGATTAGTAACTAAAACAGGATCAATGAAAGATCAATCAGCGTGCAGAAGACCACAAACTGTGCAAATGCAAATATAAATAAATAGAAATAAATAATGAGAACATGGGATAAAGAGCCCTTAAAGTGAGATCATTGGTTGTGGGAACATCTCAATGGGTGGGCAAGTGAGTGTAGTTATCCCCTCTTGTTCAAGAGGCTGATGGTTGTGGGGTAGAAACTGCTTTTGAACCTGGTGGTGTGAGTCCTGAGGCTCCTGTACCTTCTACCTGATGGCAGAAGTGAGAAGAGAAGCATGGCCTGGGTGGTGGGGATCTCTGATGAGGGATGTTGCTTTCCTGCGACAGCGTTTCATGTAGGTATGCTCAATGGTTGGAAGTGCTTTACCCATGACATACTGGGCCAAATCCGTTGCCTTTTGTAGGATTTTCTGTTAAAAGGCATTGGTGTTTCCATACCAGCCGGTCAATACACTCTCCACTATACATTTATAGAAGTTTTAGATGTTATGCCGAATGCCTTCAATAAACCGTGCAAATACTAAATTAAATAAATAAAAATAACAAATAAATAACCAGTAAATATCGAGAACATAAGATGAAAAGTCCTTGAAAGCTTATTGGGAACATATCAGTGATGAGCAAGTGAAGTTATCTCCTTTGGTTCAAGAGCCTGATGGTTGTGGGTAATAACTGCTCCTGAACCTGGTGGTGTGAGTCCTGAGGTTCCTTCTTGATGGCAGCAGTGAGAAGAGAGCGGGTCCTGGGTAGTGGATGATGGATACTGTGAATGTTCTTCAAGAAGCAAAGAAGCCTGAAGGGAGATTTAATGGGGGTGTACAAGATCAATACAGTTTCACAGTCTATCAGTTAAATAATTGTGTTCAAAGTTCAAGTTAAAGTTTATTATCAAAATACACATATGTCACCATATAAAACCCTAAGATCAATTTTCTTTGGGGGCATACTCAGCCAATCTGTAGGATAGTTGGTAATAAAATCTTGCAAAAGGTTCAATTTGCAATGAAATTTGGCTGGTATTTTTGTGGTATGTTCTAATGAAGGGGAGCATTCATTTACTCTACAGTTTTACCTGCGGTTCTCCTGGCAGGCAACAGCTGGGAGAGACTCAGCAGTTCCTTTGTCCAAACAGTTTCAGCCTTCAAGTTCAGCAGCGTGGGCGAAACAGCAAGCAAACGAACGGTGTAATTACAGGGCACAGAGCCAGGAGTGCTGAGCTGATTTTCTGGAAGGCTTACAGCTTGCGGATATGCAAAGGAAGTAGTACAGGCATAAGACAACAAAAAATTTCCTTCCTGGCCTTAATAAGGAGGGGCAGGGTTACAGGGAATGAGAAATTAGGAACAAAACCGTCGTTCAGTGTTTGAGCCTGTGTGACATGTCCCATCCTGCTCTGCAAGAGGTATTTACTGTTTAAATCTGGGAATTGAAAATAAATCAACAGCACACATGTTGTACGCAGTCCTTCTGAGCTAATAAAACTGGCAAAGAATTTGCTCACGAACAGCTTCACCTGACATAACATTTCCTTACTTGGACAGTGTGTTAATAAAAATAACAGAAGCAAGCATACCAACTTCAACTTCATTTCACTGATCAGAAAAATTTCATAAACGTGCTTCATATTCATAAGACATTGGTAGAAATCTGTGGCCACATTTTTAAGGTGGTGTTTTTTTGAAATGGTTGGCAGAGGAGGAATGTAGTAAATATTTATTGCATTCCAAACGCCCCTCGTCTTTATTACAGAAACAAAGAATTACTGGCTGGACTGTTCACTGAGATCGTTTGTCTCTTGCTTCAGCAGTATGAGGTACCCATCTGCTGCAAGCAGGCTTAAATTATACTGATGTCCAAGATGAGTGTGGTGACCTACCTCAATGACTATCGCCCAGTAACACGTACATCCACATTTGATAAAGTGTTTTGGGAGGTTGGTGACGAAATGTATCAATTCCAGATTGAGAAGTGACTTAGATCCGCTCCAATTTGCCTACTGGAGCAACAGGTCCACAGCAGATGGCATCTCATTTGCTCTTCACTCAACCCTGGAATATCTGGGCAGCAAAGGTGCATACATCAGGATGCTCTTTATCAACTACAGCTCAGCATTCAAGACTATCATTCCCTCAAAACTAATCAATAAGCTCCAAGACCTTGACCTCAATACCTACTTGTGCAATTGGTTCCTCAATTTCCTCACTTGCAGACCCCAGTCAGTTCGGTTTGGCAACAAACATCTTCTTCATGATCTCCATCAGCACAAGGCTCTGTGCTTGGTCCCCTGCTCTACTCACGTTGCACATGGCTGTGAGGTTCAGCACAGCTCCAAAGGCAGATTCAAGTTTGCTGATGACACCACTGTTGGACTAAATCAAAGGTGGTGATGAATCAGCATCATAGGAGGGAGATTGATTATGTCAGGAAACCTGTGCAGAACTGTTTTTCTGGTGTGGACCTGACTGTTGATTTCATTCAGCCATACGGTGGAATTTACCTCGCATGTCTCTGTTCCACCAGGTTATGAGGCCTTCTGGCTACCTTCACCTGGTTTAGCCCGCCTGTCCAAGTGTGGCTGCTGTCGCAGGCAGAGAGCAACTTTAAGCCACTGGTGAGATCTGAGAGTCTGGTAGGGACCAAAAGTAAGTGAGCTGCCTTGGAAAGGACACAAGAAGCCCCCTCACTGGAGATACTGCCCCTCTCTAGACAACCCATATACATCCATGCACCAACTATCCCATATACATATATATCCCTCATAATTTTGTATAAAATCACCCCTTTGCCTTCTCTATTTGAAAGAAAACAAAGGTAACTTCTTTTGTCTCCCCTCTCAATTGAAACAATCCATCCTGTTTAACATCCTGGACAATTTCCTCAGCATTCTCTCTAGCTGAATAATTTTTTCCTATATTGAGATGAGAAAGACACACAGTTATTCAGTTATTATCTAACTAATAACTTATCTTGCCATACCCTAACCTTTCTGTTCTTTAATTCTATGCTAAAGAAGACACATTATTTGTGTGCTGTCTTAAGTATCTTCAGGGATCCTTGGAGATATACAGAAAGTTTTCTGAGGTCCTCAGTATTTCCTAGGACCCCACCACTACTTCATATGTCCTAGCCTAATTGCTTCACAAAATACATTACTTCACATTTTTAGTATTGAATTGCATCTGTCATTTTACTTTCCATCTTATCGACTAACCAATATTCTTCTGTAGTCAAAGTCTACTCTCTTCTCTGTTAATAATGCACCTTCTCCTGGTTATCCAATCTTTTCTCAGAGCCAAAATTTTCTCTGACAACATCCTCAAAAATCCCTTTTGCACTCATTGAAGTAGAATCTTACAATTCCTGTAACATGTTGACCAGAACTGTACGCAATACCCCAAGTAATGTTGTAAATACAGTCTGTGCAAGAGTCTTAGGCACCTATATATTTAGCTAAGGTACCTAAGACTTTTTCACAGTACTGTATTTGTTAACATGGAGCAAAAGAGTGAATTTGTGAATCTGGTGGCAGTGAAGAATGTTAGGAATGGTGAGGGTGGAGCACCGCAGGAAGGGTATAGGACAGGTGGCAGGGAAGGAGTGCCAGGGATGGGAAGGGGGCAGGAAGGGTTGTGTGGCCCGGGTACAGAAACACCCAACTCTGAGCCTCCAGGCAAGGTCATTTGATTTCAAACAATTGTTTTATTGATCAAACAACAGGAATTCTGCAGATGCTGGAAATTCAAGCAAAACTTGGCCTGAAACGTCGACTGTACCTCTTCCTAGAGATGCTGCCTGGCCTGCTGCGTTCACCAGCAACTTTGATGTGTGTTGTTTTATTGATCAATATAGAATGTCTCTCTGGTGCTTCCCACTCCCTCCCCTCTTCCTTCCCCTTTTCCCAACAATGATTCTCCTCTCCCTGTCCCTTCCCATTCTCAGTCCACAATTGAGACCCATATCAGAATCAGCTTTATCATCACTCACATCTATCATGAAATTTGTTTGTTTTTTGCGGCAGCAGTACAATGGAATGCATAAAATGATTACAGTTACTACTATATATATATATATAGTTAGGGTGCCGAAGACTTTTGCACAGTACTGTATATCAACAGTTTTGGTGTGGGGCCAGATATTGCTAAGTTTTCTGACCATGTCAAATTTAAGAAAGTCTATAGTATACATAATTCTGATATTGCCTCCCAGCTCTTGAATCTTCAGTATGTCCTGCCCAATAAAGAAAGTGTCCTATGTATCTTATTAGCCTCTGACTACCTGCCCTACTGCTTCTAAACATCTGTTGATAAACACAGCAAGGCCACTCCGTTCTTCAACACTGCACAGTAACTTCCCGCTTATTGAGCCTTCCTTTACCTTGTATTAGTAGTGCGGCACTCAAGTCGCGTATGATGTTCTCCTAAGGGATGGTCTATTGGTGGGTCTTCATGTGGCTGTAGAGTCCAATGCAGGATCTACATGTTCTGGTGCAGTGTGGGCAGGAGTAAGTGGGGGCTGCGGCTCGTGGTTGGGTCCTCTGGTTGTTCAGTCTCTCCTTTCGCAACCGCCACTTGTTCTCAACGGCACGACGGAGGCCGTTCTCACCTAGCACAGCCCCCTCTTTTCACCAGATTTCCCCCAGGTGTATCAATTGAGTGCAATGGCCTCCTAGTTTTTAGATGTAATTTTGAATTTCTTCAGGCTGATTTTGATCTTTGTTTGAAGCATTTCCTTTCCCCACCAGCGGCTCGCGGACCTTTCTGCAACTGGAAGTAAAGGATCTCTTTGGAGAGGTGTGAGCTAGATATCTGGTTGACTTGACCCGTCCATCAGAGTTTGTCTTGCTTTATCGTGATGGAGATACTGTTCACATTGGTCTCCTCCAGCACGCTGGTGTTAGTGCGTCTGTCTTTCCATCTATTGTAGTTCTACCTCATACTTTCCTAGGTTTACCTCCATTTGCTCCTTCTAGCTCTCAGTAAACTACTGGTGACTAGCCAAAAGCAAACTCATTAGATTATGAGGACACTCAGTCCTCTTTTATTGTCATTTAGAAATGCATACATGCATTAAGAAATGATACAATGTTTCTCCGGAGTGATATCACATTAGTAGAAGCTATTGGGAATGAAGGAGAGGGAGACGGAAGATGAGAAAACAAGAAGAGAAAACGAAATGAAGAGAGAGCTGGCAATTCTTAACAAATAGAAACACAGTGAAATTTGATGATAGGGAAACAGAAACCTGTTACGTTGATTTTATGCCTCAAGGGAGCATCTTTTGTGCTTTTAAAAAGTGAACTTTAGTTGCTTTTAGCAATGTTCTTAAAGCACCTAATATTTCAAGTGAATATATTGCAGAAAATATTCACTGAAATACCAGTCATACCATAGATCCCTTCATGAGCTTGTGGTCTTAGCACCTGCAATATCAAAAGGAATTGTACTTCCGTGCTGTTTGTAGCATTGGCTCCACACTGAATTGTATTCAGTTTGGGGCAGGATGACCTGGATTGAGTTCAGTAACTGCCCCTCCCTGCAAGTCTCTCCTATGAACTGTCTCGAATCAATTCATGATTTAATGAGTGTAGCGATTACTTTAAAACAGATCAAAACTGCTCAGAGGCTAAGCATGGGGGGTGGGGGGTATACTGTATGACGCACTCCAATTATAACAAAGTTCTAAGTTGAAGAAAATACGTTTGATTCTCTAATAAGAAACCAGCGAAGATGAACTGTCCTGTAACGATAAAAATACTAATGAAACTAAAACATACTGTAGGTTATAACGAAATAAGCAGGCCAAGCATATTCAAGTGCATTTAAGCTTTGGCAATCTTGGTGTTTTAAATGTTACCACTTCTAAATATATTTAAATGATAAGTGCTCTTAAACGCATTTGGATGACAAGAGTAATAGAGTAATTAACGTTTTTAAGCATTAGCGATCAACCAAAATAAAAATCACAAACAAGAGAAACTCAAATCCAAGCAACACACACAAGATGCTCATGGAACTCAGCAGGCCAGGCGGAATTTATGGAATAGAGTACAGTTGACGCTCCGGGTCTTAGCCCAAAGCATTGTCTGTACTCTTTTCCAGAGATGCTGCCTGGCCTGCTGAATTTCTGCAGCTTTTTGTATGTATTGCAAAAAAAATAAAATTTCTGGCTGCCTCTGGTTGTAACCTAGATTAAAACTGAACTAAAGACAAAGCATGAAAACGTAACTATACTCTCTGCTTCTACCACACCCCAACCCTCGTGACAAAATACACATAATAAACTTGCAACACAAAATACAATCCAAACAGGAGATAGATTCATGGCTCCTACAATAAGCTTTGCATTAAATTAACTTCCTCACCCATGTGCTGAGTTTTGACTTACCACTCAAAGTAGATCAGATGTGCACACTAGTTTAACATGAGCCCTTACCTCACAGGCTCAGATACTTGGGTCAGCAATGGGAGGTTCTACACTGAGCTACAATATGGCTCAGAGTAATTTAGTTTATGCAGATTGATGGTCTGAATAGCAATTGCATCTATTGGTAGATCCGGGATCTGGGATCAGCCTTGATGGAATGGCGGAGATGACTCAATGGGCTGAATGGCCTAATTCTGCTCCTATGTCTCATGGTCTTGTAGATTTGAACCAATTTGATACATGTCATGGAAGGAGGAGACAGGGGCCGAGTAATTTTCCAGTGCGCTTCTTTACTGAAGTGGATCAGTGTCATTTACCATCGATGTGAGTTACATCACCCTTACACCTCAGAGTCAGAATCAGGTTTAATATCACCGACATATGTTGTGAAATGTCTTCACTTTGCGGCAGCAATACAATGCAATGATAATATAATATATTATTTTTTTTTATATAGGCATCCATTAGTCTCATGAGACCATGGATTTGCGCCTTGGAATGTTTCCAGGGTGCAGGCCTGGGCAAGGTTGTATGGAAGACCAGCAGTTGCCCATGCTGCAAGTCTCCCCTCTCCATGCCACCAATGTTGTCCAAGGGAAGGGCATTAGGACCCATACAGCTTGGCACCGGTGTCGTCGCAGAACAATGTGTGGTTAAGTGCCTTGCTAAAGGACACAACACTCTGCCTCAGCCAAGGCTCGAACTAGCGACCTTCAAATCACTAGACGAACGCCTTAACCACTTGGCCTCACTTTATATATATATAAAGCTGCAGATTACTGTAAGATTCCTGTATGTATATTAAATAGTTAAATTAAATAAGTAGTGCAAAAACAGAAATAACAAGTAACGAGGGAGTGTTCATGGGTTCAAAGTCCATTTAGGAATCGGATGGCAGAGGGGAAGAAGCTGTTCCTGAATCGTTGAGTGTGTGCCTTCAGTCTCCAGTACCTCTACTATATCGACAGTGGCAATGAGAACAGGGCATGTCCAGGGTGATGGGGATCCTTAATGAAGGACAGCGCCTTTCTGAGTACCGCTCCTCGAAGATGTCTTCGACACTACGGAGGCTAGTAGCCAAGACGGAGCTGATTAATTTAACAACTCTCGGCAGCTTACTTCAATCCTGTGCGGTAGCTGCCCCACCATCATCTCCCTGTACCAGCAGGTGATGCAGCCAGTTAGAAGGCACCAAGAAACTTCCATGAGCAGGTTTCTCGAGCAAGGACAAACAACAAAGTGATGTATTGCCTGAATTAAGTAGATTCTTTTCGTTGAACTGAGTACACACAGTACAGCACTGAATCTACTGGAAAGAAAATGGCTGTACAGTGTGTCATGCAGTTGGTTTAGGAATGCTACCGCAGTGAGCTTCAGGCTCATAGGAATAAATTTAAAGGCACATTTTCCCATTACTAACTCTAGTGGTGTAGGAATGCAACAGGTGATGGGGGACTTGGAAATATGGAACCAGTCCAAATATCTTTGCCGCTGTCACCACTGAGCCCTAATCTGCAAACCTGGCTTTTAGACTGGTCTGTGTAATTAACACATTTAATATTGCAGTTTATATAAAAGAAAATCACTGGTTATCTTTGAACTACTGTAATTCAAACACAGGGGTGTATGGAGTGTCCTGGCCGGGGTAGCACCTCGGGTGAAAGGGCTTGGCGAGTCCCCCTCGGGACTTCTTGAACACCTGGCTCTCAGCTCTCACCTGTGGCCCCAAACTGCTGGTCGCATGCGGGCGAAACCAGGTGAGGGTAGCTGGTCTGTCTCAAACTCTGGGGAGATAGGGACATGCCTGTCCTAGCATGCTGGGTGGACTGGGCGGATGAGACCACCAGTGAAATCCAACAGCCAGGGAGGAGCTTCTGCGACGCCCTGCAGAGAGTGAAGGGCATGGCGAGGCGCAGAAAATCTTATGGCGATCCACTGCCACAAAGGAGGTCCCCAGTTGTGGCAACCGCTGGTACCATTGGCTTAGGGCTTCTGAGGTCGGGAGAGTGGAACTGTTCCCAGTGCAATGGCTTCTCCACTTTTAAAACGTTCCTGCACAGGTTCCAATTCAAACACCGTTGTACACAGTTACACAACTGCAAAGATTTAAAAAAAGTACAGCACTTATTCTTTGAGGTGAAAAACACCTTCTATTGATCACCTGATCCACTCGGCAGTTCCGAAAAGCTCATCAAAGCTCCTTGAGAGGAAGCAATATCGCTGTAATCAGCTCTCCGGAGGGGAATAATGTAGGCCCAGGAGAACACATGTGCCGCCACTAGCACTCACTGCAGTAACCTAGCAAGAAATGCTGGCTGCTTCTAAACAGAGCAATGTCGGTAATCTCTGAGTGCCACAAGACGAGTCGAGAGTCAGGAAGGAAGGAAAACAAGTGGACTTGGCCACGACTGAAGTAGCTTGAGCCAATCAGACAAGAACGTAATATCAAACAAATGCAGGGGCTGCTTGCTCGTTATTCCTTTTAGAGAAGCTCGAGGGGATATATCATACAGACTCCTATTAATGAGGCAAAAACTGCTGCTTACTTATCTCACTGATTTATTACTTGTGCACTCTAACAACCTCTCTGCGCATTATCACAGTGTGAAGGATCCAGCATAGCGCATAGCAATCTACAGCACAATACAGACCCTTCGGCCCACAATATTGTGCCGACCATGGATACTCTGGATACTGCCTAGAATTTCCCTACTGCATAGCACTCTATTTTTCTAAGCTCCATGTAGCTATGTACCGGTCTCTTAATAGATCCTATTGCATCCGCCTCTACCACTGTCGCTGGCAGTGCATTCCACACACCCACCACTCTCTGTGTGAAAAACTTACCTCTGACAACCCCCTTGTACTGAGATTCTGAAAAATTCTCAGGAAGGACTCTGAGTCATTTGATTCAAGGAGCAAAAATTCATCTTCAAGGTTTTGTAAACAGATATCTTTATTTAAACCAATTCCTCCTCTTTTAGCCACAGATTTTTTTTTCGTGTCCAGGTTGCCAGCAGCAACCTCGTATCCCAGAAATCATTGCTCGACCATTGAATTGGATTGATAGCTTTAGCTTTTGCCAGCCTTATGTTGTAACCCTTCGCTTTACACATCGACACCTGCTCTTTATTTAAGGAAAAGGGACAGGTACCATTGATATTTAAGCTGTTACCAGTTCTAAGCCTCCCTCGTACCAACATTTCAGGTTCTCTGTTGAAGTGAATTTTAATTGGACTAGCTACATACAAAATAGATCTGGGGCAAAGATTCATGTAGCCATTGACCCCCATCTGAGGGCTCGTCAAGTCTTTTCTAGCATTAACAGATCAGGTGTCTGACAGATCCCACTGCACTTACTTGGGTCAGTTTCAACCGTAGTCAAACATCTTGACATCATTCAGAACAAACCAAAACACTTGACTGCACGATCCCACAGATTCCACTCACCTCCTGTCTCCATTCGCTACCTAAGCATTCATTGTCCTATGTTATGGAGTCATAAAGCTCCATAGCTCAGGAGCAGGCCCTTCAGCCCTTCTAGTCCATGCTGAATTGTTATTCTGTCTTGTCCCATTGATCGATGCTGAGATTATAACTTTTCATACCCCTCTCACCTATATACTTATCCAAGCTTCTCTTAAATGGTGAATTCAAACTCACATCCACCAAATCCTCTGGCAGCTCATTCCAGACTCACGCTACTGTCTGAGTGAAGAAGTTCCCCCTAAATATTTCACCTTTCACCCTTAACCTATGACAGGCTGTTCTACTTTCACTCAACCTGAGCAGAAAAACCCTGCGTTCATTTCCCCTATACATACCCCTCATGAATGTCATGTGCTGTTGACCGTGACTTTTTCTTTCATCATTTTCTCCCCTCACTGTGAGATACTTAAGTTTCTCTTTCCTCAACAATGACCCAGAAATTCCATCTGCCATTTCCTGGTTGATGATATAGGCTCTCTTCTTCATCTGACTTTTTGCAACACTTCCACATTTGTTACTCTGTCCTTCCAGGCAGACAGCCAGAGAGAGAGCATGAGATTCACGAGTTACATCAAGGCACGGACAAAAGTTTTGAAAAGTTTATTAGAACTTCTCAGAATAAAGAAAGATGGAAGGCCATGGTTGCCCATGTCATTCAACATGGTACATAATGAAAATGATGGTACCTCTCAAAATTTTGTACATCTCTATCAAAGCTCCCCTCGGTCCCTTACATTCCAGGGAATAAAGTCCAAGCCTCTTCATCCTTTCCCAATAACTCCGATCGTAAAGTCCCGACAACAACGTCTTATGTCTTATTCCCTCCACCATTATTGCACTGCAGCTGCAGTGCATTCGATTCACAGATGCAGTGCAGCAACTTTCTGAGGCTATTTTTGTAGTATGGAAGTATATTTGAAACTTTGAGATATTCAATGTATTTAATTTTGTAATGTGACAAAATGGAACCTATCTACTCCCAGAGTGCTTTGCTATAAGCTAAGTGTGTACGTGGCAAGAGGCATGTAATGCCCTGATCATTATTTATTGTGTAACTAAGGGATGATTTATATACTATGTGGTCTTGAATAAAGAGGAGGAGCTGACCTCCAGAACAGGTACCAGCCAAGGAATAGCCTGAAAACTTCTATAAAAAATGAATTTTATAAACAGTAATACAGAAGCTGCCTGTTACTGTTGGTGTGAAGGTGTTTCTCCTCACAAGTATCTTTGGACAGGTCCAGTCTGTGCTTTTTTGTTCTTTACTATAGGACCAAGTGTAATGTACGCAACTGTAGTAACCGACTCCAGATATTTGGATAGAATTACTGAGCTGTAATTGGTTTGATTATAAACCGAGCTGTCTAATTCTATTCATCATGAGATACATGTACCCTGTTAAAAATCTCTTACTTCACTTATTGAAAAGGGTTGCTGGGTGGAGATATGTCCCTGACAATGGAGGTGTGGGGCACTCTTTCCCTCCACTAGCTCTGCAGATAACTCTTAGGAAAGGAGTAGCATCTGCTTACCATACCACCCACCACCCCACTCCATCCACTGAGCAGGATCATGTGAAGCCATGGGAGCAAGTGGTGGATGGTCGTACGAGCAGCCAATGCATATCACAAGTCCTGGTTATGCGACCACTGACACCAGGCAGACAATCTCTGAGGGCTGGGGTCACCCATCTTGTAAAGACAATGCTCAGAAGAAGGCAATGGCAGACCAGTTCTGTAGAATAATTTGTCAAGAACAATCATGGTCATGAGACCATGATCACCCATGTCATATGATACAGCACATAACGATGATGAAGATTAAAAGAATTGATCAGCAATTAACTTAAAGCCATCCGATTAAACTTGGTCAGCACTGACAAGTTGGGCTGAAGGGTCTTTCTCTGTGTTTGTATAACTCTATGAGTCCGTGACTTTATCAAAAATTTAACAGTGTACCTTACATCTGAGCAGTTTCAAAATCCTTTGAAGAACCAACTTCCAATCAACAGCTTCAATATAATGATGAAATGTCCATTTCACCGGGGCTTATGACAGCAGTAAACTATCTTAACTGATCAATGGATATACTCACCATTTACCTTTTACATTATTGATTATTCCTTCCTTAACTGTTGTTGTAAAACACGTTTTTAAATCTGCACTGTCAATTACTCCTTCAATGCTGAAATTCAATTCATTTACTATTGTGAATGAACATAAATCTAAAGTTGTCTCAACTAGTCCCATAGGCAAAAAAAGACCTATATACATCTGAGTAAATAATATGTGTGCATATGTTTATTTATTAATTATAGGACCATAAGACCATAAGATATAGGAGCAGAATTTGGCCATTTAGCCCATCAAGTCTGTACTGCCATTCTATCATGGCTCATCCATTTTCCCTCTCAGCCCCAGTCTCCTGCCTTCTCCCTATATCCCCTCATGCCCTGACTAATTGAGAATCTTTCAACATCTGCCTTAAATATATCCAATGACTTGACCTCCACAGATATCTGTGGCAACGAACTCCACAGATTCACCTCTCTCTAGCCGAAGAAATTCCTTCTCACCTCTATTCTAAAAGGACATCCATCAATTCTGACATTGACCCCCCCCCCACCATCAGAAGCATTCTCTCCACATCTACTCTATCAACGTCTTTCAACATTCGATAGGTTTCAATGAATTCCAGAGAGTAGCGGCCCAGAGTCACCAAATGTTCCTCATAAGACAGGCCCTTCAATCCTGGATTTATTTTTATGAACCTCCTTTGAACCCTCTCCAATGGCAGCACATCCTTTCTTAAATCCTTGCTCACAATACTCTGTGACACTAATTATACTCCAATTATCTTCTGAAACACAGAGACAAATGGAGATGGTGGGTGGAAAGATCAAAAATGACTTAGTTCAGTGACTTTTTTTCAGTCAAAACCTCTTTGGAGAACAGAGCTAACTTCTTGCATGAGAAGTGCTATAAAGTTCAGCTTTCACTATGTTGCTCTAAACAGCACTAGATCTGCAGCTTATTATTGGGGAATTGGGGAAATCTCACACTTGTCTTTATGGTTCATGGGTGATTCTCACAATTTGTTCTTACAACTTGTTGTTGCATGCCAAGGAAATGTTTTGCTGCTTAGCTGAGGTTGAGAGGACTTCTGTCCTTACATATATTAGACCAGTTGATAACTTTGATCCTCAGTCAAAGCTCTTGCACCTACAGCTTGTGGATGTACAAGGGAACCAATGTCTGGCTTTCCCTGTGTAGAGGAGGCCACATTGTGATTACAGCATAACTGGAAGAGCAAGCACATCACAACTTCAGCTGGAATGACTGGTAGGGCCCCTGGATGGTGGGAAGGGAGGGAATGAATGGAAAGCTGGGAAGAGTGGGTCACAGATCATTTGGTTGTTACGCCGCTGGCATTTAGGGCAGCAATGAAGGTCCTCCATCTCTGGCAGTGTTCAGGGCTTCCTTCATCATGTCAGTAGCTTCCTCTTGGTCTTCACTATTGTCAGTCATGCAGGTCCCAGGTTGAGTCTCAGGAATGCCACCTCACACAGATATAGAAGAATTCTTCATTACTGTTTCCATAACAACTTTGTTTTACCAGTCAGGGTTGTTAGCCCTGAGCTGAGCCCCTGAACCTGGAGGATCAGTGAGCCGCTCTTAGTCTGGCCTCTACCCTTTGACCTGTTTGGCATGGGTGACCCAACCAAGAGCCAGACCATAAAGTCCTTAATCCAGCCAGCATAGCTCTCCAGGTCATTGAGGCAAGCAAGCCTCTAAACCATGATAAGATTGTGGACTTCTTTGAGAGGGTCACAGGTGTTGTGGATTTAATATTTCAGTAATATTTGAGAAATATTGTTTATCAATAGTCTGATTAAACATTCTTCGTTGTTTAAATAATTAATTACAGGTTATATATAAAGGTATGTGCATGGCATACGTCATCACGGCATCACATCATACGCACGTGCCTCACTGAAAGTAAAAATGAAGTTAAACTTACATTCCTGGCTCCCTTGTTTTCCTTTCAATTAGTTTTATGTTTTGGAGTTTCAAAACATAAAACAATAGTCACAATATGAGCGGTCCCTACAAAATGGAGAAAGAGGAGATACATATGAGAGAATCATGTTGGAGCTGGCCGACTTTGCAAAGAAGAATGTTTTAAATGGGAAGTTTGGTGGGGTAAAAGGTGCTTAACAGTCAATAAACCATCCATAATACTCTCTGATCTAACTTCTCCCACGCCCTCTCTAAAGCTTCCACATCCTTCCTGTAATGTGGTGACCAGAACTACATGGAGACAGATACCCTGGTATGTGGCCTAACCGATGTTTTATACAGCTGTAACATGACTTTCCAGTTTTTATATTCACCACATCAATTGATGAAGGAATGTATGCCATACACCTTCTTTACCTCTTTTGTTTCTTTGGGCAGCTATGGACTTGGATAAAAAGATCCCTCAGTATGTCAATGCTCCTTAGGCTCCTGCCATTTACTGTATACTTTCAGAATCAGATACACATTTATTATCATGACATATGTCATGAATTTTGTTACTTTGTGACAGCAGTACAGTGCAGTACCATAAATTACTATAACAGATGAATAAATAGATAGATAAATTAGACCATAAGATATAGGAGCAGAATTAGGCCACTTGGCCCATCGAGTTTTCTCTGCCAATTCATCATGGCTGATCCAATTTTCCTCTCAGTCCCAATCTCCTGCCTTCTCCCCATATCCCTTCATATCCTGACCAATCAAGAATCTATCAGCCTCTGCCTTAAATATACCCAGTGACGTGGCCCCCGCAGCCATTTGTGGCAACGAATTCCGCAGGTTCACCATGCTCTATCTAAAGAAATTCTTCCTCATCTCTGTTCTAAAAGGACATGCCTCTATTCTGACTCCGGTCTTAGACCCCACCAGCATGGGAAACATCCTGTCCATATCCACTCATCAAAACCTTTCAACATTTGATAGGCTTCATTCAGGTCACCCCTCATTCTTCTAAGTTCCAGAGAGTGGGGCCCAAGAGCCATCAAATGCTCCTCACTAGACAAGCCTTTCAATCTTGGAATCATTTTCATGAACTTCCTTTGAACCCTCCAATGTCAGCACATCCTTTCATAGACAAGGGGCCAAAATAGCTCACAGTACTCCAGGTGATGCTTTATAAAACCTTAATGTTACATCCTTGTTTTTATATTCTAGTCCTCTCAGAATGAATGCTAACATCACATTTTCCTTCCTAACCATCGACTCAAGCTGCAAATTTTCTTTGAGGGAATTCCAAACGAGGACTCCCAAGTCCCTTTGTACCTCAGATTTTTTTCTTAATTTGGAAAAGAGTATACACTTTTATTTCTTCTACCAAAGTGCATGAACATATACTTTCCGACACTGTATTCCATCTGCCACTTCTTGGCTTAGTCTCCTAATCTAAGTCCTTTTATAGCCTCTCTACTTCCTGCAAACTACCTGCCCTATCTTCCTATTGTCCACAAACTTCGCCACAAAGCCATTAATTCCGTCATTCAAATCATTGACATATAGCATTAAAAGAAGCGGTCCCAACACAGACCCCTGTGGAACACCACTAGGTACCAGCAGCCAACCAGAAAAGGCTCCCTTTATTCCCACACTTTGCCTTGTGCCAATCAGTCACTGCTCTAAATTGTGCAAAAGAGGAATAGTGAGGTAGGCAGTTCAGAAACCGGATGGCAGACGGGAAGAAATTGGTCTTAAAATGTTGAATGTGGGTCTTCAGGCTCCTGTACCTCCTCCATGATGGTAGCAATGAGAATTATTTGACCTCCCAAAGTACAGCACTTGTCAGGATTAAACCCCATCTGCCACTTCGCTCACATTTCCACACAGTTGAACTTTCTCTATAAATTGTACACACCTTTGTGGGTATGGACTGAGAATTCCTAAGTGGGCCAAAGTTACTATAGACCAAATTAATGCCTGTGTATTAATTAGATAACAAACACAGAGATGGAAAAATAACATGGTAATGAATGTATTCTGACATTTGTTTGGGCCTGAGGAAAAGATGAGAAATGACAAAATACAATTACTGCCTAATTGATAATTATGATGTAACAGATGCGAGGTGATAGGCAATGATACAGACTACAGACACATATTTTCATTGGGAGTGGTTGCACATACATCTGCTGAGAGCCTGTTTTTTAATGCATACATTTTAAACTGTTTTACAAGGAGGCAGTTCTGAATATCTTGCTTGCGGAGGGTGAGCAATCAACTGAGCACATAAATCATGAAAATAGTGATGTGTTCAGTTTGGTTACAGGCTATATTTCTAAAACACTAAGAATCTTCATTTGTATAATATCACATTGCTGAATACATTATCAGTCAATAAATATTTAAATTATCATTGAAAGGGTCCTTTTTAAAATACCTTCCCAAACCATCAATGTTACTTTTGCAAATTTCCACCCACAGTTACTCTGTTATTTAGGTCAGTCTTTCGGTCCTTTACAATGAGGAAGAATAAAAACGCCTAAAATTGATTCCAATTTTTGCTGCTACTGATGATACTGCTGGTCCCAACATATTGATCCCGCTATAAAGAAGGCAAGACAGCGACTATAGTTCGTTAGGAGTTTGAAGAGATTTGGTATGGTACGTCAACAAAAAAACTCGAAAACTTTTATAGATGTATCACGGAGAGCATTCTGACAGGCTGCACCACTGTCTGGTATGGGGGGAGGGGTGGGGCTACTGCACAGGACCGAAAGAAGCTGCAGGGGGTTGTAAATTTAGTTGGCTCCTTCTTGGGTACTAGCCTACAAAGTACCCAACACATCTTCAAGGAGCAGTGTCTCAGAAAGGCAGCGTCCATTATTAAGGACCTCCAGCACCCAGGGCATGCCCTTTTCTCACTGTTACCATCAGGTAGGAGGTGCAGAAGCCTGAAGGCACACACTCAGCGATTCAGGAACAGCTTCTTCCCCTCTGCAATCAGATTCCTAAATGGACATTGAACCCATGAACACTACTTTACTTTTTTAATATATACTGTTTCTGTTTTTGCACAACTTTTAATCTATTCAATATACATATAACTGCTATTTATTTATTTATTTATTTATTTTTACCCTTTTTTTCATCGATATTATGTATCGCATTGAACTGCTGCAGCTAAGTTAACAAATTTCACGTCACAAGCCGGTGATTCTAAACCTGATTCTGATGTTGAAGTTTTATTTGGTCTCTCCTTCAGAACTGTTTCCTTGAGTGTGTCCTTCACTAGGTGTAGGTCACTCTTTGTTTCTTTCATTATCTTGCCAATTACTGCAGCCCACACCTTTGTCTTTAGCACATTTACATTTTTGGAAAACTTCAATCACTGCCCCTTACACCACTGGTAATTAGAGCAGCAATGAATGTCCTCTGTCTCTGGCAGTGTTCAGGGCTTCCTTCATCATGTCAGTAGCTTCCTCTTGGTTTTCAGTACTGTCAGACACTCAAATCCCAGCTGGAGACTCAGGAATACCATCCCACTCAGATGCAGAAGGAGTCTTCATTGCTGTTTCCATAACTATTTTGTTTGACCAGTCAGGGTTGTTAGCCCTGAGCTGAGCCCCTGAACCTGGAGGACCGGTGAACCACTCTTGGTTTGGCTTCTAGCCTTTTGACCCATTTGGCATGAGTGACCCTGCCAGGAACCAAAACATAAAGCCCTAACTCCAGCCAACAAGCTGTCCTGGTCGTTGAGGCACGCAAGCCTCCAAACCCAATGACAAGGCTGTGGTCCCCTTTGAGGGGAAACTTCAAGCAGAATATCAGGAAGTTTAAAATGTGAATTTTCCAACTGTGGAGAGAAGCAAATGTAATTTTTTTTGGGAACTGTTATTGGTAAGAAGCATGATCCATCAAAGAAATAGAAGGAGATTTCTAACTGCCCAGAGTTTTTAATGTAACAGAAGCTCTTAACTTTGATCAGGCCACTCATCTAACAGCATTGTTA
Source organism: Mobula birostris (assembly GCF_030028105.1). Classification (NCBI taxonomy): domain Eukaryota; kingdom Metazoa; phylum Chordata; class Chondrichthyes; order Myliobatiformes; family Myliobatidae; genus Mobula; species Mobula birostris. The sequence goes on from NC_092399.1 coordinate 10,155,527, forward strand.
TTAAATATATAATAACATTAATAATTAACCATGCAATGTGTTTAATAATTAACTAGCCCCCTTGCTGGGGAAATTGCACAGGAGTACTTAAATATTTGAAGTGAAAATACAAAGCATTTTACGCTTTGTTGCTGCTAATTCATATTTACAGAAAAATTGACTGCACCTGGGTAATGATTCACGATTACAAAGAGAGTGTAGCCTCAAGTAGGATAAAAAAAAGAAGTCTCTGCTGAAGAAACTTCAGAGAAGGATTATCTGATAAAGCTCAAAGCTAAAGCCGATGCAATGAAGATGATGGCTTTCTTCCCGGGATAGGGATGCAAACTCTGTGGCCACTTTATTAGGTACACCTGAATACCTGCTCATTAATGCAAATATCTAATCAGTCAATCATGTAGCAACTCAATCCATACAAGTACGCAGACACGGTCAAAAGGTTCAGTTGTTGCTGAGGCCAAACATCAGAAGAGGGAAGAAATGTGATCTAAATGACTTTGACCGTGGAATGATTGTTGGTACCAGATGGGGTGGCTTGTGTGTCTGAGAAATCGCTGATCTCCTGTGATTTTCACCCACAGGTTCTTATAGTTTGCAGAGAATACTGCTAAAAAAAAAAGAAAGAAATATCTAGTGAGCAGCAGTTTTGTGGGTGAAAACTCCTCGTTAATGAGAGAGCTCAGAGGAGAATGGCCTGACTGGTTCAAGCCTGCAGGAAGGTAACAGTGACTCACATAACCACATGTTACAACAGTGGTGTGCAGAAGAGCAACTCTGAATGCACAACACATTAACCTTTGACGTAGATGGGCTACAGCAGCAGATGACTAGAAACATACACTCAGTGGCCACTTTATTAGGTACCTGCTGTAGATAATTGGGTGACAAGGTGGAGATATGTCTTTACCAAAGGAGGTGAAAGGTGCTCCTTCCCTCTGCTAGCCTGCAGGTCACCCTTGGGCAGGGTGTAGCGCCTGCTTAGCCCCCGCCCAATGATCAGGGTCACGTGAAGCCATGGGAGCAGGTAGTGGATGGTCGTATGAGCAGCTGGTGCACATCACAAGTCCTGGTTATGCGACCACTGACACCAGGCAGACAATCTCTGAAGACTATTGATAATGGCTGGGGTCACCTGTCTTGTAAAGACACTGCCCAGAAGAAGGCAATGGAAAACCACATCCCTAGAAAATATGCCAAGCAATTATGGTCATAGAAAGACTATGATTGCCCACGGCATACGACATGGCACATAACGAGCAAATGATCCTGTGCCCAATAGAGTGGCTACTGAATGTATAAATTGTACACGTTAATTTCCACACCTCAACAATGGTATTTTCAGTAAGGTGACCTTGCAGTTCACCAGTATCAGTGTGGTAAATAATGATGGTTGATCGCAGACCTAAAACTTTAGCTCTGCCCCTCTCTCCTTAGATGTTGCTTGATCTCTTTTTGAATCTTTCACTTTTATTTTATGAGCTGAGTGGCTATTGGTGCAGTCGCAGCATATTCCTTACCTGGCGATCCCAGGCAACGACGGCTTAGAAAATTCCCAGGCAATGGCGGCCTCAAAGTAGCCAACTCCAACCTGACAAAAGAGCCTCCGAGCTGATGTTCTTTGTCATTTAAACACGGTACCTGGTGCAGAACACAGCGAGTAGGAAGGTTTCATTCGGCTCATAGGACTTTAATAGGTTGCTGCAAAAAGTCATTCCCAGAATTTATTGTTCTTCTTGTTCCATCAGTTTCACCCGGGAATTGCCAAGACAGGTTGGGGTCACAGACAATTTGGGGTCAATCAAATTTCCAACTGCCACCGTTTGTTAGAAATGAAGGAAGAAATAACCTGTTTCTCTTGCTTTCTATTATTTGTGTTGTAGGTGATACAGCTCAGAAAAAAAGCCTCATTGGCCCAACGAGATCATACTGACCATCACTTGTACACTGAGATACATCCTAGGATGTGCTGGGACACATCATCAGCGATGTAACCTGGGTTCATCGGGTGTTTCGAGTCTTTCAGCATCAGGCACCCTCACCCAGGCGACCCAGTCAGGGTTGATCAGGCCCTGCCTTGTGTCCCAGCAGCATTGGTCCACAGGTCACACCTCTTGGCCTGGGTCATAGCCATCTAGGTGCTCAATCAGTAGCCTCTGGGACAGTCCTGACGGCTCTTTTCTTTGCAGCCCCCGTTAGGCCAAGGAGAGAGTAGGTTCTGCACAGCGAGCAGCCAGTTACACTAAACCCATTTCATTCTCCCCATTTGCCCCTCTGGATTTTAACACACATGGGCAATTTACAGTGGCCAAACAACCTGCATGTCTTTGAGATTAATGCTGAAAGGTGCGAAGTTTAAGGGGAGCATGAGGGGAAACTCACTCAGAGGATCATGAGAGTGTGGAATGAGCTGCCATCGCAAATGGTGCATGCGATCTCGATTTCAACGTTTAAGAGACGTTTGGATGGGAGGACTATGGAACAGGCCGATGGGAGAAGGTAGTCTAAATGTTTCGGCATGGACTAGATGGGCCGAGGGGCCTATTTCTGTGCTGTACTTTCCTATGACTCTATGTGGGGGACTTCTGCTTGATTTCAGTTGCTAGATGCACGATCATGGGGAATAGATGACATCACAGTGTCACAGCAAGTAGAACTGCTCCTTCACAGATCCAGTCGCCTGGGTCGATCCTGATCTCTGGTGTTGTCTGTGTGGAGTTTGCATGTTCTCCCTATGACCACGTCAGTGCTCTGGCTTCCCAGATTTTCTTTGTAACTAAATTAATTGCTCTTTCCTGTATGATTAGCTTAAACAATTTGAAAGCTGTAACATCCATAATTATTACTTGTGAGCCATTTCGGTGTAATAGTGTATATCAATTTCTTGATCTATCGTTAAATGACTTTAGGCATATTCTTGGTTTTGGTTAATGGTATGCTTTGACTGCTATCTGTTTATCTTTAACACAATGTAGCAGTCATGTCCTAGAAGCAGTGAGATAATATGATTTTATTGAGATACAGCATAGAAAAGGCAGTTCCGGGTCTCTGAGTCACACCACCCAGCGAACCCTTCATTTAATCCTAGCCTAATCACGGGACAATTTACAATAACCAATGAACCTACCAACTGGTACATCTCTGGGCCATGGAAGGAAACTAGGGCAGCCCAATACAGTGTGGCCCTTCTAGACCTTCGAGCCCCGTTGCCCGGCAATCCCCTGATTTAATTCTAGCCTAATCACGGGGCGCTTTACAATGACCAATTAACCCACCACCCGGTACATCTTTGGACTGTGAGAAGATACTGGTGCACCTGTAGGAAGCCCACATGGTCATAGCGAGAATGTACAAACTCTTTACAGGAATTGAACCCAGGTCGCTGGTACTGTAAAGCGCTGTGCTAACCACTATGCTCCCTCTATGTACTTAGTGCGTGTCTACCTTGTTCTAACTTTTGCATGAAGGTCAGAAGAAGAGAGCATTGATGACTTCATCACTCCCTATCTGAACCCACCTGATCCTGGGCACTGTTGTAGGGGTCTGGCATTTGCTGTCTGATGGCTGGGAACAATGCTACGACAGTAATTTACAGTGCAGCGATCTTTACAGTCATAGGTAATACTGTTACCAAATCAATTGTGACGAGACAGAGATGATAGAGTGATGCCTCATCTGTCAAGGCCTTAAGCTGTTGATATTGGCCTGAAAGTCCTTTGGAATTTCTTGACTTTCAGATTTCCCTTTAGTTGTGTTTTGGCAGCTGGTAGACATCCATAGTGAGCTGTCTACTCACAACATGGTTTACTCATTAATATAATCAGGAAAGTCCTTAGAGCAGAGTTAACGTCTACTTCATAATGTGGAAGATGGGGCTTACTTTAGTTACAATTTAGTTAGAATAAATTATCACCATCTTACTGAAGCACAAATTAATTGACTTAATTTGTGTTTTAGTAAGATAGTGATAATTTATTACAGCTGCATTTAATTGCATTTGAGAAATGGGGTCTTGGGGTAATTGCTGTTATAAATGGGATTCCCGCCAATGAAATTACGTTGCTGTGAAAGGTAATGTTTTCGTATACAGGATGAATCTGACTCAAGATTCATAGCAATTTGTCTTAAATCGTATTTTGGGTTTCTTTTTGAATATAAGACTGTGGGAATTACACAGGGAAAATGAAATATATTGCCCTTTCAAAATATCATTCTTTATGCTTATGCAATCATTTGAAAACAGAATTAAATTTACTTTGGCATCTAGTGAGCTCCAGCAAATGTAATTGTTCAAAATTAAGAATTTCTAATTTTGTACTATAATATCAAACCTTAAAAATCTAGAGAGACTGCTTTTTTCAAAAAACATTATTTTTGCGTCAGGATTTCTTGTAGGCTTGATAAAGAGTTAGTGGTAACTTACACCAGGTCTTACAAAATCTAAAGAACTCCATTTCTAAGCAAGAATTTGAAATAAGCTGTCAAGTCAATATAGGTCCCAAGTCACAGATCTCCAGTGATGACAGAGGTCAAATCGACAGGTCTCCAGTGATGTTAGAGGTCACATAGGCAGATATCCAGTGATGGCAGAGGTCACATAGACAGGTTTCCAGTGATGGGGCGATTGAAGTTGAGTGAGATTGTTCCACTGATTCAAGACCCTGATGGTTGAGGGGTGATAACTGTTCCTGAAACTGGTGGTGTTGGTCCTGGGGGCTCCTCTATCTTCTTCCTGATGGCAGCAACGAGAAGAGAGCATGACCCGAGTGCTGATAGATGCTTATTTCCTGTGACTCCGCTCTGAGTAGATTGCTTCGCGGTGAGGAGAGCTTTGCCTGTGATGGACTGGGCTGTAACTATTTCTTGTAGAATTTTCCATTCAAAGTCTTTAATGTTTTCATACCAGGTTGTGATACAACCAGTCGATAGAAGTCTGTCAAAGTTTCAGATGTCATGTTGAATCTTCCAAAACTTCAAAGGAAGTAGAGGTGCTGCTGTGCTTTCTTCGTAATTGCGCTGATGTGCTATACCCAGGACAGGACCTCTGAAATAATAACAATGTGGAATTTAAAGTTGCTGATGCAGCCCCAGCCCTTGCATCCAATGGCCTCTTGATGTTTTCCACCACCTGCTATCTTACTTAGTCTGCTTTCTCTAACCACTTCTGATCTTTTCCATGATGATTCCAACATCTTCCCGCCTCCATCCAACTTTGACTAAATTGTTCATTCTCACCTTTCTATTCCCTGACTGTGGCTCAGCATCAAATGTCCATCCGGCAGTGAAGAGGAGGTTCACCAGGTTGATTCCAGAGATGAGGCTAAGAGGAGAGATTGAGTCGCCTGGGATGATACTCGTTGAAGTTCAGAAGAACAAGAAATCTTATAGAAACATATTAAATTATGAAAGGGATAGATAAAATAGAGGCGGAAAGTTGTTTCTACTGGTAGTTGAGATTTGAATTAGGGGACATAGCCTCAAGATTTGGTGGAGTAGATTTAGGATGAAGATGAGGAGAAACTACTTTTCTTAGAGAGGGAGGTGAATCTGTGGAATTCTGTGCCCAATGAAGCAGTGGAGGCTCCCTCAGTAAATATATTTAAGACAAGGTTGGATAGATTTTTGCATAGTAGGGGAATTAAGGGTTGTGGGGAAAAGGCAGGTAGGTGGAGATGAGCCCACGGCCAGATCAGCCATGATCTTATTGAATGGTGGAGCAGGCTTGATGGGCCAGATGGCTGACTCCTGCTCCTATTTCTTATGTTCTTATGTTCAGCTGATAGCCAACCAAACCACACGGTTTGATTGGCTGTGGCCAGGAAAGTGATTCCAAAAATGCTAATCAGATCCTGTTGTTACCTGAGTTCAAACTGCCCAACAATTTTTGATCGAAGTTATGACTGGAGATAACTAGGGCATTCTCCACACTGGTGCTTTTCCTCAGGGCTTCGAATGGAGAAAGTGAGGAGTCCAGAGTGTGTTTAGATCCTGGCTAATGTGTTTAGAGTGACCTAGAGGAGTGCGTCAGGTAGAGTATAATACTTTGAAGAAAATAACAGATAGAAGCTAAAAGATTTGAAACTAATGAATTTGTTTCTTTTAGCTTTTAACATGAACAAATTAATTTGTTGAACTTCGTGGTGGGTACACGGCATGGTAGTGTGTAGTTGGTTAGTGCAACACCTTACAGTGCCTATGATCAGTGATCGGGGTTCAATTCTCGCCACTGTCTGGAAGGAGTTTGCACGTTCAGTCTGTGACTATATGGGTTTCCTCTGGGTGCTCCAGTTTCCTCCCACATTCTAAAGATGTACAGGTGAGGGTTAGCAAGTTGTGGCCATGCTATGTTGGCGCCAGAAGCATGGCAATACTTGTGGGCTGCCTCCACCCCATCCTCGGACTCCGCTGGTCATTGACGCAAAAGATACATTTTACTGTACTTTTCAATGTGTCGATGTGCATTTGACAATTAATAAGCTAATCTTTAATTTTTAAAATCCTCTTTGGTATATTTGTAGCTTTATCATACACAATCAATCTGATCAGAGTTTACCACTGGACATGTTTTGTATCACCTACACAAGTTTCAATTCTACGCTCCCCAAACTATAATCTGTCACTCACGTAGAGAATTAACCATCAGGATCTGAGAGATACAGAAGAAAATACAGCTTTGATGAGATCTTGCCCGTGGCGATGAATATACTTATAAGATCAAAAAAAGTGAATTTGGTCAAAGGTGGCTTTGTTGCACATTTTTCCACATAGTTTTCCATATTGTTTCCATGTAGCCATTCGGAATCTCTGCTGAGTTGTAAACTAGGACTTTGATTTGAAGTTTTGTTCAACCACAGAAAGTAAAATGTGCTATCAACTCATAGAAGAGATAATGTTCCATATTGTTAACTTGTTCGACCATGCTTAATGGGGTAGAGAAGTAGGTCAGAGAACTTCACTCTCTTCTGGTACAAGGACCTTTGGTCAACTTGTCATGACACTTCAGGCTCAGGGGATCATCAGCAAAGATCCATGGAACACTACAGCAAAGAAACAGTTCCCACAGCCCATCTAGTCCAGAACTGTTATTCAGCCTCGTTCCATCACCTGAACTCGCCATACCCCTCCCATCCATGTACTTATCCAAGCTTCTCCTAAATGCTGAAATCAAACCTGCATCCACCACTCGTTCCGGCAGATCGTTCCACGCACATGCATCACCCTCTGAGTGAAGAAGTTCTCTCTCAGGTTCCCCTTTGACATTTCACCTTTCACCTTTAACCTATGACCTCTAGTTCTAGTCTCACCCAACCACACTGGAAGAAGCCTGCTTGCATTTACCTGACCTATACCCCTAATAGTCCCACAAGGTGGCACAATAATATCAGCGCTGGACTCCGGAGTAAAGGTCCCCGAGTTCGAATCCAAGTCGGGTTGAGCGTCGAGCTAGCAACTCGGCCTCGTAAAAACAAGAATAGCTTGCTACGGAAACACCGTCATGACGGTGCCCCAATAACTTCACTGCCAAGTTAAGGGCTGTTCTTCTTCTTCTTCTATACCCCTAATAAATTTGTATATCTCTATCCCCTCATTATTTTACTCTCCAGGGAATAATCTCCTAACCCATTCGACCTTTCCCTATAACTCAGGTCCTCAAGTCCTGGCAACATTAATGTAAGCTTTCTATAGACTTTCAGTCTTATTGATATCTTTCCTGTAATCCACTGATACTTCTGCGTACCTCCTAAATACAAAAACTGAGAGACAGTAGTAACTTTGACTGGAAAATCAGCATCTCTTTGTCTGTGGTGTGGTTTGTGCCAGGCAAGTTAAAGCCACAATAAGTGCTGAATTGCAAGTCCTGTAAATAGAAATAGCTTCGGTTCAGGATTCCACTATGACAACTTCCGGTTCAAGATGGCACTGGTGATGCTTAGCTGCTGCTGGTCGATGGCAAAATACGAAACAAAGAGAACACTTCATTAATAACAATGGAGAAGCATGTAGAAGCAAGGCTAGGTGAGCAGAGGTGAAGACAAAGGCAAGTCACTGTGGAGGTGGGAATGCGGAAAGTCGCAATGATTGATTGATTTAAGTGCTGGGCCAGATTGGACAGGCTGGGTATGGGCAGAATTGTGTCGCGAAGGTCCAAGCCCCAGAACAGTTTGAGAGTGAGGAACAGCCGGGTGTTTGGCCGATTTAAGCACTGGGCCAGATGGAAAGTGTCAGGGTGTCAGGACTGGAGGCAAGGGATGGGCTAGTTCTGCCCAGTTTGCTTGCTGCTCCACAACGTTTACTCTGCTCTGCGCCGAACTGTGCCTGTGGCCTGCTCCAGCTGCAGTGATACCTACCTTCACGTCTTTCATAAAACTTCAGTTCTGAAGGCTGTTTGCTTACTTTTATTGTTTGCACAAATCATCTTTCTCTCTGAGCATTGGGTGTTTACCAGTCTTTTCTAAATGGGTTATTTTGGAGTTTCTTTGTTTTGTGGCTGCCTGTAAGAGGAAGAATTTCAAGGTTGTATAATGTATACATACGTTGATAATAAATGTACTTGGAACTCTTAGCTGTAAAAGAGCAACCAAAATCAGAAAAGGAGAAATTAATATTAACTCATGTAACTGAATTTCCAAGGACCAAACCAGGGATTGAGCCCCCACATTCATATCTTGGTACTTTTAATGTAATCTGAAATAATTTATTTATTGGGTGAGATGTTGAAGAATATTCAAACTTCAAAGTAAATTTATTATCACTATATACTACCTTCAGATATATTTTCTTGCAGGGAAATAAAGAAATACAACTGATTTTATGAAAAGCTATAAAGGGCAAAGACTGACAAACTGCCAATGTGCAAAAAAAAAGACAAGTTCTGAAAGTAAAATATGCAAATAAATAATATTGGGAATATGTGTTGTTAAGTCCTTGAAAGTGAGTCATTAGGCTGTGGAGTTACTTCAGTGTTGAGGTAAGTGAAGTTATACACAGTGTTTCCCCTAAGCTGTGCGGATGTGCGGCCACACAGTAACTGAAATGCTTCCATGCACATAGCCTTTGTTGCCGTGCATCTGGAATAAAGATAGATACAAAAGAGTTTACAAATCATGAAAGATTTTCCTTGTACTGTATTTCATTTTACACTTCAATTAATAAATAAAATCAAAAGTATGTGATTTTTAATTTTCTTTCTTTTCAAATCTTTTTATTGTATATATAGGAAAAGTAACATGAGTACATCGAAGTAACAACGCTTACAATGCCTCAAAAAAAACCATCACCTTGAAGATTGAAAACAAAATTTTGTGATAACAAAAAAAACCTACTAAGCAGAAAAGTGAGAAAAAAAAGAGAGAACCCATTAGGTGTACAACCCCGAGCCATCCGTCATACAAAAAGCTTCTAAAAATAAACATCAAACCGCCAGCAAGAAAAGAGAATATACTAAAAGAATTTACAATTAGATCGTGGAAAAATTATATCAATTAACTCAAATGATAATAACGAACAAATGAGCCCCATCTTTTCTCAAAATCAAATAAAAGTTCAAAGGTTCGACTTCTAATTTTCTCCAAACTAAGACATAGCATCACTTGAGAGAACCATTGTGACAAAGTGGGAGCTGATGTATCCTTCCACTTCAACAAAATGGCCCTCCTAGCTATCAATGTAACAAATGCAATAACATGTTGGTCAGACACAGAAATGCCATGAATATTTTGAGGAACTATTCCAAAAAGCACAGTTAATTTATTAGGTTGTAAATTAATTTTAAGTGCTTTAGAAATTGTTGAGAAAACCAACTTCCAGAACTGTTCCAATATAGAACAAGACCAAAACATATGTGTCAGTGTAGCTATCTCAGTTTTACATCTATCACAATGACTATCAACATTAGGAAGGATTTTAGAAAGTCTCTCCTTTGTCAAATGATAACGATGTACAATTTTAAATTGAATCAATGAATGGCTAGCTCAAATTGAAGAAGAATTAACCAACTTCAATATCCACATCCAATCCTCCGTCATAAAAGTCAAATTTTCCTTTTCCCAATCCTGTTTAATCTTAGACAAAGGACGCTTATCCCATTGTAATAGTAAATTATAAATTCTACCAATAGAACCCTTAATCAAAGGATTCATACTCATAATAGTATCTAACAGGTCAGCCTCCAATATGTAAGGGAAGTTACTTAAATATTTTTGTAAAAAATGTCTAACCTGAAGGTATTGCCGAAAGTGTGAGTATGAAAGAGAATATTTATCAATTAATTGTTCAAAGGATATCAATCAATCTTCTTTAAATAAATCCAAAAAAGAATTAATACTTTTATTTTTCCAAAGTAGAAAAATTGGATCACTCAAAGAAGGCTTAAAAAAGTAATTTCGGTAAATTAAACGACAAAGTTTAAATTTTTTAAGATTAAAAAAATTGCAGAACTGGAGCCAAATTTGTAAAGAATACTTCATCACAGGATATAGGTTTAAATTAACTTTACCTAATTGCATAGGTAAAGAAGCCCCCAATAACGAGGTTAAGTAAAACTGTTTTACAACTTTTAGTTCCAGGTCTACCCAAATTGGCCGATCACTCTTATCAACCCAGTATAACCAAAAAGACATATATCGCAGATTAACAGCCCAATAATACATTCTAAAATTAGGCAAAGCAAGACCTCCATCCTTTTTCAATTTTTGTAAATGACATTTACTAATTCTTGGTCTTTTATTATTCCAAATAAAAGATAAAATAATAGAATCAATCCAATCAAAAAACTTCCTAGTCAAAAAAACAGGAATGTTCTGAAATAAATATAAAAATTTTGGTAAAATCATTATTTTAACTATACGAATACGACCAACAAGTGAAAATGTAAGTGGACTCCATCTACTAAATAAATACTTCATAGAGTCTACTAAGGGAATAAAATTAGCTTCATAAAGATCCTTATATTTTTTAGTAATTATAATACCTAAATATCTAAAAGAGTCTGAAACTTTAAAAGGAGTATTATCATATATAGAAACAGAATCACTTAAAGGAAACAATTCACTTTTACTAAAAATAACTTTATATCATAAAGCTATTTTTTCAATGCAATCTGGTAAGTCCCCAGGACTTGATGGCTATCCTGTAGAATTTTATAAAAAATTTGGAAAGTTGCTCTCTCCGTATATATTGGAAATGTTTAAGGATTCTTTTGTGAAAGGTGACTTACCCTCTACTTTTTATGAGGCCTTTATTTCTATAATTCTTAAAAAAGATAAAGATCCTACTGACTGTGCTTCATATAGACCTATTTCATTACTGAATGCTGACGCTAAGATTTTGTCAAAGATAATGGCCAATCGGTTAGAAAATATTTTGGGTAAAATTATGTGTAAAGATCAAACAGGCTTTATAAAGGGTGCTTTTTAATTTTCATTGTAACTCAGAGGTTCCCAATGTTTTTTTTATGCCATGGAGCCTTACCATTAACTGAGGACCCCTGCTTGGGAATCCCTGTTCTAACTATTCATAGTTTGCAAATTACAAACAAAAAACATTTAAAGTGCTGCGTAGTTTTTGGGTCATGTAAACATTTCCTACTCAGAGCAATGTAAAAAAAACTGGGGGGAACATCAGTTATACATGACGGTTCAGGAGCCTGAAGGTTGTAGGTTAATAAATGTCTTACCTGTGCAGTAGCAATATTTAATAAATCAACTTCCTAATTTTTGGACTATTTAAAATAAGATCATTCATGTGAAACAATAAAACTTAAGCATTGAATTACCAACTAAACTTTTTGCCAGATTGCTTATTGTTCAACACTGCAAAGGTTTCCTGAGGTAACTTTTGTGCCATACCGTTAAATTTAATCCAGTGTGACCTCGTTTTGCGTAATGAATTTAAATTGTGAATATTCTACATTTAGTCCAATTTGAGTACTTGTGGGCTGGCACCACTGGACACATGCTAAGCCTATAATTGTGTGTTCCAATGGTACTAGCAATTACTATGAGCAAAGTTGTAATTTTATCACAATGTTAACTTATTTTAAAGTCACAGTGCCCCATTGCCACATCCTGTCATTGCTGGTCATATTGTTTTCACTTGCCAAAATCCCGTCTCAAACACCATTGTCTTTCAACAATTTTCTTTGTAATTTATTTTTACTGACAATCTCTAGTGCCATTTAAGAATTATTATGTATTTAATAATTATTAACCAATGGACACTTACACTTGCCATAAGCCTCATTGTGGCTTACAGCGAAAGGAAGGAAAACATTACAAAAACATTTCTATCCAGGGCTGGAAAAGCTTTTATTTTGTCATCCCAACCAATCAAATGACAACATGTTGCTCCAGACTTACTGGCCTCAACCAATTAAAGTCCATCAAAGCCAATTGATAAAATAAAATAAACAAATAAAAATACTCAACCTATTTTGTTTCCATCTTTTTACATGCTCTCGGTTAAAACTTATTAAGCACTTTCAAGATTGTCTTTCCATCTCTGTTAAAGATAGATGAGACATATAGAAGCTATTTATTAGCACCATGGGCTACATTTGGCTCATTCACACTTAGATTTCAGACATTTCTCATCAGCACAGACAACCTAATTGGCAATTCCCACCAGGTGAGTGACAGTATTAATTGTTTTTGGGCATTCACGAGTGCTTTGTTAGGATTGTTGCCAATAATAACTTTAAATCAATTACTTTTTAAAAAATATTGTGATGTTTAATATCTATGTATAATGCTGTTTCCCTGATGTCATGACGTTAATAGTTTAGTATGAAGAGGATGATGAGATCTGACAATTTTCCTGGGTTATACATTAAAGAAACTACAGTTTTGTTACGCAATTTCTAACCCTCCCCCTACCAAGCAGATGGGAACTAACATAACTCTGAAGTCTAGACTTTCTGCTTGGGTGACCCAGCCCCTGGAGTTTCCTGACTTACCCTCTACCACGACTGACACATCAGTCAGGAGTGCTTCTTGATGTCACTTGCACTCTTACATGCCGGATGCAAGGATGAAGCATTGGTCTCTGGCACCCAGGGTTGCCATGGGCAGTGAAGGAATCTGTTAAAACTCAAATGGCCAAAAGGTTTAGTTTGCCATTTTTGAAAATGTGCAAATATCTTGACACTTAACCTACTTCACTTGAGGCCTTCGGCTTCACTGCACTGTGACAAGCCTTTGAGGCCGCTGCAGCTGTTCTCCAAAGGGTCCCTGGCTAGTTTCCAAACACCCTGCCAAGCCAGAGTACATAACCAGGCTCCGGAAATCACCTGCAACCTCAGTGGAGCCCGATCCATCCTGTTAACCACTGCTGTGTGAATGACCTCCTCACCAAAGTGCACGTTTGAAGAAGCTTCCTACTTACCCTTGTTTGATTTATGTTGCCAAGGCATTGGTTAGTAAAATTACTCTAAATTATTTCAAGGATTTGCAACTTTGAGGAAAACCTCAATGGCAAGAAATTACTATTTTAGACCATTGTCATGCAAAGGCCAACATTAATTAGAGGAATGATATCAAAACTTTGTTTAGGAGCCTCAAATTCTAGATTTGGATCTCAGAACTTTGCTTTCGATTGGTCTATTTTTCAGGTTTGCCTTTGGCAAGAAACAATTACCCAAACCTCCAGCCTCACCACACAACTTCTGATCAGATTGTAACTTAATTTACAATTGCGTTCCTCCATGAAATATTGCTGTATAGAACTGCCAAACACAAGCTGAGTTACTTATCAACATTTTGCTTTTATATTTGCATATATCACTAAGTTGCTTGTTTTTATTGTTTGCATGGTTTGTTTTTTCTTCTGTCTGCACATTGAGTGTTTGATGGTCATTTTTTTAATGGGTTCTTTTGGGTTTCTTTATTTTGTGGCTGCCTGTAAGGAGATGAATCTCAAGGCTGTATAATGTAGACATACTTTGATCAAAATGTACTTTAAACTTTGAACATGAACTTTGTAACGAATTTGACAATTATTCCAAGAGGAGAGGTTCTAATGTAAACCCTCAGTTTCTCCCCATTGTTAAATTTAAACAGATATGTTTTACACTCTTATTGCACAGTTTGGCCAAATTACAGTTCCTTATGTGTTCATTCAATTCTAGTTAAATCATAGGTTAGCACAACGCTTTACAGTACAAGTGACTGGGGTTCAGTTCCCGCTGCTGCCCATAAGGAGCTTGTACGTTCTCCCTGTGACTGCGTGGATTTCCCCCGGCTGCTCCCGTTTCCTCCCACAGCAGGTTAACTGGGCATTGTAAAGTGTCCTGTGATGAGGCTAGGGTTAAATTGGGGGATTGCAGGGAGCAGCTCGAAGGACTGGAAGGGCCTATTCTGCCCTGCATCTCAGTAAAATAAGATTGTGATCACCCATCGTCCTTGCATTTAAGGCTAGTTGGGATATCACAAGAAAATGGTAGGACATTTGAATTACATATTGACGGGAACTTATGTTTAATGAAGTGTTAAACTGATCAATGAAAAGGTGAGAATGAATCATTAACTTAGGGAATAAAAGTGCTTTGTGAATGGACCCTAAAAATTGTGCAAATTTCCATGGAAATTTAGGGTTTTAAAATAGTCCGGGTTAAATGCACAGGGCATTTTCTGGAAAATGCAATTGATATTTATAGATATTTTATCACGTTGTTTTCTCTTGTCTTTTCATCTTTTGTCTTTTTCTTTTGTCTCATATACAGGACTTTCATATGATGAAAGACTGGATCAGCTAGACTCATACTCGTTGGAATTTAGAAGATTGAGGGGGGATCTTATTGAAACGTATAAAATCCTAAGGGGATTGGACAGGCTAGATGCAGGAAGATTGTTCCCGATGTTGGGGAAGTCCACAACGAGGGGTCACAGTTTGAGGATAAAGGGGAAGCCTTTTAGGACCGAGATTAGGAAAAACTTCTTCACACAGAGAGTGGTGAATCTGTGGAACTCTCTGCCACAGGAAACAGTTGAGGCCAGTTCATTGGCTATATTTAAGAGGGAGTTAGGTATGGCCCTTGTGGCTAAAGGGATCAGGGGGTATGGAGAGAAGGCAGATACAGAGTTCTGAGTTGGATGCTTAGCCATGATCATACTGAATGGCGGTGCAGGCTCGAAGGGCCAAATAGCCTACTCCTGCACCTATTTTCTATGTTTCTATGTCTCTATACAGAGAGAGTAACACTAATTGAAGCTGGGTTAGATTTTGCTGAGGCGTGTAAGTAAGCCAAGGGATAATTGAACCATGTACTGTGCATGAGCATGGCTCACCTGTGTCAGTGCAAGCAGTGGTCCTCAGTAAAGGGTTCTTCTGCTATAGGAGAGGGAGGGGCTGGGTTGGGTGAGGAAGCCCCTTATTGGAGTAGTTAACCTCTCCTGAGGGCCACAAGTGGCAGCAATGCTATCATGTGTAGGAATGTAATAGACCAGTACTGAAAACATTGACTATAGATGCAGAGAATTTATTTTAGAGACACAGCGTGGTATAGGCCACACCACCAGCAATCCCTCGACTTAACCCTATTGTAATGACGGGATAACTTACAATGACCAAATAACCTACTAACCGGTACATCTTTGGACTGTGGGAGGAAACTGGAGCACCTGGAGAAAACCCATGAATTCCACGGGGAGGACGCAAAGGTGCTTTCATCCTCTTGTCAGGATAATCGAAGCTTCTTCAAGGCCGGACTTGAGGTTCCGAGACTGAGGTGATGCCTGCGTGCTGCTGAACACCGGTAAAAGCTGGAAATTAGCAGAAGAGTTAAACAAATCCCACTTTATTTAGAGATACAGAAGGGTAACAGGCTCTTCTAGCCCAATGAGACCGAGGTGCTCAATTACACCAATGTGACCAATTAGCCTACTAACTCATCTTTGAAATGTGGGAGGAAACCAGAGCACCCGGCGGAAACCCACAGAGAAAAAGCACGGACTTTTTACAGAGAGCGGTGGGAATTGAACCGGGGTCTCTGGCACCATAATGGCGTCATGCTAACTGCTACGTTACTGTGCTTTAATAGACACTCTAAGCTTAAGCGGTTCTGCAGGTGCTGGAAATCCAGATCAACGCACTCAAAGTGCTGGAGGAACTCAGCAGGTCAGGCAGCATCTATGGGAAGGAACGAAGAGTCGACGTTTTGGGCCGAGACTGAAGAGGGAGGAGGAAGAAGCCAGAATAAGAGGGTAGGTGGAGGGGACAGAGTACCAGCTAGAAGGTGACGGCTGAAGCCAGGCGTGGCAGGGGAGATGAAGTGAGAAGCCGGGAGGTGATAGGTGGACAAGGTAAAGGGCTGAAGATGAAGGAATCTAATAGGAGAGGAGAGTGGACCATGGGAGAAAGGGAAGGAGAAGGGGCACCAGGCAGAGGTGATAGGCAGGTGAGAAAAGAGAAGGGGTAAGAGAGGAGTCAGAGTTGGGAATGGAAAAAGACGGGGGTGGGGGGGGGAGAAAGGTTTCCATGTGTTGGTATTGTGCAAAGTCGGTTCTACGCTGCAAGTAGTAGAGCTGTGCTCTCACAAGTACTGCAATTTTGACCCCCTGTGCTGCCTTTGCGGAGTTTGCTTGTATACCTTACAACTGTGTGAGCTTGCTGTCGGTCTAGTTTCCTCCCATCTAGCATGTGAACTACCTGTATTGTGTAGGTAAGTAGTAAAGTTCGTATTGGGGGTGGGGGGCGAGGGAATCACAGAGCCACTCCATGTTGAAGTGTCCTGATCAAAACCATGCGAAATAGCGATTAAAAAAAGAAGCCAGAAATCAGAAGCACATATACTATGGACCGCAGAGTCCTCTAAAAACAAGTCTAACCCACAAACTGCACCAATCAAACCTCACCCAAGACTCCTGTACCTTCCTTTGGCAGCAGAGAGCAAGAGGGAGAGGAAGACCGGTCAAACGCCGGCAGATGGCACTGAACAGCCACTTGCCTCCGCTCTCATCCTCATTGATTTCAATCTTGCTTGACATTTAATCGGCGAGATTGGCGAATAATGCTTTATTAAAGTGCCAGGCAGTTTAAAAATTTCCTGCTCAGAGCTCTGCGCAGCTGTGAAAAGAAACTAGAGGGGCCATTAGCACAAGAACCTTCTTGTCAGAGACTCTTACATCCTTCTAGCATATCTCACGACAACAAGGTCACATTCATACAATATTGGTAATATCTGTTAGCCTTGTGGAGAACTTTTTTCCAGGCTGGTATACGAGGCACTTGGACCTTCAAGCTGCAAGTACTAGGAAAAAGACCATCAATCCACTAGTAGCAAAGATATTTATTTCTTCACTTCTACAAGTAACTGAGCTGCGATAGAAAGGGGAACAAAATACCCAGTATTATACAGTCCCACCTGAAGCAAAATAAATTATTTCTTTCAATTGTGATACCAAGTGCAGATAAAAATCACATGCATAAATGATCATTTATGATCAAAATAGCATGAAGGTAAAGGTGTGTGTAAATAGATAGAAGTTTAGAAAGAAGGGGTGGCACGTCACTGTAGTGGTGAGCACAACGCTTTACAGTACCAGCGACCTGGGCTCAATTCTTGCCACTGCCTGTAAGAATTTGTACGTTCTCCCTGTGACCATGTGGGGTTTCCTCTGGGTGCTCCAGTTTCCTCCCACTGTCCAAAGGCGTACCGGTTGGTAGGTTAATTTGTCATTTGTAAATTGTCCCGTGATTATTCTAGGATTAAATCAGGGGATTGTTGGGCGGTGCAGATCAAAGGTCAGAAGGGCCTATTCCATGTTGTACAAATAAAAAAATAAAAAGTTCATTGGCCCAATCCCAATTATTCAGACAATAACACTGCAATTATTTTAGTGTTGTCACATACACTAACTGTGAAGTTACCTTTGGTCTCCTTGCTTGAAATACCCACTTCCTTTTGCCTTGCATAATTAATCTCCTAATCATTTAGTTCTGGGTGGCGGGGTGGAGACACGTCTCTACCAAAGGAGGTGTAAGGTGCTCCTTCCCTCTGCCAGTCTGCAGGTCACCTTGGGCAAGGTGTAGCATCAGTTTAGCCTCGTGATCAGGGTCATGTGAAGCCATGGAAGCAAGTGGTGGATGGTCGTATGAGCAGTTGGTGCACACCACAAGCCCTGGTTATGTGACCACTGACACCAGGCAGACGATCTCTGAAGAGCGTTGGTGATGGCTGAGGTCACCCACCTTGTAAAGACACTGCTTAGAAGAAAACAACGGCGAATCACTTTAAGAAGGAATTATATGCCATTGTAACAGAGCCAACCTTTCTAATCGGTTTATTGAGTCTGTTGCCACTGCCCAGCACACCACCACATAGCAGATTGTACTGGCCACAACAGACTGGTAGAGCATGTGAAGGTGAGGCCTACATGCTGCAAAGAACCTCAGAGTCCTCAGAAAGTAGAGGCAACTCTGGCCCTTTTGTATACAGGCTCTGTGTTGGTGCTCCACTCAAGTCTGTCATGCAGGTGCACCCCCAGGTACTTGTAGGTCCTCACTACATCCACATCTTCACCATCAATAGTAACAGAGCAGTGTAAGCTCAGTCTTCCTAAAGTCCATCACCATCTTCTTTGTCTTACTGATGTTGAGCTGTAGGTGATTCAGCTTGCTCCATTTGCCAAGGTCCTCGACAGGGGCCCTGTATTCATCCTCCCATCCTCCCTTTATTCACCCAACTATTGCTGAGTCATCAAAGAGTTTCTGCAAATGACATGACTCAGTGTTGGATCTAAAGTAATTTATACATTCTTTGTTAATAAATGTACTTTAAATCCTTTGAATGTTTCCAACCCCAAAAATGATTATAAAATTCCTACAGATCTGATTTTGAATATTGTTAATTACTTCATCTGGCTAGATTGAGCATCAAGCCCTATTGACAACACTCTCTTAATGTTACAACAATGTCCAAGTGGCTGCTTGATGTTTTATTGATTAGGAACAATCTACTGATTGTTGTTTAAGAAGCAGGCAATGTTGTACTTGATCTATAACTATTACGCATCACATACCGAGGGAATGTTCAGGGTACGTGAGATAATAGATTATGATGAATTCCAGTATCAGTCTCAAATGTTAGGAAGCATTTGAATCAGGAAAGTGTGTAGGTCCCCAAATGAAATTGAACTAAACCTCAGTTGTTCATTTAATTTAATACCCATGTCATGTTTAGAACATAGAACATTTCCTGACGAATCCATTCCTGTCCTGTTAAAATTATTTAATGAATTCGGAGGTTTTTCAGGATATAAGATTAATTTTAGTAAAAGTGAATTATTTCCTTTAAATGATTCTGTTTCTATATATGATAATACTCCTTTCAAAGTTTCAGACTCTTTTAGGTATTTAGGTATTATAATTACTAAAAATATAAGGATCTTTATAAAGCTAATTTTGTTTCCTTAGTAGACTCTATGAAGTATTTATTTAGTAGATGGAGTCCACTTACATTTTCACTTGTTGGTCATATTCATATAGTTAAAATGATGATTCTACTGAAATTTTTATATTTATTTCAGAATATTCCTGTTTTTTTGACTAGGAAGTTTTTTGATCGGATTGATTCTATTATTTTATCTTTTATTTGGAATAATAAAAGACCGAGAATTAGTAAATGTCATTTACAAAAATTGAAAAAGGATGGAGGTCTTGTTTTGCCTAATTTTAGAATGTATTATTGGGCTGTTAATCTGCGATATATGTCTTTTTGGTTATACTGGGTTGATCGGAGTGATCGGCCAACTTGAGTAGATCTGGAACTAAAAGTTGTAAAACAGTTTTATTTAACTTCGTTATTGGGGGCTCCTTTACCTATGCAATTAGGTAAAGTTGTTAATTTAATCTTATATCCTGCGATTAAGTATTCTTTACAAATTTGGCTCCAGTTCCGCAATTCTTTTAATCTTACAAAATTTAAACTTTGTAGTTTAATTTACCGAAATTACTTTTTTAAGCCTTCTTTGAGTGATCCAATTTTTCTACTTTGGAAAAGTAAAGGTATTAATTCTTTTTGGATTTATTTGAAGAAGATAGATTGATGTCCTTTGAACAATTAACTGATAAATATTCTCTCTCATAGTCACACTTTTTGCAATACCTTCAAGTTAGACATTTTTTACAAAAAGATTTAAGTAATTTCCCCTACATATTGGAGGCTGACCTGTTAGGTACTATTATGAGTATGAATCCTTTGATCAAGGGTTCTATTGGAAGGATTTATAATTTATTATTACAATGGGATAAACGTCCTTTGTCTAAGATTTAACAGGATTGGGAAAAGGAACTTAATTTGACTTTTATGACGGAGGATTGGATGTGGATATTGAAGTTGGTTAACTCTTCTTCAATTTGTGCTAGCCATTCATTGATTCAATTTAAAATTGTACATCGTTATCATTTGACAAAGGAGAGACTTCCTAAAATTTTTCCTAATGTTGATGGTCATTGTGATAGATGTAAAACTGAGATAGCTACACTGACACATACGTTTTGATCTTGTTCTATATTGGAACAGTTCTGGAAGTTGGTTTTCTCAACAATTTCTAAAGCACTTAAAATTAATTTACAACCTAATAAATTAACTGTGCTTTTTGGAATAGTTCCTCAAAATATTCATGGTATTTCTGTGTCTGACCAACATGTTATTGCATTTGTTACATTGATAGCTAGAAGGGCCATTTTGTTGAAGTGGAAGGATACATCAGCTCCCACTTTGTCACAATGGTTCTCTCAAGTGATGCTATGTCTTAGTTTGGAGAAAATTAGAAGTCGAACCTTTGAACCTTTATTTGATTTTGAGAAAAGATGGGGCTCATTTGCTCGTTATTATCATTTGAGTTAATTGATATAATTTTTCTACGATCTAATTGTAAACTCTTTTAGTATATTTTTTTTCTTGCTGGCGGTTTGATGTTTATTTTTAGAAGCTTTTTCTATGACGCATGGCTCTGGGGTTGTACACCTAATGGGTTCTTTTTTTTTCTCACTTTCCTGCTTAGTAGGTTTTTTTTGTTATCACAAAATTTTGTTTTCAATCTTTAAGATGATGTTTTTTTTTGAGACATTGTAAGTGTTGTTACTTCGATGTACTCATGTTATTTTTCCTATATACATACAATAAAAAGATTTGAAAAGAAAGAACATAGAACATTGAAATCTACAGCACATTACAGGCCCTCTGGCCCACAATGTTGTACCGACCATGTAACTCACTCTAGAAACTGCTTAGAATTTCCCTACCACAAAGCCCTCTCTTTTTCTAAGCTCCATTTCTCTAAGAGTCTCTTAAAAGACCCTTTTGTATCCACCTCCACCATCATTGTCGGCAGTGCATTCCACGCACCCACCACTCTCTGTATGAAAAACTTACCCCTGACATCCCCTCTGTACCTGCTTCCAAGCACCTTAAAACTATGCCCCCTCGTGTTAGCCATTTCAGCCCTGGGAAAAAGCCTCTGGCTATCCACACGATCAATGCCTCTCATCATCTTTTACACCTCTCATCCTCCATTGCTCCAAAGATAAAGGGCCAAGTTCACTCAACCTGTTCTCATAAGGCATCCTCTCCAATCCAGGCAGCATCCTTGTAAATCTCTTCTGCACTCTCTGTATAATATTCACATCCTTCCTGCAGTGAGGTGACCAGAACTGAACGCAGTACTCCAAGTGGGGTCTGACCAAGATCTTATATAGCTGTAACATTACCTCATGGCTCTTGAACTCAATCCCACGGTTGATGAATGCCAACACACCATATGACTTCTTAACAACACTACCAACCTGTGCAGCAGCTTTGAGTGTCCTATGGACCCCAAGATCTCTCTAATCCTTCATACTGCCAAGAGTTTTACAATTAACAGTATATTCTGCTTTCAAATTTGACCTACCAAAATGAGCTACTTCACGCTTACCTGGGTTGAACTCCATCTGCCACCTCTTAGCCCAATTCTGCATCCTATCAATGTCCTGCTGTAACCTCTGACAACCCTCCAGACTATCCACAACACCCCCAACCTTTGTATCATCAGCAAACTTACTAACCCACTTACTGACAAAGAGGAAAGGTCCCAGAACAGATCCTGTGGAACACTACTGTTCACCGACCGCCATGCAGAATGTGAACCATCTACAACAACCCCTCTGTGGGCAAGCCAATTCTGGATCCACAAAGCAATGTTTCCTTGGATTCCATGCCTTCCTGCTTTCTGAAGGAGTCTGGTATGGTGAACCTTATCAAATGCCTTACTGAAATCCATATACACTACATACAATGCTCTACCTTCATCAATGTGTTTTGGTACATCCTCAAAGAATTCAACCAGGCTCCTAAGTCATGAGCTGCCCTTGACAAAGCCTTGTTGACTATCCTTAATCAGATTATATCTCTCCAAATGCTCATAAATCCTGCTTCTCAGGACTTTCTGCAACTTGCCCACTGGTTAAAGTGTATAGCCATTTCAATGGTTCCATTTAATATCAGAGAATGCATAGAGTATTCAACCTGAAATTCTTACTCTTCACAGACATCCGTGAAACAGAAGAAAACCCCAAAGAATGAATGACAGAAAAACGTTAGAACCCCAATGCTACCCTCCACCTCCCACCCACAGCAGCAGCAAAGTATCAACCCTTCCCCAGACCCCTTTCCCCATTTGTTCCAGCAGGAAGAATCAGCAACACCCCCTCCCACCACCACCCATTTCAGAAGGGAAATGAGAATTATTTCATATATTCATGAAAGTTGATATTTCATTCTCACCTGTTTATCTATGTCAGGGGCTCCCAACTCTTTTAATGCCATGGACCAATACCATTAAGCAAGGGGCCTGTGGACCTCAGGTTGGGAATCCATGGTCTGGGCCCTAATAGAAGGAAGCAAGCCTGTCTGATTGGTATTTATTTATTTATTAAGATACAGCTTGGAGTAGTCCCTTCCGGTCCTTCAAGCCACACCATCAAGCAACCCACCAATTTAACCCTAGCCTGGTCATGGGACAATTTACCATGGCCAATTGACCTACCGACCAGTATGTCTTTGGACTGTGGGAGGAAACCAGAGCACCTGGAGGAAACCCCCGTGGTCTCGGAGCGAACGTACAAACCCCTTGCATGCAGTGCCAAGAATCAAACCTGGGTCACCTTAGAGATGTAGAACTTCATCTTGTCATTGCGGAAGATTTCATCGCTGGGGATCTTAATTTGGATGCAATGATTCGGTGAGTTTTTGACATTAGTTAGATAATCCACTGCTCATATCTCTCCACACCATCAATCACTATCATCAGTTGAACTCTGGGTGTCTGCTGCTGGCGATACAGTCTGTGATCTGGCACTGGAGAGATTTGATGCTCATTCCTATATTCATTGGTGCACTCCTCATTAATTCAAACAACATTGCTCCATTGTTTTGAATCTTTATCTTTCAATCAAAACCACTCAGTGAGAAGGGCACCAAATAATCCTTCCAGGTGAGGCAATACTTCACCCACAAGTCTGTTGGGGTAGTCGGCTATATACGGTGCTCCCGGGGCAGCCTGCTCTACGTCAGTGAGACCCAACACAGTTTGGGACACTGCTTCGTTTGAGCACCTTTGCTCCATTCGCCACAGAAGGTGGGATTTCCTGGTGGCCACCCATTTCAATTTGACTTATCTTTCCCATTCCAGCATGTTGTCCATATCCTCCTCTACTGCCACGGTGAGACCCCATTCAGGCCAGGGAGCAACACCTCATCTTTCTTCTGGATAGCCTCCAACCTGATGGCATAACTATCAATTTCTCTCAATTGCAGTTATTTCTTCCCTCTCCTCCCCCCTCCCCCATCCACTTCTCTCTTTTTCCATTCCCCAATCTGGTTCCCCTCTCCTTCTTTTCTCCTAAGCTGCTCATCATCTCCCTGTGGTTCCCCTTCTCCTTCCCTTTCTTCCACAGTTCACAGTCCTCTCCAATTAGATTCCTTTTCCAGCTTTTCACTTCTTCCATTTATCACTTTCTAGCTTCTTATTTTATCCCCCCTCGCCCGCCCACCCACCTTCCCCCTTGCCAGGTTTCACCTATCACCTGCCAGCTTATACTCCTTCCTCTCTTCCCACCTTCTTATTCTTGCTTTTACCCCCTTCCTTTCTAGTATTGATGAAGGGTCTCCCCCCGAAACATCGACTATTTATTCCTCTCCAGAGATGCTGCCTGACTTGCTGAGTTCCTCCATCATTATTGTGTGCATTGCTCAAGATATTGATTGCCCTGATTTCTAAAATGCCACACTTGAAGTCATTTGCCAAGCGTGTAACTGGCGCCGTATAAATTCAACTTCTTCCTTTCTTCTTCAAAGGTACCAGTACAAAACCTAGGCCCGTTTACTTCTGCTTCCGATTACCGAGCACTTTTCAAGCCTGTCTCAACCTCCATCCACCTCTGGGTTAATCCCTTAATGCAGGCATGAACCATGTAATCAGCAGGTAGACATTACGCCTGGAAAATATGACCATTTGTCTACGTATTTAGGAGTGCTCATTTTAATAATATGTTTGCTTAGTTTCAGGCAAACATTCCAGTAATAATGCTTTCGAGGCATTGGCCTAGATATTGCACATCCGTTGGGACGCAGTAGAACAACAAAGCAGAGAAGGCTTGAGATATAGAACATAGACCATGGAATGTTACAGCACAGTACAGGCCCTTTGTCCCACGATGATTGCTGACTTTGTAACCCACTCTAAGATCAACCTCACCCTCTATTTTTTTATTATCCGTTTTCCTACCTAAGTGTTTCTTTAATGTCAGAATCAGAATCAAGTTTAATATCACCGTCTGATGTCGTGAAAGTTGTTGTCTTTGCGGCAATACATGATAATTGAAAAAAAAACTGTGAATTGCACTGCATATATATTAAATAGGTAAATAAGCTATGCGTGCAAAAATAGAAAGAAGTAAGTAGTGAGGTAGAGTTCATGGGCTCAACGTCCATTCAGAAATCGATGGCAGAGAGGAGGAAGCTATTCCTGAATCGATGAACACACATCAAAGTTGCTGGTGAATGCAGCAGGCCAGGCAGTATCTCTAGGAAGAGGTACAGTCGACGTTTCAAGCCGAGACCCTTCATCAGGACCTCCTCCTAGAGATGCTGCCTGGCCTGCTGCGTTCACCAGCAACTTTGATGTGTGTTGCTTGAATTTCCAGCATCTGCAGAATTCCTGTTGTTTGCCTGAATCGATGAGTTTGTGCCTTCAGTTTTCTGATGGTAGCAATGAGAACAAGGTATGACCTGGGTGGTAGAGGTCCTTAATGATGGACACTGCCTTTTTGAGGCATTGCTCCTTGAAGATGTCCTGGATACTACAAAGGTTCATGCCCGTGATGGGGCTGATGCACCATCAATAACTCCAAAAGACTGGAAGTAGAGTAAATACTGAAAGGCTTTTATTAACAGTAAAATGTGACCTCCAGCATGCTGAGTGTCTGCCCCTGGACTGAGAGGAGGAGCCATGGCCCAATCGCCTTTATTCAGGGGTCTGTGGGAGGAGCCACTGGGGCAGTCAGTAGAGGGGTGTGTCCAGACAGGCAACCCAGTTACAACATATATATATCTGGTTTACCACAGGAGCTGACTAAGTTTACAACTCTCTGAAGCTTATTTTGATCGATCTCTAATGTATCTGCCTCTACCATCTCCCCTGGCAAGGCATTCCACTCACCAACCATTGTCTCTGATATCCCGCTATACCTTTCTCTGGTTATCTCAAGATTATGCCCCCTCGTCTGCTTGAGGAAAATGTTTCTGGCTGTTCACTCAGTCTATACTCCTTATCACCTTGTACACCTCCATCAAGTAATTTCTCATCCTCCTTCGCTCAAGAGACTTGGCCTATTTCATAAACGTTCAGTCAACTTTGGCTGCCACAGGTGGGATATTGCAAGCTTTTGCATTCAAAATGAGCCACCAGTTCTCCCCTGTCAAGGCCAGGCTTAAATGTTTGCTGTGTGGGTATGAACATAGAGGCTGGGAGATTGCTGTGGATGAGCAGGAAATCTGAGGCTGTCTTTTCAGGAGATCAAAAGTGATGAAGGTTGTCAGATTTTTTTAGTGGCAGGGGTCGGGACTAACTTGGTGTCTGATTTCAGTGTGACTGAATGAAAACGATGTGTGTTAAAAGGGGTCATTTTAATGTCTGGAAGGATATACCTTGCAGGTCTCCCAAACTGGCTACCTGACAAATGGTCCAAATCAGATCCTACCATGGCAGCTAGTGAAGTTAAATAACCCAAAAGTAAATCATAATTAATTACACTCACAACTAAAAGTACTAATTGTTGTGAAAGCCTATCCAGTTCGATGTTCTTCGGGGGGTAGAGTGTCTGTAGAATGTGCTATCTACAAAACACACAACCCAGGGTTCTCCCAAGCCTGTGACAAGTACCACTGAGCAGGTGGATGACACTATCAACACCTGGAAATTTTCTTCCAAGCTGCACACTAATCTGACTTGGAA
Source organism: Mobula birostris (assembly GCF_030028105.1). Classification (NCBI taxonomy): domain Eukaryota; kingdom Metazoa; phylum Chordata; class Chondrichthyes; order Myliobatiformes; family Myliobatidae; genus Mobula; species Mobula birostris. The sequence goes on from NC_092399.1 coordinate 10,182,013, forward strand.
GTGTATCCCATTTCTTCACTGATCTAAGTCCTGGAATTCCCTATCCAGGATTCCCTTGCTGATCTCTGAAACAATTTAAATTCTTCTTCTTTCTAATGCCTCTTCTTTTCTTTCCAAGGTGGCGGGGGGCCCTGTCGGAGTCCGTGATCTACAGCTGCACTCAAATTGCTGTTCCCGGGCAGTGGGTTCTGGTTCTTGGAGCTCGGCTAGTGGCCGTGTTTCGATATCTCCAGGAGTAGCTTGAAGGAGGTGCCCGTTAGGGGTGCGGCCTTGCGCGGCCCTGTGGACTCAATTCCACGTTGGTGTCGGCAATTGGGACATCGCGGGAGATCAGAACATCAGGACTGCAGGTGTAGCTGTCGGAGGCCTCTGAACTCAAGCGATTGCGTTCCCTCTCTCCCGGTGATGAGAGAAAATTTGTTTGCTGATCTCAAGTTGGGGGAGATCGAACTAAAGCGACTCTGCAGGGTGTAACATTGAAACAGCGAGAGCTGTTGGTCTCCCTTTTGCTGTGGAAGGAGCAATCTCTCGTTCCCTTGTTAGTGAGAGAGAGAGAGGGCCTGCTGAGATGTCGAAGTGTTGGGGTAGCCACTAGTTTTTGATGGACCTCAGATCATGATCTCTTTGGGGACTTTGCTGTGCTTGCACGGTGGGTGGCGGGGCTGATGCTCTTTGCTGAGAGGAGGAGCGATGGGGGATGATTGCTGCTGCTCGTGCATGGGAAGGGGAGGGTGGAGGGGGGCTTTGGGGTTCTAACATTTTTTCTGTCATCCTTTCTTTGAGGTTCTCTTCTGTTTTCATGGATGTCTGTGAAGAGTAAGAATTTCAGGTTGCATACCATATAGATGAACACAAAATAATCTGCAGATGCTGGGGTCAAAGCAACACTCACAACACACTGGAGGAACCCAGCAGGTCGGGCAGCATCCGTGGAAAAGATCAGTCGACGTTTCAGGCTGGAAACCTTCGTCAGGACTATAGAGGGAAGAGGCAGAGGCCCCATCATACCATATACATTCTCTGATATTCGTGGATATCTGTGAAGAGTAAGAATTTCAGGTTGTATACTGTATACATTCTCTGATATTCATGGATGTTTATGAAGAATAAGACTTTCAGGTTGTATACTGTCTACATTCTCTGATATTCATGGATGTCTGTGAAGAGTAAGAATTTCAGGTTGTATACTGTCTACATTCTCTGATATTCATGGATGTCTGTGAAGAGTAAGAATTTCAGGTTGTATACTGTCTACATTCTCTGATATTCATGGATGTCTGTGAAGAGTAAGAATTTCAGGTTGTATACTGTATACATTCTCTAATATTCATGGATGTCTGTGAAGAGTAAGAATTTCAGGTTGTATACTGTATACATTTTCTGATACTAAAAGGAACTATTGAAACCTTGAACTAATGGCACCGTGGAATTTCCTTCACCTGAAGGACTGCACCAAATCTAGAAGATGGTCCATCAACATCCTTCAAAGGTCTTTCGTGTTTCTTCTAGGTTGCAGCAAAAATGTTTCAGCCAGTGAAACACTTCTGCAGTGTAATCACTGTTGCATGTTAATTTGTACACAAACTTGATTGTATTAATGAGCACATTAGCTATATGGAACCTTTCCTATGAACTGGCAAAATGTGATGGGACTTTGCTTTAATGGCTTGTCCTGCAGCCCAGGACCACCCCTGCATTACATAGGAGGGCCAGAGAAGATTTCTGTGCTGACTTAATAACGTGCGCAGCCACAGATGCTTAGATCATGGAGAGTGTTTGTTATTACTGTTGTATTTTATGCCTTGACCTGATTAAAGTTTCACATCTTAAGCTGGAAACCATTCTTATTTCATTAATTTGGCTGGAGAAAATCCAGAGAAATGCCACACTGGATTCAACGATTAACAGAGCCTTCTACGAAACCTGAGAAGACATTAAATGTTGGGAGTACTGCAAGGAATTCTCGCCCACCCACCAGGATCTGTAGGCTAAGGTGCTTCCTGGCTATGAATGAGCCCTCTGACTCGAGTTAGTGAATCACCAGAGAGAGTTTGCTGATCCGCGCAGTCCCCACCTCTGCCGGCTGACCACTGCATCATACTTTACCAGTAGATGTCAAATCACCTCCCTGAGAACTTTGCAACAGGCTCCATCCAGCAGGTGTTGCCATCGTCCCCACTCTGCCATGGTCTATTGCATCAAGCACCTCACGAATGCCAGGCCTTACTTACCCACGGCTGACCACCTTTTCTGAAGATACAGGCATTCAAAACAGGAGACCTCTGGGATTCCGAAGTCAAAGTAGATTTGCAGCAGGAATGGCTTCCCCTGTGCCATGGACTTTGTAGTCTGCACTTACATGGGGATCAAGGAGCCAGGAAGTCAACCTGTTGCTGTTGTCTACAGTAAAGGCTTTCGGTCCACTCATGTTTGTCTAAGATGTGGACCAGGCATATTGGCCTCAGTTTCACTCTATTGACCCATCTATCTCCCTCTGGTCCAGTCTTTCAGGAGGAGGATGAAAGCAAAGGGTCGAGACTTCACACCAGCACCTCGCTCCCATGTGCCTGGTGACACCACTCCCAACCACACACGCCTACAATTACATCAATCAACATGGTACTGGGCAGCTGCAGCCGAGCCAAGGGATTCATTCTGATGTTACGTAGTGTGATCACTCGAGCTGAGTATCGTGTCTCCTAAGGGATGGTCTCCTGGCTCCTTGGGTGGCTATGGAGGCCAGTCTGGTGCAGTGTGGGCAGGAGTGGTGGCTCTGGTTAGTGGTTGAGGCTTCTAGTTGTCCAGTCTCTTTTTTCTCAGTTGCCACTTGTCCTCTGTGGAACAGAGAATGTCGTTCTCGCATAGCGTGGCTCCCTCTAAAACAGATTTCCTCCAGGTACATCTATTAAGTGCAATGTCTTCACATTTTGTAGATGTAATGTTGTATTTCTTCAGGCTGGTTTTGATGTTATCTTTGAAGCGTTCCCTTTGCCTACCAGGGGCTCGCTGACCTTTCTTCAGTTGGGAGTAGGGATCTGTTTGGAGAGACACGAGTTAGACATCCAGACGATGTGACATATGCATCGGAATTGGTGTAGCTTTATCATGGTGGAGATGCTGTTCATATTGGCCTCCTCCTGGTGATGTTAGTCCTTCCAGCTGATCCTCAAAGGATCTTTGGTGGATTTGTTCCTGGGCTTTCAGGTGCCTACAGTAGGAGATCCAAGACTCAGCTCCACACAGTAATGTAGGAAGGACAACTGCTCTGTAGATCAAAAGTATTGTTTAGGTTGTCGTCTTCAAAGACTCTTTTCCTTAGTCTTGCATAAGCTCCACTAGCACTACTCAGGCGGTGGTGGAACTCTGAGTCGATGCCGAGGTAGGAAAATAGTCTGTCAGGGGTTCCCAACCTGGGATCCATGAAGCTCTCAGTAAAAGGTGTGGGGTCCATGGCATAAAAAAGTTTGGGAACCCCTGGTCTACATTTGCTGCATTTACGCCAAGGCGAGACAGAGGGGCTTGCAGTGGGAGGAACAGCACTGCTAGAAGAACCATCACCTGTTGAGGAAAACTGGGTGAATATTGCAGAACAGCAGAGGAACGAAGGCCAGGGCAGTGTATTATACCCTGAGGCTGGTCATAGGACAGTGCTTCCAGTCACCTACTTCGTGTCTGCTCTGCACTAACAGTTCTTCTAATCCCTTTCATAATCCCATATTAAATAACATCAAAATACTTTGGCTAACTCTGCTGATTGTTGGGTGGTAGATACATCTCTACCAAAGAAGGTGTAAGGTGCTCCTTCCCTTGCTAGCCTGTAGATTACCCTTGGGCAAGATGTGGAACAGGTGGTGGATGGTCGTACGAGCAGCTGGTGCATATCACAAGTCCAGGTTATGCAATCACTGATGCTAGGCAGAAAATCTCTGAAGTATTGATAATGACTGGGGTCACCCCTCTTGTAAAGACACTGCCCAGCAGAAGGCAATGGCAAACCAGACCTGTAGAAAAATTTGCCTGGAACAATCATGGAAAGACCATGATTGCCTACGTCATACGATGTGGCACAAAACGAACAGACGAATTGCTGACGGCAAAATTTTGGAAGATGCAATGAAAAGGCACAGTGGACCAAAGCACTCAAAATGATGAAGATTACTCACTTAATGTCCAGCACAATAATTGTTGTGCTGTTGTTCTTTACCTTGTGACAATTATTTGCAACACGATACCTGCCTTTTGTAAGGTCGGTTGGTGGCTGGAAGATAAACACAAAACATGAGAAGAACTCAGCAAGTTGGGCAGAATCTGTGCAGAGAGAAAGAGGGTGGATATTTTAAACTGATGTCTTTTCACTGCAGTGAAAAACGACTGTAACTCAAATTCAAACCCTTGAAGAGATTGTGGCTACTGTGTGTGTGTTTTACATTATTTCTTAAGTAAAACTTCCTAGAATTCTAATGATATCCAGTCACCCAGGTACACTTGTTTTTATTTTTATTTTATGTTATGGACATGCAGCGCAGGGTGGGCCTTTACGGTCTTTCGAGCTGCGCCGCCCAGCAATCCTCCGATTTAATCCTGGCCTAATCATGGGACAAGTTACAAGGACCAAATAACCTACCAACCGGTACATCTTTGGACTGTGAGGGGAAACCAGAGCACCCAGAGGAAACCCATGCGGTCAGTGGGAGAACATACAAACTCCTTACAGACAGTGGCAGGAATTGAACCCCGGTTGCCTGTACTGTAAAGCATTGCACTGACCACTACACTACCGTGCTGCCCCCTAGAGTACAAGATGGTGCATGAAACACACTTATGGCATTATATTTCAACTCTTATCAACTTCCTCCTTCAAACAAACCCTCTTATTTTTCTGCACAGAATATTAAAGTCTGTCATGAGCCTTTTGGCCCATCAGGCGGTGCTTATGCCAGTTTGCGCGGCGTGAAGCGACTGAGAGTACAAGACTCCCCCCACCGGATAGGACGCCAGTCTATCGCAAGGTTAACCCCAACATTTTTGCTGGTACCCATTCTCAGCTGGGTAGGCTGGAGCATTGTGTGGTTAAGTGCCTTGCTCAAGGACACACACGCTGCCTCGGCCAAGGCTCGAACCCACGACCTTCAGATCGCTAGTCCTACACCCTAACCACTTGGCCACGTGCCACACACTCTGCACAGAATATGACAGAATATTTTTGAACTTTTGGAAATATAGTTGCTAAATTTAAGCATACGGTAGCTTAACGCTTTTCAACACTGGCGGTCAGGTTTAATTCCTGCCATTGTCTATAAGGAATTTATACTTTCTCCCCATGATGGTGTGCGTTTCTTCTGGGTGCTATGGTTTCCTCCTGTATTCTAAAGGTGCATGGGTTAGTAAGGGTCATTAAAATGTGGGCATGCTAAAATTCTTGGATTGTGTAGGTTATTGACCCATTTCACTGTATGTTTTGATGTACATGTGACAAATAAAGTGAATCTTTAATTTATGTACAGTCTCTCTCGTGTATATTTGATACCCAGTTCCAGCTAGGGTGTAATCACACTTCCTCTTCTTAGTGTTCCTGGCATTGGATTCAGATCCTGGGAATTGCTTCAGGAGCTTGCAACCCCAGATATAGCCCACTGTCCCAGCCTGCTCTACCTTACACCCCAAAACACCACCGTGCCCCTCTCCCCCTGCTCTACTATCAGTGATCCTGGAGAGGAGAGTTAGGATCTGTTTCTTCCTCACTTTATTGATAGATTTTCTTCCAAGGAGATTGCCTTCTCCTTTTAAAGGGATGCATTTCTGCTTAAAGTCAGTGCCCGCAGGTCCCTCACTGAACGCTACGTCAAGAAGGTAACCAGTACCCAGAGTATTGTGTTTTTACAGGAAACCGATGGGGTTTCCCAGCCTTGACAGCGAGAATCATGCCTCCAGCCTCATGACAAAACCTAACAAAAGTAAGTAATTAAACCTAACAAAAGTATGTGTTGAATCCAGTTTTTTGGAGGGGTGGAGTTTGTGTAGTGCACTAGAGGGCAGGTTTGTGCTGTTGTCTCACTCCATTGAGACCAGGACCAAGCCTGTTTGTAGTTAAACATTTCCTTACAGAATACAGCAAAGGCTCTATTTGTTAACTGTAGTCATTTAGGAATGATATGGATGGAATGTGAAGATCGCAGGATAAACATACCCAAACAAAAAATGGGCATTAGTATTTGCGCAATCATAGAGGATTTCTCAAAGCTACTGAGGCGACCAGAGTAGGTGCCTGCTCTGCAAAAACACAGTGTTCCCAAATTTGATGAGGCGGGGATGGGAAAATTAATCAAGCTATTCCAAGAGTTATGTTGAAGGACTTTATGTCCAACATGTCCAAAACTTCAAAAATATTTACTCAATTTCTGTGTAGGAAAATATGAGGATTTGTTTTAAGCTGGGAGTTGTTAAGATTTGAAATATACTTGGTGCCAGTTTCAGAAAAGGTGTTGGATGTATGTTTAGAAGAGGTATTTTTACACAATATGAAACGTGTGGTTTACTTCTAGTTCCGTTTGCTAGGGTCTTACAATGAACTGGAATTATGTCCAATGCTATACAAAACTCTAGAAATTAAATTGCATAACCTTTTTCCCAGATTTATGTGAATAAAAATTATTTTTCCCCTTACTTACTTACTGACTGCCTGCTACGCCACTGGCATTTAGGGAAGCAATGAAGGTACTCTGTCTCTGTCTGTCCTTGACCAGTTTTGGTCTCGGTCTTGGTCTTGGCGGCATTCGGGGCTTCCTTCTTTGTTGTTTTCACTACTGTCGGCCATGCAAGTTCTGGGAGGAGACTCGGTAATATCGTTGCACACAGATGTAGAAGGATTCTTCGTTGCTGCTTCTGTAACAATTTAGTTTTACCAGTCAGGGTTGTTAGCTCTGAGTTGAACGCCCTCCCAAACCTGGAGAACCAATGGATGGCTCCTAGTCTGATCTCTACCCTTTGACCTGTTTGGCATGAGTGACCCTACCAAGAGCATAAACTACCTGCAGCCAACATAGCTCTCTGGGCCATTGAGGCACGCAAGCCTCCTAACCTTTCAAGATTATGGTCCTCTTGGAATGTTTTATTTCCCCATGATAATACCCTTTTCCACATAATTTCATTTGGGAATTTGACTGTACATTGACTCAAGTGATTCAGTCCTGCCCACACGATGCAACCCGTGACAATTGCACTTCGTCAGAGAAATCAGATAGAGTCCTCTTGCTGGGCACTTTAGGACACCTTGTTGCTGATTGGGGACCCTGTAGGGTAGAGGAGAGTTGTTGTATTATTGTGTTACTTTTTAAAGAACTCTATGTACATTCTCTAATTACTGTAGATACAGCACAGTGTATCACACCATAGGCCTTCTATCTTGGGCCATTGTTTGCATTGTACTCTGCAGTGAGGTTGTATAATTAATCACCATCATCACTATGTGCCATGAGATAGGACATGGACAATCATGGTCTTCCGTCTGTCTTTATTGCCTGTGAGGAAGACCCCCTTCATGCTGTTGTTCTTACTGTTTTCTCTATCCGTGACCATGATTGCTCTTGGCAAGTTTTTCTACAGAAGTGGTTTGCCATTGCCTTTTTCCGGGCAGTGCCTTTACAAGATGGGTGACTCCAGCCATTATCAATACTCTTCAAAGTCTGCCTGGTGTTAATGGTCGCAAAGCCAGGACTTGTGATTTGCACCTGCTGCTCAAAAGGCTATTCACCACCTGCTCCCATGGCTTTTCCTGACCCTGATTGAGGAGCTAAGTAGGTGCTACATCTTGGCCAAGGTGCAGGCTAGCAGAGGGAAGGAGCACCTTACACCTCCTTTGTTAGAGATGTATCTCCACCCCATCACCTAAAGCATAACGTATTTACAATATGTCCCTTACAGCCATTCTTCCCTCTAATATTCTCCCACAATGTCCTGCTCCAACCCTTGCCAGACCAAACAGTATGTCTTTGTAGTCTACTGAGAGCTAGATCTGGAGCATTCAAGAGAAGTGCTCCAGAAATATATAAGTCCAGGCTATTTTAAGGACACGAAAACAATTCTGATTGAGTTTAGAGACAGAATTGGATGCACACCAGCTCTGGTAGGATTTGCAGGCAATTACTTCCTACAGAACAGAACTTTACATCATGAATAACAGTGATGCTTCACTCCCAGATGAGCTCAATGTATTTTATGCAAGCTTTGAAAAGGGGAATAAAACTACACCTGCACGAATCCCTCAGCGTCCAGTGACGCTGTGATCGCTGTCTGAGAGACTGACGTCAGAACATCTTTAAAGTGGGTGAACCCTTGTAAGGTGTCAGGCCCTGATGGTGTACTTGGTAGGGCACTGAAAACCTGTGTCAACCAACTGGTAGGAGTGTTCAAGGGCATCTTCAGTTTCTCACTGCTGCAGTCGGAGGTTTGCTTTAAAAGGACGACAATCATACCAGTGTCCAAGAAGAGCAGGGTGAGGTGCCTCAATGACTATTGCCCAGTGATATTCACCTTTACTGTGTTGAGGTTGGTTAAGGATAGGATCAATACCTGCCTTAGCAAGGATCTGGTCCCGCTGCAGTTTGCCTATCCCCATAACAGGTCTACAGCAGATGCAATCTCACTGGCTCTCCCGTTGGCCTTGGATCACCTGGACAATAGCAATATCTACCCCAGGCTGCTGTTTATTGACTACAGTTCAGCGTTCAGTACAATCACACCCTCAGTTCTAATCAACAAGCTCCAAAACCTGAACCTCCCTTTGTAACTGGATCCTCAACTTCCTCACTGTGCCAATTGGAAATTGCATCTCCACCTCGCTGACAATCAACTCTGGTGCACCTCAAGGATGCGTGCTTAGCCCACTGCTCTGCTCTCTCTACATGCACAACTCTGCGGCTAGGCACAGCTCAAGCACCATCAACAAATTTGCCAATGACCCAGGTATTGTTGGGAGAATTTCAGATGCTGATGAGAAGGCAGACAGGAATGAGACAGATCAGCTGACTGAGTGGTGTCGCAGCAACAACCTTTCCCTCAACGTCGGTAAGACCAAGGAATTGATTTTGGACTTCAAGAAGGGGAAGATGAGGGAACACAAACCAATCCCCATAGAGGGATCAGAAGTGGAAAGGCTGACCAATTCCAAGTTCCTGGGTATCAACATCTCTGAGGATCTATCCTGGGCCCAACATATTGATGCAATTACAGCGAAAGCACAGCAGCGGCTGTGTTTCATTAGGAGTTTCAGGAGATTTGGTATGTCACCAAAGACAATTGCAAATTTCTACAGATGTGCCGTGGAGAGCATTCTAACTGGTTGCATCACTGTCTGGTATGGAGGGGCCACTGCACAGGATTGTAAAAAGCTGCAGAAAGTTGTAAACTCAGCCATCTCCATCATGGGGACTAGCCTCTCCAGCATCCAGGACATCTCCAAGGAGAGGTGCCTCAAAACATCGGCATCCATCATTAAGGACCCCCATCACCTCGGACGTTCTCTCTTCCCATTGCTACCATCAAGGAGGAGGTACAGGCACACACTTGATGTTTCAGGAACAGGTTGGTTCCCTCTGCCGTCAGATTTCTGAATGGACGATGAACCGATGAACACTACCTCACCTTTTGTTTCTGTCTTTTTGCACCACTTATTTAATTTAAATTTCTTTTTTTAGATATTCTTATTGTAACTTATAGTTTTTACGATTATGTATTGTAATGTACTGTAGACAATAGACAATAGGTGCAGGAGTAGGCCATTCAGCCCTTTGAGCCAGCACCACCATCCACTGTGATCATGGCTGATCAACCACAATCAGTACCCTGTACCTGCCTTCTCCCCATATCCCTTGACTCTGCTATCTTTAAGAGCTCTATCTAACTCTTTCTTGAAAGCATCCAGAGAATTGGCCTCCACTGCCTTCTGAGGCAGAGCATTCCACAGAACCGCAACCCTCTGTGTGAAAAAGTTTTTCCGCAACTCCGTTCTAAATGGCCTACCCCTTATTCTTAAACTGTGGCCTCTGGTTCCAGACTCCCCTAACATCGGGAATGTGTTTCCTGCCTCTAGCGTGTCCAATCCCTTAATAATCTTATATGTTTCAATCAGATCCCCTCTCATCCTTCTAAATTCCAGTGTATACAAGCCCAGTCGCTCCAATCTTTCAACATATGACAGTCCCGCCATCCCGGGAATTAACCTCGTGAACCTACGCTGCACTCCCTCAATAGCTAGAATGTCCTTCCTCAAATTTGGAGACCAAAACTGTACACAATACTCCAGGTGTGGTCTCACCAGGACCCTGTACTGCTGCCTCAAAGCAACAAGTTTCACGACATATGCCAGTGGTAATAAACCTGATACTAATTCTGGTTCCACCATCGCCCTCCTCCTCCTTCCCTCAACCCAAACTCTTGAACAAATAATTTGGCTTTTCTATGTCCCCTCCCTCCCTCCCTTGATGAAGACCTTAGTTCCAAGCCACTCTCTGGCCATTTGTTCGATAGCAGTCCACGGGTCCTGGATTCCCAACAGCCCAGTAATCAACTCCCAAGTGCGTGGCCCCAGGATGATGAAGGCTCTACCCAACCTTACCCTACAGCAGAAACTTCCTCTTCCTCACTCAGTTCATTCACTGACCACCACACCGGCCCCTGAGCCAGCCTTGCGCCCAAGCACTTTTCACTGAACTTCAGAAATTAGTGAATGTTGGCAGTAGAGGGGGCCAGAGTAGAAACAATTACTATTCCTCTGTTCCAACAGCTGTCTTGCACTACCATTTGTGTGCACTAGAAATGCAAAGCCTAGGAAGACACAAGAGTCTCCAGATACTGGAATCTGGAGCAACAAGCAAAATGTTGGAGGAAACATTTGTGGATGGAAATGGACAGTCAACATTTCAGATCAGGACCCTTTATTGGTCTTAAGAGTCTCAATCCAAAACATCATCTGTCCATTTTTTCCAATTTCTAAGCCTAGATTTTATTTTTCAAATATGAAATTACACAATGTGATTTTGACTTCATCAGAAATATAACCCTATAAGTAGGTGGTGGCAAAACAGATTTAGTTTTAAACACACAGATCAAGCCTGGGAGAGGTGAAGTCATGGTGAAATAACTCAAGGATCTTTGGTGATATATCTTGGTCTTTTGTTAAATCTAGACCGTTTGGGTGAAATTTTGAGCCATTTCCTAATTGGCTCTCTCCGATGTTTTTGGTTAACATTGGCTCTATTCCCAAACTCCAGACAATGGACACAATTTATAATGCAAAAATTCTGCATTGCAAGAGCATAAAATCATCCTGTTGTTTGCCAACAAAGCCGTAGACATGAAATACTGAAACATGAAGTGCCATACCTGCCCTTCCCTTGGACAATATCGGTGGCGTAGAGAGGGGAGACTTGCAGCATGGGCAACTGCTGGTCTTCCATACAACCTTGCCCAGGCCTGCGCCCTGGAAACCTTGCAAGGCACAAATCCATGGTCTCATGAGACTAATGGATGCCTAAAATATTGAGAACATGAGATAAAGAGTCCATAGCTTGTGGGAACATTCATTTTAATGACAGGGCAAGTGAAGTTGAGTGAAATTATTCTCTTTGGTTCAAGAGCTTGATGGTTGAGGGGTAATAACCATTCCTGAACCTGGTGGTGTGAGTCCTGCGGCTCCTGTACCTTATTCCTGATGGCAGCAGTGAGAAGAGTTCTTGAGCAGGGTGGCGGGGGTCCCTGATGATGGATGCTGTAAATGTTTTTCAAGAAACAAAGAAGTCTGAAAACAATAGGAATTCTGCAGATGCTGGAAATTCAAGCAACACACATCAAAGTTGCTGGTGAACGCAGCAGGCCAGGCAGCATCTGTAGGAAGAGGTGCAGTCGACGTTTCAGGCCGAGACCCTTCGTCAGGACTAACTGAAGGAAGAGTGAGTAAGGGATTTGAAAGTTGGAGGGGGAGGGGGAGATCCAAAATGATAGGAGAAGACAGGAGGGGGAGGGATAGAGCCAAGAGCTGGACAGGTGATAGGCAAAAGGGGATACAAGAGGATCATGGGACAGGAGGTCCGGGAAGAAAGACGGGGGGGGGGGGGACCCAGAGGATGGGCAAGAGGTATATTCAGAGGGACAGAGGGAGAAAAAGGAGAGTGAGGGAAAGAATGTGTGCATAAAAATAAGTAACAGATGGGGTACGAGGGGGAGGTGGGGCATTAGCGGAAGTTAGAGAAGTCGATATTCATGCCATCAGGTTGGAGGCTACCCAGACGGAATATAAGGTGTTGTTCCTCCAACCTGAGTGTGGCTTCATCTTTACAGTAGAGGAGGCCGTGGATAGACATGTCAGAATGGGAATGGGATGTGGAATTAAAATGTGTGGCCACTGGGAGATCCTGCTTTCTCTGGCGGACAGAGGGTAGATGTTCAGCAAAGCGGCCTCCCAATCTGCGTCGGGTCTCGCCAATATATAAAAGGCCACATCGGGAGCACTGGACGCAGTATATCACCCCAGTCGACTCACAGGTGAAGTGTTGCCTCACCTGGAAGGACGGTTTGGGGCCCTGAATGGTGGTAAGGGAGGAAGTGTAAGGGCATGTGTAGCACTTGTTCCGCTTACAAGGATAAGTGCCAGGAGGAAGATCAGTGGGGAGGGATGGGGGGGATGAATGGACAAGGGAGTTGCGTAGGGAGCGATCCCTGCGGAATGCAGGGGGGGGGGAGAGAAAGATGTGCTTAGTGGTGGGATCCCGTTGGAGGTGGCGGAAGTTACGGAGAATAATATGTTGGACCCGGAGGCTGGTGGGGTGGTAGGTGAGGACCAGGGGAACCCTATTCCTAGTAGGGTGGTGGGAGGATGGAGTGAGAGCAGATGTGCATGAAATGGGGGAGATGCGTTTAAGAGCAGAGTTGATAGTGGAAGAAGGGAAGCCCCTTTCTTTAAAAAAGGAAGACATCTCCCTCGTCCTAGAATGAAAAGCCTCATCCTGAGAGCAGATGTGGCGGAGACGGAGGAATTGCGAGAAGAGGATGGTGTTTTTGCAAGAGACAGGGTGCGAAGAGGAATAGTCCAGATTTTCGACAGAAGTCTGAAGGGAGATTTGGTGGAGATGTATGAGATCATGTCAGGATGAGATAGGATGACACAGAGCTATTGTCATTGACAAATGGTTAAAGAATCAGGGAACATTTATTTAAAATAAATTGAATAAAAGATTAATTTTGGCCTTGATCTCGGTATATATAGGAATGCTGGAAACAGAATCAATCAAGGTTTTAAAAGGAGAATTGATCAGTTGAAAGAAAATCTGCAAAGGCTAAGGGGAAATCTAGGTTAAAACTTTCTGATAGGAGCTAGCATACACTTGATGGGCTGAACAATAGAGTCATAGAAAAGTACAGTATAGAAATGGGCCCTTTGGCCCATCTAGTCAGTGCTGACACGATTTAAACTGTCTACTCTCATCGATCTGCACCGGGACCATAGCCCTTCATTATCCCTATCATTCATATAACTATTCAAACTTCTCTCAAACGCTGAAATCAAACTCACATGCACCACTTGCATTGGCAGCTCGTTCCACACTCTCATGACCCTCCGAGTGAAGACGTTTTCCTCATGTTCCCCTTAAACTGTTCACCTTTCACACTTAACCCCTGACTGCAGGTTGTAGTCCAGCCCGACCTCAGTGGAAAAAGTCTGCTTGCATTTGCTCTGTCTGCACCCCTCATAATTTTGTGTACCTCTATCGAATCTCCTCTTAGCCTTATTTTCTGTAATAATTCTGTAATTCTACTTTATGAATGATTTACATTTTGAATTTATCAGCATTGTTCTGGCTATGGTAGTGCTTAACATTGGCAAATGTTGCTCAAAAGGAAACGTTTAATTGCCCGGTGCTGGTAATCTCTCACTTTATACCACTCGTCATTGGGCACAATAGATGATGACAGCCACAGAAAGGTAGGTAATGAAAGCCTCATTTTAATAAAATGTGTATTTTGTGCTGTTATGGTTCTGAGCAATGATATAAATCTGGAGGTATGTGTAATGTCAGCCTGACCAACAGCGAGATTATGCCGGCCTTCAGACAAAGAATAAAGACTAAAGTCATTGTTCGTTTCTCCAACACTATATCAGCCTCTATCATATTACTCATAGCCAGTCAATAAAAGGGTTTGCCAGCTGCCATGCTCTGCCATCCCACTTTTAAATATATTTCAAAGAACACTCCATTATAAGACATATTTTGAAAAAAAATATAGTATTTCCTCATGCAGATTTCCAGGCTGTAGCACAGACATGGGACACAAGAACTTTAATTAATCATTTAACCCCTTCATTAATCACTCGTTACCATGAGGTGTGCTGATGCAACGTTCTGTTCTTTCTGCAACTATCTCTTACTGTTGCTTCTGTAAGTTAGTAGATAAAATGGGGCCACTGACGTTCTGCTCTTATGTCCTTCATAAGCTAATGCAATGAAAGGAAATGATGCTTGGATAAGCTGGTTTGTTGCAACACTTCAGCGCAAAGGTAATCCCTTACTAGTGGATAGTTAAGTATTGAATCCAACTGTGTCACTTGTAGGCTCATGCCTTATAGGGGGCAATGCAGTCTTTTTTGTCGTGTGAAGCTGCCTTTCAGAGCACAATGTGTGAAAGAACTGATTTGAGTCTTGGATCTTTAGCGGTAGTCTTCACGAAAGGCTATGCTGATGCTGCCTCGGAATAGAGGGACGTCCATTTAGAATGGAGATGAGGAGGAATTTCTTTGGCCAGCGACTGGTGAACCTGAGGAATTCGTTGCCACAGGCGGCTGTGGAGGGCAAGTCTTTGGGTATATTTAAGGCAGAGGTTGACAGATTCCTGATAGTTAGAGGATGAAGGGATATGGGGAGAAGGCAGGAGACTGAGGCTGAGAGAGAGGGATCAGCTGTGATGAAATGGTGGAGATGACTCAATGGGCCAGAATATGCTCCTATATCTTATGGCCTTATAAATTAACATGTTCTTCCCAAGATTTTGCAAGCCAAAGAGTTTTATACCCTTGCTGTCTTGATATAAAACCATCATTATCAACATCACTATGTGCCATAGGCGATTATAATCTAAATCCATGACCATGATTATTCTTGGCAAATTTTTCGACAGAAGTGGTTTGCCATTGCCTTCTTTTGGGCAGTGTCTTTACAAGACGGGTAACCCCAGCCATTATCAATACTCTTCAGATATTGTCTGCCTGGCATCAGTGGTCGCATAACCAGGACTTGAGATATGCACCATCCACCACCTGCTCCCATGGCTTCACATCACCCTGATTGGGTGCTGTACTTTGCCCAAGGGTGACCTGCAGGCTAGCAGAGGGAAGGAGTGCCTTACACCTCCTTTGGTAGAGACATACCTCCATCCTGCCACCCACAGAAAGCCGTCAGCATAGAATAGTACAGGGAAATGAGTACTCCTCTGATGACATCATGGCAACACAGTGGTTAAAACAAGGCTTTAAAGTCCCAGCAACTGGGGTTCTATTCCCACTGGTGCCTGTAAGGAGTTTGTACGCACTGCTTGTGACCCGCTTGGGTTTTCTCCGGGAGCTCTGGTTTCCTCTCACAGTCCAAAGACGTACAGGTTGGTAGGTTAATCGGTCATTGTAAATTGTCTCATGATTTGGCTAGGATTGCTGGGTGACAAAGCTCAAAGAGCCAGAAGAATCTATTCTGCACTGAATCTCAATAAATAGGTAGACACTTAAATAAATAGATAGATAGGTAAGTAAATAAATAAACCAGTCAAGTTATTGATGGATCTCAAAACAAACCCATTAGTCCTGTTCCCCTACATACAGTCATAGAGTCATTGAAAAGTAAAGCACAGAAACAGGCCATTCAGCCCATCTAGTCCATGGTAAAAGATTTATAGTGCCTACTCCCATTGATCTGTACTAGGACCATAGCCTTCCCTACTCCAAACTTCTCTCACACGTTGAAATCGAGCTTGCACGCACCCTTGTGCTGGCAGCTCATTCCACACTCTCACGACTCTCAGAGTGAAGAGGTTTCCCCTCATGTTCCCCTTAAACTTTTCACTTTTCACTCTTAACACATGACCTCTAGTTGAAGTCCCACCCAACCTCAGTGGAAAAAGCCTGCTTACACTTACCCTATCTATACCCCTCATACTTTTGTATGCCTCCATCAAACCTCCCCTCAATCTTCTACATCCCAAGGAATAAATCTTCAATCTTTCCTTATAGCTCAGGTTCTCCAGACCTGGCAACACCTTTGTAAATTTTCAATGTGCTCTTTCAACCTTACTTATTCTTTTGTTGATGAGGCACTATCAGCAACATGTCAACTTTGTCCTCATTGCTCAATGAGTGTTTCACAGAGCAGCCTCTTTTTCTATATTATCCTGTATTGCATTGTACTGCTGCTGGAAAGCTAACAAATTTCACGGCATGTGCCGGTGATATTAAACCCGTTTCTGAAGAGGTCCCATCAGTGCCATTGTCTCTATAGCCATGTCTGACATGTTCAGCAGCTCTCCCAAATTCTTGTGCCTTTCATTTGAATCAGAGTGATTTAATTTTACCAATTAACCCAACCATTTATCTTTGGAATGTGGCCAGAAACTCTGGAACGCCACTGGAAATCTACATGGTCTCAAAGAAAAGGAGTACCTCAGGTCCATAAGGAGATGGCAGTACAGTAGCAGCACCAACTGCTGTACCGCTGTGCCAGCCCTTAACTGTCCGAATCACCACAATATGTCCGCCACTGTCTCCTTTGCCACTGGATGCTGTAAAGATTCCTGACTAAGGCAGATTAAAAAGCCAAAGCCGTAGATGAAGACGGTAATAAAATAATTATAAAGTATTGCAAAGCACATTTCTTTCTCAATTCCCAAAACATTAATCGAGTGCTCCTGCTTCTTGACTGGGATCCATAATGTTGAAATCAAGTATGGCTTATTTACATAATTCAACGCAGTTCGTGAATGGTACTCCTCCTGATAGGTTAACTGGCCACTGTAAATTGCCCAGTATACAATCTGAGGGAAGTTGATGGGAAAATACAATAAAAATAGGCTTCATGTTTGATTCGTGTTATTTGGTGCTTATTTGCTTGCATGGATTCGGTTGGCTGAAGGGTCTGTTTCTGTGCTTATATCATTATTGCCGGGGCTTCCCTTTTGTGTTTGTATGTTCTGAGTGTCCTGCAGCTCCTAGCTCTGAGTGATCCTCTTCTGAGATGATTAATTTGCTGGGTATCTTAAGGACTTCACTGTCAGCTTGCTGAGCTTCTGGCAGTCTCTGTGGTGGTGTGGATCAGAGTTGGATGTTTATGGTTGAGTGGTCTTGTAGGCTTTCATCTTCCTCTGTGGCTTTATCCAGTGGCCTCATCTGGATGTGTTGTCAGCTTTAGGAGACTGGTCTTTTTGAAGAATGCCTTTGGAGCATCATACATGCTTTGCACTCGCACTACTCATTCACTGAGTAGTGTTATATCTGCTTCAGAACCTGTTAATCTGAGTATTGACTGTAACAGCTTCTAAGTATATTGAAGTTGATCTAAAAAATCTTTTTAAATTAATGATTAACAGGATACAGTGAACATCTGAGGTAATATGTCCACTCTGCCTATTCACAAGGGACTCAATAAGTTGATTTAATTAATTAATTTATTGAGATACAGTGTGGAATTGGCCCTTCTGGCCCTTTGAGCCTTGCCCCAGTTTAATCCTGGCCTAATCACAAAACAATTTACAATGACCAATTAACCGACCAACCAGTACAGCTTTGGACTCTGGGAGGAAACCGGAGCACCTGGAGGGATCCTATGTGGTCACGGGAGAACATACAGACTCCTTACAGACAGCAGCGGGAATTGAATCCGGGTCGCTGGTACTGTAAAGCGCTCTGCTAACCACTACGCTACAGCACCACCTATATATTCTATAGGTTCAATAGAATATTCCACTGACGCTGATGGATCTGTCAATGTACATAATATTTGATATGTTACTTCTGACAATGGGATGATGATGATGATGATGATGTCGTCGTCGACTCAGACTTGGGAGGGCAGCGTCAGGCATTTTCATGCCTTACAAGACACAGTTCAAAAGGCTGTGTGGGGCGCCACTCCCACTCCTCGCACAGATATTTCGCAGTATTATTTTACGGGGCCGAGTTGCCAGCTCAAAATCAACCTGGCGCGGATGGAGAGCGCCCACAGGGGGCAGTCTGTCACCGGATCGAACTCAGGAACCTCCTTTCTCGATCTCACTGCACCACCACAATTGGGAACTACAATTGAATTGTACCATCACAAGATATTCTGAAAGGACTGAGATCCACTCTGAGGAATTAAGCATTTATTGGCACCTACTTTTATCTTTCAATCTTGTCTCTTCCTTAAGCAGCCATTAAACCGCGTCACAAACCAGAGAAAACCTTCAGATGCTGCAAATCCAAGCAACCCACACAAAATGGTGGAGGAACTCAGCAGGCCAGGCAGCATATAGGAAAAAGGGTACAGTCAAAGTTTCGGGCTGAAACCCTTCAGCAGGACTCTATGTTTGATGCAAACATGTAGATGTATTTTCATACTCAGTAAATTAAAAATTAGTTTGTAATTTTACAAATAACAGTATATTAGCATATCTGTTGAGGCAGAGCCAGTATCTGAAGGCTTGGTTTATTTATCCAGAGACATGAGTTCCGATCCTACCAAAGTAGCTGGAAAATTTATTAATTTAATCATTCTGAAGGTTTTTACTTTAGTGCCTGCTAGGGCAATGATTATATGGAAACTAACATTCTTCTAACAACCTTTCAGGGATTTCTGCCTTCCTTATGGGGGAAGGGCAGGAGAATGGAGTTGAGAGGGAAATGGATCAGCCATGATGAAATTGCGAAGCAGACTTGATGGGCCGAGTGGCCTAATTCTTCTGCTCCTAGGTTTTATAGTTTTATGACTTAAGATCTGCTGATGAAGTTGAGAACCAGCTGCCTCATTTCCCATTAGAAATCAAAACAGAAAATACTGGAATGGAAATAATGTCATTCAAAGAATAAACATCAAGTTGTATAAATAATGTAGCTACTGGAAGTTGAAATAGAAAATAAAAAAATACTAGAAATGCTCAGGTGGCCTGACAGCATCTGGGGGGATAAAAAGCGAGCTGATGTGGCTGCACTTGGAGAACTGTGTACGGTTTTGGTCGTACTGTTATCGGAAGTACATCATTAAGCTAGAATGAGTGAAAAGAGAATGTTGCTAGGATTCGAATGCCTGAATTATTAGGCTAGGACGTTACTCCTTCAAATTTAGGAGACTGAGGGGTGAATTTGTAGAGATGTATAAAATCATGGGGCAGAAATAGGGTGAATGCACACAGTCGTTTTCCCAGAGAAAAGGAGCCAAAAGCTAGTGAGCATACTTTGAAGGGCAATATTCCCAAACTGGGGTTCACGGATCCCTCGTAGGAGTTCATGCCTTAAGAAAGGTTGGGAACTCCTGGTTTAAGATGGGAGGGGAAAGATTTAAAAGGGACCTAAAGGGCAAATTCTTTATTCGGAAGTTGGCGTGAATATGTATATGACTGATAAGGTAGTTGAAGCAGGAACTATAACATCATTTAAAAGATATTTGGATAGGAAAGGATTTGAGGCTATGAGCCAAATGTGGGCCAATGGGAATAGCTTAGGTGGACACATTGGTCAGTATGAATGAATTTGGTTAAAGAACCTGTGTTCTTGCTGTAATACTCTATGACTCTGTCTGATGGATTATAGAGCAGTTAGTTTCTTTTTGGTAAGTAAATTTTATGGATTATCACATGTTGTACATGGATAGAAGGTGTGAGCTGAAACACGGACATATGGGGCTAACTAAAATGGGCATTTTCGTTGGCGAGGACAAGTTTGGGCCAAAAGCCCTGTTTCTGTGTTTTATTACTCTTTGCCTCTTTAACTCTGCAAGTTAATATTTGATGTCAATGAGTTTACAGAATGTCTGAAAAATTGTTAGAACTCCATATAGATAACCTCCAAGAGGACCACAACATTGTCGTAGTGTTTGGAGGCCTGAATGCCTCAATGGACTGAAGATCTATGTTGGCTGGAGTCGGGGCCTTGTGCTTTGGCTGTTGGTAGGGTCACTCATGCCAAACAAGTCCAAGGGTAGACGTCAGACTAAGAGTGACCCACTGGTCCTCCAGGTTTGGTAATTCAACTCAAGCCTACCAACCCTGTCTGGTCAAAAGAAAATTGTTGTGGAAACAACAATGAAGAATTCTTCTATATCTTTGTGTGACGGAGGACCCTGAACCATACCTGGGCACAATAGAGAAGATGGCCAAAAACGGACAGAGATAGAGGACCTTTGTTTCTTCCCTGAATGCCAGTGGTGTAACGGGCAGTAAGTGACTAAGTTATATACCTAAGTAAATGTTTTTTTCAGGTGACGGGGTGGAGATACATCCCTACCAAAGGAGGTATAAGGCACTCCTTCTGTCCGCTACCCTGCAGGTCATCCTTGGTCAAGATGAAGCACCTGCTTAGCTCCCGGATCAGGGTCACGTGAAACCATGGGAGCAGATGGTGGATGGTCCTATGAGCAGCTGGTGCATATCACAATTCCTGGTTTTGTGACCACTAACACCAGGCAGTCAATCTCTGAAGAGTATTGATAATGGCTGGGGTCACCCGGCTTGTAAAGGCACTGCCCAGAAGAAGGCAATGGCAAACCACTTCTGCAGAAAAATTTGCCTAGAACAATTATGGTCATGATCTCCTATGTCATACAACACGACTCATAATGATGATGATCTATCTGAACTGTACCTTCAATGATGTGTAGACCTAAATTCCCACGTCCTTCTGCTTTGGCTGTTTTGGCCCAGTCCATCACAGGTGACGCCCTCCTCACCATTGAACACATCAATATGGAGCACTACCGCAGGAAAGCCGCATCCATCATCAGGGACCCCCACCACCCAGGTCATGCTCTCTTCTCGTTGCTGCCATCAGGAAGAAGGTACAGAAGCCTCAGGACTCACACCACCAGGTTCAGGAACGCTTATTACTCCTCAACCATCAGGCCCTCGAACTAGAGGGGATAACTTCGATTAACTGCACTTGCCCTGCTGCTGAACTGTTCCCACAACCTATGGGCTCACTTTCAAAGACTCATCATGTCATGTTCTTGATAGTTATTGTTTGCTTGCTTATCTATCTATCTATCTATTTATTTTTCCTTTTATATTTGCACAGTTTGTTGTCTTCTGCACATTGATTGTCCATCCTGTTGGGGACGGTCTTTCTTCAGTTCTGTTGTGTTTCTTGTACTCACTGTGAAAACCAACAAGAAAATGAATCTCAGGGTTGTATATGGTGACATATACATACTTTGAAATGGCTTTGAAATTCAAAACTGTTATAACCCCAATGTTCTCAACAACACAACTATCTCCTTGCCATCCCAGCAATGTGTTCACACAAAAGGCAAACATGCAGCCAAAGCAAAGTAACAGCCACACACACAAAACTGTGGAGGAGCTCAGCAGGTCAGGCAGCATCTATGGAGGAGAGTTAACAAGTGGCATTTTGGGCCGAGACCCTTCTTTAGGACTGGGCATACCGCTTACCTGATTTCAATGATTCGAGCAGGGGTTGGTGTATCTGGTCTGTCTCTAGACTCGAGAATGATGATTTGTTTATATTCGGTGTTTTTTTCCAAGTTAATCTCTGCCATCTGTAGTGAATGCACAATATAAGCGGCCCAAAGGTTAGAAATCTGCCAACAATAACAAGAATAACTTGAATTGTGCCTTTAATGTTACAGGATGTCCTGAGGCTCTTCACAGGAGTGCGATCATCAAAGCTGAGGCAGTTTCCCATCTGTCTGCAATGGGGCTGGATGGTGGGGGGTGGTGGGACGTAGCTGGTGGCTACGGGAATGAAGCTTCTGGTGAGGGCTAGTTATTGCAATATTTAGTTGGAAAGAGCCAATGGTGTTTGAATGAAGTGATTCAGATCACGCTTGGAATCAAGCAATAACTATTTGAGTATAGGAACATGGTGATCTTTACCTCCACTATATTTCTTTAGCTTGTTGACTGAAGATTAGCAGCATTTGGCAGCAATTCATATTGTCAGCCAAATAGATCACAGGAGAATCACAAGAACTGGCCCATATTCAGTTCATGAGGCATCTCCTCACAGTCCCTTCAAGGCCGGAACACTCCACGAGCAGAGCAGCTCAGAGTAATTAAGGGTCTTTCCAAACAGGGGCAAAATGCTTGGGGGCTCAAGTATTTAGAGAATGTTTCCGTTCCCCCACATTTACCTCCATTCTGCAGCAGAATGCCGGCTGAATGAGCCTCCCATCGATATATTTCAAGGTGTGGCATTTCTATAGCTGGCTCTTTTGTTCGCTGCTGATCAGCTGATTTTCCCTGTGATAGTAGTGGCTGGCCACTTTATTAGACACACCTGTACACCTGCAAGTGAATGCAAATATCTAATCGGCCGATCATGTGGCAACAATTCAATGCATAAAAGCATGCAGACATGATCAAGAGGTTTCAGTTGTTATTCAGGCCAAACATCAGGATGGAGGTGAAATTTGATCCAAGTGACTTTGACTTGTAGGTGTCAGATGGTGTGGGTTTGAGTATTTTGGAAACTGCTGATCTCCTGTCATTTTCACGCACAATAGTCTCTAGAGTTTACAAAGAATAGTATTAAAAAAAAACCCCAAAAAAATCCCGTGAGTGACGGTTCTGTTGACGAAAGTGGCTTGTTAATGAGAGAGGGCAGAGGAGAATGGCCAGACTGGTTCAAACTGACAGGAAGGTGACAGTAACTCAAATAACCCTAGACAACAGTGGTGTGCAGAAGGGCATCTCTAAATGTACAACACTTTGAACTTTGAAGTGAATGGGCTACAGCAGCTGAAGACCATGGACGCGGACTCAGTGGCCACTTTATTAGGTACCGGATGTAGTAATGGAGTGGCCACAGAGAATAAATAGCATAGTATGTCTCACCTTGTTGCCACCTAAGCAAGGACAATTGGCTGTAGTGACCAGTTTAGTGGCCATGGTCTAGCGTGGACACACTCTTTAATGGAAATAATGAAGACACTTGGATTCATTGAAATTCTATACTTCCCCCTTTTCCACTTAAATTTTCCTAATTCTTTAAGTGCACTTCACCAGTTGTACCAGTGTACCTGGATCCCAACCAGGAGGAGTTACCAGGCCCAGCAACTGGATCATCGGGGGTTTATGATAATGGATATTCCTCAAGAAAATAACATCTTTTTTTGCCAGCTTTGCAGCATGCCAAATTCTTGGTTAAGTAAATCTTACCAATTCTGGTTTCGGTAGAAATATTCGTTTTATAATTTGACTTTATTACAGAGTGCTGTCAACATCAAATCTTTAATTCTGCGTATGGCACGGGAATTAAAGAGAAACAGGCATTTTGGACTTGAAAATGAAACCTAACCGATATTCTTTAACATTAGATTCATCTTCCAGCGAAGACCAGCATATTTTATTTAGTGAAGATATTAGTTCTGAATAATCAAATGCAGAATGTTTCCATACCTGATGCCTATCAATCTTCCCTTGGTGTACAGATGGTGCAGTACTGTCCTTCAGCATAAATACACCCACTTTCAATTCACGTAATGACTATTTTGCATATCAGTAAAAAACAACATCTTTTAAAAAGGCGTAGAATAATGCTGCCATATAATCAGTGAAGGAATTTGAAAATAAAGTCTATTGAAATGCTGGATACAATCTACATGCACCATGGGGAATTGTAGGATAACTGGTTTAATCCACTGTAGAGGGATCAGGTTAAGGTCACCTTTCAAATCGCTTCTATCTCCTTTTGATATATTGGTTTGTTTCAAAGATTATCAGTTTTATTGTGCAATTGTCCAAGACTCCGAGCTTTAAAGGGATGTTACTACAAATTCTAATTTTATTATATTTTGCCATACGCAAACATATAGCTTTAAAGCTTAGAAGGCATATTAATAAATACTTAAGACAATTTTAAATCTCTAAAACTTTTGCATGGCAACCATTGCTGGGATTCAGCCCCCTCTGCACCGGTGAGACCTGTTGTAAGTTCGGGAACCACTTCATCTAGCACTTCCACTCCATCTGCCACAAGTGGGACTTCCCAGTGGGCAAACAGTTTACTTTAGATTCCCATTCCCATTCCCATTCCCATTCTGACACGTTGGTCCATGGCCTCCATTTGTGCCAAGATGAGGACACCCTCAGGGTGGAGGAGCAACATCTCATATTCTGCTTGGGCAGCCTCCAGCCTGATGGCATGGATGTTGATTTCTCCTTCCAGTAAAAAATTCCTCCCCCACCCTACTCCGACCTTTCACCTCTTCCTACCTATCACTTCCCCTGAGTTTCTTCCTCCTTCCCTTTCTCCAATGGTGCATTCTGCTTTCCTATCAGGTTCCTTCTTCTCCAGCCTTTACCTTCTGACTTCCACCCACCTGGCTTCATTTAGCCTCCTTCTCCCCCACGGTTTTATTCTGGCATCTTCCCTCTTCCTTCTCCCGAAAAATTGTCTCGGCCCGAAACGTCGACTGTTTATTCATTTCCTTTGGTGCTGCCTGACCTGCTGAGTTCCCCCAGCACTTTGCGTCTGTTGCTTTGGATTTCCAGTATCTGCAGAATCTCTTGTGTTTATCATATTGATCTACAAATTTATCAAAATCCTTTACCATGTGGTGCAGATATAGACTTTATGGTATGTATAAGGTTCAATATGAAATGCATTCATTCTGGGATTGCCAATAAGAACCCAAAATAAACTGGCAAAGCAGAAAATGCAGGATTGCATCAAAACATCAATTCACTCTACATGTGGCTATGCTTTGGAATTACTGAATCATTAAAATGTATTGGATATAAATCACAAGTATGTTAGTCCTGTTTGCTCACGTTTTTCCCACCTGCCCTATCCATGTCGCCGTCTGAGTGCTCTTATCGTCCTCAAATACATTTTCAAAAATGAGACGATATGTATGTGAGGAAGTGGCTGACCTACCCGTTGTATGACACCATGGTAAGAAATTTTCTTTGTCTGTTAAGAGTACGAAACTTCTGTATAGAGTGAGTTATTCTTAGCGCAGGCTTACTTACTTGTATTGTGGAATAAATTTCACATAATTCAATCTCTTGCTTTTCCCTTATAAACTTTTATGTTCATTTGCCAGCTTTCTGTGAGTTTCTAATGGTTGATCATTAGAGCAGGGGTTCGCAACATGGGGTCCCTGAACCCCTCGGTTAATGGCAGGTGTCCATGCCATAAAAGAGGTTGGGAACCCCGATCTAGAGCCCTGAGCACCAAGATTAAAACTGGCACTCCTGTGACGTAGCCCTGTACTGGAAGATGTGGCGTCCTGTGATTTGGATGTTAAATTGTGTCCTTCTCTTCCAATGCCAAGTATGGGAGTGGCTTACAGCACAGAAATAGGTCCTTTGGCTGAATTGGTCCATATGGACCAAGACTCCCATCTAAGCCAGCTGTGTTTCATCGCATTTTGTCCACTTTTCCTATCCATGTACCTGTCCAAGTTGGTAATGTACCTCCCTCAACGACTTCCACTGACAGTTGATTCCATATACTGACCATCCACTGGGCGAAAAATTTGCCACTCTAGTTTCAATTAAATCTCTCCCCTCTCCCCCAAACCTGTGTCCCTTAGTTCTCGATTGAACCCTGGGATTCTGTGCCAATATTAATTAGCCAGGGACCCTCTATTGGTTGGGGTTGACCATGATACGCAAGCCAGGGCAGTACGATATGGAGAGCAATATGTTGCACATGTCACAGGCTCCCTCACTCCATGCAACTGATGAACCCAAAGGAACAGGAGAGACTGAAATGGTTTGGCACCGGTGGCATCACAGGAGTTGCCAGTCAATATTGAACTCAACATAGGACTGCCTTAGGGACTTCAACGGTGGATTTACCATTGGGGTTTACTCCTGAAGCCTTCCCCATGATTGGGTATGGCCGCACGGCAGTGGAGGTTTGAGATCAGAGTTTTCCTTCTCTTGGGTAAGCTGCCAACCAAGGTCAACAAGCCCTATCTGCCCGAAGAGACAGGTATTGAGGCACCAGTAACCTGCCTTTGCCCCTTCTCCTGTCTGTAGAAATGGTTCTACCGGGCTTAGTAGTTAAGCCACATGTGAAGGCCAGGAGCTGGACTTGGTTGTCAGAGACTATTTGAGATGCATGCCATTGGGAGAATTTAAAAGGTTATCCCACTAACATCCGTTTAACAACCTTAAGGAAACATGAATTTCTCAATTAACTTTGTTAAAAACAACCAGTGGATTATCAAGTCGGTATTACACCCAGTGGAAAACCTTTGATCTTTACTATTTATGCAATTTAAGTAATGATCCGGTTCCATTTTGAATATTCTAATGGACAGAATAACATCCACCATGTGTCAGCGTGACCTACAATGGGAAATGTCATGCAATGTTCAGGCCGTTTCCTGGACTTACTGCCTCTCAGTTGTATGAATCTGAATGATTGGACTATCCATACTTGCAGAGAGGGTTCTGAGAGGAAAGTCTTCTTGGGCAGTCCCATGAGATAGAGGATTACTAGCTTCCATTTCCAGTTTTGTTTGTTCTGACATGGCTCATGAAGCTAATGTGGGAACTGCTGACTCTTCCCAGGTGGGACAGGAGTTGCCTGACGAGATGAGCTGGGCAGATGGACAGATGGCTCCTTCTCCGCTTACACAGAGCTTCCCCAGTGTTCATCCAGTGAGCTGTCTGGATGTTTTGTTAAAAACATGGGCTATTACCTTTAATTTTACCATGTAAAAATGGCTGGAGTCACGTAGAACTTCAGCACAAGGATGTTGATTAGGTGCATCAAAAGTCAAACTTACAAAAATCGCGAAAAATCTGCCAATATTTACAAAAGAGTATCTGAAGAAAACACAGTAATAGCTCTGTACTTATTCTTGTTCAGTCTGAGCTCCTTGCAGCCCATACTGAGGGCAATCAGCTCCTTTTATAGGCACTAGAGTATAGTAATTTTAATTAACAACAAAGCTACCTTAAGACTACACATGAATTAGAATATAATTCACCCCACAATGTAGTTACAATCATACTGTAAAATGAACATTAAATATAGTATATAAACAACATACACACATTTACATATCCCCATTACTCTAGAAATGGAATATTTGCTGTGTATGGTGGGAAAGGCACCAAAAAGCCAACCTGATCACGAGTTCAGTTTAGGAATCAACGGACATTATGGGACTGCTGGGAGACAACAGCGTGAAACAGCAGAATGCTCAACACAATTGCACACTGATAGTTAAGTACAAATAAAGATTCAAATTAAACTAAACTTTGAGGTCTGACCCTGAATGTATGTAGCAATGTGGGTGGCTGGGGAAATTATGAGAATACACCAGGGAAGACATTGACGTGCATACACTCATCACAATGACGGCAGAATATCTGTGTGTAAGTGAATGCGTGTGTTTAAGGAAGGCCTTTACCAAGTGCTCTCTGTTGCAGGTTCTCTGTACCAACTTGATTGCTCCTTACTTACTTTGAATGGCTGTGAGCCAGAAAATTCCAAGAATCCGTGGGCTTGCTGCATTTCTTCAAGGAAGCTTTGAGCTCTTCCCTGAATCTTTTCCTTTGCCTGTCTGGCATTCTCTCCTCTTGACAGAGCTTTGAATAGGATGCATGATTTGGGACTCTGGTGTTAAGCGTGCAAGTGATGTGGCCTGGCTAAAGTGGACAATTGGGTCCTAGTGCAGGGATTTTTCAGCTAAAGAAAAGACTCTGACATTGGTCGAAGATGAACAACAAGTATTGAATAATGTTCAGGTCATTGCACTTAGTCCTTTTCAGCCCCAAAACACCTTGACAACTTTTGATAGCTCTCTAAGTCTTATTGACTTTTTTAGATGTTTCTGATAGATGTATAAAATACTTAAATAATTTAAAAAATCTATTTCAAGCATTAGAATTAATTTAATTTAAGAGCTCAAGATATTACAGGAAAGTTACTAGCAAGGTTAGAGCATTGGCTGATTGGTAGGAGGCAGTGAGTGGGAATAAAAGGATCTTTTTCTGGTTGGCTGCCAGTGACTAGTGGTGATCCGCAGGGGTCGGTGTTGGGACTGCTTCTTTTTATGCTGTTTATCAATGATGTAAGTGATGGAATAGATGGCTTTGTTGCCAAGTTTGCAGGTGATAGGAAGATTGGTGGAGGGGCAGGTAGTGTTGAGGAGACAGGAAGGCTGCAGAAGGACTGAGACAGATTAGGAGAATGGGCAAGAGAGTGGCAAATGGTCATACAATTTGACAGAAGAAATAAATGTGCAGACTATTTTCTAAACGGGAAGAAAATCCAAAAATCTGAGATGCAAAGGGACTTGGGAGTCCTTGTGCAGAACACCCTAAAGGTTAACTTGTAGGTTGAGTCAGTGGAGAGGATGGCAAGTGCCATGTTAGCATTCATTTCAAGAGGTCTAGAATACAAGAGCAGGGATGTGATGCTGAGGCTTTATAAGGCACTGGTGAGGCCTCACCTTGAGTATTGTGAACAGTTTTGGGCTCTTTATCTCAGAAAAGATGTCCTGGCATTGGAGAGGGCTCAGAGTAGGTTCACAAGAATAATTCTGGGAATGAAAGGAACATCTGATGGTTCTGGGCCTGTACTCACTGGAATTTAGAAGGATGAGGGGGGATCTCATTGAAATCTTTCGAATATTGAAGGGCCTAGACGGAGTAAATGTGGAAAAGATGTTGTAAACAACTGAAATGGATGACACCAGCGTGCCAGACCAAAACCGTGTCCTCAGACCTGAACCCCGGTGCAGACTGGAGTAGGCCCAAAGCCTCGATTTCCAGTTCATCATATTAGAGAGCATGGAGCACAGCAGCTTGGGGCGCCTTTGTAGCCTCATCAACATGGAGATGGACCATTGACCTCCAGCTTTTCTCAGGCTTGGCCAAGCATATGTGGATTGTCCAAGGTGTTCCAGGACATTCTTGGCAGTCATCTGGCTGATCCCTACATTACATGACATGAAATAACTTCTGCTAGTTTCAACTAAAACCCCATCCACTCTTCAAATGCTTATCTAGTGATTTATTTAATAATGGAAATAAATAATCAATGGCAAACTTGTAAATTCCCTTCACAACTTTGAACATGTCTATCAGCATCTTTATCTTGTCAGCTGAACAAAATACAGTCCTAGTAAATACAGGCTTTTCATTGTAACTAAAGCTTTTCATCCCTTGTATAATTCTATAGTACGTCCTTGAATGATTGTGATTCCCCTGTAGTGTGGAACCAAAACGACATGTGGATTTCCAGATGTGGCTTAACAATTATCTTGTAGAGAGTCATCATAATCTCTTTGCTTTTGTTTGACAGTTTAAACACTAAAAACCCATTTGGCTTTCCAGAAGGTTTAATCTTTTTCTGACCATCAACACTTAGACATGCCTGTAACCATGCCCACTGAGAAATTTGCTGTTAAAGTGAATTTCCATTCTTTTGATCTTGCTCCCCAAATGTCTTACTTTACCTAATACCTGTATTTTCCTGCAATATGTTGCAATTTCTATTAAGCTCTCTGCTTTCCCTGACTTATCTGCGTCCTTCACTTTTTTTTACCAAATGAACCTAACAAAATCCCTGGAGTATTAGGTGAGGAGAAAAGGGAGAGAAAAGATTAAAGACATAATAGACACAAGACTGAATTGCAAGAGAAAGGAGCTCAAATTGAACTTCTTCATCAAGCAGAAACTGGTACACGGGTCGCTAAAATTCAGCAACCCATCCAGAGCCGGTCTGTTGAAATATAATTTAAATTATAATTTCATTTCCAGGAGAGCAAGATACCCTTATGAATGGGCAGGATGGGGGACAGGTGGGATAGGGAGGAGGATAAATTCTTCAGATGTAATTGGGAATAGTCTTCTTATTTTTAACTGTGTGGTTAAAAAAAATCACCTGTGTGGTGGCGTCTCCGTCAGGCCAAAAATGCCAAGAACCAGAAATTATGTTTTTATGTTTCTATGTTAATGGTCTTCTTGTGATCTTCTCCCTCAAGCATTATGAAGAAGCTTTAAGTGTACTCTGTCCAGGCTTCAGCCCACCTGCACTGACCCCTTGTGCACCCTGTGACCAATGCTGGGATCGATCCCAAATCCCTTGAGGTTGATGACTTTAAGTGACCTGATTAGGTGTCAAACATTTCCTGACTGCTCACACCTAGAACAAATAGGACAAATCCCAGTTTTGCCACCAATCTACTCTCAGTCGTCAACTGTGATAGTGCTGTTGAGTGGTATGTATTCAGCAGTAACCCATTTACTTTGGCGCCACTTTCTCCAAGATTCAGATTTCATCCAAACTTGGGTAAAGGACCTGTTTCATGATAAAGTCTTTAGCCCACGGTTATATTGAGGCTGATTGGGCTGAAGACTTGGTAAAGTGACTGCGCTTGATATTAAGGTTGCATTTGACCGGCTGTGGTGACAGGAACTTAGATAACAGTGAAAACCAATGGGACGTCAAAGGGAGAACATTCTGGTCGTTAAGGTCATACATTACCCAAAGAAAAATAGCTGTGGTTCATCATCCCAGCTCAGGTTATCACTGCAGGAATTTCTCAGGGCAGTGTTCTAGGCTCAATCATCTTCAGCTGGTTCACTGGATGCACTTCCTCCCAACAAAAAATCAGAACTGGAGATGCTTGCACATAATTGCATAGTGTTCGATTCTATTCGTAGTTCCTCTGAAAATGAAGCTCTCTCTACGCCTCCTTGCAGCAGAGCTGAATGAAATATAGTCAAGGATCTATTGCACCACAGACACACCAAGCAATGAGGTGTCCGGCAAAGGCAGTCTGATCACTTGCCCTTGATAGTCATTACCATTACCATCACCAAGTCCTCACCATCAAAAACAAAATCTTCCAGTTATCGTTGACCAGAATCAGAATCGGGTTTAATAGCATGTATTATGAAATGTGTTCACTTTGCGGCAGCAGTACATTGCAATCAATAACAATAAGAAAAAAAAACTGAATTAATTATATATATAATAGTTAAATTAAATAAGTAGTGCAAAAATAGAAGCAAAAAAAAAATAGTGAGTTGGCATTCATGAGTTCAATGTCCATTCAGAAATCGGAAGGCAGAGGAGAGAAGCTCTTGATGGTAGCAATGAGAACAAGGCATGACCTGGGTGATGGAGGCCCTTAATGATGGTCACCACCTTTTTCAGGCATTGCTCCTTGAAGATCTCCTGGATACTATGGAGGCTACTACCCGTGATGGAGCTGACTAAGTTTACAATCCTGTGCAGTAGTCCCTCTATATCAGATGGTGATGCAGCCAGTTAGAACGCTTTCCACGGTACATCTGTAGAAATTTGCGAGTGTTTTTGGTGTTAGGAGAGTCTACGGCCAGAGGACACAGCCTCAGAATAAAGGATGGCCTTTTAGAACAGAGGTGAGGAGCAATTTCTTTGGCCAGAGAGACATGAATCTGTGGAATTCTTTGCCATGGGCAGCTGTGGAGGCCATGTCTTTATGTATATTTAAGGCAGAGGTTGATGGATTCTTGATTGGTCAGGGAGCAAAGAGACACAGTGAGAAGGCAGGAGACTGGGGCTGAGAGGAAAATGGGATCAGTCATGAATGGATTAATTCTGCTCCTATATTTTATGGTCTTATACACTGTCAAGGTAACCTCCAACCTGATGGCACGAATTTTGATTTTTCCTTCTGGTGAAAAGATGTTTCCCTTCCCCTCCTCTTTTCTTCTATTCCTCACTGTGGCTTCTTACCTTTCTTGCTTGCCTATTGCACCCCCCCCCCCCGGGTCCCCCCTCCTTTCCTTTCTCATATGGTCCACTCTCCTTTCCTTTCAGATTCCTTCTTCTCCAGTCCTTGAACTTCCGCACCCACCTGGCTTCACCTATTACCTTCCAGCTAGCCTCCTCTCCCTCACCCCGTCTTTTTATTCTGCTATCTTCCCTCCTCCTTTCCAGTCCTGAAGAAGGGTCTCGGCCCAAAATGTCAACTGCTTGTCCATGGATGCTGCCTGACCTGCCGAATTCCTCCAGCATTTTGTGTGAATTGCTTTGGATTTCTGACATCTGCAGAATTTCTTTTGTTTACAAAATAACTTCATTTCCTTCATCAGAACTGTATTTTTTTTTCAGTATTTGGTCACTCCAAGAAGCAAAGGAAATGGAGTTAACCTAGAGCAGAATCAACAAACAAAAGTAGTTCTCGTGTAGAAAGGGTTGTTACATAGAGCAGTGGGACATGGGCACTCAAACCTGTTAATGTTTGTAGTGTATCTATTGGACTTAACAAATGGTAAGAATAGTTCATGTAAAGTATCAAGAGGTCAGATCATTTAAAACTCTTTTCCTTTGTCCTAACCACTCCTCTGTCCTGAGATGGTAAGAAATATCAGTCCTGAGCTGTATATTTGACATATCAAATATGGCAAGCTTGATTGGGTTGGTGGGCAGATAAATGAATAACACAGTTCTAGATTGAATTAGAACTGAGCTAACCTGAATATGCCTATTTTCTTTCAATTACATTTGTGGGTTGATGCTTCATATTCTGTATATTTCGCTCATTTTTTTGCGTGATTTGGTTTATTTTTGCGCTTTGGGGAGGAGGGATTTGATGTTTTTCTTTGAACCTCTTCCATGGTTTTCTTTATTTCATGGCTGTTTGTGGGAAGGCAAATCTCAGGGTTGTATGATGCATGCATCCTTCGATAATAAATGTACTTTGAGTCTTTGAATATGATCTGAAAGATCAAGGACATTGGAAGGGTGACCTGGATGATAGAGATGATGGAGCCTCTGCCTCATATCTCAGCCCCAGTCTCCTGCCTTCTCCCTGTATCCCTTCATGCCCACCCAATAAAGAATCTATCAACCTCTGCCTTAAACAAACATAAAGACTTGGCTTCCAGAGCTGCCCGTGGCAACCAGTTCCACAGATTCACCACTCTCTGGCTGAAGAAATTCCTCCTCATCTCCATTCTATACCGCCATCCCTCTATTCTGAGGCTGTGTCATAGAAACATAGAAACATAGAAAATAGGTGCAGGAGTAGGCCATTCGGCCCTTCGAGCCTGCACCGCCATTTATTATGATCATGGCTGATCATCCAACTCAGAACCCCGCCCCAGCCTTCCCTCCATACCCCCTGACCCCCGTAGCCACAAGGGCCATATCTAACTCCCTCTTAAATATAGCCAATGAACTGGCCTCAACTGTTTCCTGTGGCAGAGAATTCCACAGATTCACCACTCTCTGTGTGAAGAAGTTTTTCCTAATCTCGGTCCTAAAAGGCTTCCCCTCTATCCTCAAACTGTGACCCCTCGTTCTGGACTTCCCCAACATCGGGAACAATCTTCCTGCATCTAGCCTGTCCAATCCCTTTAGGATCTTATACGTTTCAATCAGATCCCCCCTCAATCTTCTGAATTCCAACGAGTACAAGCCCAGTTCATCCAGTCTTTCTTGATATGAAAGTCCTGCCATCCCAGGAATCAATCTGGTGAACCTTCTTTGTACTCCCTCTATGGCAAGGATGTCTTTCCTCAGATTAGGGGACCAAAACTGCACACAATACTCCAGGTGTGGTCTCACCAAGGCCTTGTACAACTGCAGTAGTACCTCCCTGCTCCTGTACTCGAATCCTCTCGCTATAAATGCCAGCATACCATTCGCCTTTTTCACCGTCTGCTGTACCTGCATGCCCACTTTCAATGACTGGTGTATAATGACACCCAGGTCTCGTTGCACCTCCCCTTTTCCTAATCGGCCACCATTCAGATAATAATCTGTTTTCCTATTTTTGCCACCAAAGTGGATAACTTCACATTTATCTACATTAAATTGCATCTGCCATGAATTTGCCCACTCACCCAACCTATCCAAGTCACCCTGCATCCTCTTAGCATCCTCCTCACAGCTAACACTGCCACCCAGCTTCGTGTCATCCGCAAACTTGGAGATGCTGCATTTAATTCCCTCATCCAAGTCATTAATATATATTGTAAACAACTGGGGTCCCAGCACTGAGCCTTGCGGTACCCCACTAGTCACCGCCTGCCATTCTGAAAAGGTCCCGTTTATTCCCACTCTTTGCTTCCTGTCTGCTAACCAACTCTCCACCCACACCAATACCTTACCCCCAATACCGTGTGCTTTAAGTTTGCACACTAATCTCCTGTGTGGGACCTTGTCAAAAGCCTTCTGAAAATCCAAATATACCACATCCACTGGTTCTCCCCTATTCACTCTACTAGTTACATCCTCAAAAAATTCTATGAGATTCGTCAGACATGATTTTCCTTTCACAAATCCATGCTGACTTTGTCCTCTGGTCTTGGACTCCCCCACCATCCTCTCCACATCCACTCTATCAAGACCTTTCAACGTCCGATAGGTCGCTGAACAAAACTTCATTAAGTTTCACCTTGTGATTGATTTATTTTTGTGAGTTGCCTCATCAAGGAATGTGGAATTGGGTTGCAGACTAAAGCACTGAACAGCAGATCGGGACTGAGCTCCTCTTACTGTGCTGCTAATGTGGTAAAAATTCACAATTTCAATAAACGTCTACTGTACAGTTTAATTTATTATCATCCATAAACTGTATGATTTATTGAATGCCACATTACACTGGTGGTAACAGGTCTCATCTCATGTATTATGTAATGCATCTAAACACCCAGATATATAAAAATACAGCTGTAAACATTTCTGAAAATCCTAACTCTGAAGAAAGCAAAAGGCCTACAAGAATTTCCTTTTACATGATCATTGGTCAATCTGCTAAAGTTCTCATTTCAGTAAGCTGATACTCGCTTGCCTTTCATAGCTTGGACTCGACTGGCAAGAACACAACCACATCAGGGCACAGGCTGGAAAAAATTGTCAAAGTCGGTGCAGAAGGCTTTCAGAAATAAAATGGCAGAGGTGTTTTAAGTTTAAGTGAAACCATAACAACCAATGTTCCCGCTAAGTTTTACTTGTGTGTGCGCACACAATTTTTGCTACTCGCCCACAAAGGAATTTGAACTGCGCACAAAAGTTTGTCGCCCTCTACTCATTGGCACGTTAAGTAGATTTCACGATCCTACGTAATCACATTTCCCCTTCCGGTTTCTGATGGGACGGTGTTGACAACGTGGAGTTTGCAATGATTTGTCTGCAGATTTTAGAACTAGCTTATTGGTACTGTTTTTATTGGAGACAGTATTCAGTGCGCACATGTTGTTGTCATTGGGCAAAAAACTGCACAGCACAAGGTTTTTGCGGACACTGGTCATTACAAATTGAGGGAACATTGGTAACAACTAATTTATTGACCACCAAACACAGAACATTAAGGACGGTAAAAACTTCATGTAATTACATCATCACGTCAGACTAGCCTCTCAAAGTGAACCCCAGCTCAATGCTGGTGGTTGTGAATTGTTCAAGTTTCCACCCATTGCATTATCCTACAGGGTTACCAGCAAAAATCCATACTTTGTAGCTTATTATACAGGGAGAGACCAATGGGGATGGAAGTAAGACTGTGGTCCGGAATATCTCACTCTCTCCTGAAACTAACACACAGCAAAGAAGGAAAAGAAGAACAAAAGTGGTATTTTAAAGTATAGAAAAGATCACTCTTAAAACCATCATTCTCTTCAAATCAAAGGGTAAATGCACTTTTTAATTGGGACATTTATCTTGGCTTGCCTTAGTTGTAAAATATATATCAAAATCTCCAGACAAATGAAGATTTGATGTTTTAAAGGGTTTTAATTGGGGACTCAGTTAGTAAACAGAATGAGATGTTGTCTCTTTAATCTAGCATTTTTCCAACCCTTCATTTTACTGCGAATCTTAATTGTTTGCATGCATCTTCCAGTAATAAAAGCCTCTGATCTTTCTGCGTCATGTTGAGGAGATCTGATTTAAATCTGCTAGCAATAATCTGGATCCAATTTGAGAGGATGTATTTTGGAAATGTAATTTGATTCCTTTTCTGTTTCTTCAGATATGCTACAGTAAAACTTTTATGCTTTAAGAACCAGGCCCATTTATTCAATGGCTTGTTATTTTTGCTAGCAAATTTGTTCAATCTTCAGTTATATTGCATTAAATTTGCAATTTGCTTCTAGCCAATTATGTCAGTGAGCGTGTGCCAAACTTGCAGTTTACATGATTGGAAAGAATTTCCATTGAGAAAACATATTTAAATAACCTGTCAACCGAAGATAAGATTCACAACATTAACAATTGCTAGAAGCAAGTTTAAGACACCTGGCTTGGTTACTTTCTTCAAATATCCAAAGAGTACTTATCAATCAAAGCAGATTACCTGAGTATTCATTGGATTTAATCCCTCTGAGTAAGGGTCTTAGCCCATTTCACTGGTACTAGCTTTCTGAATTAACAATTTACTTACTTCCTTTATATTACAGACCATTCCTTCAGAAATACCCACCAGCCTAGAAATTCTTCCACTCCTTGGGGGAATGTTAAACTAATCACATTAAGAAGTCCAGGCCTGCTTCTTGTGTAGCCCCACAGACAGGAATATTCTATCAGACAAGCGAATTTCTTTGACGTTACGTTTTCATTTATTGCAAATAAAGGCCCTTCCTTTTGGGTTTAGGAGTGGAATTCAGGCATATTTTGGGGCACCTTTCAGCAGGGGCTTGCTATTGCAGAAACTGTTCTATTGGGGCAAGATGACAGATGGTTTTGGACATTAAGGTTTGAGTTAGTGCATCATTGGGATGAGGAATAAAGGTTTTAGGGCTTTCCAAGACTGGTTGGGTTGCAAGGCTCAGTAGTGTGAGCGGGCAGTTGATGAGCAAGGTTTGTTTTGATGACAGGAGAGGAGGGTACAGGTATTTAGAGAATGACATCAAAAATGATGGTAGGAGGAGAGGGCCGTGAGGGGGAAAAGTAACAAACATTAGAAATGGCGAGGGCTGGGGAGGAATTGGAAGGAAAAGCAAAGAGAAACCATACCGGATCTACTGTACATGGTGGAGGGTCAGTGAAACAAAATGGGTGGCCTTGAAACTGGTGAGACGGCGCAGAATGAAATCTCAGTTGACTTATTTATCTCTTTATCAATTGTCGTGGAGTGAACACTTTCATGCATGTCCATTAATATTACTCTGTACAACAAACTTCCAAGCCACCTGCTTCCACTTTAAAGCTAATATAAATTCACTTCTGTCACACCTTTCTATCCATTGGGAATTTTGTTCCCATTAGTATCTCCAGTTGGTATAAAAATTTTAGCAATTCTCTACATTTGTATTTTTTTGCCTGATGGTTCTGAAACACAAGACTGGATAAATTTATCATGACTTGTTTATTGAAAACCTACTGACAGTAGATTTGTATTTTAAAGAAATGAAATATCACATTTGTTTCTCAACATGAAGATTCTATCAGACTTTCTGTTGGATTCAGTCATATCAGGTATGTTCGGCTATAGCTTCTCTCATTCTTTTGAACACCGTTCTTGCATGCAGACCTCGATTTTGCTCGTGAGAAGGATAGGAATTTTGATTTGCGCAGAAATAAAGTTGGGATTGCATTGTAGATTACAATTTCAGATGGCTTTATAATGCTTAAATGGATTATTGTCAACAGACCATATAGAAGAACTTCCACAGATCTTTTAATTTAGGATACCTTCCCTCAAAGGAACAGAAAATTTAGAAACAAAAGAGAATCTGCAGATGCTGGAAATCCAAAATAACATATACAAAATGCTGGAAGAACTCAACAGGTCAGGTAGCATCAATGGAAAGGAATATATGATTGAATTTTATAAAGAGAAACAGGACTCATGAAGGGTCTGAGCCTGAAATGTTGACTGTTTATTCTTTTCTATAGATGTTACCCGGCCTGCTGAGTTCCTCCAGCATTTTGTGTGTGTTATTCCTCCAGAAAATTCACAGCCATTCATTACTGAATTCTATCCAAGATATAATCTGCAAGACACCACCTTGCTCTGTAGTTCCTTAAATTTCATCATGTTGTCAGTTGGATGAAGCCATATAAAGCATAATAACACATATAGACTCTTGGCCATTTGTCTTATTGCTATCCTTTCAATGCATTCACTTGAAAGCCGAGTGAACATAATTACTCTGACTAATAGTATTCTTGTACATATAGTGTAATATTTTTGGTTCCCATTTTGGATATCAAATTATTTCAATTTTAGCAGTGACCATATTTCTTCTTCTAAGGCACTAAAAATATTGAGAGCCAAGGATATTATCCAATGATTTCTCAGAGGAAGGATTAGAATGTTTGTTCATACCGATCAGTCCCCAACACGCAAGAAAGAAACTAATTGCGCAAATGGCAAAAAAGAGTGATAAAGACAGAACATAAAACACAAAATCGAAAGAATCCAGACATATTCAGTTCAGTTCAATCTTGAGCTGTGTTGTTTGTTATCTGCAGGCCACCCTGATCAACTTACAATGACCAATTAAGCGACCTGGTACGTCTTCGGACTGTGGGAAGAAACCAGAGCACCTGGGGGAAACCCATGCATTCCACGAGGAGGATGTACAGGCTCCTTACAGAGGATGCCGGCATTGATGTCCGAACTCCGAGGCCCCGAGCTGTAATAGCCTCACGCTAACTGCATAATTCTTATATAATAAATCCCCATGAATTTCAGTGTAAGCAAACTGCCAATCAACCACATTAGGAAATGTGAAGGGGGAGAAATTCCACAGCTGCCATGTTAGTTGCGACATTTTGACAGCATCTTACTACTCTGACGTCGAACAGTAATATTCTCCTGGAGGGTAGACTTCTGCCTATGGCTATGATAAAGGAGATCATTCATCTGTGGCAGGCTCCATGTATGAAGGGAGCTGATTCCTTTGCATTGATATCAGTTCCATTTCTCCTTCCAGTTCACAAAGACATGCCCACCTGCCGCCACTCACTGTACGCATCACAAGAGCAGATCAGGACTCACCCCAGGTACGCTGTCAAGCTGTCATGTTAGTGGAGCAAGCTGCTCCCCTCCCAGGGTTTGTTGTGCCTTGAGGGAGGTGGAACATATGTCTTTCATTCTTTTTCGAATTCTGATCATTTCTATCGCTGACCTAACAGAAATTTGCTCCCTCCTCCCGTGTGCTGCAGAGCATAGGCTAGCTGGGGTTCACTCTATGAGTTCATAGCTTGAGAAAGCCAATCCACTGCTTACCTACTTGTCTCAACAAGTCTCTCCCTAAGCCTCTTTTACAGTCCATCCTCCTACAGTTGATAATAGGGTCACCTCTCCATGTCTTCTTATTAAACCCCATCTTGCTCTTGTGGAGTGCCTTGAGATATTTTACTAGGTTAATTGGCTGCTATTGTCTGTGTCAATGACCCTGGCGTCCTCTTTATGAGGCCACTATCTCTGCTTTATAAAGGTAGAGATAGTGGCCTTTTAAAAGAGGATGCACGGCATTCTGCCCTCACTAACTGAAAGCAGCATAGAAATGGTTCAGGATTAACCCCAGGTGGGCTGTCAGACTGTTACAAACAAGAGAAAAATCGGCCGATGCTAGAAATCCCAGGCAAGACACACACAAAGTGTTGGAGGAACTCAGCAGGCCAGGCAGAATCTATGGAAAAAAGTACAGTCGACGATTTGGGCTGAACCCCTTTGGCAGGAATTTTTCCGTAGATGCTGCCTGGCCTGCTGAATTCCTCCAGCATTTTGTGTGACTGTAATACTAATAGGGTAATCTGCTCCACCTCCCAGGTTTGTTGTGCCTTGAAGGAGATGGAACGTATGTCTTTTTTCACTTTTTTCAAATCTTGATCCTTTCTATCTCTCATCTAACAGGAATTCTGATACTTCTTCTTCTTTCTCCTGCCACTCTCCTCCAATCCAAAGATTATGTTCACATCAACCTCAGGTGAAGGGCCAAACTTCGAAGGACAAAGTCATAAAATCATAGACTCATACTCTGCAAAACAGGTCCTTCAGCCCAACTGGTCAATGCTAACCAAGATAGCTCTATTTTCAAATGGGACAAAAGGAAAAACTAAATATATATATAGTTAAATATCACAGCAAAATGTGTTCATACTTTCGTTTTCTAAGGTGGTTATGTTCTCCACGTTATTTCATAATTCTTTTTACAATAATGCAATCTTTCAATTTATTTAGCTCTTTGATTATTACTTGGTGATGTTGCAGGAGGCAGTGTTGGCGCATGGACAAGTGGTTAAGGTGTTCGTCTAGTGATCTGAAGGTCGCTAGTTCGAGCCTTGGCTGAGGCTGCGTGTGTGTCCCTGAGCAAGGCACTTAGCCACATATTGCTCTGCGATGACACCGGTGCCAAGCTGTATCGGCCCTAGTGCCCTTCCCTTGGACAATGTCGGTGGCGTGGAGAGGGCAGACTTGCAGCATGGTCTTCCATACAACCTTGCCCAGGCCTGCACCCTAGAAACCTTCCAAGGCGCAAATCCATGGTCTCACGAGACTAACGGATGCAGGAGGCAGATGGTGACGTTCCCAGGTGAAATTCTGAGATTGTAATTCTAAGCTTCTCAGAGGGCCACTATTTTGTACACTTATGATTTATTTTTAATTTTATATTTTTGTTATAAATTATTGCACCTGTATTTATTCATATTGAAATCAATAAGGACGAGAGCGGAAGGCAAGTAGGAGCTCAGCATCTGACCGCTCAGCCTGCGTTTGACTGCTAGCCCTCTCCCTCTGGCGTGCAGCTGCCGGAGTCTTGGGTCATGGGCAAGGTTTGATTCATGCGGTTTGTGGACTGGATTTGTTTTTAGAGGACTCTGCAGCTCATGTGATGACATGTTTCTGGTTACTCCATTTTTTAAAATCACAATTTTGCGCAGTTTTGATCGGGGTGGACTGGTTTCGCAGCCTGCAGTCAACGAGCAACACAGCGCTAAGTTGAACTGAACTGAACTAAAATGAACATTCCTTGACTGTTTCAAGGATTCTGTAGTTTGATGTTTAATATTCTGTATGTTGTTCACTCATTTTTTTTACGTTTGCACACCTCATTCTTCTTTTTTGTGTGTTGGGTGTTTGATCCTTTCTTTGGACAGGTTCCATGGTGTTTCATTGTTTCGTGGCTGTCTGTGGGAAGACGAGTCTCAGGGTTGTATACTGCATACCTTCTTTGAAAATAAATCTTGGAATCTTTGTTCTACACTGCCAGGGTAAACTTACCATGCTCCCTCCTTTTGCATGCTGCAGAATCTAGGCTGGCTGGGGTTCACTCCATGAGTTCATCTATCGTATGACGAAGTCAGTCCATCACTTACCTATCTTTCTCATTCATTTGTCTTGAGCCAAAGCTCAAGAAGTCCCTCCCCAAACCTCTTTAACTCTGCATCCTCCTACAATTGATAATAGAGTCACCTCTCAATGTCTTCTTATTCTATGTGATCCTGCTCTTGTGAAGTGGCTTGAGAAGTTTTACTTTATACTTTATACTTTATTGTCGCCAAACAATTGATACTAGAACGTAAATCATCACAGCGATATTTGATTCTGCTCTTCTTGCTCCCTGGATTACAAATCGATAGTAAATATTAAAAATTTAAATTATAAATCATAAATAGAAAATAGAAAAATGGAAAGTAAGGTAGTGCAATAAAACCGAGAGGCAGGTCTGGATATTTGAAGGGTACGGCCCAGATCCGAGTCAGGATCCGTTCAGCAGTCTTATCACAGTTGGAGAGAAGCTGTTCCCAAATCTGGCCGTATGAGTCTTCAAACTCCTGAGCCTTCTCCTGGACAGAAGAGGGATGAAAAGTATGTTGGCTGGGTGGGTCGTGTCCTTGATTATCCTGGCAGCACTGCTCCGACAGGGTGCGGTGTAAACTGAGTCCACGGATGGAAGATTGGTTTGTGTGATGTGCTGCGCCGTGTTCACGACCTTCTGCAGCTTCTTCTGGTTTTAGACAGGACAACTTCCATACCAGGTTGTGATGCACCCTAGAGGAATGCTTTCTATGGTGCATCTATAAAAATTAGTGAGGGTTTAAGGGGACACTGTGTTAATTGGCCACCGTTGTCCTTGTCAAGGACCTTTACATCTTTTTTTAAGAGACCACTATCTCTGCATAATAAATTTAGAGACAGTAGCTTCTTAAAAGAGCATGCAATGATCCTTACCCAGTATCTGAACTCTGCAGCAGTATCAGCAATGCCTGAAGCCAAGATGTCTGGCGCTACTGATCGCACAATGCATCAAGGCGTAAGTTGAAGGGTTGAGGCATTTGGGAGCTGAGAGAGGACAAGGTTAAGGGAAACACTTGGGTTTGGAGATTTTGACCGGAGATCAGAGCCTGGGATCAGGGAGGTGAAGGAAGGCCGGATCTGGAGAACTGTGAGAATGGCGGGCCTGGAGATTGGGGAATTGCGCAACAGACTGTGCACGACTGTTGCAGAAGGAGCTTCAGTGCTCCCAGAACCTCTTTTACTCCAGTGCTCCATGAACTTCCATTTGCATGTCTGACTAACCTTGCACCACACCTCTCTTCCTCCGACCACGGCTCAGTTGTGCGGCTGACGTCACCTCCTCCCCCAGACGTAATCATGTACCTGACACCCCCTGACCTTTTCCCCAGTGCTTGATGTGCCTTTTCAATGATGAACCTCTTCATCAATGTCGCTGATAACTAGTGCTTCTGACTTGAGGATTGATGCTCCTGGCCTCTCTTCCCTTCAATCAACATCAGCGCCTACGGAGAAGAGATTTCTCTCCGTGCCAGTTGTGCTGTGTCTGTCCTATCACATGTGATATATTTTACCTCGTGCTTAATAAAAAGTCCGCTGATGTCGGGGAGCGAGTCCTTATAAAAGTGCTGCCCTTAACACATCTGTCCGGATGCTGAGGGATATTTAGGTCATAAAATTTCATCTAAATTTTAAAATTATACATTTTTGTTTGCCAGCTAAAATGCACAAGAGACTTGTAAATTGATTTCAATTCGTTGGCCAACATCTAACCAGGATTTGTGGTCAGAATGAGAAATAAAAAATGGAGTATAATAACGTAAATTAGTTGTTAAGTCCACAAAATTTCTCCAAACTGTGCACTCATTTTTTTTATAATATCACATTTGATTAAATTACAGGGTGTATTTTCATTCTCAGTTCCATATTACTCATTATGTTAGACTAAATCTAGCCATTCTTCAGATTTCAAAACATCGCTAACAATGTTAAAGAAGGGCAATCTGAATGATAGGATTAATTTTTCCTCCCTCTGTTATGGAAAGATCCCAGTAGACAGGAATCTGCAGGCAAAATGTCGTCTGTGGCTTCAAATTATGCAAAACTGGCTCTAATTCCACAAGTCTTCAGTCTGATTCTAGGCTGAGGTTATAATGTTGGGTTCAGCTCTGTTTCTGAAAAGACCATAGGCATTCGATACCCTGATTGAAAGCAAAAATAAACCAAGTACTTCATTACCTTTCCAGCACGTTACCTTGGCGGCATTCTGCAAAGCCCAATAGGATACTTCTGAATATCCTGGTATCACTTTGTCAAAGGGCTAAGCGCAGATGCATCTGTTTCCTTCAGTTCCAGGACTGATGCACTGAGGGAGGAATTAATCCTTCTTTTGTGCTGTACTCACATGTGGTGAAAATTAATAATGCAAATATGTAAACCATTGATTCGATAGTTGCTGACTACATGGAATTTATATCTAGTACATTCATATTTCCACAGATGTACCGTGGAGAGCGCTGTAACAGGCTGCACCATTGTCTGGTATGGAGAGGGGAGGGTGGGGGCGACTGCACAAGATTGAAATAAACTGCAGAGAGTTGTTAACTTAGTCAGCTCCATCATGGGCTCTAGCCTCTGTAGTATCCAGGGCATCTTCAAGGAGCGATGCCTCAAAATAGCAGCATCCGTCATTAAGGTCCCTCATCACCCAGGTCATACCTTGCTCTCATTGCAGCCATCAGGAAGGAGGTACAGAAACGTGAACACACTCACTCAGTGATTCAGGAACAGATTCTTTCCTTCTCTCATCTGATTTCTGAATGGACATTGAACCCATGGACACTACCGCACTACTTTTTTATTTCTATTTTTGTCCTACTTATTTAATTTAACTACTACATATATTGCATTGTACTGCTGCTATAGTCAACGAATCTCGCAGCATATGCTAGTGATATTAAACCTGATTCTGATTCTATTTTGTATCACTGGCGATAACTGTTTGGATTTATTTGTGCATCAGCTATAGTTTTCAATCATAATTCTTAAAATTCCAAATGTCTGCTGGACTGCCAGACTACACAAGAGATTAGAAGGTGACACACAGTCTGCTTTCTGAGAGCACGAACGTACGGCCCTCACAATCCATTCTAGGGGGATTGGACAGACACACTCTGTATTTCAGCTGTTGAGAGTGAGCATCAACATGAATAGATCAAGACATTTGGCTACTCAGTAAAAAAGAGTTTAATATTAATTTTGAACATAAGTTTTTGTTATTCTACTGGAAGAATTCTATGTGGGGCACAA
The DNA here is from genome assembly GCF_030028105.1 of Mobula birostris. NCBI lineage: Eukaryota > Metazoa > Chordata > Chondrichthyes > Myliobatiformes > Myliobatidae > Mobula > Mobula birostris. Next base: position 10,226,715 of record NC_092399.1, read on the forward strand.
CCGTGGCATGGTTGCTTGTAGATGCTTAACACATAGCGTGAAAAAATATGCTCCTGTGTGTTATGAAGGCTTGCCTGTCCTCAGGTGGGGAGTAACTGGTGGGAAAGTATGTAATTTGTGTGGGATAGTGCCAATGAGTGATTGCACTAATAGTACAGACTCAGCATTCGATCATGGTGCAAGTGGGGAGGGGTATGTTCGATGTTTCTGCTGCTGCTTGTATGAAGGGAGTGGGGAGAAGTGGCTTGAGGGCTTTGGTGCTTCTACTTTTCATTCTATGGGGTTTCTTGTTTTGCAGATGTCTGTGAAGAGTAAGAATTTTAGGTTGTATACTGTATACATTCTCTGATATTCACAGATGTCTGTGAAGAATAGGAATTTCAGGTTGTAAACTGTATGCATTCTCTGATATTCGTGGATGTCTGCGAAGAGTAAGAAATTCAGGTTGTATACTGTGTACATTCTCTGATATTTGTGGATTTCTGTGAACAGTGAGAATTTCAGGTTGTATACTATATACATTCTCTGATATTCACAGATGTCTGTGAAGAGTAAGAATTTTAGGTTGTATGCTGTATACATTCTCTGATTTTAAAATGAACCGTTCGCTGGTTTATTTCCCCTCTCAACACCATTCTCCTGTCTTCTTCTCGTAACCTTTGGCAGCCTTACTAATCAAGAACCTAACAATCTACGTTTTAAATGTACCCAATGACCTGGCCTCCACAGCCATCTGTGCCAAGAAGTTCCACAGATTCACCACCCTTTAGCCAAAGAAATTCCTCCTTATCTCTGTTCTAAGTCATAGTCATAGTCATACTTTATTGATCCTGAGGGAAATTGGTTTTCATTACAGTTGCACCTTAAATAATTAAATAGTGATAAAACCATAAATAATTAAATAGTAATATGTAAATTATGCCAGGAAATAAGTCCAGGACCAGCCTATTGGCTCAGGGTGTCTGACCCTCCAAGGGAGGAGTTGTAAAGTTTGATGGCCACAGGCAGGAATGACTTCCTATGATACTCTGTGTTGCATCTCAGTGGAATGAGTCTCTGGCTGAATGTACTCCTGTGCCCAACCAGTACATTATGTAGTGGATGGGAGACATTGTCCACAATGGCATGCAACTTGGACAGCATCCTCTTTTCAGACACCACCGGGAGAGAGTCCAGTTCCATCCCCACAACATCACTGGCCTTACGAATGAGTTTGTTGATTCTGTTGGTGTCTGCTACCCTCAGCCTGCTGCCCCAGCACACAACAGCAAACATGATCGCACTGGCCACCACAGACTCATAGAACATCCTCAGCATCGTCCGGCAGATATTAAAGGACCTCAGTCTCCTCAGGAAATAGAGACGGCTCTAACCCTTCTTGTAGACAGCCTCAGTGTTCTCAGACCAGCCCAGTTTATTGTCAATTCGTATCCCCAGGTATTTGTAATCCTCCACTATGTCCACACTGACCCCCTGGATGGAAGCAGGGGTCACCGGTGCCTCAGCTCTCCTCAGGTCTACCACCAGCTCCTTAGTCTTTTTCACATTACACTGCAGATAATTCTGCTCACGCCATGTGACAAAGTTTCCTAAAACGGCGTCCTTCTGTTCCGAGGCCATATCCTATGGCTCTAGATATAGATTCTGTGGGCTGATGGGGTTCTTCCATATTGTATGTCTCTGTGATATATCTAAGACTAGATATGGAGTCAGGATGTTGGGAGCAAGGCAGAATGCAGTCAGTGGGGTCAAGAGATGCGGGTAATACAAGTGCCTTATTTTGCAATGAATTTGTGGGTCCTCATTTGTGGGTCCACTAACCTAGAGATGAGAATACAATCAGTGAGGCACCTGAAGCTTAGTACAAATTTGTCTTTGTAATTCAATGACTTGCATATTTTAGACAAATGTTATAGCTCATGGATGAAGCTACAAGTGGAAAGGTTTTACAGTCGTAACACAAAGGACTGGTCTCTCAGTTCTTTTGAATTATCCATCGCAACATTTTTAGAGTTCTGTTGTACCTAAAGAGACAATTTAAAGATTCCTATCACTGTGTAATATTAATGCACAGTGCAGATGGAATATTTGGAGACATGCTTTTCAGTCTCCTCATCTAACTACTAATCTCTGGTGCCATTGCTGACCCGAGTGACCTGCTCGTTGCAACATTTAATTCATGAAAATAGCTGGCGTGTCTGTTAGCAGCATGTTTAATGTTCGGCCATTAGGAAATTATGGAATTGAGAAAAAAAAGTTAAGCACCGACATTAATAAACAAGACAGGCATAAGTATAACTCTGAATATTTTAACATAAGTGCACATCTTAAGTATACAGTAGACAAGTATTACCTATAATCTGCTTTGCATTACTGGAAACAGTATATCTGACAAAACACAAGACAAAATTATGAGAGGTATGGATAGGGTAAATGCAAGCAGGCTTTTTCCACTGAGATTGTGTGAGACTGGAACTAGAGGTCATGGGTTAAAGGTGAAAGGGGAGGGGAACCTGACAGGGGAACAACCTTACACTTAAAGGTCTGTGAGAGTGTGGAATGAGCTGCGAGTGGAAGCAGTGGCTGTAGATTCAGTTGCAATATTTAAGTTAGTTTGGATAAATACATAGATGGGAGGTGTATGGAGGGCTATGGTCCAGATGCAGATATTATTTATTTATTTAATGTTATTTATTTTGCTTAGAGATACAGTACAGAACAGGCCCTTCTGGACCACACCACCCAGCGGCCCACCTATTTTAACACTAGCCTAACCACAGGACAATTTACAATGACCAATTAACCTCCTAAATGGTTGCCCTTAACCAGCTACAGCTGGATCCCATTTCATTATCATACCTGTAACTACACCTATTCTTGGGGATACAAAGACCAATTATCACCAGCCGGATTGCAAACACCATCTTAATCAAAATGAAAGGAGAACTACTTTTAAACTAAAGTATCACTTCACAAAAACATATCTTCAAGTATGATCACCAGTACTTAAAATAATTAATATATTCAAATTATAATATATATCAATTTGTGTGATGAATGGGTCTAGGCAGAATAAGAGTTCAGCAAGGACTAGATGGCCCAAGGGTCTGTTTCTCTGCTGTAGTGCTCTACGACATGTTAAGTAAATAAAAATCTCCTTTGTGAAATCGAAACAGTAATGAAAATTTATAACCGAGAGGCTCATGGACCCCAGGTTGGGAACACCTGCTCAAAAGCATTCCCGAAGTGAAATGGCATCTGATTGTCGTTCTACAATTGCTGTCTGATATGTTGAGTTTTTCATTTATTTTCTGTTCCTATTTCAGAGTTCCAGCACCTGAGGGTTTTTTAAAACTTTTCTTTCAAAAACTCTATACCACGGACCCCTTGGTTAATGGTAGATATCCAAGGCATAAAAAAGATTGGGAACCCATAAGACCATAAGATATAGGAGCAGAATTAGGCCATTTGGCCCATTGAGTCTGCTCCACCATTTCATCATGGCTGATCCATTTTCTTCTCGGTCCCAATCTTCTCCCTGTATCCTTTCATATAACCATATAACCATTACAGCACGGAAACAGACCATCTTGGCCCTTCTAGTCCATGCCGAACTCTTACTCTCACTTAGTCCCACCGACCTGCACTCGGCCCAAAACCCTCCATTCCTTTCCTGTCCACATAGCAGTTCAATTTAACTTTAAACGACAACATCGATCCTGCCTCAACCACTTCTGCTGGAAGCTCGTTCCACACAGCTACCACTCTCTGAGTAAAGAAGTTCCCCCTCATGTTACCCCTAAACTTTTGCCCTTTAACTCTCAACTCATGTCCTCTTGTTTGAATCTCCCCCACTCTCAAAGGAAAAAGCCTATCCACGTCAACTCTACCTATCCCCCTCATAATTTTAAATACCTCTATCAAGTCCCCCTCAACCTTCTACATTCCAAAGAATAAAGACCTAACTTGTTCAACATTTCTCCGTAACTTGGGTGATGAAACCCAGGTAACATTCTAGTAAATCTTCCCTTTACTCTCTCTATTTTGTTGACATCTTTCCTATAATTTGGTGACCAAAACTGTACACAATACTCCAAATTTGGCCTCACCAATACCTTGTACAATTTCAACATTACATCCCAACTCCTATACTCAATGCTCTGATTAATAAAGGCCAGCATACCAAAAGCTTTCTTCACCACCCTATCCACATGAGATTCCACCTTCAGTGAACTATGCACCATTATTCCTAGATCCCTCTGTTCTACTGCATTCTTCAATGCCCTACCATTTACCATGTATATTCTATTTTGATTAGTCCTACCAAAATGTAGCACCTCACATTTATCAGCATTAAACTCCATCTGCCATCTCCCAGCCCACTCTTCTAACTGGCCTAAATTTCTCTGCAAGCCCGGACTAATCCAGAATCTATCAACCTCTGCCTTTAATATACCCAATGATTTGGTCCCCACAGCCGCCTGTGGCAACGAGTTTCACAGATTCACCCCCGGTCTATATGTAGACCTTGACATTATCAGTGCTGGGCATTTGCTGGAAGGGAGCCCTTGGGCCGTGCTTCAGGTTTCACGCCTTGATCTCCTGGCTTTCTTTTCATCTGTGGAAAGGAAAATTTGAACTGTGCCAGCCAGGCTTTTATTGTGGGACTGAGTTGCAGAGGGCAATAGTGATATTAATAGTTTGCACTTGGCCCAGATTTGCAGAGACTAGTCTACTAAACAATCTTTTAGTCTTGTTAGTATTAATAAAGCAATAGAGCTGCTGAAATACAGATAGATTAATATTTTTCCTCGAGCTGTAGCCATTCCTATCAAGGAAAGAATGAGTCCCATTGGACCTGTTCTCACCCTGCATGATAGTCTCGAGAATGCTTTTAAGATCCTTAAGAGTAGAACGTGAAATAGAGCAAGGTGGTGTTTTCACCAGTGCCAACGCTGCACTGATGAATGAGTTCTCTAATGTTGTAAAGTATCTTGAATATAAAGCAAGAAGCTGAAGCTGAATTTCAAAATCAATAAGTGCAACTACTTAATCAGCAACCAGGCTCATTCAGATCAATGCATCACTGAGGGAAATGCAGACAAAGACATGCTTGAACAAGTGAAACGGAGCCATTCCACATCTCTTTGCTTCAATATGATTGCAGGACTGCTTGATGATTTGGCAAAAGAACAAATACCGTTGCTCTTTGTCACGGTTTCAACAGAAAGGTATCTTTATTTTGAAAGTTACTTCCATGCCCCTTCTTGCTCTCAGCTACTGCAAGTGGTTTTCTTAGCAGTGTATGTAAAGTGATTCTCAAATGATGCATGTTCAGAACAAAAATGTACAGCAAAACCATAGTCAATCTGATTTCAGCAAATAGATTGTAAATTTGTCGTGCTTCATTTTGCATTTTCCCGTGCTTGGCTTCAGAATCAAAATACTTTATTCAGTTATTCTCTGAGGACTTTCTCTGAGTCAGAATGACTGAAGGCCTGCACTTACGCGATGCTAGCTCTGGATTCACTCCAACGACCAGGGCACCTTTGAGACTCTGCTCAGATTGAACTTTGAGAGGACCAGCCTTTTCTCCCTTCTATGTGTTTCTCTCTATCCTCTGTCAGGTCCTCCCTGACTGACAGTGTGATTGTCTCATCCACACCCCTGCTGAGGTGAAACGTAAAGATCCTAAACATCACAGCTGACAGTCACAATAAAAACATTAATAACTACCTGGCAGCTACTTACTAGAGATATAATCAATCCGTGCTCGAAGGGATTCAAAGGTCAAAGTCAATTTATTATTGAAGTACATATGTGTCACCGTATACAACCCTGAGTGGGCATACCCAGTAAGTCCACGAACCAATGAAAGACCACACCCGGTAAGACGGACAAACAACCACTGTGCAAAAGATAACAAAGTGTGCCAATACACAATAAAAATAGACATATAATAATAATGAATAAATAAACAATAAATATCGAGAACATGAGATGAAGAGTACTTGAAAGTGAACCCATAGATTGTGGGAACAGTTCAGTGATGGGGCAAGTGAAGTTATCCCCACTGGTTCAAGAGCCTGATGGTTGAGGGGTAATAACTGTTCCTGAACCTGCCGGTGAGAGTCCTGAGGCTCCTCTACCCTCTTCCTGATGGCAGCAGCGAGAAGAGAGCATGGCCTGGGTGGTCGGGTCCCCGACGATGGATGCTGCTTTCTTACGACAGCGCTCCATGTAGATGTGCTCAATGGTGGGGAGGGCTTCGCCTGTGATGGACTGGGCCACATCCACCACTTTTTGTAGGATTTTCCATTCAAGAGCAATGGGCTTCCATACCAGGAATTCTTTCCTACTAATTCGTTTATGGAGCTTGAGTAAATAATACTTAATGTTTCTTTTACCTTAGTGGGAATTGGTAAAATTCTGTCATAAGAAAATATTTTGTGTGAATACTGTTACCATGGAGACACCATGACCAAGAAAGCCTACCAACAGAAGGCTGAAGAAATTTGACATGTCCCTGTTGACCCTTACCAATTTTTATTGATGCCCCATAGAAAACATCGTATCTAGATAAATAACAGCTTGGCTTGCCAGCTGCTGTTCGTGTGACTGCAAGAACCGGCAGAGTTGTGGACACAGCTCAGCACGTGGAAAAGCAACATCTGCCTATACCTCTCACTGATTCAGTAAAGGAGCTAACATATAAGGACCCCACCTCCCAGACTTACTCTCTTCTCTCTTCCACTGGGTAGAAGATACAAAAGCCTGAAAATATGTACCACTAGGCTCAAGGACAGTTTCTATCCCCCTGTTATAAGACTATTAAATTGTTTCCTAATATGATAAGAACTCTTGACCTCATCATCTACCTTGGTATGATCTTACCCCTCCACTGCACTTTCTCTGTAGCTGTTACACTTTATTCTGCATTGTTATTGTTTTACCTCAATGCACTGTGTTTAGATTTGATCTGAAGGAACAGTATACACGATAGGCTTTACACTGTATCTCAATACACGTGAGAATAAGAAACTAATTCCAAGTCCAAATAGGATTTATTCTTTAGGTTTTACTGGTGTCATCTTTTTTTCCCGCTATATTGACATTATTTGAAATACCTTTAATGGATTGGAGTTGTATAGAATGACTATGTCAAGGAGGTATGTATTGCACAGCCTCTGACCTTGCCATATTTTGTGTCTGTAGTGTGGGTTTGAATTATATTGACACTACAGAGGAGATCTGTTATCTGTCTAGATCACTCTCCCTATTTAACCCAGGGTACAATTTGCAATGACCAATTAGCCTATCAACCTGTACGTCTTTGGACTGTGGGAGAAGACTGGAGCATATGGAGGAAACTCAAGCAGTCAGGGGGTGAATGTACAAACTCCTTATTACAGGCAGAGGCGGGAATTGAACCGGCATCACTGGTAGGGTAAAGCATTATACTAATGCTACTATGCCACTATGACTGAGATGTATAATCTGTCAACTATATGTCGAATAATTGGACTGGACTTACTTAGGGTGTGCTAAAACTTGTGTTCAATGTCAGCACCAGTTCAGGACTCCTATCAGAAATGTTAAAATTGGATCAAATATTCTTTAAGTGTGTTCTACTTTATTTCTTAGACTGGAGGTAGTTATGGGTTTAAGATTTAATTCCTTAATTATGCTGCTGCATTGTTGTATTAATAGAGTTCAAAGTTCAAAGTACATTTATTATCAGAATATGTCTATGATATGCAACTATTAGATTCATTTTCTTACAGGCAGCTCCGAGAGCATAGAGTTTTAGAATTACACAGCAGGTAAACAGGCCCTTCGGTCTATCTCATTCATGCTGACCTTGTTCGAACTTATTAAAACCTACTAAATATTGAAAGGCCTAGGTAAAGTGAACGTGCAGAGAAATGTTTCCAATGGTGGGAGAGTCTAGGACAAGAGGGCACAGCCTCAGAATAGAAGAATCATCTTTTGGAATTAGAGATGGGGGGGGGATTTTCTTTAGCCTGAGGGTGTGAATCTGTAGAATTCATTGCCACAGACAGTTGTGTATGCCAAGCCACTGGGCATATTTAAAGCTGAACTTGATAGGTACTTAATTAGCAAGGGTGTCAAAGGTCACGGAGGAAGACAGGCAAATGGGTTTGAGAGGGGAAATCAATCAGCCAAGACATTGTGGACCAAATGGCTTAATTCTGCTCCTATATCTTACAGTTTTATGAATTATTTCACAATTAACTCTAGTATTTTAAAATGATTAATGATAGGGGTCTATTGCATTAAAAATGTTGGGAACCCCTGCTGTAATTAAAACATGACAATGGACACTATTTAATTCTTTTCATTTTTGGGAGCTAAGCACTCTTTAATTCTGTTTTCACGTGATTGTCATATGACAGCCATCCTCCTGTCTTGGGAGGTCTAATTTCAGCCAACAGAGGACCAACCGGGTCTGAAGCAACAAATGCAAAATGGTGGAGGATCTCAGCAGGTCAGGCAGCATCTATGGAAATGAATAACAGTCGACGTACGAATCTGTCTCACATTTGCCATTATCCACAGTGCATATCTGAGAGGAGATGAGCATTATTAGAGTATAAAACCATGATTGAAAGCAGGCTCATCTAATATGGAACACAGTTAACCTTTGACCTCCAAGAATAATGACGTGACTCAAAGTCAAGGATGCTTCCACCATTTCATATTATGGCACCGTGCTGCCCCCAATCTCAAACTCCTCTGGCAACTCACAGCTCAGTCGATTCTAAAACAGCTGCAGAGAATTTTTCGACTGCAATCGTGGGCCCCTCTGCTGTTGCCCAGTGAAAAGTGTTCTGGGCAGAGGGCCCATCCCACCTATGTGATGGCACTAGTTATCATCCAGTGTTCCTGCTCAGTATCTGACATTTCCGATGATTAAACTTGAACTCGGATGTTAAAGTTGTGCAAATATGGCTTAAGAAGTTCAGTGCACGTGTTAATTATTTGACTACAGGTCTGTATGCTCAATAACTTTGAATTTAGTGTTTATTAAAGTTTGCAAGCTTTAAAGATTATAAATAAAATAATCTGGTGAAATGCACTTAGAGTGGAGTAATGTTGATTTTCAACCCTTTCCACAGCCTCCAGCTATGTAACACGCACAAAATGCTGGAGGAATTCAGCAGCTCAGGTAACATCTGTGGAAATGACAGTCGACATTTTGGGCCGAGACCCTTCTTTGAGACCCACTCTCAGTTTGGACCCACTGAGGATCCCAGATACTCACATTCAGTTGACTGCTGTCCTGAAGAAGGGTCTCTGCCTAGATGTGTCACAGAAGTAATAAGAATTTTGGTTAATAAAAATATTTGAAACACTTACGATATTCACACCAAGCCAAAATGATCGGTTTGCTTAGCTTTAAACTTGATTTCTGAAAATGACTCCTTCGCTTATACCTTTTACAGGTGTTTGAAAAATTGCCAAGAACAGTGACTCTGTTTCCTTATGTAAACAATAACATTTAAAATTTTTAAGAAGTATTTTGTTGCACTATGAAGTGAAGTTATTTGAAGTATATAAAAGGAAACCATTCCCTGAAAGCAAGCTAGAATTTTAAGTAAACCAATTCCTTATTTTGATCACAAACAAGAGAAAATCTGCAGATGCTGGAAATCCAGGCAACGCTTACAAGTTGCCGGAGGAACACCTCCTGCGGTTTGTTTGTGTTCCTTTATTTTGATCCGCCTTTTCAACAGGTTTACTGTGTAATCAACTTGCAACTTTTACTATGTTTGTTCACATGTCTAAGATTCGTAGGAACATAGAAAACCTACAGCACAATACAGGCCCTTCAGCCCACAAAACTGTGCCAAACATGTCCTTACCTTAGAACTACCTAGGCTTACCCATAGCCCTCTATTTTTCGAAGCTCCATGTACCCATCCAGGAGTCTCTTAAAGGACCCTATTGGTTCCACCTCCACCGCCGCTGCCGGCAGCCCATTCCACACACTCACCACTCTCTGCATTAAAAAAAAAACAAACTTGCCCCTGACATCTCCTCTGTACCTACTTCCAAGCACCTTAAAACTGTGCCCTCCCATGTTAGCCATTTCAGCCCTGGGAAAAAGCCTCTGACTATCCACACAATCAATGCCTCTCATTATCTTGTACACCTCTATCAGGTCATCCCTCATCCTCCGTCGCTCCAAGGAGAAAAGGCCGAGTTCACTCAACCTATTCTCATGAGGCATGCTCCCCAATCCAGGTAACATCCTTGTAAATCTCCTCTGCACCCTTTCTATAGTTTTCACATCCTTCCTGTATTGAGGCGACCAGAATTGAGCACAGTACTCCAAGTGGGGTCTCACCAGGGTCCTATAAACCTGTAACATTACCTCTCGGCTCTTAAACCCAATCCCATGGTTGATGAAGGCCAGTGCACCATATGCCTTCCTAACCACAGAGTCAACCTGCGCAGCAGCTTTGAGTATCCTCAAAGATTCAAGATTCAGAGTAAATTTATAATCAAAGTATGCGTAAATTTTACAACCTTGAGATTTGTCTACTTACAGGCAGCCATGAAACAAGAAACCCGAAAGAGCTTAGTTAAAAAAAAATCAAGACCAAAACTAGATAGGCAGATAAAGAGAAAAAAAGCATAAATCATGCAAACAATAGAAACCAGTAATAGAAACAATAGAACATGTAATGTTTCTACTATACTGTACTTAATTGCAATGAACATAATAGAAACTAGTATTTTTGAATGTTCTTGTCACATCAGTAAGAATAATGAGTTTGAAGTTCTGAAGAAGGGTCTGGGCCCGAAACATTGACTATCCCTTCATTTCCATACATGCTGCCTGACTGCAGAGTTCCTCCAGCATTTTATGTGTGTTAGTAAGTTTTAACTTAAACAACCAACTTAACTTCATAATAAAGGAAAACACTTAAAATTTAATAAATAAAATGACAATGAGAATTGATTTGCACGTGAAGCAACCTCATTGGCTATTTTCTTTCTTGGAAACCACAGACAATCAGTCCAAGGAGAAGGTGTGATCACTAATTGTCAATTAGACGGTGGCATTTAAGATAAAGTGTGCTTTTGTCAGTGGTATTAACTGAAGTGTCTTGTAGTGGGTTTAAGCTAAATGTTCCTCAAACCACTAATTCCTGAGCTGAAAGCAATCATTTATAGACTTCAGTGGTCTAACATAGCAGAGAAAGCAACAATGGTATTCTCAACCACAGAGAAACAATGTAATCATGAAATCACACATTATCCATTATATTTAGCTGCTAATTGTGACAATTACTTTAATTTACTTAAGATATACTGTACTGTGCAAAAGTTTTTGGCACATATACTGTATACACTGTAGCAAGAGTGCCTAAGACTTTGCACAATACTGTCGTGGTTTTATGTATTGCACTGTACTGCTGTCGCAAAAACACAATCCTGACACGTGAGTGATGATAAACCTGATTCTGATATTTTCTAAAATGTTTCTTCTAGGTATAGGTTATGAGAACACTCAGTCCTCTTTTATTATCATTTAGAAATGTATACATGCATTAAGAAATGATACAATGTTTCTCCAGAGTGATATCACAGAAAACAGGGCAAACCAAAGACTAACACTGACAGAACCAGGTCTTCCTATCTGAACAGTGACTATTAGATTAGGTGTTGGTTACTGGTGCATGTGGACTGAGAGTGGGAAGGGGGCAGGGAGAGGGGAATCGTGGTTGGGTAAAGGGAAGGGGGAGAGGGGATCGAGTGGAAAGCACCGGAGAGACATTCTGTAATGATCAATAAACCGCTTGTTTGGAATCAAATGACCTCGCCTGGTGTCTCAGGGCTGGGTGTGTCTGCACCCACATCACACCACCCTCCACCCCGGTACTCTTTCTCCGCCACCTGTCCCACACCCCTCCCACGGCACTCCACCCTCACCACTCCCACCATCCTTTGCTTCCGTCAGACTTACAAACTCGCTCTCCGCTTCACATTGACAAATACAGCACTCTGCAAGAGTTTTAGGCACCCTGCCTAAACGTATGCGTCTACGACTTCTGCACAGTTCTGTAAAAGTGGACTAAGGATATTACTGAGGACAATGTATCAAAATTACAATGTCAATATTACAATATCTTTCCTAAGACAGGTACAATTTAAGGAATAATTAGTAGGAAGCACCTTACCTTACGATGGATAATTAATAGCAGCCAGTCAACCTGCAATAAAGATACAATATGCCTTTATTAGTGGGTGTAGCAGGTTTTGGGGGTTGAAATATACTGGACAGAATGTGGTTATCTAAAGGTTAAATGTAAAACTGTTCACTTAAGTAACACTTAAATTGATTAAGATGGATTAAGGTAAGGATTGCCTTTTTCAAAGGATCAATTAATGGATGTCACAGAGAAGAAAAAGTATTTATTTTGAGTAATATCTGAACAGAGAGCTACAGAATGAAATGGTCAGGATTGCCAACTGAAATATTTTTGGAATATTCCAATCATAAATAAACATGTTAAACTCTAAAGAAAAGAAATGGTCAGTATTATAGACTGGGGAGCTTGTGAGGCATTGAACAGCTGCATATTAATAACTGGTTTGGTTGTTATAAGCAATATAGGGTGACATTGAATTAGTCACAACTGAATTTTTGACTTGAAATTGCTCAGTTTTTCTAAAACTGTTTCTTGTAGGCTTGGGTCTTCCTATCTGCACAGTGACTATTGATTAGGTGTTGGTTACTGGTGCATGCTTGTGTCTCCTGCAAATACTGGCATATAACAGCTAACTACATGGAAATCTAGATGAAGTATTTTGTAAAGCATAGTGGCTAGCACAACGCTTTACAGTATCAGTGACCCGGTTTTAATTCCCACCGCTGCCTGTAAGGAGTTTGTATGTTCTCCCTGTGACCGTGTGGGTTTCCTCTGGGTGCTCTGGTTTCCTCCCACAGTCCAAAGACGTACCGGTCGGTAGGTTACTTGTCCATTGGAAATACTTTATACTTTATTGTCACCAAACAATTGATACTAGAACGTACAATCATCACAGCGATATTTGATTCTGCGCTTCCCGCTCCCTGGAGTACAAATCAATAGTAAATATTAAAAATTTAAATTGTAAATCATAAATAAAAAATGGAAAGTAAGGTAGTGCAAAAAAAAACCGAGAGGCAGGTCCAGATATTTGGAGGATACGGCCCAGATCCGGGTCAGGATCTGTTCAGCAGTCTTATTGCAGTTGGAAAGAAGCTGTTCCCAAATCTGGCCGTACGAGTCTTCAAGCTCCTGAACCTTCTCCCAGAGGGAAGAGGAATGAAAGGTGTGTTGGCTGGGTGGGTCATGTCCTTGATTATCCTGGCAGCACTGCTCCGACAGCGTGCTGTGATCGTCCTGTGATTAGGGTAGGGTTAAATCAGGGGATTGCTACATGGCACGGCTCAAAGAAGGGCCTGTTCCATGCTGTATCTCAACAAATAAGTAACTGATAAATAAACAGAAGTTTTCTTATTTGGGCACAGGATATTTGAAATATTTAAACAAAACCTCTGCACTTTCACAGCATTGCAGTGTTGTTAATCTTGGTTCTCCTGTTGCTTTATTAAGCCCTTGATCTAATAAAATAGTCCTTCGCTTTGAAGGGTCTCAGCCTGAAACGTCGACTGTACCTGTTCCTACAGATGCTGCCTGGCCTTCTGCGTTCACCAGCAATTTTGATGTGTGTTGCTTTGCTGTCCTTTTTGAATTCACCTGATCTCCCTCAGTTGATCTGCTTGTGCTGATAAAGCCAGCTTACTGCTGTGCCTTCATTTTTTATTTTGGGTTTTACTTATTTTTGTTGCCGTTCAATAACTGATAGCTTTTCTGGAATTTTAGTCAGATGGGCTTCTCCATTCAATGTCCGTGCACACAAAGTGCTGGAGGAACTCAGCAGGTCAGGAAGCGTTTATGGAGATGAATAGAGAGTCGGTATGTTGGGTTGAGGCCCATCTTCAGGACTGGAAAGGGAGGGAGGAAGATGCCAGCATAAAAGGGTGGGGGGAGGGAAAGGAGGCTGGCTGGAAAGTGATAGGTGAAGCCAGGTGGGTTAGAAAGATAAAGGGCTGGCGAAGAAGGAATCTGATGGAAGAAGGGAGTGATCCAAAGGAGAAAGGGAAAGAGGAGGAGACCCAGAGGCAGGTGATAGTCAGGTGACAAGAGGTGAGAGGCCAGAATCGGAAACAGAAGAAAAGGAGAGGGGGAGGAAATAAATAAGACCATAAGACATAGGAGCAGAATTAGGCCATTCAGCCCATTGAGTCTGCTCCACTATTTCATCATGGCTAATCCCAGATCCCATACAACCCCATACAGCTGCCTTCTCACCATATCCCTTGATGCTCTGACCAATCAGGAATCTATCAACTTCCACTTTAAACATACCCACAGGCTTGGCCTCCACCGCTGTCTATGGCTGCACGTTCCACAGATTCACCACTCTTTGGCTAAAAAAAAAATCCTCCTTAATTCTGTTCTAAAAGGTAGCCCCTCAATTTTGAGGCTGTGCCCTTTAGTTCTGGATACCTCCAGCATAGAAAACATCCTCTCCACATCTACATCATATAGTCCTTTCAACGCTCAGTAGAATTCAATGAGATCTCCATGCATTCTTCTAAATTCCAGTGAGTACAGACCCAAAGCTGCCAAACACTTCTCACGTGTTAACCCTTCATTCCCGGAATCATCCTCGTGAACCTTCTCTGGACTCTCTCCAATGACGATGCATCCTTTTTGAGATAATGGGCCCAAAACTTTTAACAATATTCCTTGTGGACTGACTAGTGCCTTATAAAGTTTCAGCATTATCTCCTTGGTTTTTTATATTTTATTCCCCTTGAAGTACATTCCAACATTGCATTTGCCTTTTTCACCACAGGCTCATCCTGTGAATTAACCTCCTGGAGGTCTTGCACAAGGACTCCCAAGTCCCTCTGCACCTCTGATGTTAGATGTTTTACTGGTCCATGTTCCACACCTCTATTGAGAGGAATAGATCATAAGAACATAAGACATAGGAGCAGAATCAGGTATTGAGTCTGCTGCAACATTTCATCATGGCTGATCCATTTTCCCTCTCAGCACCAATCTGCTGGCTTCACTCCTTATCCCCTCATGCCCTGACTGATCCAGAATCTACCTATCGACCTCTGCCTTAAATATACACAATGACTTGGCCTCTACAGCTGTCTGTGGCAACAAGTTCCACAGATTCACAATTCTGTGGCTAAAGAAATTCCTCCTCATCTCCATTCTAAATGGACGTCCCTCTATTCTGAGCTTGTGCCCTCTGGTCTTAGACTCCCCCAATAGCAATAGTAGGGATCAGCAGAACTAGATGCTGGTTGACTGCAAGATTTGAAGTTTGCCTTTTCTTCTCTTTAACGTCAGGGGATCTTTGTGGTCAGTACAAAACAGTGTTTTTCGCAGGCAACACGTTACTGCTAATCCATCGTGCAGCCTTGTGTAGGGATGATGTACAATTGGTAACTTATCCTGGCTTGAGCATTGAATTAAATGTTTCCATTCTGTAGTAGATATCAGGTTTGCCTTGGTGTGGAAAGTCCTGGGTGTAAACCTCAGTAGAAAATGAGTTTAGTTTATCAATAAGAGAAGACTAAACATGAAGACAGAAGAGCCGTTACAGAAATAAGTCTCCATTATCTCCATTTGATCCACTGTTATCCAGTCCATGAAATTAATACAGCATACATTAAACTCTTCGTTCGCAGTGTCTTAGAATTGTAACTTGAGTAGCAACGTTGAAGCTTCTGCTGCGATAAAACTACTGTACAGTTGCTGCTATTTTTCTCATTTGTATTTTCTTGTTTTTACAGCGGTTGTTTTATATATTTGCTAATCCTTTGAATTTGAAAATTCACCAGCATAATCATGGGTGGAAAATTCAGTGGTAGAACAAATTTGTACGGGTAATTCAGCCTGACAAGTGACTAAAGTTCCCTGACTTCATCACATCACCATCCCTGAGGCCTGGCATGGTCATTCTGTCAGGAACATCGAAGCAGCTGGTCATAGCAGAACTGACAGCTCCTTGGGAAGACTGGATTGTGGAGGCGCTTGGACGTAAGAAAGCCAAATACCAGGAGCTGGTAGAGCAGTGCCAGGGACAGGGGTGGAGGGCACAATGTGAGTCTATAGAGGTGGGCATAGAAGTTTTGCTGGCTGCTTGTTGTGCAGATCCTACTCTTTTCTTGGCCCAACAGGGGCTGCAAAGAGAAGAGCCATCAAGACCGTCACAGAAGCTGCTGAGAGACCCTTCAGAAGGCTATGGATCAAGAGGAGTGGCCCGTGGGCCAGTGCTGCTGGGACACAAGCCGGGGCCTGATCAATCCTGGCTGGGTCACCTGGGCGAGAGTGCCTGATGTTGAAAGACCCGACACACCCGATGACCCCAGGTTACATCACTGATGATGCGTCCCAGCATATCCTAGGGAATGCTGGTGTTGACAGGGTTGATGCCATTATCACATCCCTTACTGTGAAATTCCTTTATTTATACAGTGGTCTAAACTTTAGGGGCTCCCAACCTTTTTTAAGCCATGAACCGATACCATTAACCTAGGGGTCCATGGACACCAGGTTAGGAGCCCCTAAGTAAATGATTGAAACTACAAATCCTATTGCTGTCAAAACGTAGCCCATCAAAATTAGATAAAAAGATACGCACGCAAAATGCTGGAGGAACTCAGCTGGTCAGGCAGTATCTATGGAAAAGAGTAAACGGACGATGTTTCGGGATGAGACCCTCCTTCAGGATTGCGAGAGAAGGGGTAAGAGGCTGATTGGAGGGTGATGGGTGAAGCCAGGTGGATGGAAAAGGTCAAGGGCTGGAGAAGAAAAACTATATACTTACTGTAATTGATTAATAATTGACAATTATTAGTAATTGACAATAAACTGGACTGGTCTAAGAACACTGAGGCTGTCTACAAGAAGGGTCAGAGCCGTCTCTATTTCCTGAGGAGACTGAGGTCCTTTAACATCTGCCGGATGATGCTGAGGATGTTCTACGAGTCTATGGTGGCCAGTGCTATCATGTTTGCTGTTGTGTGCTGGGGCAGCAGGCTGAGGGTAGCAGACACCAACAGAATCAATAAACTCATTCATAAGGCCAGTGATGTTGTGGGGATGGAACTGGACTCTCTCACAGTGGTGTCTGAAAAGAGGATGCTGTCTAAGTTGCATGCCATCATGGTCAATGTCTCCCATCTACTACATAATGTACTGGGTGGGCAGAGGAGTACATTCAGCCAGAGACTCATTCCATCGAGATGCAGCACAGAGCGTCATAGGAAGTCATTCCTGCCTGTGGCCATCAAACTTTACAACTCCTCCCTTGGAGGGTCAGACACCCTGTGCCGATAGGCTGGTCCTGGACTTAATTCATAATTTACTGGCATAATTTACATATTACTATTTAACTATTTATGGTTCTATGACTATTTATTACTTATGGTGCAACTGTAACGAAAACCGATTTCCCCCGGGATCAATAAAGTATGATTATGACTATGATTAAATGGTTTTTCTCTACATTATCATGATTGCAATATACTGTAGCTGCTAAGTTAGCAAATTTCACGACATATGCTGGTGATGGTACACCTGATTCTAATTCTGATAGGAGAGGAGAGTGGACCATAGGAGAAGGGGAAGGAGGAGAGGACCCAGGGAGAAGTAATCGGCAGGTGGGAAGAAGCAAAAGATGGAATAGAGGAAGGAGAGGGTAGGGACTTTCGTTCACTGGAAGGTGAAATCAATGTTCATGCCATCATGTTGGAGGCTACCCAGACAGAATATAAGGTGTTGCTCCTCCACCCTGAGGGTGGCCTCATCTTGGCACAGGAGAAAACCATGAACAGGCATGTCAGAATGGCATGTAGAGATGTTTATTTTGAACTTTGTCCATAACATAAGTAAACTGGAAAAAGGTTTTGTCAGTAAATCGTTTCTCTTACACTTTTCAGTTCTGTCAGTGTGGTGTTTCACACTATTGAAGAAAACCAAAATCACGTGTAAAGTTGTGGTAAATGAAACTTAATTGGTGAACTGTCAATTGTGTATAATCTGTACAAATAATGCCCGATAAGATAAGTTGTTTTATGAAGGTAACGCTAAAGCTGCCCTTAGCCCTACCTTAGCTTGTCAAATAAACTCTTCTTGGCTTCCAGCTGGGTAGAGGTATCGATTACAACCGACATTTTGATGACAAACTCTGCCATCTTCTTCAGGGATGATGCCTGGGTGTGTCTAGTCTGGTTGTACTTGTCCTCCCGTAGCCTATCCTTCCTGATCGATTAATCTTCATCCAATCAGGTTTTGTCTTTGTTAACTTAGGTTTCACTCTAAATAAGAACTGGGAGAGCCGCCTTTTGCTGCAAAAGATTTCAATTTAGCTACACAAAGCAGCAATCTGCCTAAGAAGCCTTTGTGGCCATATTCCCTATGTGTACATCTGATATATTCCCTCTGTGTTTCAGAAGTGTTTTATATAGTTAACACTGATTATATAAAATGTAGATCAAAGTTTATGCTGTAGCTGATGTTGTACGCGATGCAGTTCAAACCTTCCCAGTGGATAAGAGTGGCTCCAAGCCAGAGCTTTCAGGAACACTTATCGAGTAACTAAATCTATCACACATTCACTGAAGATGCTTCAGTCAGAATCAGGTTTAATATCGCTGGCATATGTTGTGGAATTTGCTAACTTTACGGCAGCAGTACAATGAAACACATAGTAACAGAAAAAAAACTGTAAATTAAAGTTTGAATATATATATAATTGTTAAATTAAATAAGTAGTGCAAAAAATGAAATAAAAAAGTCATGAGGTCACGTTCATAGGTTCAATGTCCATTCAGAAATCGGATGGCAGAGGGGAAGAAGCTGTTCCTGAATCGTTGAGTGTGTGTCTTCAGGCTCCTGTGCCTCCTCCCTGATGGTAGCAATGAAAAAATGTGAAGAGGGCATGTCCTGGGTGAGGATGGACAGTGCCTTTTTGAGGCATCGGTCCTTGAAGATGTCCTTGGATCCTACGGAGGCTAGTGGCCATGATGGAGCTGGGATTACAACTCTCTGCAGCTTACTTTGATCCTGTGCTGTAGCCCCATCCTACCCCCCACCACAATGACAGACATTGATGCAGTCAGTTCGCTCTCCTTCTGTGAGAATTCAATGGGAAAGCACCCTAAATATAAGATATGTTTATCATCAAGATATCCGTTCCTTCACAAAATATATAGTGAGATACCGCCAGATTCGGGAACAGCTTCTTTCCAACTGTGATAAGACTGCTGACCCGATCCTGACCCGGATCTGGGCCGTACCCTCCAAATATCCGGACCTGCCTCTCGTTTTTTTTTGCACTACATTACTTTCCATTTTTCTATTTTCTATTTATGATTTATAATTTAAATTTTTATTATTTACTATCGATTTGTAATCCAGGGAGCGGGAAATGCAGAATCAAATGTTGCTATGATGATTGTACATTCTAGTATCAATTGTTTGGCGACAATAAAGTATAAATTGTAAAGTGATGATAGAAACATTGAAGAAGGGAGTACTTGAGAGAATTCTGGTCATTTCTCTGAATAGCTCCAATGACCTTAACCTTTTGATGCTGGATCAAATGGATAAAGCTTGTCAGATGAAAATGATAACTTTCTATCTTGACAAGAATACAGCTGTATATTGAGTGTTTTAAAAGGAAGGAATAACAAAGCAATATAATGATATTTTATTTTTAAAAACAAACACATTATTCTGCTGTACAATGCAATTATATTTAGACTATTGTCATCAGCGTGGCCCTGAATGATGGAGGAGATGTGCTCATGGCTTGTCAAGTTCTAATCCACTGTCAATCTTTAAACTGAAATGTCTAATGAAATACATTCAAAATATATTGCAATAGCATCAATATTGATTTATTAATGCCTGGGAATGCTGCTCTAATTGAGTTGAAATCCAGGAAGTCAGTTAACGTAACTGACAGTGATATATATAAGAACCCAATCTCCTACAGCGCAGGCAACTGTGACTTTTCTATTGCTCAGTGCTGTCAGTCGAATAAATAGCAAATCAATTTGTGTTTCACTCAGACAGAGAAACAATCCTTGATCTGGACTTTGTTATGTAGATTATCCTGAATCTTCTGTTCGTTACATGCCGTGTCGTATGATGTGGACGATTATGGTCTTTCCATGAGCGTGATTGTTCTTGGCAAATTTTTCTACAGAAATGTCTTGCCATTGCCTTCTCCTGGGCAGTGTCTTTAGAAGACGGGTGACATCAGCCATTATCAATACTCTTCAGAGATTGTCTGCCTGGCGTCAGTGGCCGCATAGTTGGGACTTGTGATGTGCACCAGCTGCTCATACGACCATCCCATGGCTTCACATGACTGATCGAGGGGCTAAGCAGATGCTACGCCTTGTCCAAGGGTGACCTGTAGTCTAGCAAAGGGAAGGACTGCCTTACGCCTCCTTTGGTAGAGACATATCTCCACCCTTTCATCCTGAGTGGCGCAATTAATCTGGGTCTCCTTTCGTGTGTCTTCAGTTTTGCTTAATCTGTTTTGAATGATTACTCTGATGTTCCGAGCAACAACACTTTTTCCACTCTAAATCTTGTTGAATATCTTTTCTATTGTAGTTATGGATTTTGCATTGCCTTCACAAATATTTTGCCATGTGCATGACTGAGGTCACTTGAATATTGACTAATAAACCTAAGATAACTTGCTGTCAAGAAGGAGGAGAGTTGAATGTAATTCAGAGCTCAAGAGCCCAGAAGTCACTTGCTTGACCTGAGTGTCCTCCAGAAGGTTTTGGGGCTTTTGGCCGCAGCGCAGGTTTTATACTGCATCTTTCATTTTAGCTGCTTCCTTCATCTTCATAAACTCCAGAGATTCTGCAGATGCTGGAAATCCAGAGTGACACACACAAAGAGTGGTGAATCTGCGGGACTTGTTGCCGCAGACAGCTGTGGAGGCCAAGTCTTTACAATATTTAAGGCAGAGAATGATGATTTCTTGATTCGTCAGGGCATGAAGCGATACGGGGAGAATGCAGGAGTTTGAGACAGAAAGGGAAAATGGAACAGCCATGAAGATCTAGCCGAAGCACACTTGATGGGCCAAAAGGCTTAATTCTGCACCTATATCTTATGATCTTATGGTCTTATGGTCTAAAATGCTGGAGGAAGCAGATCAGGCAGCATCTATGGAAAAGACTAAACAGTCAATGTTTCAGGCTGAGAACCTTCATCAGGACTGGAAAGAAAATGAGAAGAAGCCAGAATGAGGAAGTGGGAGGAGGGGGAGGTAGTGCTAGCTAGAAGGTGATAGGTGAAGCCGGGTGGGTGGGGAAAATGAAAAGCTGGGATGTGATAGGTGGAAAAGGTAAAGGGCTGAAAAAGAAGAAATCTGATAGGAGAGGAGTTTATTTCTTTCCATACATCGTTCACATCACAAGTCCTGACTATGTGGACACTGACGCCAGGCAGACAACCCCTTCACCTTCATACTCCGTGACCTCAGCTACTCCAATGTGAGCACCTTGTGGATCCCTATGCTTGATTCCAACTTAACTCATTTGATACTAAATCTGATTCTGGGTCAAGGTCCTGGGTGGAGTTAAGTTGCTTTCATTTTTCAGAGTTTGCATGGCTATCTGTATTTGAGCTACCATTGAGAAACCATCAGCAACTTTCCATTGGATGATGAGGACTGCTGCAGGCATAACTCCTCAAGAATGCCTGGTAAATATGAGAAACACACATATCAAAAAAAAACATTATTCTGTCACAAGGACAGCAGAACAGCTGTGTGCTGAAACAAAGAAACCACTGCTTGGATTTCTTGGAGGTGCTCTTTGTTGGAGCAGATTCTATACACTACACAACTTTGCCATGGACAGTTCCCTGCTCTTTGCAATGGCAATGATGAGAAAAATTGCTGGACTGGAAGTGCAGGTGGAAGGGAGGAGACAATTCTTAAACGCAAAGAGGTCTACAGATGCTGGAAATCCAGAGCAACACACATCAAACGCTGGAGGAACTCAGCAGGTCAGGCAGCATCTATGGGAATGAATAAACTGGCAACGTTTTTGACTGAGACCCTTCTTCAGGACTGAGAAGGAAGGGGGAGGACACCAGAAGAAAAAGGTGGGGGGAGGGGAAGGAAGTTAGTGGGAAGCTGATAGGTGAAGTCAGGTGGGTGGGAAAGGTAAAGGGCTGGAGAAGAAGGAATCTGATAGGAGAAGAGAGTGGACCATGGGAGAAATGGAAGAAGGAAGGGATTCAGGGGGAGGTGATAGGCAGGTGAGAAGAGGTAAAAGGCAAGAGCGGGGAATAGAGGAAGGAGGGAAGGGGAGGGAATATTTTTTATTGGAAGGAGAAATTGATATGCATGCCATCAGGTTGAAGACCACCCAAACAGAATATAAGGTCTTGTTCCTCCGGCTGGGATGGCCTCATCTTGGCACAAGAGGAGGCCACGGACAGATATGTCAGAATGGGCTTGGGAATCAGAATTTATCGGAGGTAATTAAGTTAGTACCTTTTTGACAGTGTTGCCCAAGACAATTCACCTATAGTATATATAGTATAGTCATATTTTATTGATCCTGGGGGAAATTGGTTTTCGTTACAGTTGCACCATAAATAATAAATAGTAATAGAACCATAAATAGTTAAATGTGTAAATTATGCCAGTAAATTATGAAATAAGTCCAGGACCAGCCTATTGGCTCAGGATGTCTGACCTCCAAGGGAGGAGTTGTAAAGTTTGATGGCCACAGGCAGGAATGACTTCCTATGACACTCTGTGGAGCATCTCGGTGGAATGAGTCTCTGGCTGAATGTACTCCTGTGCCCACCCAGTACATTATGTAGTGGATGGGAAACATTGACCAAGATGGCATGCAACTTGGACAGCATCCTCTTTTCAGGCACCACCGTGAGAGAGTCCAGTTCCATCGCCACAATATCACTGGCCTTACGAATGAGTTTGTTGATTCTGTTGGTGTCTGCTACCCTCAGCCTGCTGCCCCAGCATACAACAGCAAAACATGATAGCACTGGCCACCACAGACTCGTAGAACATCCTCAGCATCGTCCGGCAGATGTTAAAGGACCTCAGTCTCCTCAGGAAATAGAGACGGCTCTGACCCTTCTTGTAGACAGCCTCGGTGTTCTTTGACCAGTCCAGTTAATTGTCAATTTGTATCCCCAGGGTATTTGTAATCCTCTACCATGTCCACACTGACACACTGATCTGAATGCATTACCAATAAACACAATCCAATCTTTCAACTGAAGTCCCTCTGCTACTGACCTTTATGGTGTACACATAGATGCAGTAATCAAAATAACAGAACCGTTCCAAATTAAATTTATAAATCCATGCATAAATGTAACAACGAATCACTCTTATGCATGACCTTGGTGTTTGCCTTTCACATGTCTTTGCTGTTCATCTTGTCCCTGTGGCAGTGGGCATGGCTGGTGAAGGGTGATTTCTCTCAGCAGGGGAGTCTGCCAAGAATAACTATGAAAAGCTTAGGCCTAAGGAGGCCTGGCTTTTCACTATTCCTTCTCTAGCAGGGAAAATTCAAAGTGTTGGCGGGATCACAAATATCAGCAATCCCAGAGAGCACAGCAGGTTGGTGTTCTTAAGATCCACTGTCATTCTTCCTGGGCAGGAGTAAGGAAAAAGTTAAATGTGATTCCTCCTTGGTATATGCTAAAATGAAATGGAAGTCTGTAAGAGAAAATTGTGTTAGCTTAGAGTGGGATTGTTTTGAGGAAGTAGGGGAGAATCAGTCCACAGCAACGTGTTGAGAAAGTTAAAGGAATACAGGTCTACAGCCATAATAGTGGAAAATGGTGTAAAACACCTCTTTACTGGGAATGTGAGGTCATTGTGCAGGTGCAGGTACGAAATGCATGGAAAAGTACCAGTGTAAGGGGTTTTGAAGGGTATAAACTGGCAGCTTCTTGTTGTGAGAGGACAGAATTTTGCTCTAGGCTAGGCCATGGTGAGTGGGCTAGTGCTGAGGTAGGGAACAGCACGTTGAGAGAGTCAGATTGGAGTTAGACTTAGAGAGAGAGAGGAGGAGGGGCTATGTGGAAGCATTCCGTATATCAGCTTATTGAGAGGATGATAAGCATTATTTTGATTTCTATACTGCTACTACTCACTGCTGTAGAGATTTGTTTTTCCTTTTCTATTGCACTTGCGTCAGTTCTAATAAAATGTTTTCTTGTGGCTTTGAACACGTGCGCTGCCTCCTTTTGTTTGCGAATACCCTGAGCAGAACTGGGAAAGAATACCTAATCAGTTTTTAAAAATAATTTTCGTTTACAGCAGGGTACCAGCACTCTGTGCAACCTGCAAGGAGACAGGTGGCCCAGAACAGAAGAGCTTCCCTTTAGAATAGAGGCAAGGAGCAATTTCTCTAGCCAGAGGGTAGTGAATCTGTGGAATTCATTGCCACAGACAGCTGTAGAGGCCAGTCATGGGAGTGGCGGTGATGGATTCTTCACCAGTAAAGGTATCTAAAGTTAGAAGGAGACCCCTCAACTATCAGACTGTTGAACAAAAGGAGATAACTACCATTCATGTGCTGAGATGTTCCCACAGCCAATAATCTCACTTTAAGAACTCTTTACCTTGTTATTTCATGTTATTATTATTTAGTCCTATTTATTTATGTTTGCATTTGCACAGTTTGTTGTCTTCTAAGCTCTAATGGATATTTCATTGATCCTGTTATAGTTACTTTTCTATAGCTTTGCTAAGTATGCACGCAGGAAAATGAATCTCAGGAGTGTATGTGGCGACATATATGTACTCTGATAATAAAATATACTTTGAACTTTTGAAGGCAGGAGAACGGCCTAATTTTACTCCTATGAGCAGAATATGATGGAACAGTAGCGTAGTGGTTAGCGTAATGGTTTACAGTGATTGGAAAACTGGAGTTCAATTCCAGTCTGTAATCCCCCCCGTGACTGTGTGGGTTTTCTCCGGGTGCTCTGGTTTCCTCACACATTCCAAAAATGTACGAATTAGGGCTAGTGAATTCTGGGCATCCTTTGCTGCAGACAGTTGCGAACCGCCTCCAGCACGTCGAAAAATATGACGCAAAGCCCGCATGTATCAATATTTTGATGTGCATGTGACAAGTAAAACAAATTGTTATGTCTTGTGGCGATGCAGTTGAGACCATCTGGAAGTTTCTGTAAACGGTGGTGGGCAGAATGCCAGCAGTCTCCGCTTATACAGCAGGAGACAGAGTTCACACTGCATTGCGATATGAGGTAGGCCTTCGCTCAGCAGAAGGTTGGACATCATAGGTACCATCAAAGATGGCAGCACACAACTGAAAAATAAATTATTCACCACATTCATGTTGGATTGGGTCGCGTCCTGCATGTAAAAACTCTGTACAAGATTGGTGTCGGACTCCTTGATGACATTATATGCCACATTTCTAGTAATGTGTGGGGATGACACAAAGGTTGGGGGTGTTGTGGATACTGTGGAGGGATGTCAGATGTTACAACGGGACATTGATAGGATGCAAAAATGGGCTGAGAAGTGGCAGATGGAGTTCAACCCAGCTAAATGTGAGGTGGTTCATTTTAGTAGGTCAAATATGATGGCAGAATATAGTATTAATGGTAAGACTCTTGGCAGTGTGGAGGATCAGAGGGATCTTGGGGTCCATGTCCATAGGACACTCAAAGCTGCTGCGCAGGTTGACTGTGTGGTTAAGAAGGCATACAATGAATCGGCCTTCATCAACCGTGAGATTGAGTTTAAGAGCCAAGAGGTAATGTTACACCTATATAGGATCCTGGTCAGACCCCACTTGGAGTACTGTACTCAGTTCTGGTCATCTCACTACAGGAAGGATGTGGAAGCCATAGAAAGAGTGCAGAAGAGACAAGGATGTTGCCTGGATTGGGGAGCATGCCTTACGAGAATAGATTGAGTGAACTTGGCCTTTTCTCCTTGGAGCGACGGAGGATGAGGGGTGACCTGATCGAGGTGTATAAGATGATGAGAGGCATTGATGGTGTGGACAGTCAGAGGGTTTTTCCCAGGGCTGAAATGGCTAACACAAGAGGGCACAGTTTTAAGATGCTTGGAAGTGGGTACAGAGAAGATGTAAGGGGTAAGTTTTTTACGCAGAGAGTGGTGAGTGCGTGGAATGGGCTGCCAGCGACGGTGGTGGAGGCAGATATGATAGGGTCTCCTGGATAGGTACATGGAGCTTAGAAAAATAGAGGGCTATGGGTAATCCTATGTAATTACTAAAGTAAGTACATGTTCGGCACGGCTTTGTGCTGTAGTTTTTCTATGTTTCTTTGTTTAATGTACTAACTCAGTCGTGCATCACCATCCCTGCAATGGTTCAAAGTACATTATGTATACATTATACAACCCCGAGGAGGGAGGGAGGGAGGGAGGGGAAGGGGGGAGGAAAGGGGGGTGGAGAGAGAGAGAGAGAGAGAGAGAGAGAGAGAGAAAGAGAGACAGAGAGAGAGAGACAGAGAGAGAGAGATAGAGATAGAGAGAGAGAGAGATAGAGAGAGAGAGAAAGCGAGCAAGAGAGAGAGAGAGAGAGAGAGAGAGAGAGAGAGAGAGAGAGAGATCTCATGCAAACAATAAAAGTAGGCAAAGAGCATTTAAAATGAAAGTGAGTCCTCAGATGTGAAGCCAGGAGCAGCCGGAACAGGCCCACAGCATCACCCTCAGGTCATCACATAGTACAGGAAAATGACTTGGAGCCCACAGACACGAAGCCTGGAAAAGCCAGAGCAAGGCCACAGCCTCAGACTCAGTGCATAAACATCATGGAGCAGAGAGCAGAACAAAGCCTGACGCTCGTCTCCAGTCCCGATACCCTGCCTTTTCAATTCACCTGGCCCTCAGTTTAAATCGTCCAAATATCGGGTCATTCCTCGTTCTGAGACCCGGGCCCTGTCGCATCAATACGCTTTGGGCCTGGGCCTGGCTATCAGGAATAAGTCAGTTAACCTAGCATCATTTAGAGTTAATGCTTCACTCCGTCTTCTGCACAAATAGTAACTGAGACCAGACTGCTGAGGCATACCTGATCTGTACTACAAGGCTTTAAAATTAATAAGAAAATGAGTCCTGATGTATAATAAAGTAAACAATAAGTGTCTCAAATGTTTTATCTTCTCTCCTAGAGCAGCTATAAGAACTGCTTGGAAAATGTTAGTGATAAACTTTGTGATACTTTGTGCACTACCAGCTCTTTGTTTAGTTGCTGTCTTGAGTACGATTACGTGGATGTAGTTGTAATTGTTGCATAACTGAGGCCAGAGACAAAAGCATCTTTCATGGACAGTGGAAGGAAATAAAGTCCCAGAACTTTCAGGACTCATTTAGTGTATATACTCTACATCCATTCGTTCATAAGCGTCTAATCTCAAGGTTGTATAATTTATACATACTTTGATAATAAATGTACTTTGAACTTTGATGTTGATTCTTCTCTTTCTTTGCACTAATTCCCCTCAGCAATCTTCCTCTGTGATATATATTCTACAAAAGAAAAATGCCATTTCTCATAAGCATGTAAAATCTCCATATTCATTTACGGATGTCAGTTTAAAAGCTAAGCAGGTCAATATTTCCATCATCATTTTATCACAATTGAAGCCAATTTTTTTTATCTTTGGCCAACATCTACAAGACCTCGGCCCTAAATTCATCGACCTCTACGCTAATACTAGTTATGTGTTTAACCATGGCATTTTATTTGACCATTAGCTGAGCTTTCTATCCCTATCTGGTCCTTTGCCAAGACCATATTAATCCATCTATGAAACATTGACTCTGCAGTGGTCAACCTTCCCCCAACACTGACAGCTTAATTCCTGACTTCACTATGAAGAATACCTTCTCCATCACTCTCTGCACTGACCACACTGCCTCTCAAATTGGAACTAATTTGAAGTTCTGTGATATATGTAATTTGCCACAGATCAGGCTGAATAAAATCGCCTCCTTCCTCCAAATCACAGTTTACTTTCTACTGATGGCCGAGTGACCGACTCATTTGAAAAATTCCTGTTTTCATTCTCAACTTTCTACTCATTCAGTCACACACTATGGACATCACCAGCAAGACCAACAGACAGTCTCCGTTACTAAATTCCTTTTGAGTAGCTTGCTAGTGATTTCAGATGGAAGTTACCCTCAATCATCAAAAGTTCAAATTTCCAAATAAAATTTATTGTCAGGGTACATACATGTCACCCACACAACCCTGGGATTCTTTGGCCTGTGGGCATACTCTGCTAATCTATAGAAGGGTAACTGTAAACTGTATCAATGAAAGATCAAGCAGAGTGAAGAAGACAACAAAATGTTGAAATGCAACTATAAATGAAGAGCAATAAATAACGAGAGTATAAAATAACAAAATAAAGATGCCTTAGAATGAGTTCATAGGTAGTGGGAACATCTCAATAGATGAGTCTAATTATGAATTATGATTATGATTATGAGGACACGCAGTCCCCTTTTATTGTCATTTAGTAATGCATGCATTAAGAAATGATAAAAATGTTTTTCCAGAATGATATCATGAAAACACATGACAAACCGACTTAAAAACTAACAAAGACCACATAATTATAACACAAACACGAATAAATCTGCAGGTGCTGGAATTTCAAGCAACACACATCAAAATTGCTGGTGAACGCAGCAGGCCAGGCAGCACCTCTAGGAAGAGGTACAGTACTGAAGAAGGGTCCTGACGAAGGGTCTCGGCCCGAAACGTCGACTGTACCTCTTCCTAGAGATGTTGCCTGGCCTGCTGTGTTCACCAGCAATTTTGATAATTATAACATATAGTTACAACAGTGTAAAGCAATACCGTAATTTGATAAGAACAGACCACGGCACAGTAAAAATCTCAGAGTCTCTCAAAAGTCCCATCATCTCACGCAGATGGTAAACCCTCAGCGCCGCAAACTTGCCGATGCAGCATCCCGGAAACATCCGACCACAATCCGACTCCGAGTCCGTCTGAAAAACTCCGAGCCTCGGACCAGCTCTCCGACACCGATACACCGAGCACCCTCTCGGCTGAGCACTTTGACCCCGGCCCCAGCAACAGGCGATACGCAAAGCTGAGGATTTGGGGCCTTCGTCTCCGGAGATTCTCGATCGCACAGTAGCAGCGGCAGCGAAGCAGGCATTTCAGAAGTTTCTCCAGATGTTCCTCTGCGCTTCATGGATGTCCCCCATCAAATCCCGAATGATGCACGGCCCCTGGTTACACATATCGATATTCATTCGGAACAGCCATGCGCACTGCGTGGTGCCGCCATCTTTTCCTCCCTCTGTTCCCTCTGTAATTATCCTCTTCTGTTCAAGAGCCTGATATCTGAGAGGTAGTAACTATTCTAAGCGGCTAAGGAGCTGGTGCAGACAGATTGTGGAAGGTGGTATTGCTCTTTAGGGTCTTGGGGTGCTGCAAGCTGTAAGCTTTCCCCAGGACTTTGAAATTTCCAATGAACTTGGGCACCAACTTTCTAGATTCCACCCAGAGAGGCAAATTATGAGTGCACAGCCAGACCAGTTCCCAGAATGTAAAGTGGGTCCCTGTCTTCTCCTTTGGTTTGCCTTGGTCTCCACCTTTCGGGTCAAGGCCAACAAAATCTCTCTTGCCCTAACCCACTTTCGCTTGCAGCGTTGGCCACAGTGACCCCAACCTTGGCCCCCTGTTTTGGAAAGAGAGGCTGAGGAAAACCAAACTCACTTGAATGGTGTGTCATCCCACGTACCAGTTGCTGCAAGGTGTTGTGGGTGACCTCTGCCCACATCGAATGGTCGCACCGCTCATCAGGTCTTTCTGAGGCCAGGCATCTTAAGGTAGGTTCTTAATCTTGGTTGGCCCGCTCCGTCTGGCCACTAGACTGTGGGTGAAACCCAAAGAAAAGGCTTGTTGTTGCCCTATCAGCTTACAGAACTCCTTCCAGAAATGTGATGTGAATTGTGGACCACGAGCTGAGACAATGTCCAGCGGGAATCCATGGGTCCTGAAGATCTGGTCCAGGGCAATTTCGGCCAAATTCCACCACAGACGGTAGCTTCTCCGAGACAATGAACTGGCAGGCTTCCGAAAACCAATCGACAATTACCACGATGACCGTCTTCCCCTTGGATGGTGGGAGACCGGTGACAAAGTCCATGGAGATGCGTGCCCATGATTTTTTGGAACAAATTGTGGGTGGAGGACCCCTTGAGGTCAGGAACAGGAATCCTTGTACCGGGCGCACACTCGCATGCCTGCGTGTACTGCCAAACTTCCTTTAGAATTCCGGGTCACCAATACCTCCTCTTGATAAACTTGAGGGTCCTGGCAATCCCTGGGTGAGAGGTCATTCTCGACGAAAGTCCCAATTGGAGTACCTGAGACCAGATGGAACTTGGGATGAACAGGTGACTCACAGGACCATTCTTAGGAATCTCCCCTTGTGCTTGGGCCTTGCGAACAAGAGGGTCAATTCTCCAATGAATTGGCACTACCACCCTGGCCTGGGGCAAAATGGTGGTAGGCTTCTCCTCTTGCTCAAGTTCATCAAACTGACAGGACGAGGCGTCTGGCTTCTGGTTCTTTGACCCGGGTTGATAGGTCAGGATGAAATCAAAAGTGGTTAAAGAATAAGGACCACCTAGCCTACCTCGATTTCAGCCTCCTGGTCTCCTGAAAATAAGCCAAGTCCTCGTGGTCAGTCCAAACAATAAAAGGGTTCTTGACCCCCCTCTAGCCAGTGCCGCCATTCCTCCAAAGCTAACAATCCCAAGAAGCTCCCCGTTCCCTATGTCATAGTTTCTCTCTGCTGGGGATAGCCGCCTGGAGAAGAATACACAAGGGTGTAGATTACCACCGGAAGGTGATTGTTGAGACAAGGCAGCTTCTGATACCTGAGGCGTCCACCTTCATGAAGAAAGCTTTTGGTATGCTGGCCTTTATAAATCAGAGCATTGAGTATCGGAGTTGGGATGTAATGTTGAATTGTACAAGGCATTGGTGAGGCCAAATTTGGAGTATTGTCTACAGTTTTGGTCACTGAATTATAGGAAAGATGTCAACAAAATAGAGAGAGTACAGAGAAGATTTACTAGAATGTTACCTGGGTTTCATCACCTAAGTTACAGAGAAAGGTTGAACAAGTTGGGTCTTTATTCTTTGGAACGTAGAAGGTTGAGGGGGGACTTGATAGAGGTATTTAAAATTATGAGGGGGTTAGATAGAGTTGACATGGATAGGCTTTTTCCATTGAGAGTGGGAAGATTCAAACAAGAGGACATGAGTTGAGAGTTAAAGGGCAAAGTTTAGGGGTAACATGAGGGGAAACTTCTTTACTCAGAGAGTGGTGTGGAATGAGCTTCCAGCAGAAGTGGTTGAGGCAGGTTCGATGTTGTCATTTAAAGTTAAATTGGACAGCTATATGGACAGGAAAGGATTGGAGGGTTATGGGCTGAGTGCAGGTCGGTGGGACTAGGTGAGAGTAAGAGTTCAGCATGGACTAGAAGGGCCGAGATGGCCTGTTTCTGTGCTGTAATTGTTATATGGTTATACAATGAAGGGAAAATTCGGGTTAGGAGAAACCAAGATGGGAGCTGTTGTGAAACTGCTGTTTAAGCTCTGCATCAGCAGACATCAACCTCCGCATCCTCTCGATCTATTTCTGGTGGCTTCAAAACCATTCACTTTGCCTTGCCCAAAGCCATGAATTGCTTTGCTAATCATCACTGTTCCCTATAAGTTGTGTGGGTGGGTGGCCGTGCAGTAACGGAGATGCTCCCACACACATAGCCTTCGTTGCCATGCAGATGGAATTTTCTTATATATAATGTTTTATTTTGGTGCCACACAGTTTTTAGGACATTTCCCACTCAGAGCAATGGTTGGTCCATGTAGCTGTAAAAAAAATTAGAGGGAACGGTGCTAATCACAATTCCAGGCCCCTATTCCAGACCCCAATGCTCCTTCTCATGTTTAGTTCTTTGACCATGGGTGTGGGTTACTGCTTTCCAAAGCCTCACTTCTAGTTCTTCCATCTGCTTCTGCCCAGTTACTGTGCATCACTTTGACTATGAGGGACACTATCATAATGTGAATGCCTTATTTTCGCTCTTTTCCCAACTCATTCTATTTCCTCCTGTCCATCTGTGGACAGTAATCAAAGTTTGAAGGTGCATTTATCATCAAAGAATGTATACGTTATACAACGCTGAGATTTGTTTGCTTACAGGCAGCACAGAGCAAGGAACCCGAAAGAACCCAGTTAAAAAAAGTAAGACCAACCCACAGTGCCCACAGAGAAAGAGAGAAAAAAACACAAAACAGATCATGCAGACAATAGAAGTGAGCAACAACAACAGCAGCATTTCAAACCAAATTGAGTCTTTAGATCCAAATCCCTGGAACACCCCGGAGAAGGCCCAAAGCCTCGGTATTCAGTCCATCATACTAGGGGACAAATTGTTGCAAGTTCGCGGACACTAAGCACAGTGGCCGGGGGCAGTTTCACAGCCTTAGTGTCATGGAGGAAGCCCCCAGACTATCTGGGCTGGCGTTTAAAGTGTCCAAACCTTGCACTAGGGCTCAATCCCACGAATTGCTCCGGCCCTAGATTTTGCTGCTGAAGGAGCCCTTCTCGACCTCTCCAAGTTGTATCGGCGCCTGGAGCAATTCGACTCTCGGCACCCTGCCTTTCCAGTCAGTGTGGGCCAACATTTAAATTGTCTAAACGGTGGGATTGTACCTTGCATTTGGAGCCGGGACTTACCGCGGGGAGTCACTCCTGGCCTTGAACACGCCTCCCAGCAATTCGCTTCGGACCTGGATTCCACTGCCAAAGAAGCCTTTCTCGACCTCGCCAAATCGGCTTGGCGCTTAGAGAGATCCACCCTCATATCCGGGTTAGTAGGACAGGCATTGGAACTCGTCGGTCCTGTCTTCTCCCCTCTGAATCATCCACTTCATCCAGCACGACCCCAACTCCTAGCGTGTTGATTTTGCAGCACACCAGCAGGGCACATTCCTCAAGTTTGCTTTGAATTCCTTTGCTTTTGAACTACTAGTAAGCTTTTGCATGTCTTTAGTAGCACCATCTTCAACCGGAAATTGACAGTAATTATCCAGCCACTATGAACTTGCCAACAAACGTTTTCTTTAAAATATCCATTCACTTATTTTTTGCTTCAAAACCTAAAAAATATCCTTCAGATTGACACCACCTTTCGTCTCTCTGTCCATCTCTCTCGCTTTCTCTGTCTCTCCATCTCTTGGTCTCTGTCTGTCTGTCACTCTCAGTCTCTCTCTGTCTCTCTCTTGTTCTCAGTCCCTGTCACGACTCTCTCCCAGTCTCATTCTCGGTTTTTGTTTGTCTCTCTCTCTCTGCCTTTCTCTTGGTCTCGGTCTCCATCTCTCTCTCTCTCTCTTTATCTCCAATCTCTCTCTCTCTGTCTCTGTCTCCCTGAAAAGTACATTTGGAAACTTCATGATGTTTTTGGTAGTTTTCATTTTTCCATGATAAGCTGACAGGAATTGAAAAGTTTGACACATGTCAACGATTGTTTGAGCTGTATCATCAATGAATTAACGTCTGCCATTAATTATATATCCTCAAAATGTTAACACTAATTAGATTGAAATGATACAATGTTGTTTGTTATAAACACGGAACCTCTTTGAACCCAGCTGTGGAGTTCTTGTATCCATTAACAATCAAAAGAAAGGGATGCCAAAAAACCCTTTTCATATCCTCTAAGAAACGTATATGTTGAATCTGCACTGGATCTAAAATCTGCTTATTTCAGAACATTTGCATATCAGTATTATTTTGTTGTAACATGCAAGAGGTTTCTTTTATCCCTCAACTTTCTGGCCATAAGCAGCTGATGGATAGGAAGCAGATGATTTACTTGGTTTGATCTGCATCATCAGCTAACAGTGTTTCTTGCATGGGATTAACATCTGGATTCTGACAGTTCTATTAGGTGTGCAAGAAATAAAGCAAGAGTTATTAATCGTTGCCAGTAATTGCTGGCAAGAGAACTCAGTTGGATTTGTGGTAACTGGGTTTTCCCTCACTGTCATTCGATGCTACATTGTCACAGTCACAATTTAAAGTGCTGACTGAGTTAATTAGACTAATAGTGTTCCACAGTAGTGAACCACAACCCTCTAAACTATGGCTGAAGCAGGACTGAGAGAGCAGAAACCACAGCTTGGTAAAGGAGAAGAAAGAGATCATATTGCAGATGTATCCTAAGACCTTGCTGCAAAGCAGGAACACGTCTTATCGCCTTGGTAATCAGTGTATTAGGGTGGTGGGGTGGAGAAGTGTCTGTATCAAAGGAAGCGTATGGCACCCCTTCCCCCTCCCAGCCTGCAGGTCCCCCTTGGACAAGGTGAAGCACCTCCTTAGCCCTAAATCAGGATCATGTAAAGCCATGGGAGCAGGTGGTGGATGGTCATATGAGCAGCTGGTGCACATCACAAGCCCTGGTTGTGCCACTGACACTGGGCAGACAATCTCTGAAGAGTATTGATAATGACTGTGCTCATCAGTCTTGTAAAGACACTGCCCAGAAGAAGACAATGGCAAACCACTTCTGTAGAACAATGATGGTGACGGAGAGAACCAGGATCGCCTACGTCAGGGGTCCCCAACCTTTTTTGCACCGCGGACCGGTTTAATATTGGCAATATTCTTACGGACCGGCCAACCCGGGATGGGGCGGGGGATGGTGTTCAAGTAGGTTTAAACTCACCTCAGCGTGTCTTTTACAGTTAGGGTTGCCAACTTTCTCACTCCCAAATAAGGGACAAAAGTAGCAGTCAAATCCCGGGACACTTTACCCCAGAAAGGCGACCATTTCCATGAAGCCCTGAGCAGGCACCTGTGTGCGCATGTGATGTGCGCATGCGTGTACGTGCCGATTTTTTTCTCCCCCACAAATCAGTTTTGCCTTCATCTTTCCGACTACACTGTACATGCATTATTTCTACTTTATATAGGCTGTGTATTTATCATATCATTCCTACTTTTACTATATGTTAGCGTTATTTATTTTTGGTTTTATGTGTTATTTGATATGATTTGTTAGGTTATTTTTTGGGTCTGGGAACACCCAAAAATTTTTCCCATATAAATTAATGGTAATTGCTTCTTCGCTTCACGCCATTTTGGCTTGAAAGGTTTCATAGGAACGCTCTACCTTAGCGGGGGAAATACAGGACAAACCAATTTAGCCCAATATAAAGGATGTCCCGGCAAATATGGGGCAGTTCGCAACCCTATGTTCAAGTTCAACAGTGCGTGACAGGGAACGAGGAAAGGTGCAGCTAACTCAAAACGTTTCCTTGCGGCCTGGTAGCACGTGCTTTACGGCCCGGTACTGGTCCGCGGCCCGATGGTTGGGGAATGCTGGACTACGTCACGTAACAAGCGAACAAATCAGTGTATGAAGCACTTTGCCGATGCACAGACATTTCTTTCTGCCACTGTCTGAAGAGGTAAGAGCAGTCCAGTAAATGCTAAATCACTACTTCTCAGTGAGTCTCACAGGATGCAGAGACGACATGCTTATTCTCCAACTCTGTGTCCACTGAGGAGGTTGTCGGAACCACAGAATCTTTCACAGATGGGGATGGAGGTGGCTGATGATAGTTTGAGAGGTGATGATTTCCATCTGTCATGCATATTAAGCTTCTTTGTGCTCATGGTACATGCACTCTATTCTCCACACCAGCCCTACATTTTCCCCTACACGGTCCTGTGGTTATATGATTCAGTATACCACTTGTTTACCAGCAGCCAAAGTCAATTACTGCCTGCTTCTCAGATTGCAGAATTTACATCTGCATCGACTGGTTATTACCCCTCAACCATCAGGTCCTGAAACAGCATGGATAACTTTCTTATTTCTATTTATTCATTGAGATAGAGCACGGAATAGGCTCCTGTGGCCCTTCGAAATGCACCAGCCAGCTATCCCCCTATTTAATCTGAGTTTAATCTCCGGACAATTTACAATCAACCTACCGACCGGTATGTCTTTGGAAGCCCACCCAGTCGCGGGAAGAAGGTACAAACACCTTTCAGGCAGCGACGGGAATTGAACCCGGGTCGCCTGTACTGTAATGCGTTGTGCTAACCACTACGCTACCATGCTGCTACTCTGGGAAAACGATGCTGACTATGCACTATAATCTAATTTTATAAACTTCTATCACGCCTTAGCTCAGTCTATAACAGTCCAGAGAAACAACCCAATGTTGTCCAATCTCTCCTTTTAGTTCATACTCTCTAGTCCAGGCAGCATCCTGGTGAACCTCCTGTACCCTTCCCAAAGCCTGCACGTGCTTCCTGTGATAGAGCAACCTGAACTATTCAAAGTGCAGCCAATCCAATGTTTTATTTAGCTACAACCGTAATTGTCATTTTTTATTAGTTTGTTTTACTATTAAATCTAATAATCTAATAAATTATTTAGTATCCTTTACTCATTTCATGCTCCCCTGCAGTGTCGTCTTATTCAGTATATTTGCCTTCTTTGTATCATTGGGAAAGCATCTCCCAATTTTCCAAACCTGTTGAAATGTTTTGTGTTTCAATACGCTTTAGTTGTACCTGCTGTGTTATTTCAACATCTTCTGTCTTTGCTTTCTATTTTTTTTTGTTATTCTTTTAGGAATAGAGGTCCTGCAATAACAATAGGGCAGAAGTTCTCTTTGGGAGAGAGTTCATTGCCACAGATGGCAGTGGAGGCCAAGTCATTGGGTTTATTTAAAGTGGGGGTTAATAGTTCTTGATTAGTTTGGGCATCAAAGGTTACAGGGAGAATGGGGTTGAGAGGGATAATAAAGCCATGATAGAATGGTGGAGCAAATTCGATGGGCTGAATGGCCTAATTCTGCTCCTAGGTCTTATGGTCTTATGGTGACCTGTGGCAACACTGCAATTGCTTATGCGTGATGTCTGTGATGTGGGTCAGGATTTGCATCTGACAGGATTTCATTCAGTTAATCGTAGAGATTCTGCTCAGTTTTTCCCGAACGACCCCTAGTGAAGGTCGTGCTTGTAAATGTTCCCCTTTTCTGCTTAAGTTTGCTACTGTGAAAAGCGCAGCACCATTCTGTATCCTGTCTCCTCAGTCCCCTCTCTGACTGGACCAGGGTTAACCACAGAAAACACAAAACTCATCTTCTTGTAGAATTTATTTATTGGTTTATTGAGATACAACACAGAACAGGCCCCCTTTGTGCTTCGAACCACACTACCCAGCAGCCCCCGACTGAACCCTAGCCTAATCCCAGGACAGCTTACAATGACCAAGTAACCTACCAACTAGTGCGTCTTTGAACTGTGGGAGGAAATCAGTGCGTCTGGAGGAAACGCATATGCTCATGGGGAGAGCGTACAAACTCCTTACAGACACCGAAGGGAATTGACCTGGGTCGCTGGCACTAAAGAGTGTTGTACTAACCACTATGCTACTGAGAACTATGGGTTCTTTTATTTTCAATCTTATGCAGGCTGAACCTAGCCTGGACAATCAACTGCACATTGTAGAAACCATCTAACGTTCATTTTGCATTTGTTTCAGCTTCGCGTTGTGGCAAACCTACCTCCTCGTATCACTGGGAAAGTTGTATTAACTTGTAATGATATGAGTGAATTTGTGTAATTCATGGTTTATTTCTAATGTAGTCGCAGTTGTGCTGCACTCGGTATGCTGAAGGAAAAGAGTGGTGGCCACCCATTTTAACTCTACTTTCCATTCCCCTTCCAACATATCAGTCTATGGCTTCTGCCATGGTGAAGCCACTTTCAGGTTGGAGAAGCAATAGCCTCCAACATGACAGCACGAACAGTGAATCTTTCACCTTCTGGTAATTTCCCCCCCTCCCTTTCTTTCTTTTTTACATTTCCCATTCTGTCTCCCCTCTCACACCCTCCTCTGGCATCCCTCCTCCTTCCTCTTCTCCTATTTTCTCCCACTTTTCTCTCCTATCAGATTCCTTCTTCCTCAACCCTTTACCTTTTCTGCCTATCACCTTCTAGCTTCTCGTTTCATCCCCCTCACCTGCCATCTTGTACTTCCTCCCCTTCCCCCACCTTCTTATTCCGGCTTCTGCCCCTCCCCCTTTCCAGTCCCGATGAAGGGTCTCGGCCCAATATGTCGGCTCTTTATAGATGCTGCCTGACTTGCTGAGTTCCTCCAGCAGTTTGCCTGTGTTTCCTTTCTGCTGTGTTTTTTTCCCCAACAGCCATAAATCAGAAGTATAGCTCCAGGCAGTGCATAACTAAAGGGGAGTTGCTTTTCCTCTGACTAGATTGATTCTCAGATTCCAAAACGCAGGTTTGGTCTGTGGCTTTTGAAAGGCTTGGGTGCAATAGGGCATTAAAATAATGTAGCTGCTGATTGATCTTTGTAAAATTAACACGCATGAGATGTGTAGTGAATATAACGAATGTGTGAGTCTGAGCATGGGTCACTAGTGTGTTAGGCTGTAATGTGACATTAACGCAAGAGACATTGCTTTGATTACAACCTACATTTGCATTAGAACTTGTGCAAAGCTGCGGCCATGCATCTTACTTGTGCTAGGCTTTTTTCTCCAGATTTCTGCAAGGTTGGCGAGGCTTCTGGGATCAACCAACAGACAGCAATAAAAACTGAAGTTTTTAATGCATTACTGAGAAATTGTCATTTTCTTAAAGTATGGATTCACCCAAGGAGCAAATCAAGCCAAATGATACTCTGGCAACAAATGCTTTCATTAAAAATGAAGCATTAGAGCTGTCTTTAGAATTGTGGTTAACAAACCATTAAATCGGAATAACTTGTTTTTCTTTGAATAATAAGACGCAACCTAAAATGCAGAATTTCAGTCAGTTTAACAACAGTGTAATAGGATAGGTAGTGTTATTGTACCTCTGCCCAGCGTCTGCTTAGTCCGCAACTAACCACAAAGACCTTTTAATTTCTCTCTGTCGCCAGAATCAAAATGGTTTTGTGAACAGTCAGAGGTTAGCAATTCAGAGTAGGGAACAACAAATATATACGTTTTAAAAACAATTGAAAGTCCAGAAATATTGGCATAACTGATACAGATGGAATGAGCCAACTCCCCCCTCCACTGCTCTTTGCAGCCCACTTCGTTCGACTGGAGCCATCTGACAGAGTGAGTGCCTTGTTGCAAATCTCTTCAGGCAGGCTAAGGTTTCTCCAAGACGTTGCTTCTGAAGAAATGCACAAATTTAAGTGAATGACATACCCTTCCATAAACAGCGATGATGCATTATTGCACCAAACTATTATACTTCAATTATTCATCAGAATGAATAATTATTTGGTTGTGCTCATCAGAAAACAGGCTGGACCACGAGCAATGGGAGAAGAAGCATGGCAGAGAAATGAATAAAACCTTAGGACGTTGTAAGGAAATAAGCACTTCTGTACTCATGGCTCTTTTTTTTAAAAGCTATCTGCGGGAATTAATGGAAAATCTCAGTAGTGAGGACTGGCTGTACCAATGTATCATCGTTCAAAGGTTTGCTGGCGTCTCAGGCTTTCTAAATGCTCTTCAACATCTTTCTTTTGAAGATGAGGTTACATAACGTGCAACAGAAACCATCACTCCTGAGATCCTGAGAGGCTTGTGCTAAGATTGCTGTGTGCTCCAGCTAGATCAGCTCAGTATTAAAGACCACTTCCACCTGCAATCTGCTGCTCCTGGAGACTTAGAATGTGACCCATGTGTGCAGAGCAACGTGAGGTTAAGTGCGACACAGACGAAATGCTGGAGGAACTCAGCAAGTCAGAGAGCATATTTGGAGGGGAATAAATAGTTGACATTTCAGGCCAAGAGGGTCTTGCTGGAAACGTTGACTGTTTATTCTCCTCCTGACTGACTTGCTGAGCTCCTCTAGCATTCTCAGCATGCTGCTCAAGACTTCTATCATGTGCAGAATCTCTTGTGTTTATGAGATTGTGTCCTGTGAGTTAAACTATAAGCTCTCTAATTGAGGATCTACTTATGGTGCCTGGTAAGAATTATCACCATACTTGAGAGACAACAGATGCTTGAATCTGGAGCAACAAACAATCTGTTGGAAGAACAGAGCAGGTCAAGCTGTATCTGAGCGAGGAAAGGAACTGTCGATATTTTGGTTCAAAACCTTGCATCAGGACCTTCACCACTTTTGAGCAGTTGTGGTCACAGGCTCGAGCTACGACAAATTCCATTTTTAATAAACAAGCATAACAATCCTGATTAGGAACCACAAGTTAGATTATGAGGATACGCGGTCCTCTTTTATTGTCATTTAGTAATGCATGCATTAAGAAATGATACAATATTCCTCCGGTGTGATATCACAGAAACACAGGACAGACCAAGACTGAAAAACTGACAAAAACCACATAATTATAACATATAGTTACAACAGTGCAAAGCAATACCGTAATTTGATGAAGAACAGGCCATGAGCACAGTAAAAAAGTTCAAAGTCTCTCGAGAGTCCCACATCTCACACAGACGGGAGAAGGAAGAAAACTTTCCCTGCCATGCCCGACCACAGTTCGACCCTGAGTCATCCAAAAATTTTGAGCTCTGATCAGCCCTCTGACACTGAGCACCGAGCACCATCTCTGCTGAACGCTTCGACCCTGGCCCCGGTTGCTAGCAGCAGGTAAAGCCGAGGATTTTGGGGCCTTCCCTCTGGAGATTCTCGATCACACAGTAGCAGCGGCAGCGAACTGGGCATTTCAGAAGTTACTCCAGATGTTCCTCCGTGCTCTCACGGCTGTCTCCATCAAATCAGAATTGTGCATGGCATCCTACGTACAAATACGATATCATTTCACCGGAGAGGCTACGTGCGCTGCGCCATGTAATGAAAAGTGTGCAGTAGACATTACAAAAGCTTGAAGTTTCTTTTACACACAGGTCTGTGGTTTCACCCCTCTGCCCCACACAAGTACTCATGCTCCCCTCCCATAATACAGTCAGAGGATCCAAGTCAATGGTGAATTGCTTTATCTGCACAAATCTCCTGGGCAAACTATGCTAAACCTATCATATACTGACAGCCAATACTTTAGTATTGCTCGAGCGACAAGTGGTCACATTCCAATGTTGTCATTTTACTTAGACAATAGACAATAGGTGCAGGAGTAGGCCATTCACCCCTTCGAGCCAGCACCGCCATTCACTGTGGTCATGGCTGATCATCCACAATCAGTACCCTTTTCCTGCCTTCTCCCCATATCCCTTCACTCCACTATCTTTAAGAGCTCTATCTAACTCTTTCTTGAAAGAATCCAGAGAATTGGCCTCCACTGCCTTCTGAGGCAGAGCATTCCACAGATACACTATCCTCTGTGTGAAAAGTTTTTCCTGAACTCCGTTTTAAATGGTCTACCCTTTATTCTCAAATTATGGCCTCTGGTTCTGGACTTGTTTGCATTCTCACCCTACCTGGCCAGTCGCACCAGAAACCTGACCAATGAGAGTCCAAAAAAATTGGGAATTGAACAGATGTGTCTTTGCTTAGCTAATTGAGCCATTGAGTGAAACAGCTTGGAGCTAGACTCTCCAGCCGAACTCATCCATGCTGACTCAGGATCTATATATTTATTTATTTTGTGTGGTTGTATTTTACTAATAACGTATGTGCTTGCTATCTTGTATGTGTGGGGACTAGGTCTCAAACCACAGTGTCGCCTGTTTACAGCTGCCAGGAGATAGGCGCCAGAACAGGTGCACTCCACCGGGGATGGCGTGGCGTGGCGGCCTGGCTGGAGTCGGTGCTGCCCCCCAGTGTCCGCCCGGCAGAAGACAAGCTGTATTGTGGTCGACGGCAGATTTCTCAGGCAGTAATGGCTCGGGTCTGGACTTCTTTTTTTTGCTTGGCTGTTTCTCACTGATATCTTTATGTGCTTGCTATATTGTATGTGCTATAAGTGCTTTGTGCTGTGAGTGACTTTTGGTATTGTGTTTTGCTACTTGACCCCAGAGTTACGCTGTCTCATTTGGTTGTATTCATGTATGGTTGAATGACAATTAAACAGATTGAATTGAATGCTGTGTGAAAACCATAAACATCCTTCAAACATCTGTGCTTGATATCTATAATTG
The DNA here is from genome assembly GCF_030028105.1 of Mobula birostris. Taxonomy (NCBI): domain Eukaryota; kingdom Metazoa; phylum Chordata; class Chondrichthyes; order Myliobatiformes; family Myliobatidae; genus Mobula; species Mobula birostris. Next base: position 10,269,025 of record NC_092399.1, read on the forward strand.
AGATTTCTTTTCTAAGATATTTTTAAGCAGTTGCCCAGGATTGGGGATAACTGGCTTCCACCCCGGTTCTGTGGGCTCTGAGGTGAACAATGATGCCAATAGAGGAACTGCAGACCCCTGTGCAGACAGGTCATCAGATCCCTGAGGAACAGACTGTGCTGCATTGTAAGGCGATGTGATCCTTCCATTGTTTACACGGGTGTCTGAGAGCTCCTGGTGCATGGACTTGAGTTCCTTTGCATTACTCCAGATATTCCTTCTCTAATGTATCTTGTTTTATTTTTGTGCTGCATCGGATCTGGAGCAACAATAATCTTGCTCTCCTTTACACTTGAGTACTGGAAATGACTTTAAGCAACCTTGACTAGTTGCATCACTGCCATCGAAGACATCTTCAAAAGGTGATGCCTCAAAAAGGCAGCATCCATTATTAAGGGCCCTCACCTTCCAGGACATGCCCTATTCTCATTAATACCATCAGAAGGAGGAGGAGAAGATGGCAGCGCGACAACAGTGCGCGCGGACTCTCTGGTGAGTGATATCTGTAATCTGTCAAGTAGGGGACTGTGCAGAATTCTGATTTGATGGAGACGGACGTGAGAGTACGGAGGAACATCTAGAAAACTTCTGAAATGCCCGTTTCGCTGCCGCTGCTACTGTGTGGTAACCGGAATCTCCGGAGCAGAAGGCCCGGAATCCTCCGCTTTGCTTGCTTCAGCGGCCGGGGCGAGGTCGAAGGCGCTCGACAGAGGATGGCGCTCGGGAGGCTGTATCGGAGGGGCTGGTTGGAGGCTCGAAGTTTTCGAAGTGTCGGCTGTGGTCGGCTGCTTCCAAGGCATTGGCAGTTGTCAGTGCCTGGGGTTTATGGCAGGGAGTTTCTCCCTTTTGCCGCCTGTTATCGGGATCTCCGGAGTCGATCGACTTGGGGACTTTGAGACTTTTTTTTACCATGCCCATGGTTTGTTCTTCATTAAATTATGGTATTGCTTTGCACTGCTATAACTATATGTTATAATTATGTGGTTCTGTCAGTGTTAGTCTTTGGTTTGTCCTGTTTCTGTGATATCACTCTGGAGAAACATTGTATCATTTCTTAATGCATGTATGCATTTCTAAATGACAATAAAAGAGGACTGAGTGTTCTCATAATCTAAAAAAAAAGAAAGAGCAGCTACAGGAGTCTGAAGACCCATGCTCAATGTTTTAGGAACAGCTTCTTCCCCTCTGCTATCAGATTTCTGAATGGTCCATGAATCCATACTATTCTTTTGCACAATTTTTTTTTAAATTGTAGCTTAGGGAAACCTTTATACCTTGCCCTGTGCTGCTGCCACAAAATAACATATTTCACGACATATGTCTGTGATAATAACCCTGATTCTGATGCTGATTCAAGGATCAGGTTTATTCACCACATACATTTACATGAATTAGGAATTTGCTGTAGGGTGTTGGTGTAATGTGCAACAAAAAAGCAAAATTTAACAATTAGGAGGAATAAAGAATGATATAGAACAAAAGTTAGAGGTTAAAGTACAGATATGGAATAACATTTCTATAAATATATACATACCAGCATGTATTTACAATATAAAATTGTTTAAGGTGTTTACAATGTTAGTGGAGGAGGTAGAGGGAGGAATGGGGAGAGGTGCTAACTAGAATGGATCATCAAATTAAACACATTCTGATTAAAAAGGAGTAAAAACTAATAAGCAAAATCATTTTCAATGGGGTAAGTTTAACCAGTGATTTAATCAGTTCAATGATATCCACGCAGTATGGCAGCAATATTATTACTACTGAGATTCTCCCTCCTTGACGGAACGTGCACATAGAGTAGATGATGCTTGTTACTCAGAACACACAAGAAGTAAAACCATAACGTGGACCCTTTGGTCTGGAAGATGCTGCTCGGTGAATTGTTGTGGCCACATGTATTTGTGTTCTGCTCTTTTATTTCAGTACTATAAGAGTATCAATAACCAAGGTTGCAATGGCTATCCAAATTCTCTAACTTTCTAATCTTCTGATTCTGCTTTCACCTCTGAGAAACAGGGGTTCAACAGATTACATTCTCAAAACACATTGCATAAGCTCTGAGAAAGTTCTAGCCTGTTCCTTTCAATACCTGATGAACATTCAACAGTCCCCTTTTCCGTTCATATACATTACGGAATTGTGGAAAGAACTTGAATATCAACGAACTCTTGGGAACACCTACTATAATAACATGGGAATAAGGAGTACTGTCTCTTCTTATTGGGAAGACTGAAGAATTGAATGTTGCTCTTCAATAAGAAACAAGATTAGAAGTTTCTTAGCAACAGGATTGGTAGGCCACCACTTACTTTTTAGAAGGATCAGTTGATGCAGTGACTACTGTATTATTGTAAGGAAAATGTGTCTATAATTTTTTTTAGACATCCGTTAGTCTCCTGAGACCATGGATTTGCGCCTTGGAAGGTTTCCAGGGCGCAGGCCTGGGCAAGGTTGTATGGAAGACTGGCAGTTGCCTATGCTGCAAGTCTCCCCTCTCCACGCCACCGATGTTGTCCAAGGGAAGGGCATTAGGGCCCATACAGCTTGGCACCGGTGTCGTCGCAGAGCAATGTGTGGTTAAGTGCCTTGCTCAAGGACACAACACTCTGCCTCAGCCAAGGCTCGAACTAGCGACCTTCAAATCACTAGACGAATGCCTTAACCATCTGGCCACGTGCCAACACAGTTTATAATTTAAGTCAGAGTATACAAGCAATTAGAGATTTATGTTTCCAGTAGTATTTAATGCATTTTAGTGTTTGGATGCTTTAGAATTTACAGTACCTAGCATCCGCATTGGGGTGTATGAGGAGTCCAGGGAGGGAGAGCACCTCTGGTGAAGGGGCTTGTCGCATTCATTCCAGGACAGTTCACCCACCTTTGGTTCCCATTACTGGGAAGAGGCATCAGTCAGAGACTGAAGGTGTGCTCATTAGGGCAGAAGGTACTTTTTTTTAGTTAAATGGAAATGGTGCATTTGGACTTTTTTATGGTTGGTATATTTTTTGTCGTTAATCAGAAATAATTGTATCATGGTCCCGTGGTCCACAGCAGCCAAGCTGGCATATGTTGTGGAATTGACAGTACCATGGGAAGATGGTGTCGAAGAAGCTTATGAGAGGAAAAAGACCAAGTACTCTGAACTGGCAACTGAAGCTGCCCAGAATGGCTGGAAGACCAAGATTTTCCCTGTAGAAGTGGGATGCAGGGGATTCATTGCTATATTTACAACCAGTCCATTGAAGAAGATAGGGGTGAGGGGTCACTCCCTCCAACAAGCAATCAAGTCCTTGACAAATGCAGCAGAAGAAAGCAGCAATTGGATTTGGATTAAAAGGAAAGACAACAGCTGGGCTGCAAGATGAAGACAGGAGGGTATGGAACTGAGGGGGTGTATCTGGGATGCCAGGTAACACCGTTGAGCCCTCTGGAGACATCATGGGCTTACCAACGAAATGTCAAAGGAGGAGGGTGCCCACCTGATGACCCCGATGAGGTACCTATCCTCCCTCCTTGTCACCACTCCAAGCCCACTGCCAACATCGAGAGTGCCGACTTACACATAGGGATTAAAACATCAGGTTCTAGTAGCTCTACTATCTATTTATCTGTCTATTTATCGAGTTAAGGTGTGGAATAGGCCCTTCCAGAACTTCGAGCTACACCACCCACCAATCAAAGTTCAAAGTTCAAAGGTTCATCTATTATCAGACTATCTTCTCTTCTCTCTCCTCGGTTGACCATCGAAATCCGATGACGACGTCCACTCCTTTAACGATGAGATCCTTGATGACTATACAGTCCTTTCCTGGACCCACAAGCTCTATTGCAGGTGGGACATGTATATGTAGTAATGGTGGCAACCATGGCTGCATTTCTCCTGGCTCTCTTCTGCTGTCTTCTGGTTGCTCTTTCCATCTCCAGAATACGAACTCCGTCCCTACACAGCTGTCGCCAACTCTGAAATTCTTCTTCTCCAGATGGGCACAAAACCGAGAAAGAAAAGGACGGCAACAAAATCATCAACCTCCCAAATCCCCCTCCCCTGCACCAGAAATGAACAAAAATGGAGCAGGGATATTGACATCACCCTCCCCTGCACAAAAAAGAAAAGGAAGAGAAAGATCGGATGAAAAAAACAGAATATAAAATCTATGACTGAAAAAAAGCAGATAGTCCATATTCCAAAACCATATCCATATTCATATCCAAAACACAGAAACCTTGGTAACAACCTCTGGGCACAGCGGCAGACTGCACAGTCTTCCGTCTCCGGTAGCAGAGTGATCCCACCAGCGATCAAAAGGCAGCCAGCCTCACCTTCCACATTCGCCTCGATGTTTCAATCTCCCTTGGCGCTCTAATCAGCGAAATGGAGTTAAACATCAACTTGCGCCCCCCACAGTCTCCTCGCCACGAGGCTTGCGCTAGCTGCCTCGAACTCCTGGAATCCTCATGGAGACTGGATCACACAAACGACCTCCAACCTGGCTCCAACAGTTCCAGAAACATATTCAAGATGAAAAGCAGATATAAAAGACACAAAAGAAGTGAAATGAATAGTTTAGTGGTCTATCCAGAAGATGTTGATCATGGGACCATTGTCTGCAGGTGCCATCTTGATCCTAGCCTAATCACGAGCCAATTTACAATGACCAGTTAACCTACTAACAGGTATGGCTTTGGGACTGTAGGAGGAAACCGGAGCACCTCAGAGGAAACCCAGACAGTCATGGGGAGAAAGTACAAACTCCTTACAAGCAGCAGTGGGAATTGAACCCGGGTTGCTTGTACTGTAAAGCCTTGTGCTAACCTCAATGCTACCATGCTGCCCCAATCAGTATAGACTCTATCTATACCTCGTGTATCGGTAAAACAACCAACATAGTCCTCGACCCCACCTACTCTGGACGTTCTCTCTTCTCCTCTCTTCCATTGGGCAGAAGATACAAAAGCCTGGGCCTGCTTCAGCTCTTATGTTATAAGACTATTAAATACTCCCTGGTGCGATAAGTTAGACTCTTGAACTCTCAATCCACCTCGTTATGATCTTAATGCTCAAGAATATCCTCTGATATCTTTTACCTAATTGTAGTACTTGGGCCATCTGGACAGCTTTCAACTTAAATATCAATTTCTCCCCTTTCCCCCTTCCCCCTTCTCTTTTTTTTTCATTCCCCATTCTGGTTCCCCCTCACCTTTTCTCTTCTCCTCGCCTGCCCATCACCTCCTTCTAGTTCCCTCCTCACTCCCTTCCATGGTCCACTGTCCTCTCCTATTTTATTCCTTCTTCACCCTCTTACCTCTTCCACCTATCCCCTCTCAGCTTCTTACTACATACCCTCCCCCGCACACCCCTCTTCCCCTCAATGAGCTTCACCTATCACCTTCTTGCTTCTACTCCTTCCCCTCCACCCCCACCTTCTTATTCTGACATCTGCCCCCTTCCTTTTCACTCCAGACGAAGAGTTTTGGTCCAAAATGTCGACTGTTTCTTCCCTTCCATAGATGCTGCCTAATCTGCTGAATTCCTCAAGATCTCCAGCATCTGCAGAATCTCCTGGTGTTTAAAATTTGACAACTATTTCCTATTGCCGTTATAGATATCGATCCTTGTGCGAACTACATTTTGCACCAAACGGAGCGACGTTACAGATGTGGAAAGGTAACTAGAGAGCTACAATTGTATCAGGGTTCTGGGAGAAAGTTGTTTCAGTCCAGGATGTAAACTGAGTCAGTTTTGCAGTTGCCAATTAAAACACGAGCATGTAACCACTTAGAGTGTAATAAATCCTCTCCAGAATCTGGAACCCACAACAGCACCTGTGGAGTGACAATGGGTGGACTATTGATTCAGGTTAACAGTCTTTCAACGTGAGTGCTTCACACCACAGTGCATAACCTCAGCACTGGGAAACACATGTCCCACCTAACTGGGAAATAGAGCTCTGCCACAAGAAAGCAACATTCATCATCAAAGATCCTATCATTCAAACCATGCCCTCTTCTCTCTGCTACAAGTGGGCAGGAGGTACAAAAGCATTAGGTCTCACTCCACCAAGGTCAGGTTCAAGTGTGCTTCTCCATTCATTCATGGTTGACTTTTTTTTTAACCTTCTTCTCCTGCTTTCTCTCTGTAGGAGAAGATGGCGGGCCGATGCAGCGCGCGTAGCCTCTCCAGTGAAATGATATCATATTTGTAAGTAGGACGCTGTGCACAATTCTGATTTGATGAAGACAGACGTGAGAAGCAGAGGAACATCTGGAGAAATTTCTGAAATGCCCATTTCGCTGCCGCTGCTATTGTGCGATCGAGTATCTCCGGAGGGTAGGCCCCAAAATCCCCGGCTTTGCCTGCTGCTGGCGACCGAGGCTGAGGTTGAAGCGTTCGGATAGAGATGGTGCTCGGTACTCGGTGTTGCAAGGCTGATCAGAGCTCAAAGTTTTCGGACGACTCAGAGTTGGACTGTGGTCGGGCATGGCAGGGAGAGTTTTCTTCCTTCTCCCGCCTGCGTGAGATGTGGGACTTTCGAGAGACTTTGAAATTTTTACTGTGTCATGGCCTGTTCTTCATCAAGTTATGGTATTGTTGCACTGTTGTAGCTATATGTCATAATTATGTGGTTTTTGTTGGTTTTTCAGTCTTGGTCTGTCCTGTGTTTCTGTGATATCACACCGGAGGAATATTGTATCATTTCTTAATGCATGCATTACTAAATGACAATAAAAGAGGACTGCGTGTCCTCATAATCTAATCTAATCTAATAATCTAATCTAACCTTTAACCTATCAACAACATGAGGAAGTCTGCAGATGCTGGAAATCCAAAGCAACACACAAAATGCTGGAGGAACTCTGCAGGTCAGGCAGCGTCTACAGAAATGAATAAACGATCCTCATTTCAGGCCGAGACCATTCTTCAGGATTGGAACGTAAGTGGGAAGATGCCAGGATAAAAAGATGGGGAGCGGGGAAGGAGGTTAGCTAGAAGGTGATAGGTGAAGCCAGGTGGGTTGGAAAGTTATAGGGCTGGAGAAGAAGGAATCTGATAGGAGAGGAGGTTTGCACATCTAGGAGAAAGCAGGATAGACAGAGGAGAATCAGTTGATGCTGTGTACTTGGATTTTCAGAAGTCCTTTGACAAGATGCCACTCATGAGACTATAGTATTAGAGGAAAGATTCTAGCATGGATAAAGTAGTAGCTGATTGGTAGAAGGCGAAGAGTGGGAATAAAGGAAACCTTTTCTGTTTAGCTGCCGGTGACTAGTGATGTTCCACAGGGGTCTCTGTTCGGGGTGATTCTTTTTACATTATATGTCAATGATTTGGATGATGGAATTGATGGCTTTCTTACTAAGTTTGAAGATAGGTGGAGGGGGCAGGTAGTTTTGAGGAAATAGAGCGACTACAAAAGGACTTCGATAGGTTAGAAAAATGGGCAAAGAAGTTGCAATTAGAATACAATGTTGGGAAGTGTATGATCATGCACTTTGGGAGAAGAAATGAAGGAGTTGACTGTTTTCTAAAAAGTGAGAAAATACAAAAATCTGAGGTGCAAAGGGATTTGGAAATCCTTGTACAGGATTCCCCAAGAGTTAATTTTCAGGTTGAGTCTGCGGTGAGGAAGGCAAAAAGAGGACTAGAATATAAAAGCAAGGATGTAGCAATGAAACTTTATAAAGCATTAGTGAGACCTTGCTTGGAGTATTGTGAGCAGTTTTGGGCCCCTTATCTTAGAAAGGATGTGCTGAAACTGGAAGTGATTCAAAGGAGGTTTACAAAACTGATTCTGGGATTAAACGGCTTGTCATATGAAGAGCGTTTGATGGCTCTGGGCCTGTATTCACTGGAATTCAGAAGAATGAAGGGTGATCTGTTTGAAACCTATTGAATAGTGAAAGGTCTTGATAGAGTAGATGTGGAGAGGATGTTTCCTATGGTGGGATAATATAAGACCAGAGGACAGAACACCCGAATAGAGGGGGATCTTTTTAGAATGGAGATGAGGAGGAATTTCTTTAGCCAGGAGATTGGGGCTGAGAGGAAAAATGGATCAGACATGATGAAATGGTGGATCAGACTCAATGGGCCAAATGGCCAAATTCTGCTCCTGTGTCTCAAGACCTTGTAATCTTGTTCTCACCTCTGTAAATGCTAACTCATTCATTTTTCACTTAACAGGTTAGTTTTTTGCCTCATTATTTACCAGCCTGTGGAGTGTAGCCCTCAACGCAGAGCTGTAATTTTATTGCAAGGTTTGACTGTGTCAAGTTTATGTGCATATGTGTGGAGATATGTAATCTTAGACTTGTACCTTTCAGCAAGTCTTATTTGAGCGTAAATCAGTCTGACATTGCTTCAAATGGCTACACAGTATGCATGTACATGAGTAACAAATAGAGTCAGAGTCATCGAAAAGTACAGCGTAGAAACAGATCCTTCAGGGTCAGCGCGATAGCGTAGCGATTAGCAGAATGCTTTATAGTACCAGTGACCCGGGTTCAATTCCTGCTGCTGTATGTAAAGAGTTTGTGCGTTCTCCCTGTGACCACGTGGGTTTCCTCAGGGTGCTCCGGTCTCGTCCTACAGCCCGAAGATGTCCCCGTTGGTAGGTTAATTGGTCATTGAAATTGTCCTGTGATTAGGCTAGGTTTAAATTGTGGGACTGCTGGGTAGCTCGGCTCAAGAGGTTGGAAGATTCTGTGCTGAATCTCAATAAATAAATAAATGGCCTGTGCCGAACCGTTTAAAATGCCTACTCCCATCGACCTGTCTGGGACCATAGGAAGTGTAAGCGATTCTGTTAAATTTTAATTCCAACAGTATTATCAATTAAACAAATAAAATTGTAACAAATATCGGCTGCAATGTGTCAGAAATCTTCACAAATGAATAACTTTGCACATCTATTTACAAGTGTAATGAATTGTGGTAATAAGGGAATGTTACCCCCGGGGATCTGGTGGCAGAAGGGTTAAAATTGTTAATAAATAAACAGAGGGCTTGTTGTTTGCTGGAGTAGAGAAATAAATCTGTGAAACAGGATGTTGAAGAAACCGCTGACACTGAAGAACTGGTTAACTGAACATTGTGATTTCCTGAGTGCAATTGCTTTTTTGATGCCAGTCAAAGATTAAAGCCAGGACAATCTGGTCAGAGTAACCTAATTCTGGACATTTAATAATGCAGTTAAGAGAAGAAAGAAATTATAATCAAGCCCTTCCCATGTCACCATGACCCTTACTAAGTTTTTACAGTTACGTGATGCAGTTAAAAAAAGACAAAGGAATTTTTTTTTTTGCATTGAGGTGAGCACTAAGAAAGGAGGATGATCATCTGATCAAGGTCACGCCCCCTTAATTCTTCATGGTCCACAGTCAGGGGTACTATCATTTCATTAAATGCAAAGAAATCATTTGCTAGAAACCTCTTCACAATTTTCTATAACCGTCTGCGCTGCTGTCTCTGTTTAGCCTCTAGCAAATACCTCGGAGCTGGTGAACTGTAAAACAAGTCCTGGACAAAGGGAAGGTGAGGGCAGCTAAGGGTCACAGACGGGTGGAAGGTGGGTTGAAGGTCAGGAAGGTCATGACACAAATAACTCTCAGAGAGGTCACATTTTGGACCAAGTTGTAGCTCTCACTCAACATAGTTTTCATCACCATATACATGGAAGTTGTTTGCAAGTTCCGCTGGCAGCTTAATTGAAGTAAAGGGGTGAGGGATTCTGCAGATGCCAGAAGTCTTGAGCAATGCGCACAAAATGCTAGAGGAACTCAGAGCTGAGGCTGAGCAGTGAATACGTTTCGGGCTGAGATCCTTCATCAGGTAAATCACCTTGTAAGGATCATGAACAAAGAACCTATCCACTTGGATTGAAGGATGAGTTCCATTCTGGCTTGGAGTTCTGAGGTGGTTATCAGTTCAGCACAAAATCATAGACTCTTCCATAGACTGGGTAGGGGCTGTCTGATGGGTGGGAAGATACTTTTAGTCTGTACACCTTTTGCTGAGGCTTCTGTAGCCTCAGTGTTCTTAATGTCATCCCAAATGTTTCTCCATTTTGAGCAGACATAGGCCAGGGATTCCCTGGAGTCTACAAAGATGTCAACTGCTATTCGAGTAGGCTCAGAGCACATCCTAGATTGTTCTGCACTGTCAGCCTGATGATCTCTTCAAAGAACAAAATTTGCAAAAAGGAGCAAATCTGGTGCAAGTGACAGGGTCTAACCAACATAGCCGACTGAATACATCCAGGGCAGCGTGTGGCTGCCTCACTGCTGCAGAGGCAGTTTGATCCTGACCTTAGGCGCTGTCAGCGTGGAGGTGGCACATTCTCCCTATGGCTGTGCTGTGTTTTCCCATCTCCTCCCACCCCCACCGCATGCCCCCCCCCCCCAAGTACCCTGTTTCCTCCCACCTGCTGGTTGGGCAGCTATTGTGGGTGGCTGGCAGGAGAACTGGGACTGGAGAAAGAGATGCAAAAAGAAAAATTGGATTACTGTAGAGTAGATGGAGATTAGAGACTGGCACAGATGCAATGGTCTGAACGCCCTTTTAATGTGCTGCCTGCCTCTGTAATTCCTGTTGTCAGTGAAATTAATTCTATAAATATCTGTGGTCAGTTCTGGCAATATCATTTCCTCCTGTGCTTTTCCATAGCACTAGACAGCAAAGATTTGGCTTCCTGAATACCCTTGGCTGTATCTTATGGATTTTGGGTTGCTGATCATGAAAATTGCCATGAGATTTCCCTATAATGCAGCATTTTTTTTTGGAAATCACCAATATTTGTTATTTCAGTTCATAATTCAAGTCAGAACAACTGATGCAAAGATTAATGAAGATATTTTGTTTGGTCCCTAAGTTAAACTGGTCATCAATGACAGGCAATTTGAAGAAATTCTAGTGGGACTGGAGAAAATCGCATGGAAGGTATTAAAGGATGTTGTTGAAATTTTCCTTGGCAGCTACAGTGCAGCTGGTTGACAACATACTTCAAGCATACAAAACCATGAGGTGCAACATGCCACTAACGATTCACTTCTGCATTCCCATTTAGATTTCTTCCCTGCAAATCTCAGCGCTGTTAGTGATGAGCACGATGGAAGGTTTCACCAGGACATTGCGGCCATGGAGAAACGGTATTAGAGCAACTGGAATCCATCAATGCTGGCTGATTATCACCGGACACTTAAGCAAGAAGCCTCAGCCACTGAGTACAAATGAAAATCAACAACAAAACATCTTAGGCTTAGTTGAACTGTTACAAAGCATCAGCACCATTATGCAATTAAACTCATTATATTCGATAAAACTTAATTTCTTGTTTCTCCAAGTCCTGCGTGATACAAGTAGTCTGAAATTATATTTGTGTTCATTCTTCAAGTAGTCTACCATAAACAAAAAAAATCTGAGGAAGCAACACACTAGAAAAAAATGTGTTGTCTAGTGTAATTTGAGGGAAAGGGAGGTTTCACAAAAACAGAAAATATTTAAAATCCCAAGACAATCAGAACAATTTCATTGCTAATCATCACACAGTCTGTCTATAAACGTTTCTCACTTTTGACATTCATTAGCAGTTATTAGATAGGATCTCTTCTGAGACAAAGTTAATTATAATCAATCCCTACTTTTAATGACCGTCTAATTCAGTTTACAATGACTATTAACCCTGTTACAATATAATGCAGAATGGTATAGTTTTAGCGTCTGCGGATATTAACTAGATCCATCGGCTGCTACTGGATCAAGTTCCAACATTAGTGCAGCAATGGCAACTGCACTGTAAGTGTCTGCTGAAAGGCGAGAGAGTCTGCTTAAGGTTGCCTGACGAGAGAATCGGCTTCCTTTTTTCAAACACCTTTCGAAGTGCAACACACATGAGATGCTGGAGGAACTCAGTGGGTCAGGCGGCATCTGTGAAAATGAATCACCTGTCAACGTTTCAGGCTGAGACCCTTCGAGACTCTAGGCCGGACCTTCCAAATGTTACATCTTCTAAGCAACATGAGACCGTGAGACATGGGAGCAGAAGTGAGCCACTGGGCTCACCCAGACTGCTCCACCATTCTATCATGCTGATTTGTTATCTCACAACAAGCTGGAGGAACTCAGCAGGTCGGGCAGCATCCGTGGAAAAGATCAGTCGACGTCCCGACGAAGGGTTCCGGCCCGAGACGTCGACCGATCTTTTCCACGGATGCTGCCTGACCTGCTGAGTTCCTCCAGCTTGTTGTGAGTGTCGCTTTGGCCCCAGCATCTGCAGATTATTTTGTGTTTATGATTTGTTATTTCTCTCAATCACATTCTCCTGTCTTCTCCCCATAACCTTTAATGCCCTGACTAATCAATAACCTATCTTTCTCTGCTTTAAACATACTCAATTACTTGGCCTCCACAGCCGTCTGTGACAGTGAATTCCACAGGTTCACCCAGCTACTCTCTGGCTAAACAAATTCCTTCTCATCTCTGTTCTAAATGGAGGCTCCTCTATTCTAAGGCAGTATCCTCTGGTCTTAAACTCTCCCACTATATGGAACATCCTCTCCACATCCACTCTATCTAGGCCTTTCAATACTTGATAGGTTTCAGCAAGACCCCCTCTCATTCTTGAAGCGTCTCGGCCCGAAACGTTGACTGTTTACTCTTTTCCATAGATGCTGCCTGGCCTGCCAAGTTCCTCCAGCATTTTGTGTGTGTTGCTTGGATTTCCAGCATTGCAGATTTTCTCTTGTTTGTGATTTCCCTCTCATTGTTCTAGATTCCAGCAGAATCATCTTTTTAAAAGGCTGTTAACTTGACCCTAAGCACATCTTCCCTTTTATCCCTACCATATTCCCAGCCCCTTTCATTTTGTTTATTGCACAATTATACCACACCGACTCTATTAATGAATGTTCTGGATTCTAAATGTAATTATAAACTCTCATTTTAGTTGTTAAGAGAATATGGTCAGATTTAGTTTACTGCAGCAACAGTTTATGCTTTACAAATAATACCTGTGATAAATTTAATTGCAGTTTGTAATGGATCAGTTCAATGTCTGAATCACCTATTTAGGCATTGCACACCCTCTGCCACAAACGGGACTTCCCAGGTGGCCAAACATTTTAATTCCAGTTCCCATTCCCATTCCGACATGTCAATCCATGGTCTCCTGTTCTGCCAAGATGAGGCCATCCTCAGGTTGGAGGAGCCTCATCTTATATTCCACTTGGGTACCCTCCCATCTGATGGCATGAATATCGATTTCTCCTTCCAGTGAGCATATTCCACCCCCCCCCCCACCTCCTCTATTCCCCACTTTGACAGGTGTTACTTCTCTCACCTGTCCATTATTTCCCCCTGGATCTCCCCCACCCCTTCCCTTTCTCCTATTGTCCACTCTCCTCCCCTATCAGATTATGTCTTCTCCAGCCCTTGACTTTTCCCAACAATCTAGTTTCACCTATCACCTTCCAGCTAACCTCCTCCCTCCCCCACCTTTTTATTCAAACCTCTTCCCCCTTCCTTCTCAGTCCTGAAGAAGGAGGGTCTCAGCCCAAAATGTTGACTGGGGTTGAGAGGGATAATCATTCGGACACGATGGAATGTGAGAAGGATTTGACCCACCAAGTCTGCTCTGCAATCCCACAATCAATGGGCTGAATGGCCTGATTCTGCTCCTTTTCCTTATGGTCCAATGGTCTTAAGATCTTGACGTGGATTTTAACAAGGCCTTTGATAAGGCCTTTAATAGACTGCTAGAAGTTTAGATCACATTGGAAACAAGAGATTCTGCAGATGCAAGAAATCCAGAGCAACATAATCAAAATGCTGGAGAATTTAAGAGGACTGAACAGGAAGTAAGAGTCGACGTTTCAGGCCAAGACTACTTATCATTAGTCCTGACAAACAGTCTCTGTCCGAGACATTGACTCTCTATTCATTTCCATAGATGCTGCATGACCTGCTGAGTTCCTCTAACATTTTGTATATGTTATTTTTGATTACATGGGTTGCAGGATGTGTTAGCCAATTGGATACACAATTAAAACAACAGGAATTCTGCAGATGCTGGAAATTCAAGCAACACACATCAAAGTTGCTGGTGAACGCAGCAGGCCAGGCAGCATCTCTAGGAAGAAGTACAGTCGACATTTCAGGGGTCTCGGCCTGAAACGTCGACTGTACCTCTTCCTAGAGATGCTGCCTGGCCTGCTGCGTTCACCAGCAACTTTGATGTGTGTTGCTTGGATACACAATTAGCTTGGTGGTAAGAGTCAGAGAGTAGTTGTGGAGGGCTGTTTTTCAGACTGAAAGCCTTTGACCAATGGTATTTTGCAGACATCGAAGCTGGATTCACTGATGTGTAGTCATTTATATTAACATTTTGAAGGAAAATATAGTTCTATGGTTTGTAGGTTTCTGGATGACATCCAAAATTGGTATAGTGGACAGTGAAGAGAGTTAATTAAGATCACAGAAACATCTCAATTAACTGGAAAAGTTGGCCAAGGAATTGTAAATGTTTATGGTCCAGTTTCAACCTTTTACCTTTAATATCTACCTTTTGTTTTATAACCAATCGTAGCTCTTTCCGTATTCCGTTGTCCGCCCATCTTCAACAAGGATTTATTGCGAGTATTTCATTGTAAGGGAGAGACAAAGAGATCCGAATCTAGCATTTTAAACTAGAAATACAAGACCACAGATGCTGAAATCTGCAGTAAAAATAAAATGCTGGCAGTCTATTTTCTACATTAGCTATCTATTTCCTTCCACAGATGCTGTCTGAGTTGTTGAGTTCTTCCACTATTCTGATTTTTGCTTTAGAATTGTAAATTCATACAGAGGCAATAATGAAGGCAGGAAAACAGAGCTAGTTAAAATGGCACGTTAAATTAGGGAATTATTTAATTGAAGTGCATTTTTGGACATTTAAGAGGCTCTTTCAGAATAGTTCCCTTCTAATGCAGGGGTTCCCAACCTTTTTTGTGCCATGGACCCCTCTCATTAACCAAGGGATCAGTGGACCCCAGACTGGGGACCCCCGTTCTAATGTGAATGTAGTAATCCAAAAGGCGGAGTCAACATCTGTAATGATGCAGAAAAGTTAAAGATAATACCGTTCTTAAGGGAAAAAAATATGCATGGGGTTAAAAATTGGTGGCAGGTTCGCAAATGCTGAAGTAAAGAATTAATAAGGAAGACAGAGTATGAGATAAAACTAGGCATGTACATACAACCAAAAAGTAAGAGTTTCTAAAGATATTTTAAAAAGCTGTCAAAAAGAGTAATCTGGAAATAATAAGTGAAGAGAAAGGGGATGGCTCCTGATGAAAGGCGTCAGACTGAAATGTTGACTGATTAGATGTTGAGTTCCTTCATCATTTTGTGTGTGCTTTTATAAATTATTGTCAAAATGGTTGTTGTCCAGTGAGGCAGTGTGGTGGGTAGTGCTTGTCGCTCTCAGTTTCTTTCATCTTCCACCGCTGGCTAGCTGTCTCACGAAAAGAAGAGCCTAGTGTGTAAGTCTCCCCCTGCCATTACGTAGCCTCACCAACAGCAAGCCTCATGTTGTGCCTCCTCGCTGGTGACAGATGGAAGCTGAAACTGAACTCCTTTGGGACTCAGGCTGAGCTACAGAGGACGGGGAGGAGGTCTGGCTCCTGCACACGTAGCATGCAGGCCCACTGGTGCGTGGACATGCCCTGGCGCTTGTGAACCAGATCCCCAGCTACGGGTAAATAGCCCCACTGCCTTGCGGGCAACCTCGGGAGAGACGAAGGCTACGGGAGTAAACCCAGACAGCAGATCCGGAGTGGAGCCCCTAAGGCGTCATTGAACATCCTTCTGGCAGCCCCTGCAGCCAATTTGCTGCCAAACATATTGCTTCATAAGCTTTCCTTTGGACTACACTGAGAGGGGGATCTTGACGACTGGGCATCTCAGGATCTCCAAACCTTCCACCCAGGCTTGTGATGATGATCACCATCACCCATCGTCCATCGAGACAGACCGATGTCAACTATGACATAATTAATCAATATCCTTTTAGGTCAAGTGTAGTGAGTGGGGTGCTATTCTATGTACTGATATAAATGACTTGGTGGCTATGCCGAAGGAATGATGATTAAACTTGCTGATGACACAAAATACTTTCCTAATTTAGCTTTGTGAAGAGGATGTAGAACAATTACAAATATATATAATGCAGCTTAAGTTCATGGGCAAAGTTCTAATGAATTGAATATAAAGTAGCTGTATTGGTAGGAAAAATAAAAGTATATCAGGTGATGAGAGTTTGAAGAACTCTGAAATGAAGAGGGTTCTCTCTTTCCTGGTGCATGATTTTTAAAAGCCTAGTATTCAGGTAAGTGAGTAATTATGAAAGCTAACAGCATGTTATTATTTCTTGTTAAAATAAAATGAATACGAAAGTAGGAGTTGTAGTGGACATGAGTTTGACTAAACTTTGAGTACTTGCACAGTATGGGTTTCTATACTTAAGGCAGTGTTCAGAGAAGCTTTATTGAACTAGTAGTCGGAATGGGAGAGCTGCTTTTTGAGAAAAGTTTGGACAAAACTGGGCCTGTATCCAATGGTGTTTGAAAGAGCAAGGAACACAACTTGTTTAGAGCATGTGAGATCCTGACGGGTCTTGACACAGTGGATGTGGAGAAGATGTTTGCTTCTGTGGGAGAAGCTAGAACCGGGAGTTACCATTCAAAAAATAAAGTACCATCACTAAGGATGTAGATAAGGCTCCTTTTCCTCTCTCAGATGGTTGTGGATAGACTTTGGAATTATCTTACTCAATGGGCAGTAGAAATTAAGTCTTTAAGTATTATTAAGGCAGATATATATATATATATAGATACTGCATATTTGAAAAGTAAGGAGATAAGAGGTTACTGAAGGTTAATAGGAATGCGAGGATAAGGTTACAACCAGATCAATCTATTACTAATTAAAAGGTGAAACAGGCCAGAGAGCTGAGTCCACCCCTGTTTCATCTAAACACCAGCAAGTACAGGCTTAGAGGCATCAAATGTTTGTCATACTTTAACCTTTCATTCCTGGAATCATTCTCGTAAACATCCTCTGGACACTTTCCAATGCCAGCACACCTCTTCTTGGAAAAGAGGCCCAAAACTGCTCACAATACTCCATGTGTCATCTGTCCAAAGTCTTATAAAGTCTCAATGTTACATCCTTGCTTTGATATTCTAGTCCTCTGGAAATGAATCGTAACATTTCATTTGCCTTCCTTACCAATGATTAATCTTGCAAGTTAACCTTTAGGGAATCTTGCATGAGGACTCCCAAATCCCTTTGTTCCTCTGATTTCTGAACTTTCTCCCCATTTAGAAACTAGTCTATGCCTTTATTTCTTCTACCAAAGGACATGGCCATACACTTCCCAACAGTATATTCCATCTGCCACTTCCTTGCCCATTCTCCTAATTAGTCTCAGTCTTTCTTCAGAATTCCTGTTTCCTGAACGCTATCTGCCCCTCCACCAATCTTCCTATCAATCCTATAAATCCATCAATTCCCTCATCCAAATCATTGACATTTGACAAAAAAGATGTCGTCCCAACATCAATTCTTGCAGAGTTTCACTGGTCACTGGCAGCCAACCAGAAAAAAATCTTTTTGTTCCCATTGTTTCCTTCCTGCCAGTCAACTGAACTTTTATCCATGCTGGTGTTCAAGTGTACAATATCCACTGATCCTCCTTTATTTTACAGCCTGTTATTTCCTCAAGGAATTCCAACAGATTTGTCAGGCAAGATATCTCCTTAAGGAAACCATGCTGACCTTGGCCTATTTTATCATGTGCCGCTAAGCATCCCGAAACCTCATCCTTAACAATCTTCCCAACCACTGAGGTCAGGCCAACTGGCCTATAATTTCCTTTCTTTCACTTCCCTCCCTTCTTAAAGAGTGGAGTTACATTTGCAACTTTCCAATCTGGAACTGTTCCAGAATCTAGTAATGCCTCCACAATCTCTTCAGCTATCTCTTTCAGAACTCTGGGGTGTAGTCCATCTGGTCTAGGTGACTTAATTACCTTCAGACCTTTCATCTTCCTAAGCAGCTTCTCCTTAGTAATAGCAAATATATTCACTTCTGCCCCTGACAATCTCAAATTTCTGGCATACTGCTATTGTCTTTTCTAGTGAAGACTGATGCAAAATGCTAATTAAATCATCTGCTATTTCTACCTCTCCAGTGTAATTTTCCAGTGGTGCCACTCTTGTTTCTCTTTTAGTCTTTATATATCAGAAAAATATTATTGCATCCTCTTTTATATCATTGGCTAGCTAAACTTTCCTCTCCTCATTGCTGGCTTTGTTGCCTTCTGTTTGTTTGTAAAAAGCATCCCAATCCTCTAACTTACTACTTTTTACCATATTATAAGCCCTCTCTTTTGCTTTTATGTTGTCTTTGACTTCCCTTGACAGCCACGAGTGCCTCAGCCTCCTTTTGAAATACTTCTTTGGGATGTATCTATCCTGCTCCTTCCAAATTGTTCCCCGAAACTCCAGCCATCATACCTGGTAGTGACCCCTTCCAATCAACTTTGGCCAGCTCCTCTTTCATACCTCTGTAAATCCCTCCAGTCTAATACTGATATGTCTAATTTTCCATTCTCCCCTCAGACTGCAGGGTGAATTCTGTCATATTCTGATCATTTCCTCCTAAGGGTTCATTTACCTTAAGTTCCTTCATCTGGTTCATTACACAAAACCCATCCAGAATTGTCTTTTCCCTCATCAGCTCAACCATAAGCTGCTGTAAAAATCCATCTCATAGGCTTTCTACAAGCAGCCTCTCTTGGGATCCAGTTACCAACCTGATTTTCCCAATCTACATGATTATAGAAACCCCAAGACTTTCATAACATTGGCCTTTTGACATCCATTTTCTATCTCCTGTTGTAATTTATATCCCACATCCTTGCTTCTGTTTGTAGGCCGGTATATAACTCCCACCAGGGTCTTTTTACCTTGGCAGTTTCTTAACTCTACCCACAAGGATTCTGTATATTCTGATCCAATATCAGCTCCTTCTAAGGATTTGATTTCATTTTTTACCAACAGAGCTGCTCCACCCTCTTTGCCAACCTGCCTGTCCTTTCAATACAATATGTATCCTTGCATGCTAATCTCCCAACTATGATCTTCTTTCAGCCATGACTCAGTGATACACACAGCGTCAAACCTGTCAATCTCTAACTCCGATATGTTGACACAATCATAGTTCATTCTAGGTTGCCGAGCCCAAGGATGGAATTAATCATAGTCTAACAGATATTAATGCAACAGGACTAAAGTGATGGAAGAATGCAGCCAATCAAACAACATCTGTGGAAGGAGAAACCAATTACTGTTTAGTGCCAATGATCCTTCTTTATCAGTTCAATGTTTTGCTTCAGGTTACAGCACCTGCAGTTGTGTTTTCCATTCATTAATGAATGTTGCCTGGTTATTTGACATTAACGGAGTTTATACCTACATTGATTCAGACAATATGGATAAGTCACCAGGACCGGATGAGATGTACCCCAGGCTATTGTGGGAAGCAAGGGAGGAGATTGTTGAGCCTATGGCGATGATCTTTGCTTCATCAATAGAGAGGGAGAGGTTCCAGAGGATTGGAGGGTTGCAGATTTTGTTCCATTATTCGAAAAAGGGAGTAGGGACAGACCAGGAAATTATAGACCAGTGAGTCTTACTTCAGTGGTTGGTAAGTTGATGGAGAAGATCCTGAGAGGCAGGAATTATGAATATTTGGAGAGGCATAATATGAATAGAAATAGTCTGCATGGATTTGTGAAAGGCAGGTCATGCCTTACGAGCCTGATTGAATTTTTTGAGGATGTGACTAAACACATTGATGAAGGTAGAGCAGTAACTGTAGTGTATATGGATTTCAGCAAGGCATTTGACAAGGTACCCCATGCAAGGCTTATTGAGAAAGTAAGGAGGCATGGGATCCAAGGGGAAATTGCTTTGTGGATCCAGAACTGGCTTGCCCACTGAAGGCGAAGAGTCATTGTAGACGGGTCATATTCTGCATGGAGGTCGGTGATTAGTCGTGTGTCTCAGGGATCTGTTCTGGGACCCCTACTCTTCGTGATTTTTATAAATGACCTGGATGAATAAGTGGAGTGATGGTTTAGTAAATTTGCTGATGACACTAAGGTTGGAGGTGTTGTGGATTGTGTGGAGGGCTGTCAGAGGTTATAGTGGGACATTGATAGGATGCAAAAGTGGGCTGAGAAGTGGCAGATGAAGTTCAAACCAGATAGTGTGAGGTGGTTCATTTTGGTAGGTCAAATATGTTGGCAGAATACAGTATTAATGGTAAGACTCTTGGCAGTGTGGAGGATCAGAGTGATTTGGGGTCCCAGTCCAGAGGACACTCAAGGCTGCTGCGCAGGTTGACTCTGTGGTTAAGAAAGCATATGGTGCATTGGCCTTCATCAATCATGGGATTGAGTTTAGGAGCAGGGAGGTAATGTTGTAGCTGTATAGGACCCTGGTCAGACCCCGCTTGGAGTACTGTGCTCAGTTCTGGTCGCCTCACTACAGGAAGGATGTGGAAGCCATAGAAAGGGTGCAGAGGAGATCTACAAGGATGTTGCCTGGATTGGGGAGCATGTCTTATGAGAATAGGTTGAGTGAACTTGGCCTTTTCTCCTTGGAGCGATGGAGGATGAGAGATGACCTGATAGAGGTGTACAAGATGATGAGAGGCATTGATCGCGTGGATAGTCAGAGACATTTTCCCAGTGCAGAAGTGGTTAGCACGAGAGGGCGCAGTTTTACGGTGCTTGGAAGTAGGAACAGAGGAGATATCAGGGGTATGTTTTTTATGCAGAGTGTGCTGACTGCGTGGAATGGGCTGCCAGCGACGGTGGTGGAGTCAGATACCACAGGGTCTTTTAAGAGACCCCTGGACAGGTATATGGAGCTCAGAAAAATAGAGGGCTATGGGTAACCCTAGGTAATTTCTCAGGTAAGGACATGTTTGGCACAGCTTTGTGGGCTGAAGGGCTTGTATTGTGCTGTAGGTTTTCTATGTTTCTATGTTTCTAATATCCAAAGACCTTGGCAATTTTCCAAAAGGGAACAGGGCTGATATATAGAATCAGGTCAAGGACTGATTTTATTTTTTCTTGCTTTTCTTCAAGCCCATCTACCAGTATCCCAGATATGCTTAGCTAACTGAACATCTGGGGCTGTACTGTAGTGTAATGGTTAGCATAACGCTTTATATTACCAGTGACCCGGGTTCAAATCCCACCGCCTCCTGTAAGGAGTCTGTACGCTTTCCCTGTGACCGCGTGGGTTTCCTCCGGGTGCTCCAGTTTCCTCCCACAGTCCAAAAATGTAGCAGTTCGTAGGTTAATTAGCCATTGTAAATTGTCCCGTGATTAGGCTAGTGCTAAACCAGGGGATTGCTGGGCGGCGCAGATCCGTGCTGTATCTCAATAAGTAAATAAATATTAATGAAGGATTAGGTCTGGGAAGTGACATTAGACAATGCACCTAATTACTAAACACTTCATGAAGTGTGAGAAGTTAACTGAAGCAGTGAAAAAAACCTTCCTTATATTGCAATAAATAACTTTCATTCGATAATGGATTTTACTTTCCATTATTGCCTGCTGGAATTACAAAGAAACCATTTTATCCTTAGCATAAGCTGAGATATTGAAATTACTTAATTTAAAATAAGTAAATATAAACACGTGGAAAGGAAATAAGATTCTAAAGGAGGCAATATTCCACATACAGACTCATAAGTGCTTTTAGAATACTGGCTTTTCAAGTCATTAAAAAGTCTTTTAAATATATCTGGAGGAGAGTCAAAGTGTGTTAGAAGTGAAATGTTGACTAGTATATGACCACACTGTCCCCAGGGCATTGGACACTTTTTAATTTTAACAGTAAAAATACTTAACCATTTAGGTACAATCACTTCTCCGCTTTCGAACAAAAACCATTGTTCTTGTTAAACCATCTGCAAAATGAACAAAACAGCAAGTCATGTTAAGTGTAAAATCTTAGAATAAAATAAGGACATCTCAATCTTTATTTTAGTTGCTGGAAAGTGGCTGAGTGTGATTATAGTGCCGCAGCCTATTAAAGTGGCAAGATCTGAACAGACTGATTTGAAAGGTTGTAAAATATGTTTTTATTTTAATAATTAATTTACAGCAGTCCAAAATACTTTATAAATACAGAAAGGGTTGTTTTTTACACTAGCTTCCGATCCTCTGACCTCCGATCTTCTAAAGTTCATCTAACTGTAGAAATTAATATTTATACAGTAGAAATCAGCACTGCCTGAACTTATCCTGTCTGTATCAATCAGTTATGCTCTTTTACCAATGTTATACTGAAGTAGACTCATAAACAACACAGTTAGAGGTCTTTTGGTCATCTGTATAGATAACATTGATTAAGTACCCTGGTTAGCATGATGCTATTACAGCTTGGGGCGTCTTACTTTGGAGTTCAATCCCATAAGAAGTTTGTAAGTTCTCCCTATGGAATGTACAGTTTTCTCCGGGTGCTCTTGTTTCCTCCCACAGTCCAAAGACTTACCCGTCAGTAGGTGAAATGGGCATTTTAAATTAACCTATGATTAGGCTGGGGTTAAATTAGTGGTTGCCAGGGATTACTGGGCAGCCTAGCTTGAAGGGCCAAAAGGACATATTCCCCATTGTATCTCTAAAATAAAATACTAATCTCATTTAGCACGCTTGGTCTGTACTTGTATACTAATGAGATTGTGAGCTCAGTTTAACCTCCAGCTGGCTCCTGCTCTATTGATGAATGGTTGCACTAGTCTTCAGAAAATTAGTACATTATTGTTAGATTTTTCTAAACTTGACCAAACAAGGTGAAGAGCCAAGTATAATCATGCCAAATGCCTTCAAAGTCAAAAGATAGAAGATTATGTGAGCCATGTAGGTATAAATGATGTTTTTCTTGAATATTAATAGTATAGGAATTACAGAAAGTCAAAATAAATTTAGTAAAAAGGTTCACAGTTTGAAGATTCTGGGAAACAATATTCAAGGAATAAAAATAACACCATATGGCATGAGGATGGTATGAAATCCTCATTGTCATGGCGTGATTAACGTATAAGATGCACTTGGTGGCTCCTGGCTTGTACTCACTGGAATTTAGAAGAATGGGGGAGGATCTCATTGAAACCTATTGAATATTGTAAAGCCTAGATAGTGTGGATGTGCAGAGGATATTTCCTATCTTGATGGAGTCTAGGATCAGAGGGCTCATCCTCAGTATAGAGGTCTGGCCATTTAGAACAGAAATGAGGAGGAATTTCTTTAGGAAGAGGGTGGTAAATCTGTTGAATTCATTGCCATAGACAGTTGTGGAGGACAAGTCATTGTATATATTTAAACTGGAGTTGATATGTTCCTGATTCTTCAGTGTGTCAAATGTTATGTGGAGAAGGCAGGAGAATGGTGTTGAGAGGGAAATTAAATCAACTATGGAATGGTGGAACAGATTCGATGGGATGAATTCTGCTCCTATGTCTTATGGTCTCATAGTGTAAGGAGGGGAGGAAATAATTGTTTAACAAGAGTTTGAGAAAATGTACATGGAAGCATTTACTAAATTCACATTTACAGATAGAGGCAACAATGGGCGTTCTCCCTTTTGAAGGACAGATCATATCTGGTGTACTGAAAGTTCAGTAAAATTAATGGGGATAACATTAGTCGGGAATAAAATTGGCCACAATGCAGGGATACCTAAGAGCTTGCTTGCTGAGATTAAAACTGGAGAAAAACCTTATCTCCAACCAATCAGCATGATTAAGAGTTACCATCCATGCCACTGTGTTTCAAGGGCAATGGGAGTTAGAAGAAAGTTCAATGGCTGTGGATTATGTACAGCATGTCGGTAACAATCAGTAAACTACTCTTTAGCTAAATTTGCATTTGATAACAGACGGTCAGAAGTTAAAAGATAGAATTAATAAATATGCCTCCAATTAACTAGGTGAGAATTAACATTTATAGTAAGGAAACAGATTTAGTTTGACACTAAAGAGGGAGGAGCAAGTCCCCTATGATTCACCATTATGCATGGGCAGGTAAGCCCGCAACAGGACTATTTCCAAACACAGAGACACATAGGATAGCAGAGGCTGGGCTCTTCAAGTTCAAGTTCAGGTTATTCAATTGGACACACGTACGTAGATAAATGGAACATCAGAATCAGGTTTAATATCACCAGCATATGCCATGAAATTTGTTGTCTTTGGGGCAACAGTACAATACAATACAATACTAATAGAGAAAACTGTGAATTACAGTGAGTGTATGAATGTTAGATGGTTAAATTAAATAAGTAGTGCAAAAATAGAAAAGAAAAAAAGCAGTGAGGTTTTGTTCATGGATTCAATGTCCATTCAGAAATCTGATGGCAGAGGGGAAGAAGCTGTTCCTGAATCGTTCAGTGTGTGCCTTCAGGCTTCTGTACGTCCTTCCTGATGGTAGCAATGAGAACAAGGCATGACCTGGGTGATGAGGGTCCTTAATGATGAGTGCCACCTTTTTGAGGTATCAGTCCTTGAAGATGTCCTGCAAATCTAGTGCCCACGATGGAGCGGACTAAGTTTACAACTTTCAGCAGCTTATTTTGAACCTGTGCAGTCGTCCACTACCCATACCAGCCAGTGATGCATTCACCATTGGCCAAGGAACAAAACACAGTACATACAGCCACCCACAGCATATATAGTTATGCACAGCACACAATGTGTTTGAGGAATGGAGTGGGTTAGACAGCATCTATGGAGTGAAATGGACCCTTCATAGATTCTGCCTGACCCAGTAATTCCCTCCCATACTTTGTGTGTTATTTCCAACCACAACTTGCTGCACATCCATCCACTCAGCAGAGTGCTGCCTCTGGGATACACTTACTGTAATGGTGTACTGGTTCTCTTTTGGACTACCAACTTCCACAGAGCTCTGAGCTTTCAGCCAGCCCCATTGAAAGGAGAGGAAGAAAACCCTGCCATGAGAAAGGTACGTAAAGGACCCTCCGTGTTTTAATTCAATTAGAATAAATGTTTTTAGAATCATGAAGTATTATAAAGTGATTTAGCATGGAAACACGTCCTTCAGCTCAATGAGGCCATAATGATCATCAAGTGCCATTTACACCAGCGGTTCCCAACCTGGGCTTCACAGACCCCTCTGTTAATAGCAGGGCTCCACGGCATAACAGAGTTTGGGAACTCCTGATTTACACTAATCCTACACAAACCACGTTTTTAAAAATTCTCCTCTCCTTCCCATCAGCCCCTCTAGGTTCCACCACTCTTCTACACAATAAAGAGAATTTACAGTGGAAAGTGGGGCGTAGGAGGAAACTGGAGCCCCGGAGAAAAACGATGAGATCAAAGGAAGAATGTGCAGTCTCAGCACAGATGTTGTCGGAGATCAGGAACAAGCTTGTGTCCGTAAGGCTGGATGGCAGCAACTTTACTAATTGTGTCACTGCACTGTGCCGTTCCAGGTAAGCTGAACTTCCACTGCTATCATAGCAGGATTGATGTCTGTTCTCTAGACAGCCAGTCCAGGCCCTTAGATAACTAATCACTTAACTACTGCACTACCACTCTCAAATGTTTTAAATGGCCTCAGATAGAGAGCTGTGCATGAAACTGTTCTGGAAGAAGCATTATGATCTGGACCAAATGGTCCTGCAAAGCTGGGGCAGAGGAAGATCTTACCTTGAGTGTTAGATCTGATGGTTGGAATGAATGAGGTGGGGGTGGGGTATCTTCCACTAATTGTTCGTATCCCACACAGAAGCTGTCAAGCGAAGTAAAGCTAGACGAGCCTAAGGCTAATTAACACGTGAATTTGTGGACTGATGAAACAGAAGTCATTTGTAGAGAATCATTCATTGTCAGAACAACTTGCATTCTCGGAATGTCCAAAAGTGCTCTTTACAATTAAAGAAGGA
Source organism: Mobula birostris (assembly GCF_030028105.1). NCBI lineage: Eukaryota > Metazoa > Chordata > Chondrichthyes > Myliobatiformes > Myliobatidae > Mobula > Mobula birostris. The sequence goes on from NC_092399.1 coordinate 10,295,095, forward strand.
CTTTCAATGCGTGAAACAGAGAGAATTCTGCAAGAGTGACCGTGATCAGAAGAATTCAATGTCGAGGAGAAGGATGTAATGTTACAGTTTGCACTGGAGTCATCCTGTTGTTGAACTCTAATCCATAAAGTTCTTTGTGTTTGCTAGATATGTCACTATTCACTTTGAGTTTGTCCTTGGTCCCTATAGACCCCAGCTGCATAGGGTTCCTTTGTTTCACACTCTGTTAATTCTAGCCAATGCATCTTTACTCCAAGTTCGGATCAAGGCTGTAGTGAAGTTTGGAACTGTGTGGTAACACCAGATTGGATACTGGTGTATAAATGCCACTTTGTAACTGCTACAATATCTAACCAACTTTACTTTTTGTGTTACAAATATGCTGATGGAACCATAATTGGCCAAACTGGATTTGTCCTGCCTTTTGTGGGAATTGTTCACTTTGTCAGTTAGTTATCATTAGCAGGCTAAGGTACAGCTATTCCAGAAGACATCTGCTCTACAGCTAAGATTTTAAAGAGCCTCAAGTCTTGATGGGTGCTGTGCAGAGAGCCACGTAGAAGGAACTGACTTCAGTGAAAATTTACTTCTGCAATGTTGGAGATCACAGGAGGAGGCCCTTTGAACTGAGGACATCTGCAAATGCTCCATCCTTGTCTTTTGCCCTCTGTTAGAAAGCATACATGCAAGCCTCAGGGAATGACGCATCCTTCTAAATCTGGGTTTGCATGTACTGTCAACCCCCACTCCCACCCCCCACTCTCCCATTACTGGAGGACTTTCCTTCAGCATCCAAAGTCCAGTAATCTTTTTCATCTCTCTCTCTCTTTCTCTTTCAGGCTTTGCTTAAAATCTACGCCTTAGAGCAAGCTTTTAGTCAAACCTCTTAGCATCTTCTTCTTTGGCTCAGTGTCAATTCTTGTCTTATTATGTTTCTGTGAAACATCTTGGGACGATTTTGTACATTAAAGGCACTACATAAATGCTAGTCGTTATTCCATCGTCTGCCGTTTTAATTGAAGCATTACCCCATTTAAAATAGATGGGTTAACATCTTTATCAAAAAAGCAGACAGGACCGTCTTTCAAGCACGTTAAGTGTTCATCTGCAATGATTGCCAAAAGTAATTTCAAGGTTTGTATGTCCTATTACAAGGAGAGATAGAGAGAGAGGTCCAATTAGTGGCTTTTATTGGCAAGGGCAATCATTTCATGAGTAGATGGAAGGTCCACCACCCTAACTGCAGGTCACTCTAAAACCTTTCACTAGCGCCAGCTTCCAAAGGATTTAATTTAGTGTTTATCGAAGCACAAGGTTAAAGGTTGGGTCAAAATCAAAAACCTCAAACATGTCTCCAGTATTTACTTCATACATAAAATGTGTATTTTATTTGGACATCTGCACTGGGTCATCTGTGATTGTAACCAAGTAAACCAATTAGGATTTAAACAAAATTACTTTGCTTATTAACGCTTTCTTTTTCATTGGGCAAATCACATTAACACTGAAACTGCATTAGAATTAACTCTCCAGAGAGGATAAGGTTTGATGTTAAAAGCATTCCAAAAGACGTTAAACTTCAAGAACACCTATTACAGACAACCTGTTAATACTGCAGCAATTTTATTCAATTTATCAGTCAAAGTCCAGGCTCATTTCCTTTACCTTTTCCAACATCCTGAGGCAAAACTGTCTTTTTACTTCCCAGGCCCAAGATACATAGGGGAGCAATTCAGCAATATAAAGTAATGGTTTAATCATGGGTATGGGAGGCAATATAAAAACTTAGCAGTGATTATTTTACACTATTGTCTCATCTTCCCTGTTAATTCCATCATGATCCATGTAGCTCACCACGAAGATGTTTATTCCCAGCACATTGAAAAGACCTAGGGCAGCAGAAGACCTCTCGAAGCCGTGTAACAGACTGTGCTAACAGAACGGTTTTGACAGCCGGTGAAACTGACAGTCAGACGTGCCTTTTAAACTGAGTTGGGAATGTTTTCCAAACATTCAAAGTTGCTCCAGAGATATTAACAAAGAAAAATAGTCTTTGAATGTTAATTTCGTAAATCCTAAAATCACTTCAGAGATATTAACAAAGAAAAATAGTCTTTGAATGTAAATTTTCTAAAATTAGTAACAGGTACATGCGCACACATGTGCACACACGTGTACACATGCACACAAAATGAAAAGATGCTTGAACAGTTAAGGATCTTAACGTAATCTCTTTAGAACCTTTAGTAAACTACGTAGTTCTTGTAGGAGCCATATATCTATTATGGCAGTTAGTCAGGTGGGTGGGAGTGTGGTAGATGAGAAGAGTTTTAGTTCTGCATTTCATACTTCTATCTTCGGAGGTTCAGTTACAGCTAGAGCTCGAGCTGGAGAGTGAGCGAGGTTGATGTGTTTTTTGTTGACCACTTAAAACTGCTTAATTACATTAAAAATAGCTTAATGACATTTAATTACGCTGAAGAAAGCTTAAGCACATTTAATGTGCTAAGACGGTTTATTTTGTCATATCACTTGTTCTAGTTTCATTAGTTTTTATCGCTTCAAGATTGTTTTGCTAGTTTCTTAATAAAGCATCAAAAATATTTTTTCGAGTTTGGAACCTTGTTTTCAGATTGAATGAAGGTTTATCGTGTAGGATCAACACCAACCTTCCTGCCCCCTCCCCCCCGCTCCACTCACGTGCTTAGTCACTAAGCAGTGCTGGTTTGTTCGAGTCACCATTACAACTTTCTTCTGGCAACTTATTTCATTTCGAAGGGCCTGTCCTACTGGCAGCAGTCTATGCCAAACTGAGTTTAACAAGATTAAGAGCTAGGAAATCCTCTGGAGTTCGTGCTGTTCAGTTGGACTTCTCAGAGCTATGCTGAATGCAAGATTGTACATAGTATCCAGTCTGGAATTACAGGATTATCCTCCAGCAGATCCATGCTGATCTCAGCAGAGGATTTGCCTCAGTATCGACCTGCACTGCTTAAGAAGTAAGAACAATCATAAAAAGAAAGTCAAGTTTAGAGGATTCAAAGTATATTTATTATCAAAGTATGTATACACTATGCAACCTTGAGCTTTGTCTCCTAAGAGGCAGCCCCAAAACAAAGAAACCCAAAAGAGCCCATATATAAAAAAGATTGTCAAACAGAGAGAAAAAAACACATCATGCCCATAAAAAAATTAAAAGAACCCACATAAGAAAAAGAAGACTGTCGCTTTGCAAACATATTGCTAGTTGTCTGCAATAAATATTCTGGATGTTTAATGGCACTTGGCATTCAATACAAGAATAGGCCTCTTGTGCCTTGTTTCAATTACTAATTCATTGTGATGTTATTTTTTAACTAAATCTAACATCTGCACATTTTTTTTGCTTTTGGAGAAATTTTATCTGTTGTAGGTGTAAACAGGTTATTAGCCTGGCAAATTACCAAAATTAAGATCATATGTGGAAGTGTTAGCACTATAATCTCTTTTGCCCAGTCTCATAGACTATATCTGTTGACTGAATGATGTGGGTTGATGGTCGACATGTCAGCACTATCACGTTTCAGAATTATAAACCAATTGAATCACCTCTTCGTTAGTATTTCAGATCTTTACAGGGTGAGTCAGGGAACTAACTGCTGAGGGTGCTGCAAGTTTCGTAGAGGATAGAAGAGAGCACATTTCAGTGACAGCTCAAATAACTGTTAATGACCTGACTCTCAGGCTTCTACTCCATGTTCACCATGTTACCCTAACTGAAGGATTGCTGACATATCTGTCAATATCGCTGACACAGAGCTCTCAGCCTTGGACTCACGTATTCCCTTACATTAAGGCATTATATTAAGTATAATAGAGAAATAATATTTACTTATCAGGGAATATGAACTCAACAATAATTCACACTAAAATGTGTACTGTTAAGTACCTGTTCACAATAAAATTGTATTAACTTATCAGAAATGCACTTAAAAGATAAAGCAAGCTTCTGACAGTTCAGTCAATATGAGGGACGCTTCTCCAGTGTCATGTTTCAATTACTAATTCATTTCTGTTGTTTTTCTTAAAAAAAACAATTCAATTATTCATACACACCGTCCATGTGTGGGGTTCCCAACCTTACCAACCAATGGCCAAGAGGATCATGGGAGTCTCCCTATCATTCATTGGGGACACTTATCAGGAGCGCTGTGTATTAGCAAGGATCCTACCCATCCATCCAACATCCTCTTTGACTCCCTACCATCAGGCAGGAGACTCTGATGCATAAAGACAAGAATGGTCAAGATGGGAAACAGCTTCTCCCCTCAGGCTATTAGGCTTCTGAGCTCCCTGCCGGATAGTTTGTACTGTACCCTACAATATTTACTTTATACTTTATACTTTATTGTCACCAAACAATTGGTACTAGAATGTACAATCATCACAGCGATATTTGATTCTGTGCTTCACACTCCCTGGATTACAAATATTAAATATTAAAAATAGTAAAAATTAGTAAATATTAAAAATTTTAAATTATAAATCATAAACATAAAATAGAAAAATGGGAAGTAAGGTAGTGCAAAAAAAATCGAGAGGCAGGTCCGGATATTCGGAGGGTATATCCTCGGTGACGATGAATCTCGATGCCACCAGGTCTGGTTCATCCGGAGAGAGTGGGATGCTGCTCTTCTGTTCGAACCTTGTGTAGAATTTAGTTTATGCACTTTACTTTGTTTGTCTAAGCATAATTCATTTATAGATTTGATTCTTACTTTCCTAAGTTATTCCTGCTGCTGTGCTTTATGTACGGGTCTGGTGTAGTGTTGTCTCGTCTGATAGTATACATGTATATAGTTAAACGACAATAAACTTGATTTGACTTGGCTCTTTATACCAATACCATCAAACAAGGGGTCCCTGGACCCCAGATTGGAAACCCCTGATTGTAGATGGTGTGCATGGAAGTAAATAATGTCAAATATGAATCTGTTGTCAGCAGTGTCCCTGGTGTGGCTGCATGTATGTTACACAGCAGTCATTCAGATAGAAGAGCATAGAGCGAGTAATTCATTCTATTGGTAATTGGATGAATAACTGTTAACTCGTAGATTATATTTTTCAGAAGTTAATTTGTCCCTGGACGTTTGAAGTCATGAAAGGGACCATCTGAGTAATTGATGAATCAGAGGTGATCAATTATTGTGCCTCAGTCTTGAGAAAGGATTAGCCCTTAATATTAACACTCCTTTGCTTTTTAAGTGCCGCTTGGATTTCTATAATTTATCACGAATTCTGCTATTCAGTGTTTCAATGCTTCTACTTTCTGAGGAGGCTGAAGACAGCTGGACTTTGCACGTCAATGCCCACGCCCTTCTACAGAGGCGCAGCAGAGAGCATCCCAACAAGCTGCATCACTGTATGGTACAGAACGTGCACTGCGGTGGATAGTAAGACTTTATAATGGGTAGTGAAAGCTGCCCAAAGCATCACCGGTACCGGCCTGCCTACCGTCAAGGAGGGGAGGGACCGTCGACTCAGACCATGAGAGGCCTGCGTCGGGCATTTTCATGCCTTACAAGGCGCAGATTGGAAGTCTGTGTGGGGCGCCACTCCTCGCACAGACACTAGAGCAATGTGTGGTTAAGTGCCTTGCTCAAGGACACAAACACACTGCCACAGCTGAGGCTCGAACTTGAGACCTTCAGATCACTAGACGAACGCCTTAACCACTTGGCCACATGCCAGCAGGATGTCATGTATATATAGAAAGCTGCTGGGAAAAGGCCAGCATTATCATAAAAAATCCCACCCACCCTGCTCATGGACTGTTTGTCCCAATCCCATCGGGGAGGAGGCGACATAGCATCCACGCCAGGACCACCAGACTGAAAGACAGTTGCTTCCCTCAAGCAGTAAGGCTGATCTACACCTCCACCCACTAACCCACCCCTCCACACCCTAACCACCACTACTTTATTATTTTCTGTCAAAGTCACCTTTTGTACAGGCACTCCCATACCTAGCATCACTTTATGTACATACAATCAATGTATATAAACTATCAGATGCATTGTGTTTTTTTTTTATTTTTATGTTCTTTATCTCATTATGTTTTTTTCTGTGCAACTTTGGATCCAGAGTGACAATCATTCTGTTCTCCTTTATGCCTGTGCACGGGAAATGACTTCAAAATATCTTGAATCATTATTTTTTAACTTACCTTTCCTTTTACTAGTGTAACTGGCTGAAGGTTTGATCTCTCCCAATACTTGCTAAATATTGCATGCCTTCAGCAATGATTGTAATCTAGTGAATCGTATTTTTAGCCAATGGCCATTAGTTCGACAGCTACTCATTATCTACCACCATATCGAAGTATATGATCACTTAAAGTGAAAACAATTGCTACTGCGTATCGTTAAAGATTCACGATTCAAGATTCAAGATTCAAGATTGTTTAATGTCATTTCCAGTACACAAGTGTAAAAGGAGAACAAATTAATTGTTACTCCAGATCCTGTGCAGCACCAAAAAAAAACACAGGATGATAAAGAACACAATAATTTAAAAAATACAATAAATATAAATACACAAGATAGCTTATATATATATAAATTGATTGTATATTCATGAAGTTATGCTAGACAGAGGAGGGCTGTACATAAGGTGACTCTGATGGGCAATGATAAAGTAGTGGTGGAGGGGTGGGTTAGTGGGTGGAGGTGTTGATCAGCCTTACTGCCTGGGGAAAGTAACTGTTTTTGAGTCTGGTGGTCCAGGCATGGATGCTCCGTAGCCTCCTCCTTGATGGGAGAGAGACAAACAGTCCACGGGCAAGGTTGGTGGACCCTTCATGATGTTACTGATCCTTTGTCGGCACCACCCTAATGTCTTTGATTGTGGGTAGGCTGCTGCCGGTGATGCACTGGGCAGTTTTGACGACCAGTTGCAAAGCCTTTCTGTCGGTCGCAGTACAGTTTCCATACCACGCGGTGCTGCAGCATGTTAGGATGCTCTTACTGCACATCTGTAGGAGGACATGAGTATAGGTGTGACTAGCCCAGCTCTCTCAGCCTCCTCAGAACGTAGAGGCACTGGTGAGCCTTCCCAATTGTGTAGAATGTGCTCTGGAACCATGAGAGACTGCACTCCCAGGGGTTTGAAACTGCTTGCAGTTTCTTCTGCTGTGCCAGTGAGGTAAAGAAGGGTGAGAACCGTACGAGATTTCTTGCAGTCAATAACCATCTCTGTTGTCTTGTTGACATTGAGGAAGAGGTTATTTGCCTGGCACCGGGCCTCGAGCTCTTCCACCGCCTCACTATATGCCCCCTCGTTGTCGCTGGTGATGAGCCCCAACACCGTTGTGTTATCAGTGAACTTGACAACGTGGTTACTCGAATATCTGGCTGTACAGAGCCCTGGGCGCACCCGTGTTGAGGATGATGGGGAGGGAGGAGTGGTTGTGTATCCTGACAATCTGAGGTCTGTTGGTTAGGAAGTCCAACACCCAGTTGCACAGCGGTTACTTGTACCAAGGAGGAGGAGTTTGATCATCAAGGTCTAAGGGACAATAGTGTTGAATACTGAGCTGAAATCCAGGAAAGTGTCCTCGATTTCTCGGTGTGTCAGGACCAGGTGTATGGCAGATGCTATGGCAGCACGCACAGCATACTGGAGGAACTCAGCAGGTCGGGCAGCATCCGTGGAAAAGATCAGTCGACGTTTTGGGCCGGAACCCTTCCTCAGGACTGTAGGGGGAAAGGGCAGATGCCCTATAAAGAAGGTGGGGGGAGGGTGGGAAGGAGAAGGCTGGTAGGATCCAGGTGAAAAACCAGTAAGGGGAAAGATAAAGGGATGGGGGAGGGGAAACAGGGAGGTGATAGGCAGGAAAGGTGAAGAAAGAATAGGGGAAAACACAATGGGTAGTAGAAGGAGGCAGAACCATGAGGGAGGTGATAGGCAGCTGGGGGAGGGGGCAGAGTGACATAGGAATAGGGGAAGGGAGGGGGAGGGAATTACTGGAAGTTGGAGAATTCTATGATCATACCAAGGGGCTGGAGACTACCTAGACTGTATATGAGGTGTTGCTCCTTCAACCTGACTTTAGCCTCATCATGGCAGTAGAGGAGGCCATGCATGGACATATCTGAGAGATGAAGTGGGTGGCTACCAGGAAATCCTGTCTGTTGTGGCGGACGGAGCGGAGGTGCTCGACAAAGCGGTCCCCCAATCTGCGTCGGGTTTCACCGATGTAGAGGAGGCCGCACCGGGAGCACTGGATGCAATAGATGACCCCAACAGACTCACAAGTGAAGTGTTGCCTCACTTGGAAGGACTGTTTGGGGCCCTGAATGGTGGCAAGAGAGGAGGTGTAGGGACAGGTGTAGCACTTACACTTACAGGGATAAGTGCCGGGTGGGAGATCCGTGGGGAGGGACGTGTGGACCAGGGAGTCGTGGAGGGACCGATCCCTGCGGAAAGCGGAGAGGGGTGGAGAGGGAAAGATGTGCTTAGTGGTGGGGTCCTGTTGAAGGTGGCAGAAGTTGCGGAGGATTGTTGTGAGTGTTGCTTTGACCCCAGCGTCTGCAGATTATTTTGTGTTTACGAGATGATATGGCAGTTCTTATTGGTGAGTGTCCAATATGACATGAATGGAGGAATGGAAGATAACTTATGTATAATGACATACGGATCCAGTTGAGGGAGCCTAATTGAGTTAGCTATTCCATTCAATGAATCCTTGGTGGAGTTGTTGAGGGGACAATAACATGGTGGCCCAAGAAATAAACAGAGACACAGAGACCTTGTAAATAGTTTTGTGCATCGTTTATTGAAGTGCAAATGTATGAGCACTAGGGAAAAAAAGTTATAAAGCTACCAATAATTCAAAGTTCATTGAGTAGGGTATTATTAAAATGCTTTATTGTGTTATTAAATACTATATTATCAGACTAAACTTAAGAGTTTCATGATTTGCACTTTGATGAAAATAATTATTCATCATCGGCAGTGATTAACAAACTTGTATTTTTAACAATTTGAATGAGCTTTTTTTTAGGGGTTGCAGATTCTGGGATTATGGAACCGTGCTTGATCTAAAATATGCCAACAATATGTTTCTCCTTTTGTTCTTTAATAAAAATTCATGGGAGAGGAGGTCCTGTTGCAATATGGATGATCATTGATGGAGGAGATTCCAAAATCACCTTGCCAATTTTCTCCAAGGGAATTTTCAAAGTATTGCCCTATTTCCATTTTAACAGGACTTTCTTGAGGCTGCCCAATATAATTAAGTTCAACGACCATATTGGTTTTAAAACCTAGTGGTCCAGAAGGAATTCATCCATAGGCGCCCGGGGTTGTGGGGGAAACCTACTTTCAGCTCTGATGTCTCAGTTTGAATTCAGCTGTGGCAGACTGGATGAAAATATGTTTCCTTTAACAGACGTAGGAGGCCTCAGTGAAATGTTTGACAGTCCACAGATAAAACAGTTCAGCAACAATAACCATTACCTTTGGATTTTGGTCATTAAAGGCATAAAGATGATTAAAGAGCAAGAACTATCAGATGTCACACAGGTATATTGGAAAGTGTTTTTCTGCAATCAAGAGGTAGAATATGTGGGCAGAACAAAGTGGAGGAAATTTGCCAACTTTGTGTTCACATTATTTGGAGGTCTTTTGTGGGAACAAAACAAAAAATCCTTTAGAACGTGAAGTTTGTCTCAAAAGAGGAAAGGAGACATCTACAAATAACGTTAATGAGGACTTGAATGTGGTTAAGTACTTCAAGCTCTCAATATAAAGTTATACTTTAATAAAAAAAGTTTATTTTGGGGAAATTTAGGTATATTAATAAACAACCAAGTGATATTCCCGTTATGATTTTTATTGTTTAGGAGGCATTGCTTTGCTCTTAGATATATTTTTTAATAAACCATAGCTCCCTGACGTATATCTTACTTCCATCCATTTGCTATAAACATTTGCATTGATCAAGCATTCCTTAACTGGAACTGACTGCATCCATTACAAGGGTCAAAGTATTTGACTGTTCAGTTTGGATCACCGAACAATTGGTTACACATTTCCTGTAAACTAACATGGATCAACAAACCCAGGAACTCGCAGTATTGACTGTTAAGAAATAATAGAACGCTTTTACACTGGTCACTTTGGGCGTCCTATAAACCTGGAGGTTGCCCATAATTGCTGAGTAGGCAAGAGTTTCACCTTTGGTGCAAATTTGGGCTTTGCATTGGATATTAGTGCAAGAATGCCAGTCAATTCTACAAATGATCTGTGCACGCCTTGTTTTGGGAAGTGCTGATCTACCTGTTGGCTAATACACAACACTGCAACAACACCAATTTGAATTTGACATAAAAGTCTTCTAAATGTGTTTCTTCAATTTTTTTTGTAGACAAATGAAATAGCTAAAAACAAGGTAAAATCCACATGCATGGATGAAGTACAGAGATGCTGCAACACATATAACCCCTATGTTGATTTGGTAGTATAACAATTATTCAACATAAGGATTATATTTGTTCTGGATCAGTAATCCACAGCTCTGGACAAAGAAATCAGAGAAAGCGAGTTGAAATTTCTCCATGTATTTTTAAAATCTTTCAATGTGAAAAGGTCAAACTGTCTTGAAACATGAAAGTGCAGACATGGGAAGAAAGAGAAGTTAGATTGAAAATAAGGGGAAAGGACAGATGGGACATATAATAGTATACTGTATTGGCAATTTCGTTGGAAGATGACTAATCTCAACAATTGATTATATCAGCAGCTTTTAGACTTGTTTCCCACAGTTCAAAACTCACTGGTGACGGGACTGCAGAAAACAGAGGGAGCTTCGCCATTTAAGGCAATGCGCAAACTCATAACCAATCACAGACATGGTAAATAAGTGGGGGATTTGAACGCTATGATTGAATTAAAATGATGGTTCTGCTGAAGAACTCGAACCTAAGCTTCTGGGTGTGTTGACTGTCTCATTGTAGTATTAAAATAAAGCCACACAAGTAACCAGATGTAGTTTCTGTTTTCTTTTTACCTCCCCAATTGATTTGACATATGTAGTACCCTGGTTCTCATCTTTACTGTTATGCTGTAGGTATTTCATTTAGCAGTTCTGTTAGAGCTGTTTGTTCTGCTTCCAGCCTGTTTAGGTTATTATGGAAGTTAAGGGATGATGTGGAATGTGTGCCGTCCAATTAGAGGGAGGTTTTTCTTTTTTTTTCAATATCTTTTATTAATTTCTACATAGAAGAATACAGAGTACGAGAAGATTAATATTATGTCAAAAAAAAGTAATACCAAATACATAATATTTGAATCACACTTGTGATCTCATTACCCTATATTCATTGAAATTAAATTAAATCGTAATATTGAAATATGATAATTTATCATACAAAAAAAAAGAATCTAAGCCCACTACTAAGATCGAAGCTGTTTGGTAAAGAAAGAAAGAAGGAAAAAAAACCTTATCATATAGTGAAATACGTTATTAGCCAACATCTGTACTTTAACAGCAAATCAAAGGCTTTGAAAATCGTTCAAAAATAGTCCCCACAATGTTTGAAAGTCTTGGCTAGGTTCAGAAATTGAACAATGAATCTGCTCTAAATTTAAGCATGACGTAACATCATGTAACCATAGAGCGGTGGTTTTTCTTGGTGAGGGACCATAGGGTTGGTCTTAGGCTTTCGTTCGAGAGGAGACGGAAGGGAGAAGACGCTGGGTAGAACTGGTCATAGCATATGATCCGGTGGGAGACCCGTTTGTTTGAGATGGATTGCGAGCGATGCTCCGAAGGTGGTGTGTGCTTCCACGTTGACTGAGGGCCCAGCACACGAGTGACAGAGAAGTTCAAGATGAGATCCAACTTGTACTCATTTGACTGTTTAACTAGAATGGGCCCTTTTCTTGTTGTTATTCTTTACTAACCCTTCAGTTAAGATTCATAAATATAATTCCTCTAATCGTATGCAGTGTACTGTCTGATATTCTGTGGCATTAATTTGTAACCGGGCAGCAAATGACACAGCATCCTCACAAACAGAGGGTTGGGGGTGGCTCACGCCTCAATCGCACACGTTTGGCGGGGTCAGAGGTTGTCTTCCCTAGACTTACACAGCCGAGGAAACCCAAGTGTTTCACATAAAAGGAATGACCTCAGTCTTCAGAATAGATTTCCCGTCTGCATAGCATTGATGGCAAAGTTAGATTTTGTTTTTTTTTTGTACTCAAGAAACTAAATATATATGACCAATGATTTATGTTACAACTTGTTCAGGTGCTGAGATACATCCTAGAGTGCATTAGGACACATCGTCAATGATGTAATCTGGGGTCATCTGGACCCAGGTAACCTAGTCACGGTTGATCAGGCCTCAGCCTGTGTCCCAGCAGCGCTGGTCCACGGGTCACGCCTCTTGATCCATAAACTCACTCAGCAGCCTCCGTGACAGTCCTGATGCCTCTTTGCAGCCCCCAGAATGCCAAGGAGAGAGTAGACTAGGACGAGCAGCCAGCAAAACCTCTAAAGGCTCGCATTGTGCCCGCCACCCCTGTCCCTGGCACTGCTTTACCAGCTTCTGGGTTTTGGCCTTCTTATGTTCAAGCACCTCCTCAATCTGGTCTTCCCAAGGCACTGTCAGCTCTACCATGACCACCCACTTTGAGGTTTCTGACAGAATGACCATGTCAGGCCTCTGGGATGCTGATGCGATAAAGTCAGGGAACATTAATTGCTTGCCAAGATCGACTTTCAGTTGCCAGTCAGAAGCCGTGGCGAGCAAGCCTGCAGGTTATCTGGGTTGAGGTTGTCTTTGGTCTCTAGCTTTAACAAAAATTAATCGGCTTCCTGGGTTGGCGGAGGTGCTTTCTGTTGTTAATGGCAGAGGAGAAATTCCCCACAGCACTTGGTCATGGTGCCAGCAGTAGTGGTCTTCTCCCAGGACATTTTGGTAGCCGCTGAGGAAGTGTTCTAGGGTCCGTCTAACATTTGTGCATGTTTGTAGACAGTCAGATAAGTAATTAAATATGTCTTCTCTGGAATGGATACAGGTGGGACTCTACTTCACCTCTGCATACGTTTTATAGGTCTCTGTTCTCTTTTAAATTGATTTCTAAGTCTTTGCCAGGTGGTCGGCATCAAGGAAAGAGATTATATCAATAGATATGGGGAAGAAGTTGGAGAGATGTACACAGAGGAGTGGACAGATTAGCTAATGAAGGATCTATTCCCATCCAAAGTGACAGTGCAGAAATTGAAGAAAGAGGCCAACCTAGCAACAGAGACAGCAGGTCATCGACAAAATGACTTTAAGTGTCTTCAGGTCTTCTGAAAAAAGACCTTCTTTTAAGGTCTTCAGGTGCTCTGTTTCGAAATAGAGTCAGAGGAAACCAGACCTGTTGTGAAATTTGTTAACTTTGCAGCAGCAGTACAATGCAATACTTAATAATAGAGAAAAAAACCGTGAAAATATTGAACTATGAATATAAAATCTGTGTATATATTAAATGGAAAAAGTAAATCAGTAGTGCAAAATTAAAATTAAAAAGAAGTGAGGTGGTGTTCATGGGCTCAATGTCCATTCGGAAATTGGGTGGCAGAGTGGCAGAAGCTGTTCCTGAATTGTTCAGTGTGTGCCTTTAGGCTTCCGTACCTCTTTCCTGGGAAGAGGCAATGTCCTGAGTGATGGGCGTCCTTTCTATACACAAATTGCACAGTAAGTGTTTTAATTTCAAAGTAATAATTCCTGTGGAAATCCTGTCCGTTCTGTGCCTGATCTGGGTATTACCAGCTGCTGTCCATTTCGGCACAGATAATGCTTTCGGACATAACTTACATCCATTATCGCATCACTGACGTGTGCAATATCTGTGTGAGTTCCTCCGTAGAGGCCCGAAAGTCAAGCCTGTGATCGGTGTACTGGGGCGAAGTCCGGAGTTGGAGACCCGACGACTGCAAGGTTGAGAATCCACGCGCAAGGACTGGAGGGCCGGAGGGTTGGAGGCCATTCTGTGTGTGTGTGTGAGTGGGTGGGTGTGTGGGAGGGACGGGAAAGGGGCTTGCTGTGCCATTTCTGTTGTTGCTCTGTGGAACGTCGTGGGCATGTTGCCACAGGAATGTGTGGTGACAATTGTGGTCCGCCCTCCACACACCCTTGGGTGTACTGCTCCTGAATGCAAATGACACATTTCAGTAGTTGTTTTGATGTATTTGTGACAAAATAAATCTGAATCCAAATCTGACCTACCAGATAGTGGAAGTTGTAACAACAACCTTTTTGTCATAACTCCCAGTAAAACAAAGAATAAAACCTACCGCATATTAGTCAAGAGATAAGAGATGGCACTTCAATACATCTATATACCTCTGCATTGGTTTTCAGTTCTATGAACAGTTGTCGCACTATTACTGGGTTATACTGAGCTTCAGGATCATGTACTAAACAGGTATGTTGTCATCTCTGCCTAAATAATGAGCCCATCTCTCATAGGACATTTGGCCACTCAAAGTTCAAAATTTATGGTAAATTTTATTACCAAAGTACATATATGTCACCCTATCCAATCCTGAGATTTGTTGTCTTGTGGGCATAGCAAATGCACAGGCATCCGTTAGTCTAGTGAGACCATGGATTTGCGCCTTGGAAAGTTTGCCCTGGGCAAGGTTGTATGGAAGACCAGCAGTTGCCCATGCTGCAAGTCTCCCCTCTCCACGCCACCGATGTTGTCCAAGGGAAGGGCATTAGGACCCATACAGCTTGGCACTGGTGTCATCGCAGAGCAATGTGTGGTTATATGCCTTGCTCATGGATGCAACACGCTGCCTCAGCCAAGGCTCGAACTAGCGACCTTCAGATCACTAGACCGACGCCTGATGAAGATTACTCTGGTGAAGAGTAAACCTGCAACCTCGAGTACAGTGAGGAAATGGTCGGAGGAGGCTTATGAGGTGCTCCAGGGTTGTTTTGAGGTGACAGACTGGCAGGCACTCTGTGAGCCACATGGAGAGGATATTGATGGGCTCACAGAATGCATCACTGATTACATCAACTTCTGTGTGGACTGCAATGTTCCGACAAGAACTGTCCTTTGTTATTCAAATAACAAGCCATGGGTGACAAAGGACATTAAGGACATCCCGAACGCTAAAAAGAGGGCGTTTAGAGATGGAAATAGGGAGGAGCTGAGGGCAATACAGAGGGACCTGAAAGCCAGGATCAGGGAGGCTAAAGGCAGGTACAGGAGGAAGCTTGAGTGGAAACTCCAGCAGAACAACATGACAGAGGTCTGGAGGGGGATGGGGACCATCACTGGGTTTTGGCAAACTAGCAACAGAGGAGCTGAAGGCAGTGTGGACAGGGCCAACGAACTTAACCTGTTCTTTAACAGATTTGATATTGTGACCCCTGCCCATCCCCCACATGAGCCATCTGTTGTCGGTCCCCAACCAACACATGTTCCACTCTCCCCTCCTACCCATCCTCACAGTCCCCCACCCTGCTCTCATGACTATACCCCTCCCCCACACGAAACCACCACGGTGTGCTTCACGGCTGAACAGGTGAGAAGACAGCTGAAACGTCTCAACCCAAGCAAGGCTGCAGGACCGGATGGTGTCAGTACCAGGGTGCTCAAAGCCTGTGCCCCTCAGCTATGTGGAGTACTTCACCATGTATTCAACATGAGCCTAAGGCTCTGGAGGGTTCCTGTGCTGTGGAAGACGTCCTGCCTTGTCCCTGTGCCGAAGACGCCGCGCCCCAGCGGCCTCAATGACTACAGACCGGTGGCATTGACCTCCCACATCATGAAGACACTGGAGAGACTTGTTCTGGAGCTGCTCCGGCCTATGGTCAGGCCACATTTAGATCCCTTCCAGTTTGCCTACCAGCCCCGACTAGGAGTTGAGGATGCCATCGTCTACTTGCTGAACCGTGTCGACGCCCACCTGGACAAGCCAGTGAGCACTGTGAGGGTCATGTTTTTTGACTTCTCCAGTGCGTTCAACACCATCCGCCCTGCTCTGCTGGCGGAGAAGCTGACAGCGATGCAGGTGGATGCTTCCCTGGTATCATGGATTCTTGATTACTGACTGGCAGACCACAGTACATGTGCTTGCAACACTGTGTGTCCGACAGAGTGATCAGCAGCACTGGGGCTTCACAGGGGACTGTCTTGTCTCCCTTTCTCTTCACCATTTACACCTCGGACTTCAACTACTGCACAGAGTCTTGTCATCTTCAGAAGTTTTCTGATGAATCTGCCATAGTTGGATGCATCAGCAAGGGAGATGAGGTTGAGTACAGGGCTACGGTAGGAAACTTTGTCACATGGTGTGAGCAGAATTATCTGCAGCTTAATGTGGAAAAGACTAAGGAGCTGGTGGTAGACCGGAGGAGAGCTAAGGTACTGGTGATCCCTGTTTCCATCCAGGGGGTCAGTGTGGACATGGTGGAGGATTAAAAATACCTGGGGATACGAATTGACAATAAACTGGACTGGTCTAAGAACACTGAGGCTGTCTACAAGAAGGGTCAAAGCCGTCTCTATTTCCTGAGGAGACTGAGGTCCTTTAACATCTGCCGGACGATGCTGAGGATGTTCTATGAGTCTGTGGTGGCTGGTGCTATCATGTTTGCTGTTGTGTGCTGGGGCAGCAGGCTGAGGGTAGCAGACACCAACAGAATCAACAAACTCATTCGTAAGGCCAGTGATGTTGTGGGGATGGAACTGGACTCTCTGATGGTGGTGTCTGAAAAGAGGATGCTGTCCAAGTTGCATGCCATCTTGGACAATGTCTCCCATCCACTACATAATGTACTGGTTGGGCACAGGAGTACATTCAGCCAGAGACTCATTCCTCCGAGATGCAGCACAGAGTGTCATAGGAAGTCATTCCTGCCTGTGGCCATCAAACTTTACAACTCCTCCCTTGGAGAGTCAGACACCCTGAGCCAATAGGCTGGTCCTGGACTTATTTCATAATTTACTGGCATAATTTACATATTACTATTTAACTATTTATTACTATTTTCTATTACCATTCTATTACTATTTATTATTTCCATGACTATTACTACTTACTATCTTCTAATAGTAATATTACTATTACTATTTCTATTACTGTTTATTATTCATGGTGCAACTGTAACGAAAACCAATCCCCCCCCCCCCCCCCGGGATCAATAAAGTATTACTACTACTACTTAACCATTTGGCCACATGCCAAATGTATAGAATAGTAACTATAAGAAAGATCAGCCAGAGTGCAGAAGACAACAAACTGTTAAAGTAAAAATATATTTGTATAAATATAAATACAAACTTTCAATAAATAATGAAAACATGAAGTAATGGGCTAAGGAATCCTGAAAGTGAGATCGTTGGTTGTGAGAACTTTTCAGTGATGGGCAAGTTAGTGTAGTTATCCCTTTTTATTCAAGAGCCTGGTGGTTGAGGGGTAGTAACTGTTCTTAATCCTGGAGGTGCAATTGTTGAGGATTTTTTACCTCTGCCTGGTGGAAGCAGAGAAAAGGGAGCATGTTCTGGGTGGTGGGGATCTCTGACGATGGATGCTGCTTTCCTATGAAAGCATTTCATGTAGCTGTGCTAAATGGTTGGGAGGGCTTCACCCGTGATAGTGCAGGACTAGATATGATGATTATTGCAGTGTATGAGGCTGGTATAATGTAGCTGTACCTGGTGAAGAAATATGTCCCCTTCCCACCACTCCAAGCTTTCCCTCACCTCGCTGGCCATCATTTATACTGGTGGGATGTCTTTAAAACTGTGTCCACTTCCCAAAAGTGGACAGTGTGAAAACGACCCAAAAAATTCTCTGAACTTTTTTTCAATGATGCGATTATTATTAGTGAGAAATCTAGCACCTATTTAGAACGAGAACAAATGAGGGAAATGCAATGCTTAGGCATAGCTCTTTAAACAGCTTTATTTTATCAAAAAGATGTTTCAGTTCAAATAATTCAGAGTTTTGTATTTGTAGGAAATGTTCTGGTTTGGTTGTAAAATGTGTCAGAACTAGCTCTCAGCGTACAAACAATTCAACCACTTCAGATGTTTACAGTATTTCCCCTGGGCAGCTCATTAGTTTCAGTCAGTAATTCTCATCACCGTTAGAAGAGCACGTTCTTGTGTGTTGAGAGCAAAAGAAACTGCAAAATCTGGAACAAAACACGCAGAGCAGGTCTTATGAGCATTGGCTGAGAGAGCTAGGTCTTTTTGAAGCAAACAATGATAAGAGGCAAATTGATAGAGGTGTACAAGATGGTTAAAGGTATAGACTGAATGGATATCCTGAAACTTTTTCCCAGGGTGGAAATAGCTGATAAAAGCAGTCATAATTTTAAGGCAATTGGAGGAAAGTACAGGAGAGTGTCAGATACGTTTTTTTACACATACACTAGTGGGTGCTTGGAACGTCCTGCCAGGAGTGGTGGTGATACATTAGAGATATTTGAGAAACTCTTCGAAAGTGTAAGGCTCACTAGCAAACTCTTGTGCAGGAATCACAGGAACTTCGGCAGCCCAAAAAAGACTGAAGTTTTATTACTGAAATTAGCCAGCAAAACTAACAAGAGCTCGGGCAAACAATACAGAGTCCTGACAAACTGAAATCACTCACGATACACAGAAGAACTTGGTTTGCGTTTCTCCAGACAAGGAACCGCAACAACCGAGCACAGAGGAGTTGGCAAAACCCTCCTGAACTACACCACGGAGCACATAGGAATTCAGGGCCAATCAGACAACATAGGTGCCCAGAAGAAGCAATAATCCTCAAGGCCAACAACTGCAATTGAAGGCATTGAAAATCCCAGGCTAATTAAATAACAGTGTTAAAGACAGAGAACTAAACAATCCGCATGATCCCAAATGAGACATCTGCAACCCAGAACTAGTCCAAAGACAAATGATTAGACATGCATATTAAAGTACCCCATGATAGAGGTGCCAAGTGGTATAGGTCTCGAGTGGCACGGTAGTGTAGTGGTTAGCACAACGCTTTACAGTACATGCGACACGGGTTCAATTCCCTCCACTGCCTGTAAGGAGCTTGTACGTTCTCCTTGTGACTGCATGGGTTTCCTCCCACAGTCCAAAGACGTACCGGTTGGTAGGTTAATTGGTCATTGTAAATTGTCCCATGATTAGGGTAAGATTAAGCCATGGATTACTGGGTGGTTTGGTTCAAAGGGCTGGAAAGGCTTATTTCATGCTGTATCTCAATAAATAAAAAAATAAAAAAATAAGGCCTTGATAAGAGGAGACAGGATGGAGTCCAGGTATGAAGAATGATTTAAGTGAAGCAAGAGCAGGCAAAAAAAGGGCCAATCAGTGCAGTCCTGTTTATGGATTTTGGCTGAGACTGGAGTGGCATTGCATCATGGGAGCACTTCCAATACGATGGCCTGGGAGATCTGGTGTTTGCTTCGGACTCATCAATTTTGCTGAGCATAGTTGAGCAATATTTTCCTTTCTGGTTCTCAAAGATTTGCATTTCCTGCTTGAAAATCACAAGCAATCATTGGCTGCAATTTACAGTTGCAGTATGGACTCCAAGTAGACCACAGCCATGTTGTAGGGTTTGGGGATCTGCATGCCTCGGTTACCCAGAGAGCTATGTTGGCTGGAGCCAGGGCCTTGTGCTTTGACTTTTGATAGGGTTACCCATGCCAAACAGGTCAAAGGGTAGAGACCAGACTAAGAGTGGTCCACCGTTCCTCCAGGTTGGAGGGTTCAGCTCAGGGCTAACAACCCTGGCTGGTAAAACTGCTATGGAAACAGCAATGAAAATCCTTCAATATCTGTGTGCAACTGTATGGACAGACAGAGATGGAGGAGCTTCACTGATGCCCTAAATGCTACGCCAGATATTGCAAGTAAGGAAATTGCAATTTGAAAATGCAAGTGTGTCAGATATAATGTACGTGATAGATCCCACATTAACATTATCACTAACTTGCTAGCTGAGCTAATATCCCATTCATGCGCTTACTTTTAATTAATGTTTATCATCTTGAGAGCTATAATGTTTGAAACCTTGCAGACCAATTGCAAAGGGATAATACAATGACAGAACGAGGAGCATAATTACTGTGAATACCTCTGACTTTCCACGTGCAACACATCAGCTAGAACCTGAGACGCAATGATCCAAAGATTGATGCTGCTTTCATTTCTAAATGAAACCAAAAGCAAAGCAAAAACTGTGCCCTCTGTTTATAGATAGGAAACATCCCTTCCACATCCACTCTATCTAGGCCCTTCAATATTCAATAGGTTTCAATGAGGTCCCACCTCAATCTTCTAAACTCCAATGAGTACATCAATCACCCCTCGTACATCCCACCTGCCGTTTCTTTGCCCATTCTCCCAATCTTTCCAAGTCTTTCTGCAGACTCCCTGCTTCTTCAACACTACCAGCCCCTCTGCCTATCTTTGTATTGTCTGCAAATGTGGCCACAAAGCCACCAATTCCATCATTCAAATCGTTGCTATATAACGTGAAAAGAAGTGGTCCCAATACCAACCCCTGTGGAACACCACCAGTCACCAACAACCAACTAGAATCGGCCCTCTTCATTCTGGCTACTTGTTTCCTGCCAGTCAGCCAATCTTCTACTATTCTACGACTTTTCCTGTCATACCATGTGCTCTTGTCAGGCAGGTTCATGTGCGCAGCTTGTCAAAAGCCTCCTGAAAATCCAACTAAACAACATCCACCGACTCTCCTTTGTATAACCTGGCTGTTATTTCCTCTAAGAATTCCAACAGACTGGTCTGGCACGGCAAAAAGTCCAGGGAGTACTCAGCAGGACACCTGAGAAACATTACTGCAGTTATATTTCAGACCAACGATCTTTTATCGGAATTGGAAGAAATCTAAGAAGCAGGGAAAGAGGGAGGGAAAGAATAACACAGAATGCAGGAGAAACTAAATGACAACAACGTGTGGCATAATGGGACAAATCAAGGTGTCGAGGAGGACCTAGGGGAAGGTGCAACTGTGAAAAGGAAAATTAGTATTTAAAACCCTTGAACTCATTGTTGAGTCCAGAAGGCTGAAATATGCTTAGCGGTTTTCATCTGGGATTTTCCCTTAATTCTGATGCTTTGATATAATATAAATATTTAACCAATCTGCTGTATAATCATTTTTCTCAGCTTTAGCATTGACATAAGAATGGTTTGCATTAAAATGATGTCTTCTGTCTTGAAAACATTTGTTACTTTTCCATAGATGCTGCCTGACCTGCTGAGTTCCTCCAGCACTTTGTGTATGTTGTTACTCAAATGCCTTTAGTTACCCCTTTTATATGAATACGAAGGAAATGGCAGGAAATAAAAATTTTAAACAAACTGGGAATACTCACAACACCATTCCCGTTCTGACACGGCAGTCCATGGCCTCGTCTTGTGCCAAGATGAGGACGACCTTAGGATGCAGGAGCAACACCTTGTATTCTGTCTGGGTAGCCTCCAACATGATGGCATGAATATTGACTTCTCCTTCTGGTGAATAAAATTTCTCCTCCTCCCTTCCTCTATTCCCATTCTGACCTTTTACTTCTTCCCATCTGCTTATTACCTCCCCTTGGGTCCCCTTCTCCCATGGTCCACTCTCCTCTCCTATAAGATGCCTCCTTCTCCAGCCCTTGACCTTTCCCACCCACCTTCCAGCTAGCCTCTTTCCCCTCCCCCCTCACCCCCACCTTTTTACTCAGGCATCTCCCCCCTTCTCTCTCAGACATGAAGAAGGCTCTCAGCCCGAAAAATTGACTGTTTACTCTTTCCAATAGATGCTGCCTGACCTGCTGAGTTCCTCCATCATTTTGCGTGTGTTGCTTTAAATTTCTAGCATCTGCAGATCTTCTCATGTTTGTGACTCACAACCCCGGTTAAGAAAATTAAAGTTTCAGGTCTATGGCGCTTAGTCAGAACTGGTTGGAGTGGGGCACATGAAAACTGGCTGAATCTGGGTGTGAGAGGGTGAACAGTTTTAAGTTCCTCGGCAAACACATTACAGTACTAAGGATCTCACATGGTCTGTACATACCAGCTGTGCGGTGAAAAAAGCCTTTTTCACCTCAGATGGTTGAAGAACTTTGGTGTGGGCCCCCATATCCTAAGAAATTTCTACAGGGGCACAATTGAGAGCATCCTGACTGGCTGCATCACTGCCTGGAATGGGAACTGTACTTTCCTCAGTCACAGGACTCTGCAGAGAGTGGTGCGGACAGCCCAGTGCATCTGTAGATGTGAACTTCCCATCATTCAGGACATTTACAAGGACAGGGGTGTAAAAAGGGCCCGAAGGATCATTGGGGACCCGAGTCACTCCAACCACAAACTGTTCTAGCTGCTACCATCCGGGAAATGGTATCGCAGCATAAAAGCCAGGACCAACAGGCTCCGGGACAATTTCTTCCACCAGACCATCAGACTGATTAATTCACGCTGATACAGTTGTATTTCTATGCTATATTGGCTGTCCTGTTGTACATACTATTTATTACAAATTACTATAAATTGCAAATTGCACATTTAGACGGAGATGTAACGTAAAGAGTTTTACTCATGTATGTGAAGGATGTAAGTAATAAAGTCAATTCAATAAGCAGGAGGTTGACCAACTTCCCTGGTTGATGACCTAGAATTTTCTGCAAGCAGCCATACATGCTACTCACCAAGCCTACACTTGCAGTGCACGGTGAAATCTTTCTCGAGGCAGCTATTCCAATTGCTTACAGCACTTCTGAATATAAATCCCATCACATTGAGAGACTAGGACATAGCCTGTCTGTGGAAAAGCAGGAATAAAGAATTGACATTTGACCAAGCCACACATCTGATTTAACTGACTGTCAAAATATTAAGCAAACTCAAAAATAAATCATCATGTGGGATTTTCCCAGGTGAGATTTTGAAGCTTCCCATTCTAACTGATCATACTGTATTTGACATTCATAGCACTGCAGAGGAAGTAAGGTAAGAGATAATTCTTTCACACCAAGTGAAATCCCAGAACTGTTTAGCCATTGACAAATGCATTACCTGCTGATGAATGGAGCTTCACTTAAAATGTCCAAATGGCTGAGAGATAGTAGAGCTTAATCTAATTTTCTCAGTGAATTTGTAAACTGTAAATGCCAATGAATGAAGTGAGTGGTGTTTGAGGAGATAAATAGTGAATAATCTGTGTTTTACTCTTTAAATTGAAGCTTATTGCACGAGGGAAGGGGATTGCTGTATTTGAAATAACGTCCTTTGGTTTTATACGTGCTCACATTGTGGTAATAGGAACTGGTATCTCTTTTTGACGAAGCATAACCAACAGTAAACCAATAAAATCAATTATTCCAGTCTTATTGCCATCAGTTTAACAGCTGAAAAATCATGGAAAAAATACTATATATATATTTACAGTAATTTACAATTTTCTTTTATCTCTCAGTTACCATGTATTGCATTGTCCTGCTGCTCAAAGTTAACAAGTTTCATGATGATATGCTGGTGATATTAAACCTGATTCTAATTTTGATGCCTCTCATGCTAGGAAGGGCTTAAATTTCATTAAAAAGCGGTTAGGGGAGTGGATGGTTGCTGTTCTGACCGCATCACTCCTGATCAGCTAGGTTTCTGAAGCCCTGGCAGTACTGTATAATGGGCACATACAGGTGACACCTAGAGTCCTGCCAGTGACCTTTATATTGCAGAGCTGTGGGTGAAAAATAACCTTTCTGATTATTGCAGGTTCCTCAGTAAAAACCCTGGCACGTAGCCAAGAGGAAAAATCATCTACGGCGTGAACAAGTAAGGAACAATTGATTCTGAAAAAAAAATTGCAAGCAACTAACTTGTTTATGACTTGATGCATTATTTTGACCACATAAGGACATGCCCTGTCCTTTAAGCCACTTGCATATATTACTGTGCCACCAGGAATTTGTGCAGAAGTAGATGTGGCTGCATTTGAATGCCTAGTCTGTAATTTATGTTTTCAAAGTTGTGGTAAAGTCAGAAGGTTACTGCTTAACCTAAGTCTGTGTTTGATTTAATTCAATTAGAAACACTTTTATTGTGGGAACTATCTACTTAAATCCAGCAGCTATGTTGTTAACTTGAATAACAGGGCAAGATACAGAATTTTTAAATATAAATATAAAATACGTGCAATTTGCCTACAGTCCTAACAAAATCCATAAGCACTGTTCACCCGGTTTAGCTCTCATAATTAATTCAATAGGTAATCAATTTTATACAGAGCGGCTTTGCCAATAAACAGACAGGACCTCCCAAATAGTCAATTATTACAATGCACGCAGTGTTAATTCTTACGGTTTTGTGTACAGAGGAAAACTTTGACATTAACAGATACTTGTGCAGTGTAAGTTTTAAGATCTGTGCATAATGAGTAAAATCTTTAACATGAAAAGATCTGCAGATGCTGGAGATCCAACTGAACGCACACAAAATGCTGAAGGAACTCAGCAGCTCAGGCAGCATCTATAGAAATGAATAAACAGTCGACGTTTCAGTCCGAGATCCCTCTTCTAGACTGGAAAGGAAGGGATGAAGGCTGGGGGCCAGGGGAGGAAGAAGTACAAGGTGGCAGGTGATAGGCGAAACTGGGAGAGGGTGAAGTAAAGTGCTGGGAAGTTGAAAGAGAAAGTAAAATCTATCATCCTTTAATATTCTGTGATTCTTACTGAAATGTAGCTTGCAGATTGTAGGTGTGAAATGTTAAGTGGTCTCCTCATCAACTCTCAGCCACAATGGTCTGGTAAGAACAATAATTATCCATTTGAAAAGTTGATATGTGTTTGAATATATTAGAGTAGTGATTATTTTTACAGCTTGGTGAAGTGATAATACATGCAAATAGAAACTAAATTAGTAACACACTTCGGAATTATTGTTCAACGGCTGGTGAACAATGAACACCTACTTAACATTAATTTAAAAGCTGTACCCAGACACAAGGATCATTAATTCTCTCAGAGTATACACCATAACTTTAGAATGAGTTAGTAGCTTTCTTTCCTGCTGTAAAAGACGATCAAGTACCAAGTAAGATACAACAACCCTTTCCCTGAGTGAAAGAATTTCTGCACTGTTCTATTTTTCTTCAATTTAGTGAATATTTTTTGTTTCATTGAGTTGAAAGAGAACCCATAGATGTGTAACATAATGCAGAAAAGATTCCATAGGAAATACCACAAGACTGTTAGATGTAGGAACAGAATTAGGCCACTCGGCCCATTGAGTCTACTCTGCCATTTCATCATGGCTGATCCAATTTTCCTCTCAGCTCCAATCTCCCGCTTTCCCCCGTATCCCTTCATGCCCTGACCAATCAAGAATCTATGAACCTCTGCCTTAATTATACATAAAGAATTGGCTTCCACAGCTGCCTGTGGCAATGAATTCCACAGATTCACCACTCTCTAGCTAAAGAAATTCCTCTTTCATCTCTGTTCTAAAAGTATGCCCGTCTATTCTGAGCCTGTTTCCACTGACCTTAGACTCCCCAACCATAGGAAACATCCTCTCCACATTTACTCTATCAAGGCCTGTCACCATTTGATAGGTTTCAATTAGGTCACCCCTCATTCTTCTGAATTCCAGAGTCATTAAATGTTCTTCATATGACAAATATTTCAATCCTGGAATTATTTTCGTTAACCTCCTTTCAACCCTCTCAGCTCATCCTTTCTTAGATAAAGGGTCCTCACAATACTCCAAGTGAGCCCTCACCAGTGCTTTATAAAGCCTCAGCATTGCATCCTTGCTTCTATATTCTTGCTGTCTTGAAATGAATGCTAACATTGCAATGTCTTCCACACCACCGACTCAACCTGCAAATTAACCTTTAGGGAATCCTGCACAAGGACTCCCAAGTCCCTTTCGCCTCATATTTTTGAATTTACTCTCCATTTAGAAAATAGTCTACCCTTGTATTTCTTCTACCAAAGTGCATGACCATACACTTCCCAATACTGCATTCTATCTGCTACTTCATATCCCATTCTCCTAATCTGTCTAAGACCTTCTGTAGCCTCTCTACTTCCTCAAAGTTACCTGGTTCTCCACCTATCTTCGTATCATCCACAAACTTTGCAATCCATCAATTCCAGCATCCAAGTCATTGACAAATAACCTAAGTATAGGTAAGACCAGAACTAGGGAACATAGCCTCAAGATTTAGGGGAGTAGATTTAGGATGGAAATGAGGAGGAACTGCTTTTTCCAGAGAGTGGTGAATCTGTGGAATTCTCTGCCCAATAAAGCAGTGGAGGCTACTTCAGTAAATATATTTAAGACAAGGTTGGATAGAGTTTTTGCATAGTAGTGGAATTAAGGGCTATGGGGAAAAGGCAGGTAGGTGGAGAGAGACCATGGCCAGATCAGCCATAATCTTATTGAATGGTGAAGCAGGCTTGACAGGCTAGATGGCCGACTCCTGCTCCTATTTCTTATGCTCTTATAAAAAGAAATGCTCTTAGCATAAACTTCTGTGGAATATGCTCTCATTTAGGGATCTATAAATGCAATACAAAATAGAAAAATGTTAATGAAAAGTTAATATTATTGATAATGTAGTCTGCTGATAGAACACTGGGTCACAGGAGACTGTAAATCTTTGGATCTGGAACGCTAGAGGATCTCACCAGGTTAGACAACATCTATGGAGACAAAGGAATAGTTGACATTCTGGCTCGAGATTCCCCATCAAGACTGAGAGTATAAAGGGTCAGTGAACATTAGGGTGTGATTTTGACCCTGAATGTAAGCCCTATATGGAGACCGGCAAGTTAGCTTCCTGCCACGTCTTCATCAAATACTGTTTGTATTGAAATGAAAGTATGAAGAAACATTTATCAAGCAACTGACTCATTTACTCTTGGTCAGTCAAAATTGTTACCATTTTGCTGGTAAGAAATATTGTTTGATTATGGAAAAGTATAGGAAAGATTCATTTAGATCAGTGCTTCCCAACCTTTTTTAGCCCAACACCCCCCAATACACTTTCATACTTGCCAACGTTTCCTTAAAACACCTTTATACTTGCCAATGCCCCTCTTAGGCACAATATACATTCTGGCACCCCATAACATAAAAACATGTCTACCATAGGCTAACATGAGGAAAATGATTCTGTTTTAAGTGTTTATTTGTCTTTAAACTTAACTTACACAGTACCTGTGCGCTATACAGCAGCTTCAACATCAGTATGATTCATGAGCTTGATGATTTTTTGCAAGAGTTGAAATATCTGGTTCGTTGTGACAGCAAAAGCCTGTAACAATGTCCAAATGGTTTCTGTTTTTTGTGAGTATGTGGTTCATGGCACTGAAGCCTCTTTCAACAAGGTAGGAGGATGGAAATGCAATGAAGAGCAGTTTGGCTGTTCTCCAAAGACCAGGAAACTCATCCAGTTGTACCCCAAATTCTGTTTTTTTTGTAGCTCTGTGCTTAGTTGATACTCAGTGCTTTCATTCATTATGTCAATACGATGAACTACAGAGTTATTACTCAGAGGAATTTATTTTAAAATACTGGTATCCATTTTGAGAACAGCGGTGAGCACTTCTGATACTGCAGGCATTATTAATCTTTCACCAGTTGTATGAGCTGTTCAACATTTTGCTATCATTTTCGAATGTTATGAGAGGCAATGAGACCACTATCAAGGCCATTTTTAACTTTCTTGGCAAATGAGTTGGGTGTGCAATGCTTTTCAAATGCTTCTTTCATCTTCTGGAACTGAGTAATACCATAACTAGCCTTTTCATGGTGTCTTTCTTGGAAGCGTTCCTGCAATTTTGATGGCTTCATGGCTTTATTAGACAGTACAGTATTACAAATAAGACAGATGGGACATTGCTGATCTGACAGGAATGGAATAAAACCATATATAACATTGTATTGAACCACACTCTGTAGTTTCTTAGCAGGATTAGAATTCAAGGATTAAAATTCACCTCCATCAGACTCATAAAGATTGTGCTGTACGTATTTATCCACCATTAATGGGGCTAAATCAAAATTAAAAAAAAAACACAAAATGGGAATGCACATTGGATATTGACGATGGCAGTGAGTTGACATGGATGGAACAATGGCAGCGGCATGCAAAGGAACGGTGAGGCGATGATGAAGACGATCACAACAGTAATAATTACATTGACAAGGATTCAGACTGGAATCTGAGTGTTAGCTGAGATAGAGCTGGTGTTCGGCAAGCTACTTTGATACTATTCCAACTAGTGCGATTGACCAATTGTGTAAGGTCTCATAATCCCTGAAGATGGTTCTTGATGGCACATATGAAGCCAAGGTCACTTTAAGATGAATCCTCGAGGTCAGCAGGTTCACTGATTGGCTCTACTTCACCGTCTGGTTCCGGTCAGCGCTGTATCATTGCACAACCTGTTTTCCATAGATCTGTAGAGTATTTTGAAAGGGTGTACTTGACTTTACCAACTGTGAAATTGCATGAACTCATTCTGTGCCGCGAGTCAAGGGGATCTGTGGGCACCCTGGCTGCTAATATATGCATCTGCAATAATGTCTGTTCAGTTGGTAAGGTTGGATGAGATTGCCACGTTTCAGATGCACTGTGACGACGAATACTCACCGGCTGCAGAGCTATGGTTCCAGTGCCTCATCCTTTTTTTTGAGTGTCAGCTCTACTAACAGTCAGTCAGGTCTCATGCCTCAAGTTAGGGTGCTGCTTACTGCCACCCAAGAATCTTGAACACCTCCTGATGACTTCTATTTTCCCTAATGCCCCCTTAGGACACGTAACTACCCCTTGGGGAGGGGCTGTACTGCCCCCATTGGGAATCACTGATTTAGATATTGCCAAGAATGGGAAATTTTAGTAATGAGCAAACAGTTAAATCTTCAGAGTTAACTGGGAAAGCTATTTTTTTCCATGAAGTTGTACAGCACTACAGAACAGAAACAGGCCCTTCAGGCCATCTAGTCTGTGCCGACCAAGTCTTGTGCATAGTCCTATCTAACTGCACCTGGATCATAGCTCTGCATATCCCTCCCAAATGTTGCAAATGAATTTGCATATACCTCGTCTGCTGGCAGTTCATTCCACAACCACAGAACCCTAGGAGTGAAGAAGATCTCCCTCAGATTCCCCGAAATACTTTACCTTTCACTTTAAACCTATGACGTCCAGTTCTAGTCTTGCCCAACAGAGGCAAAAAGCTTGTAGCATTTACCCTATTGATATCCCTCATGAATCTGTATACCTTGATAAGACCTACCCTCATTCTCTTGCATTGCGGTGAATCAAGTCCTAATCTATTCAACATTTCCCTATAACTTAGGTCCTTAAGTCCCAGCAACATCCTTGTAAATTTTCTCTGCAATCTTTCAAGCTTATTGATGTTTACTGATTCAATGATTCAAAGTAGAATTGTTATCAGAGTATGTATGCCATATACAACCCTGAGATTCTTCTGCCCCAGACAACGACAAAACAACGAAAAATATCGAAATCAATGAAAAATATCTAAACCAGTCTAAAATACCTAATATCTAAAGAAAGATATTTAAATCAATAACTGTCGATATTGGGATCTAACTGGAGGCCACATTAAGTTATCTTCAAGGAAGAATCAAAACAGAAATGAAACTAATGGGAAGGATTCACTTACTTAATTTCTGGCTCAATGTGGGAAATCTAGATTTGCACACTAGATTCCCTCAGATAGTGATGTGACGTTCACCACTTTTTTTAGCAATGTTTATTAGAGAATAACCTTCAGGGGGACCACAACCTTTTCATCGGGTTTGGTGGCTTGTGTTCCTCAATGACTCGGAGAGCTATGTTGGCTGGAGTCAGGGCTGTCTGCTTTGGCTCTTGGTAGGGTCACTCATGCCAGGCAGGTCAAAGGGTAGAGGTCAGACTGAGAGTGGTGCGCCGGTCCTCCAGCTGTTTGGAGTTCAGCTCAGGGCTAACAATCCTGACTGGCAAAACAAAATAAGTTACAGAAACGGAATCCTTCTACATCTGAGTGTGATGGTCTTCCTGAGTCTCCACTCCTGTATGACTGACAGTACTGAAAAGTGAGAGGCAGCTATTGATACGATGAAGGAAGGCCTGAACACCACCAGAGATGGACGATCTTCATTGCTGTCTGAAACGCCAGTGGCGTAACGGGCAGTTAAAAAGAGATTAAAACATAAATACGACCTATGTAGATAGAGTGAATGCAAGCAGGCTTTTTCCACTGAGGCAAGGGGAGAAAAAAAACCAGAGGACATGGGTTAAGAGTGAAGCGGGAAAGGTTTAAAGGGAACATTGGGGGGGACTTCTTCACACAGAGAGTGGTGGGAGTGTGGAATGAGCTGCCAGACGAGGTGGTAAATGCGTTTTTTTTTAACATTTAAGAATAAATTGGACGGATACATGGATGGGAGGTGTATGGAGGGATATAGTCCGTGTGCAAGTCAGTAGGACTAGGCAGAAAATGGTTCGGCACAGCCGAGAAGGGCCAAAAGGCCTGTTTCTGTGCTGTAGTTTTTCTATGGTTTCTATGTTATTAGGGATAAAGAAAGACGTTTCCTATTTTGGTCCCTGGATTAATCTTCTGTGCATGTTCCAGTCTTTGATTTATTACCTGTAAAACTCTCAAAATATTAGTTTAGTATAGATCATTATGTTTCCTGGTTTGTCATTCTCAAATATGCTTCAAAATAATCACCTGCTCAATTATTTTGGCTGCGCTGCTGCTGATTCATGTGAGTTGGTGGCTGAGAGCAACTTTTGCCAGCAAAGGGAAGTCCACACCACAGAGTTAACATGGACCTTTATACCAACACCCTCTTCTGCATTATAATCTTTTTCATGCTGCCATTGGGAAATGATTTTTACATAACGATAGATAAATAAAGATATTACTTGGCTTAGTTATTCCAGTTTTTTCCTACACAATTTTGACACCACCATGAAACATGAGATGACAATTTCACATAAATTTAGGTGATCATTCAGAATTTCTTAAAATGCTGGTAATTCAGTTGTTTGTGACTAATTGATTATGTAAACAGGAAAGTGATGTATTGGTTTTAAAAACATGTATATTAATCAGGTGCACCTCTTTCTTAATTGGTTGCATTAATTAGCTTGTTGCTTTGCAGTTGCCACTATTGCTAATATAACTAAAAAAAATGAATAAATTACTTTGCTTCTCTTTGCCTGGTACTGTCTGCAGAGAACTAGTGCTGTGCTTGGAACAGAATACACTAATTTTACACTCAGTGACCACTTTATTAGATGCATCCTATACCCATGAAAGTGGCCACTGAGTGGATGCTCATTATCTTCTGCTGCTTATCCACTTCAAAGTTCGACATGTTGTGCGTTCATAGATGCTGTTCCGCACGCTGCAGAGCCGGGATATTTGAATTACTGTCACCTTCCTGTCAACCTAAATGAGAATGTAAGAACATGAGATATGGGCCGGCTGGTGGTGCAACGACATCGGCGCCGGACCCGGGAGCAGAGGTTCCCGAGTTCGAAACCGGTTGGGTCCGCCCCCGAGCACGCTTTCTATCCGTGCCGGGTTGAGTGTCCAGATCGCAACTCGACCTCGTAAAACAAGGGGAAAATACTGCGACTCATCTCTACCTACCTGCCTTTTCCCCGTAATCCTTAATTCCCCTGCTACGCATAAATCTATCCAACCTTGTCTTAAATATATTTACTGAAGTAGCCTCCTCTGCTTCTGTGGGCAGAGAATTCCACATTCACCACTCTCTGGGAAAAGCAGTTCCTCCTCTTCTCTGTCTTAAATCCACTCCCCCAAATCTTGAGGCTATGGCTGATTCTGATTCTATGTCCTGAAGGGATAACTTGAATCAGTCTGGCCATTCTTCTCTGACCTCTCTCATTAACAAGGCATTTTTGACCACAGAACTGCTGCTCACTGGATGTTCTTTATTCCTCACATCATCCTCTGCAAACTTCAGAGAGAGTTGTGCATGAAAATCCCAGGAGATCAGCTGCTCCGGAGATAGTCAAACCACCCCACCTGACTTTCTACGGACAAAGTCACTTAGATCATATTTCTTCCTCATTCTGATTATTTAGTCTGAACAAGAACTGAACCTCTTGACCATGCCTGCAGGCGCAGGCTTTTATGCGTTGAGCTGCTGCTACATGATTGGCTGATTAGATATTTGCGTTTACGAGCAGGTGTACAGGTGTACCTAATAAAGTGCCCACTGAGTGTATGGAGCCAACAGGAACTGTTTATCAATTGACTTAAAATTACGGGTTCTCTAAAGACGAGCCTATTTGGCAGAGGGAGACACATCACAATGGGAGTTTATAATGGGTCATTAATGTATTATGAGAAGTGAGAGACACAACTTCATATTAGACACAACAGTTTAGTAACACAGAAAGTGCTTTTATTGCAATTTATGAAAGTTGGACTGCAGATTCCATCCACAGCTGCCAACAAAGAAATGAATAATAGATAAAAACAGTCAATTAGAGATTGCCAGACAATAATAAGTCATTAGATACATATACCCGAACATCTATTAAATGTACAATTTAGAAAACACGAGAAAGGATGGAGGTGATTTGTATTCAGAATGTTATAGTCGTACCGAGACTGTTTAACAATGTAGTAACCCTTGCGCTGAATGGCTAATTTTCTGCAGTTCATGAAAATAGTTTTGTAAAGCTTGTTGAACGGAAATATTTTTTTCCTTTGGAGCAATAAACATTTGTCACTTTCCTCTGGGATACTGATTATGAATTTTACAAAACAGAAGCCCTTTCCACCACAATTGAATAAGTACCCATCCGGCCAGTATTCTCTTTGACTCTCTATCATCAGGCAAGAGACTCCGATGCATAAAAACAAGAATGGCCAGGATGGGAAACAGTTTCTTCCCTCAGGCCATGATGCTTCTGAACACCCTACCACTTCACCTTCAAAGTGTCACTGCTTAATCTGTTCCATACCTTACAATATTTAACTTATGCACTTCAGTTTGGTTTTTATGCGAGATTCATCATAAGTTATTGTGTGTTACGTGTACTACTGTGCTTTCCACCCTTGACTTGACTTGACTATTACAGTCACCAGATCTAGGACAGGAGTTCCCAACCTTTTTTATGCCATGGACCAATACCATTAACCAAGGGGTCTATGGACACCAGGTTGGGAGCCTCAACCTAGGATTCATTTATAAATATATCATTTGACAACCATTTGTGATTTATCTTATTAAGTCAAAGCCATCATCACTAATTCCTCTTTACACACGCCTGTATTCCAACGGAAATATGTGGTTTAGTGAAATTTCAGACCTCACAACTTCCACCAATTGTTCCCTTATGATTAGAAGCTGGTGCTGAGATTATTTAAGGACTGCTGCAATTCATTTCTAAGGATTTTTTTGGAGATGTTTCTATCGCATATTATGGAATATTACCAGGAAGAAGGTACAGGAGCCTCAGACCTCACACCACCTGGTTCAGGAACAGTTACTACCCCTCAGCCATCAGATTCTTGAACTAAATGGGATAACTTCACTCAACTTCATTTGCCCCATCATTGAAATGTTCCCACAACCTATGGACTCACTTTCAAGGACTCTTCATCTCATGTTCTCAATAGTTATTGCTTATTTATTATTATTATTATTATTATTATTTCATCTTTTTATATTTGCACAGTTTGTTGCCTTCTGCACTCTGGTTGAACACCCTAATTGGGCAGTCTTTCATTGATTCTATTATGGATATTATTCTATAGATTTATTGAGTGTGCTAACATATATCTACTTTAATAATAAATTTACTTTGAACTTTGGAATATTCTAAAGTCTCTCTACTATATGTTTTGTTGTGAACTGCATGGATGCTTCAAATATTTAAGTAATGAGTAATAAACAAGGCTAGAAATATAATGCTTATTTCCAAAACTATCTTCATATGAAAAGGAAGACATTCAGATTCTGTTGTTTCATTTTCAATTATTCAATACTCAGTTTAAGTTCAGTTATATTCCCTGGAACTGAGAACGGTGGCTATCATGTATTGTTTTGGCAAGGAGTTTTTCTACTGGGAGTTGGGTGAATCACTGTTTGCTACATGGGGAAAGCTGTGTTCATAACTCGTCACGGTTAGTAGATGCTTAATGTCATGAGAGTGAAAATCGGAGCATACAGTTTCTTGAAGTGTTTTCACATTTCTGCTAAACTTGAATAGGATCCTGAGATGCAACAAGCACTCTAAGAGAACTTTGATAAGCTTACCTGACACTAAAGTGGATTTACGCCCATGAAATGCATCAAATGATGTGAGATCATCTCCCTGTATGGTTTCTGCTAATGAATTATGCAGTTAGACTGTCAACATTTCATCATGATGATGTATAACCAGCAGAACTGTACCTCAGTAAGGGATGTTGCTGGGGCTCTCACGGACCAGTGGGGCACGTACCCTATACTTGAAAGTACAAAGGCAATTGGACTTGGCTCCTGAGATTTCCCATAAGTATTCACTCATTTTCTTCTACAGTTGCCTGCATACAGATAAAATGGATTATCCATGGAGATGGCAATTTGTAGTTTATAAAGGCTGCCTTTGTGTCCTTGTAAAGGTAATCCTTGCGTCCAGTTTTGGGGCTGTACAACTTAGCTCAAAAGGTCTCCATAAACCAATGATATTGGCCTGTGAAAAGCTACATATATATTAAATAAAGGCAAGTACGCGGGAGATGGCTTTAACTGTGGTATTTACATTGGAGGGAGAGAGAGAGGGAGGGATAGAGAGAATGAACAATGTGCATGCATAGACAACAATTCAAAATGTGCTGGGGGGGGTCATTGCTTTAAAATAAATAGATCCATACTCCTCCCCCTTTAGATTAATGCCACATAAAACTGTATATGTACAAGACATTCAATTTCCCTTTTATAAACCCATATTCCAAATAAATATTCTTTCACAACAACAGTCCATAACTAACTTCACAGTTCTAAATACTCAGTCTTCTGGGTGGTGCTCTGTTTCTTTCAGGGTGGCGCCTCAGGACCAGCAGAGTGGCATTTGGTAGGTGTCTTGTCAATGATAACATTCTTGTCGCACCTCTGGACCTGTGAAGTGACAGCGTTCTCAATTTCTGGTGGCAAGTTGCTGTCAGTGACATTATCACTGAGAGGTAAGTCTGGTGACCGCAATGTGTCTGTTTTGTTGGATGCAGTCAGCTCAGGCATGTTCTTTGGTTGAGCACACAGTACCTGGCCCACATGATGTCTCCATGTCTGATCTCCAATATCCACTGTGTATATCAATGGTCCAGTTCTTGTAGCTATCCTACCGGGTGTCCAATTGTCTTCTCAGTAATCACACTCTAGGATTTTCTGTCCAATTGTGAAGTTCCTTCCTGCATCACTCGGCAACTGACCGAACTGTTTATTCTGTACTTCCCTCCGGAGGTCTGGTTTTAGGAGGTATCTGCAAGATTTCAGATTCCTGCTCACAAGCAGCATTGCAGGTGTTTGATTTGTCATTGCATGAACAGAGTTTTGATATACAAAAAGGAAGTTGTCCACCTTGTGCGGTACAGAAATGTCTTCCTTGTCCATAGCTTTAATGGACCTATTGAAGGTTCAGATAAACCTTTCAGCTAATCCATTTATTGCTGGGTGGTGAGGAGCTGACTTGAAATGTCTGATGCCATTTTTCTTCACGTACAGTTGGAATTCTTCTGATGTGTATTGTGGTCCGTTGTCACTCACAGTTTGTTCTAGTAAGCCGTTTCTGGTGAAGATAGTCCCCAGGTCGGAGACAGTCTTTGCTGACTTCATTGGTATGACCTCAGGCCATTTCAAATGAGCATCCACTGCAATCAGAAACATGGAGTCCATGAATGGCCTAGTAAAGTCAATATGTACCCTTTGCCACAGTGATGACGGCCACTCCCACAGGTGTAACATTTTGAACTTCTTGGCATTCCTAACAACTTTTGACCAAGTCTTCAATCTGTTTTTCTATTCCTGGCCACCACATGTAGCTCTGGGTGAGACTCTTCATCTTGACTGTACCTAGGAGTCCTTCATGCAGATTTGCTAACACTCTGGTGCGCAGTTTAGAGGGAACCACGACACGTGATCCAAACATTAGTGTTATTTGACATACTGACATTTGGTTTCGTCTTGCTGAGAACTCTGGAAACAGGGTTACCGTGAGCTGGCCATCCTTGCATGGTGATTTCATAGACTTTTGACAATGTCGGGCCATTCCTTGTTTCACTTTGTATTTCAGAATTTGTTACCGACAACTGGTCCGCCGATGTGGTGTGGAACACTCCTGAGCGGTCACAGTATGAACACTTTTCTTCTTCAGTAGCCAATAGTGGAAGACGTGACAAGCCATCAGCATGCTGTGTTGTTTGATGCCCTTGAACTCTATGTCATAAGAGTGGGCTCCTAGGAATAGTGCCCAACGTTGTAACCAGGTAGCAGACATCACCGGAATTCCCCTCCTGGGATTGAAAATGGGCACAAGGGGTGGTGGTCTGTCACTCGCATAAACTCTTTTTCTGTAGAGGTAGTGGTGGAACTTCTTTATCCCCCGTACTAGACTGAGGGCTGCTCAGTCAATCTGTGCGCAGTTGCGTTCTGTGCTTGACAGCGATCTTGAAGCAAACGCAATCGGGCATTCAGATCCATCTTTCATAATGTGTGACAAAATGGCTCCAATGCTATAAGGGGATGTATGGCACGCCAGTCTGATGGGCAGGGATGGGTCATAATGGGTGGGCAGTTCATCGGACGTTATTAGTCTCTTTGTTTCTTTGAATGCTTTTTCACATCTTTCTGACCATTCCCACTTTGCTCCTGTCTGCAACAGTATATTCAATGGATGCAATGGATGTTTGGAAGAAACCCATGGTAGAAGTTTACAGGGCCCAAGTATGACCTGATTTGTGACATATTTTCCAGCTTGGGTGCCTGTCGCACTGCTTCAGTCTTCTCTTTGTGACTTATGTAAGCCATGCTTGTCAATGACATGTCCACAATATTGAAAAACTCACATTTGTCTCCTTTGTGGGCAGACCGTACTCACTCAGCTGGATCAGCATCTTTACAAGCTTCTGGAGGTGCTCCTCATCATTTTTGCCAGTCACGATGATATCATCAAGGTAACTTTGTGTTTCACTGGGATATCTTGGAGCACTTAGCCCATTGCTCTTTGCCAAATTGCTGGAGCTGATGCGATGCCGAAGACAAGACGATTATACTGGAACAGTCCCTTGTGAGTGTTGATTGAGAGGAACTTCCTGCTTGACTCCTCAATCTCCATTTGCAGATAGGCTTGTGACAAGTCAACTTCTGAAAACCTCTCCACACTTGCCAAAGATGCAAAAGTGTCTTCTATTTTATGCTTTATGCTTAACTTTATGCATTTGTTTGGTT
Organism: Mobula birostris; assembly: GCF_030028105.1. Lineage (NCBI taxonomy): Eukaryota > Metazoa > Chordata > Chondrichthyes > Myliobatiformes > Myliobatidae > Mobula > Mobula birostris. The sequence continues at coordinate 10,332,601 of NC_092399.1, forward strand.
TTGTGTTTGGGACTTCTTGTCTGGTTTGCACTTTCTCTCTATGTGAATCGTAAACACAAACCCCTATCACCTCCCTCATGGTTCTGCCTCCTTCTACTACCCATTGTGCTTTCCCCTATTCTTTCTTCACCTTTCCTGCCTATCCCCTCCCTGCCTCCCCCCCTCACCCCTTTATCTTTCCCCTTACTGGTTTTTCACCTGGAACCTACCAGCCTTCTCCTTCCCACACTCCCCCCACCTTCTTTATAGGGCCTCTGCCCCTTCCCCCTACAGTCCTGACAAAGGGTTCCGGCCCGAAACGTCAACCGATCTTTTCCACGGATGCTGCCCGACCTGCTGAGTTCCTCCATCGTGTCTCTCTATGCGAGCTTGCCTGTGGCACTTTCTATACACCTTTCCTTTGAACTAACAGTCATTTGCATCATGGGAGGATGTGCCACATTGATAACATTGTTGGCTTTTTGCACCATTCAGGGATATTTTGCGCATTTCACATTCTAACCTTTTCTGTAGTTCTGCTGCATCCTTTGCTGCAGTCTCTAATGATATTGCAATGGTCAGTGCCCGTTCTAAGGTTAGGTCTCTTTCTGCCAGTAACCTCGTTCATGTGTTTTGACTATGCATGTCACATACAAGCCTGTCCCTTAGTGCATCAGAAAGTCCATCTCTAAAGTCACAGTACCAGGGAAGTTTGTGGAGTTCTGCAATGTATTCAGAAAGGCTTTCATTTTTTGACTAGTTCCTTGTGTAAAATCTAAATCTCTCAGCCATTAACAGTGGTTTAGGGCTCAGGTGATTTTGCAAAATTGTAACAATCTCGTTGAACGTCTTGCTTGCTGGTTTTTCAGGGGTTAACTGGTGTCATAAGAGACTGTGTGTCCTTGCACCCATTAAACTAAGAAGTGTAGGGCTTTCTTTTCCTCGTCCTCGTTGTTTGCATTACAATACAGTTTAACCCACTCAATATGCGACCCCCCCTGCTTTTATTAGCGCTATCAAATTTGTCAAGGTGCCCGAGTGAAGTCATCGCCAAGTTATTTTCACTTTAAATTCAGCACGTCTTTCGCTGTTACTATGCTATACTTACATGTTTGCTAGCGTCTGTGACGGCCTTCTCCTGTTGCTTCACTCTCAGTGTTTCGTTCCGCAACTGCTGGTGCTGTTTGTGATATTTTCTGATATTCAGGCTCATACTCGTCGCCAATTTGTTGTGTCGGTGCAATTAAGTAAAAGCACGCACACGGGAGATGGCTTTACCTGGTGCATTCACATTGCAATGAGAGAGAGACAGAGAGAGGGAGAGAGAACAATGCACAGGTGTAGGCAACAGCGCATGCACAGACAACAGATCAATACGCAGAGCTAAGCGGTTGGGGTTATTGCTCTAAAAGAAATAGGTCCATATATTACAAATAGCATACAAGAGAGTTAATCCAATTTGAACCATCAACATCAAAGTCGTCTTTAACTCCTTCACGATCCACCTAAATTGCAAGTTTATTACAGCTTGAATGCCAATGATTGTAATAAATGTAGACTTCAGGAGAGGGAAACCAGAGACTGATGAACCAGTACTCATTGGAGGATCAGAAATGGACAGGGTCAGTAACTTTAAATTCCTGGGTGTCACCATCTCAGAGGACCTGTCCTGGACCCTTCATATAAATGTAATTGCAAAGAAAGCACAGCAGCGCCCCTCCTTCCTCAGAAGTCTGTGGAGATTTGGCATGTCATCAAAAGCCTTGTCAAACTTCTATAGATATGTGGTGGAAAGTGTGTTGACTGGCTGCATTAAGGCCTGATGTGGGAAAACCAATGCCCTTGAGCAGAAAATCCTACAAAAGGTAGTGGATTTGTCCTGTTGCATCATGGGTAAAGCCCTCCCAACCATTGAGCACATCTACATGAAACATTACCACAGAAAAGCAGCATCTATCATCAAAGATATTCACCACCCAGACCATGCTCTTCTCTCACTGCTGCCACCAGGCAGAAGGTACTTGCACCAGTAGGTTCAAGAACAGTTACTACCCCTTAATCAGCTTCTTGAACAAAGGGGATAACTACACTCTTTCTATTTTTGGTGATCCCACAACTGATGGTCTCACTTTAAGGATTCTTTATCTTGTTATTTCATTAGATTTTATTTCATATATGTTTTTTATTGCTGTTTATTTATATTTGCATTTGCACAGCTGGTTGTTCATTGACGCAAACACGAGGAAATCTGCAGACGCTGGTATTTCAAGCAACACACATAAAAGTTGCTGGTGAATGCAGCAGGCCAGGCAGCATCTCTAGGTAGAGGGACAGTCAACGTTTCGGGCCGGGACCCTTCGTCAGGACTAACTGAAAGAAGAGATAGTAAGAGACTATATCTCCTTTCAGTTAGTCCTGACGAAGGGTCCCGGCCCGAAACATCGACTGTACCTCTTCCTAGAGATGCTGCCTGGCTTGTTGTTCGTTGATCCTGTTTACAGTTGCTGTTCGATAGATTTGCTAAATATGCTCACAGGAAAAAGAATGTCAGGGTTGTACGTGATGACATGTATGCACCCTGTTAATACATCTTACTTTTAACTTTGAACTTTAAATGTAATCTCTGTGATTGCTTCCATTGAATTCCCTTAAAACACACAAAAGCATCCATTTTAATGGAGTACTCATTTCACTGATACCTTTATTTTGACTTTAAATTAAAACTCTTCACTCTTGCTTGGTGTTCTGTTTTTTTAAAAAGGTGAAACAGAGGCAATTTATCAAATATTTTTCCATTAGATGCTGCAAGCAGCCTCGCGACCTGTAGCAGAAGGTAAGTACCCCACTACCACACTCTAGGTGAGACGCTGTATTGAATGAAGTGTGGATCAGAGACCGGACAGCAGCAGCAGTACATTAATCCACCACCACCTGATCTCCAAAATCCAGGACTGGCAGTGGATGTGATCAGTGACCTTAGCCGAGAAGCTGGAAGAACCTATGAGCAGAGGTGTGAATTGGAAACTTGCAGAGGTGGAAGGATTTGTATTATTTAGTAAAATGCCATCACATGAGTGTAGACATTGAATGAACTGGCCTTCTCGAAGATGATTCTTCAACCAATTACGTAAAAAGTCAAAGGTGGTTATTTTACAACTCAGGTTCTCAGAATTATTTTTATTGCTATTGTTATTCATTATTATTATTTTGTACATTGTTTGTCAGTCTTTGGTTTTGTATAGTTTTACATACACTCTATTGTAGCTCTCTATTTTCCTGCAAGGTGGTTTATGGTAACATACTGTATACAAAGTGTTGGAGGAACTCAGCAGGTTAGGCAGTATCTATGGAGAGGAATAAAGAGTTGACATTTTGGGCTGAGGCCCTTCACTGAGATCTGATGATTCCTGGTAAAGTTGAAGTTCAAGTTTATTGCCATCTGACTACATCTATACAACCAAACGAAACAAAGTTCCTCCAGGCCGCGGTGCACCTATAAAGCATAGATCACACACAGCACATAAAACAAAATGTTACCACAAATAAGTTAATGCAATATAATTCAAAGTGCATGTGAAGTGTGCAGCACAAGTAAGCGGTAAGCAGTAAACACTCGCTGTCCTAGTGATGAGACCCTGATGGTGGCAGGGTATACATTCATCTCACAACCTCAATGGAGAAGCCAGTCTGGCTGTCCTAGTCTTGATGCCCTTGTACCTCCTCCTGATGGTAGTGGGTCGAAGAGATTGTGGGATGGATGGTGGGGATCCTCAACAATACTTCAGGCCCTTCGTCTGCAGTGTGTCTGGTAAATGTCACAAATAGGGGAGTGGGAGACCCTGATAATCCTCTTGGTAGTTTTTACTATACAGTGTAGGGTCTTGCATCCGATGCTCTGCAGATTCCGTACCACACAATGATGCAGCCAGACAGGATGATGCTCCTGCAGAAAGTTGTCAGAAGTCTTGTGCACCTCAGTCTCCTCAGAAAGTGCAAACGCTGCTGTCCCACCTCAACTAATGAGGAGGTTTCGTGGGTCCAGGTTAGCTCATCTGTTGTGTGCACACCAAGGAACTTTGTGCTCTTCACTCCTTCCATGGCAGAGCCATTGATGGGCAATGGAGAGAGGTCAACCTGCACCTTCCTGAAGTCCATAGTCATCTCTTTTGTCTTGTCCACGTTGAGACTCAGGCTGTTGTTCTCACACCATTTGACAAGCCTCTCTTCCTCCTCTCTGTACGTTGACTCATCAGTGTTTCTGATGAGGCCGACCACTGCCTTATCATGAGCGAACCTGACGATGCAGTTTGGGCTGGATTTGGCACTGCAGGAGTGGGTAGAAATAGGTTGCATGCCAGGCCTGGAGGGCACATGCTCAGCATAATGGAGCTTGAGATGTTGCTGCTAACTCGGACTGACTGGGGTCGTTCCATCAAGAAGTCCAAGATCTGGTTACAGAGTGGGGTGTTGAGTCGCGACGAGGACAGTTTACCCGCCTGCCTCTGAGAGACGTTCATGTTAAATGCGAGCTGGAGTTGATGAACAATATCTTGGAACATGAGGCATTAATCTCTGGGAGGGACAGGATGGAGTGGAGGGTGGAGGCATCCTCAGTGGACTGGCTTGAGCAGTAGGCAAAATGGAAATAACTCAATGTAGCTGGAAGGTGGGATTTTATGCAATCCATTACCAGCCGCTCAAAGCACATCACGATTGTTGAGCGGTAAACATTTAAGCCAGTTTTCATCACTCTCTTGGGCATCTGAATGATGGTGGCTGTCTTGAATCCTCCAGAGACAGCGGACTGTGGCAAAAAGGTGTTAAGGACGTCTGTCAATACCTCTAGATAGATACTTTAGAGATCCCAAAGGAAATTAGTGTCGCAGCAGCATTACCAGTGCACAGATATACAAATATTAAAAGAGAAGTAAGAAAGAATAAAAAACACAACTTCAAACAGCCTAATGGGGGGGGTCGGTCAACTCTTCTCCAGCTATAGGTTGACTCATTATAGAGCTTAATGACCAAGGGTAAGAATGACCTCATATAGCACTCTTTGGAGCAGGACAGCTCTTAGCTGGGCTGTACAATCCCTCAGCATCTGACCAGGTATGTTGTCCTGCTCAACAGCTTTACTTGGGTTTACCCTGGCTAGGATTCTCCTCAACTCGGCTATGGGCAGGCAGGGTGTCTGTTCCTCGATGTCACATAGTTCAATGCATTACATCGCGCATGGAAGGCATTCAGCCTATCAGGAAGGGAGGCGCCCGCCGTCATTGACGCGTAGGGTGGACTTGTAATCTGTTACGGTTTGTATACCTTTCTACATCGTGGTGTATCCCTGGTGTCACAAAAGTGTCTGTGAATTTCCCATGAGTACTCTTGCTTTGCCTTCCTGACGGCATGGGAGAGCATGGCTCTTGCTGAGCTTAGCGTCGTCCTAACCCCTGATCTGAAAGTGGTGTCCCGATCCCCAAGCAGTGCACGAACCTCTGTAGTCAGCCTTGGTGTCTGGTTTGCCCTGGCAGTGTAGTATTTAATCACAGTAACATCCTCATTTCATTTTCCTTTGTAGCCAGTCACTGATCCCGCATATTCATCAATGCTGACGTGATGACAGTGGGTAGCCATCTCCCCAAATATGCTCCAGTCCGTACCTTCAAACCAGTCTCGCAGCACTGAGGTGGTTAGCTTCTGATCTCCTTGTAAACTGGTTTGACTCATTTGACCAGTGGTCTGTGTGCAGGGATTAGCAAAATGTGGTCTGAGCCCTCCTGATTGAGGGCGCAGGGTGGCCTTGTAGGCTCCAATATATTCTCTCTTATGGTTGTGAAGTTAACCAGTGCGATGTTAACGGGCCTCAGCCTGTTACAGCAACTCTTTATTCCTCTCCACTGATGCTGCCTGACCTGAGGATTTCCTCCAGTATATTGCGTGTGTTACTCTGGACTTCCATCACCTGCAGAATATCTTGTGCAGAGTGCTCGGAGTTGCCTCTTGTCAAGCCCAATAGCCTAAGTGTCAAATCACTGCTGCCGAGATGACCATGGGCTTTGTTACCAGGTTTGAGATCTTGATCGATGAATACCCTTTTCTCTTGCTCGCTGAAAGCTAGCACGCTGATGGTAATGGTGAATCTCACTGGGTGAGGGGTGTAGAGTAATTCTGCGTCGCAATACTTGTGCTCAATTTTAGGAGGTTATACAAATTAATCTTGTGGACCCTTTTTGTACACAATGTGTTTCAGTAACTGAAGAATTTGGTTGAATATTTTATTAATTTATTGGTAAATGTTTCTGTATACATCATATCAGGTTTGAAAATTCAACTGGAAACATCATCACAACAATGGGGCCTACAATAGCAATCCAGTAGGACATTCTCTATCAGTACAAATAGGATTATTTTATAAACTCAATAGCCTGTCAATGCAACACAGTAAATAGTATCAATTCAACTGATTGATACTATTAATTTATTGAGATACAGCACAGAATAGGTCCTTCATCCCCTTCGAGCCACACTGTCCAACCAACCCTGATTTAACCCTAGCCTAATTACGAAACAATTTACAATGAGAAATTAACCGACCCCGTATGTCTTTGGAAACTGGAGCACCTGGAGGTAACCCACTCAGTCATGGGGAGAACGTACATTAAGGCATCTGTTAGTCTTGCTAGACCATGGATCTGCGCCTGGAAAGTCTTCACTCTCCAGGGCGCAGGCCTGGGTAAGGTTGTATGGAAGACAGGCAGTTGCCCATGCTGCAAGTCTCCCCTCTCCACGACACCGATGTTGTCCAAGGGAAGGGCACTAGGACCCATACAGCTTGGCACCAGTGTCGTCACAGAGCACTGTGTGGTTAAGTGCCTTGCTCAAGGACACAACACGCTGCCTCGGCTGGGGCTCGAACTCATGACCTTCAGATCGCTAGTCCAATGCCTTAACCACTTGGCCACATGCCCACGGAGAACGTACAAACTCCTTGTAAACAATGGTGGGGATTGAACCCTGATAGCTGGTAACGTAAAGCATTGTGCCAACCACCACAGTACCATGCTGGCCCTCAGTAAACAGATAAATAAATGTTAACCTAATAAGGTATTAAATACCAATGTAGCAATCAAATCACAACACACAATCAAATCAATAAGATAATCTATATCAAAAGCTGAGGGGATTTAAAGATGTATTAACCCTATATATCAAATATATCATATTAACCCACTAAATTATGTAACGCCAATCAAATGTGGCTAGGGGTAGATTACTCGCAAGTCACTAGATGATGACGGCCAAGCCTGAGAAATGTTCTGTGTGACCAGGCGATCTAGTGTAAACCTGTTAATTGCCAGTGATAGTCCCTGCTTTTAGCAAATGTTCTTATTAACCCACACTGAAGGTCTCCTGACCTAGATGTGTGGAAGTGTTAGCTTGGAGATCGTGTGTACTCCATATCTGGGGCAGTTGTTGTACTTGCTGCGATTTCTCTGCAGATTAGTTTGGGGAAAATATCGTAACTATTCTACTGGGTGATTAAACCCACTCAGTTACACACCTAACTGTATGAGAAATTGGACCTGGAGGCTAACAGATGGCTGTTTAGATGCAACATAAGTACTGATGTACCACAGGTAAAAATGTGTGAAAATTAATGTGATAAATTTTCTCCCACGCAGGCTGAGCACTGTTCATTAATGGATACGCTCTTAATGCAAGAGAAAGTTAACCACATCCTATCAACTACATAGTGCCTTATTCATAATTCATTGAGCTTTACGTCAGTAAACAGTATCTTGTTTATCTTATATTCTGTTCGTATTGGACCCGCACAGAACTTGTAGTGCCTGCTATGTTTCAATAGAGTTGACTGATTGATTGACCAACTCTTCTTTCTGTAACAAGTGATCACTGTGATGTATAGGTGAATGTTATTTCCTATAAGTGAGTGGACTGAACGTTCCTATAACTGAACATTAAGAGTTCCCATATGACAACTGTCAACTTGAATAGGCCCTTTGGACGGTGGAGAATGTAATGCAGCTCCAGGGATTGGCTGCCGGAATTTGATGTATTACAAAAGCTGAGTAGCCCAGTGTTCAAGTCAGGGAACTCGAAATAAAAAGCGACGCTTCAGATTGTGACCGTAACATCGAAACAGCGACTGCTTGGCTCTCCTCTTGCTCTCGAAGGAGTGATATCTCTCTCTCCCATGCTAATGAGATGGAGCGCCTGAGGGAGGTCGAATTGTTGGAAAGAAGAGCTAGATTTGGTGTACTGTAGACCATGGGCTGTCTTTGGATGCTTGCAGGGTGGGTGGTGGGAATGCTGATGCTTTCTGCTGGAATAACTGGCAAGAGGGGGCAGAGGGGCTTTGGGGTTCTTATGTTTTTTTTCTGTCATTCATTCTTTGGGGTGGTTCTTCTGTTTCGAGGATGTCTGCGGAGAATAAGAATTTTAGGTTGTATGTTGTATACATTCTCTGATATTAAAATGGAATTATTGAAACTATTGAACCATTATAGAGGCAGAACTTGTGCAGTAAAATTGTATATTTGAATTGGGAGCAAGAATAGGTCACTTACTCCACTTGTGTACTGAAGGAAGCCAACATGGACAGCATCTCCATCATGATAAGGTAACACCAAATCTGATGGATAGGTCATGCCATCTGGATGCCTAACTTGTGTCTCCCCAAACAGATGTCTACAAGAAGGGTCAAAGCTGTCTCTATTTCCTGAGGAGACTGAGGTCCTTTAACATCTGCCGGACGATGCTGAGGATGTTCTACGAGTCTGTGGTGGCCCGTGCGATCATGTTTGCTGTTGTGTGCTGGGGCAGCAGGCTGAGGGTAGCAAACACCGACAGAATCAGCAAACTCATTCGTAAGGCCAGTGATATTGTGGGGATGGAACTGGACTCTCTGGTGGTGGTGTCTGAAAAGAGGATGCTGTCCAAGTTGCATGCCATCTTGGACAATGTCTCCCATCCACTACATAATGTACTGGTAGGGCACAGGAGTACATTCAGCCAGAGGCTCATTCCATCGAGATGCAACACAGAGTGTCATAGGAAGTCATTCCTGCCTGTGGCCATCAAACTTTACAATTCCTCCCTTGGAGGGTCAGACACCCTGAGCCAATAGGCTGGTCCTGGACTTACTTCCTGGCATAATTTACATATTACTATTTAACTATTTATGGTTTTATTACTATTTAATTATTTATGGTGCAACTGTAACGAAAACCAATTTCCCTCGGGATCAATAAAGTATGACTATGACTATGGATCCTTTACTCCCAGTTGAAGGAAGGACAGTGAGGCCCTGGTAGGCAAAGGAAACACTTCAAAGATAACATTAAAATTCAATATTACATTTAAAAACAGGGAAGACATTTCACTCAACTGATACCCCTGGAGGAAATTTGTTCAAGGGGGAGCTGTGCTCCATGAGCAGGACCTCGGCTGTGCCACAGAGAACAAGAGGCAGCTGTGAAAGGAGAGGGTGAGCAACAGAAAAACCCAATCATCCACCAGTTACTCCTGCCCACACTGCACCAGAATATGTGGATCCCAGATCAGCCTCTATACGGACTGTATGACACGGCAATAGACAATCCCTTCGGAGAACATCATACTTGGAGTGATCGCTCTGCTACTACTCCACCATTTGAGAAGATTATGGTTGATATGATTGATTCTAATTTCAGCTTCATATTTGTGTCACCTTATAAAAATCTTTCATCAGCTCACTTATCATGAATCGCCTTTCTAATCACAAATCTATCTAAGCCTTCTTTAGAAATATTCAAGGACTGGTCTTCCACTGCCCTGTGAAGAAGAGTGCTCCAACAGCTCGTAAAGTTTACACTCATCCCTGTTCTTAACCCCTTATTTTAACTCAGTGGCTTCTTAACTCTATTTGATATAAAACTTCGAGAGGAACTCAGCAGGTCATTCAACATCAGTGAGGGCAAAGGGATAGTCGACGTTTCGGGTTGAGCTGCTTCAGGATAGGTCTTCCCACAAGTGGGGTGGAAATGCCCAGCAGTATGGGCGGTTGGGTGATCTGGGAGGTACAGCAATTCTGCTGTTCTGCTGTGTATGTTGTGTCACACAGAATATAGAACATGGACAGTACAGCAGAGTACAGGCCCTTTGGCCCACAATATTGTGCTGACTTATTAACCTACTCCAAGACCAACTAAGCATATCCTCCCTGCATACTCCTACATTTTTCATTCATCCATGTGCCCATCTAAGAGTTTCTTGAATGTCCGTAGGACATCTGCCTCTGCCACGCTTACAGTGCACTCCACAAATCCATCACCTTCTGTGTGAAAAAAACTACCTCTGGCACCCCTCTATACTTCTGTCAATTACCTTAAAATTATGCCAACTTGTATTAGCCATTTCCATCCAGGGGAAAAAGCAATGGCTGCCCACTCTATTAATACCCCATATCATCATTTACACCTCTATCAAGTCACATTTCATCCTCCTTACAAATTTAATTCTTACTTTCCTAAGTTATTGTATGTTACGTGCACTACTGTGCTTTACACTCTGGAGAAACATTGTCTTGTTCAGTGGTATACATGTATGTTGCTACAGTAGTGCTAGAAAGTTTGTGAACCCTGTAGAATTTTATCTATTTCTGCATAAATATGACCTTAAGTATGATCAGATCTTGACATAAGTCCTAAAACTAGGTAAAGAGAACACAATTAAACAAATATCACAGAAAATATGATACTTGTTCATTTATTTATTGAGAAAACTGATCCAAGATTACATGTATTTGTTGGAAAAAGTATGTGAACCACTGGGGTAATGCCTTCTACAAAATCTATTTGGAATTAGATGTTTCAGTCAATGAAGTGAGATTGGAGGTGTAGGTTGTAGAGGTGCCCTGCCCTATAAAAAAGACACACAAAGTCAGGTTACTGTCAGAGGCTGTTTTTCTCAAGTAAGAACTGTTTATGTGCACCATACCTCAATCAAAACAACTTTCAGAGGATCTTAGAAGAAGAATTGTAGAGATGCATGAAGCTGGAAAAGGTTTAAAAAAAACATTTCTAAAGACCTCGGTGTTCATCAGTCCACAGTAAGAGAAATTGCCTACACTTGAAGGAAACTCTGTACTGTTGCTACTCTCCCTAGGAGTGGGTGTTCTGCAAAGATCACACAAAGAGCACAATGAGCAATGCTGAAGGAGGTGAAAGAGAATCCAAGGGTAACAGCAAAAGACCTGCAGAAGCCTCTAGAACTCGCTCAAGTCTCTGTTCATGTGTCCACTGAACACTGAACAAAAATGGTGTTCATGGAAGGACACCATGGAGGAAACCACTGCTCTCCAAAAAAAAACATTACTGCAAGTATCAAGTTTGCAAAACCACCTGGATGTTCTACAACACTTCTGGGGCAATGTTCTGTGGACAGATGAGACAAAAGTTGAACTTTTTGGCAGAAATACACATTGCTATGTTTGAAGGAAAAAGGGCACTGCGCACCAACACCAAAAACTCATTCCAACTGTGAAGCATGGTGGAAGGAGCATCATGTTTTGGGGCTGCTTTTCTGTATCAGAGTCTTGACCGCTTTCAATCATTGAGGGAAAAATGAATTCAAAGTTGTATCAATAAATTTTACAGGAGAATGTCAGGGCAGCAGTCTATGACCTGAAGCTTAATAGAAGTTGAATAATGCAACAAGACAATCATCTGACAGCCAAGAGTAAATCAACAACAGAATGGTTTAAAAAGAAGAAAATTTGTGGTTTGGAATGGCTGAGTCAAAGCCCTGACCTTAATCCTATAGAAATGTTGTGGAAGGACCTGAAACAAGCAGTTCATGCAAGGAAGCCCACCGACATCCCAGAGTGTCACAGCTTTGTAAAGAGGAATGGTCTAGAATTCCTCCAAGCTGATGTGCAGGACTGATCAACAGTTACCGGAAACATTTGATTGAAGTTATTGCTGTACAGGGGGGGTCACAACAGTTACTGAAAGCAAAGGTTTACATCATTTTCCAACAAATACATGTAAGGATGTTGGATAATTTTTCTCAATAAATAAACGGACAAGTATAATGTTTTTTATGTTATTTATTTAATTATGTACCCTTTACCTAGTTTTAGGACATGTGAAGATCTGATTACATATTTATGCTGAAATAGAGAAAATTCTACAGGGTTTTAAAACTTTCTAGCACCACTGTAAATGACAATAAACTTAACTTAAGTTGACTTGACGCCCAAGAGAAGAGCCCTAGCTCACTCATTCTTTCTTCATAAGACATTCTCTCGAATCCAGTAGCATCCTGGTAATCTCTTTTGCACCTTCCTTAAAACTTTCACATCCTGTCCATATTGAGACAACCAGAACTGAACACAATATTCCAACTATGGTCAAACCAGAGTGTTATAGAACTGCAATATTACTTCAGGGCTCTTGAACTCAGTCCCATGACTAATGAAGGCCAACGCACTATACACCTACTTAACCATGCTAACAACTAGCATGGCAACAAGTGTTAAATGGTCTTAAAATTCTTGGAGACCCAAAATGTCAGCCATCCCCTTGTCTCTAGAGTTGTGTCTGACCTGCTGAGTTCCTCCAGCAGTTTGTTTATTCACTCCAGATCCTAACATCTGCAGTCTCTTGCGACTCCTCTACACAGCCAACCTGTTAAAATTCTACTTTGTCTTTATAACCATATAACCATATAACAATTACAGCACGGAAACAGGCCATCTCGGCCCTTCTAGTCCGTGCCGGAGTCTTACCCTTTTTGACTTTCTCAGATGTTTCTTGCCTCATATTCGACAGGGTGTGCTGAGGTTGGACGTCAATAAGAATGAGGTGCTTATTGTAATGGACGCAATGGTAAATGCATTGCACAATACTGACACGACTAACTAGAGACATACTGGTTGTTGTTCTCTGATAAAGTGGAAAACAGAGGTGCCTCTGAATCAGAAAAAGACAAAACTTAGTCAAGGTCACAATTTCAATCGCAATTCTATAATTACCATTAGATCGTACCATCAGCAGACTAGGTCTTGGATCTGAGAAATGCTTTGGAGGGTGTTGAATGCCAGATTATTGGAAAGAGATTTGTCATGATATTTTGGTGCTGTTGTTTAAAAAGGCAAACAAATGAGGTGGAATTACCAAGAGGGCATCCTTTATTGAAGGCAATCAATGGCGGCTGATACAGCAATGTACTGATAATCATACTGCATGGTACACACAGTTTACAGACTTACACTTATCCTACAGCATCAGACTTTTGAACCATCCATGAACCCAAGAACAGTATCTCGTTATTCTACAGAAAGTACTGGATATGGTGCAGTCCATCATGGGTAAAGCCCAAACCCCCACCTTTGAGCACATCTACATGGAGCACTTTTGCGGGAAAGTAGGATCCATCATGAAGACCTGTATCATCGAGGACGTTCTCTCTTCTTGCTGCTGCCATCAGGATGAAGGTAGAAGAGCCTCGATTCCTACACCACCAGTTTCAGGAACAGTTATTACCCCTCACCCTTCAGGCTCTTGAAACTAAGGGTCACTCAACTTCACTTGTTCCATCACTGTAATGTTCCCACAGCTCTGGACTTTCAAGAACCCTTCATCTCATGTACTCAATATTTACTGTTTTTTTTTAATGTTATTTTTATGATTATTTTCTTTCTTTTGTATTTGCACACTTTACTGTCTTTTGCACTTTGGTCATTTGTCCATCCTGTCGGGTCTGGTCTTTCAAAAATTCTATTGTGTTTCTTGTATTTACTCTAAATGCCTGCAAGAAAGTTAATCTCAGGGTTGTATATGCTGACATATATGTACCTCAATAATAAGTTTTCTTTGAGCTTTTGAACCTTATTCACGTTTGCAATACTTTTATATTTTGTAACTTAAAGTAAATTTTATGTCTTTCATGTCTACTGCTACCACAAAACAACCAATTTCATGACATACGTTAGTGACAATAAACTTGATTCTGATTCTAACCCTGAAGGACAAGTAAGTGACAGAAGATTGTGAAAGAAGGAATAGGAGGAGCTCAGAGAAATAGAAAGATGGTGCAATCTGCGTAAGAAGTTTCAGCGAAAGGGTTAAGGAGACTGAAAGCTCTGTTACCACAGACTGGAGGAAAGGATGGAAGACCACAACAAGCAGGAGTTAAAGGACCATTTGTGGAAGGACAGCAGATATGCAGTAGAACTGATCCATCATCAGGAAAGAAATAAAATAAAGACAAAGGTTTTAAGTTAGAGCTTTGGGGCCAGGATACCCAGGGAGGGTCACCAAAGGCTGAGTTGATGGGTGAGAGGGTAGTTGTGTTTTGGTAAAGTTGGAGGGTGGATAATTGTAAGGCAGTGCAGAGGTCATTGTGGCAAATGAGGCTGTTGATAACAAATCGTTGTGAGTGTTGACAGTGTGAGAGCTGAGGTAAAGACAAAAGCAAGTGTTGCTGAACAGTTTGTCTTGGTGCACAAGAATCTATATCTGATTGCTTTTGCAGGGTCACATTACATCCTTAAATATTGCACAGCTGTGAGATTTCTTAATGCTTTATGATAATTGAGGAGGGATTGCTGGGTTAACAGACAGATGAAGTTGAATTTTGTGATTGGGGTTGGTAAGAGGCCATGAAGGACTCTGGAAGTGATGCAGTGTGAGAAGTGTGTCAATTCTGAATATTGGCAGGTTCCATCCAGACAAGGTGTCAAGAAATATAGAGGAGGATTTGACCCAAGAGCAGAGCAATGGAGGCAATTTAGCAGTAAGTGATATTTCACTAATAAACTGCAAAACAACAGGGCACAAAGAACACAAAACATGAAAGATCAAGAAGGTAACTGAAGGTTAGGAGCAGCTGGTTGAGGCTGGTTGGTTTGATGAGTGAACAAAGGATTGTGGATGAGAGCTGGGTTTAAATAGGTTGCAGGTGACAAGTTGAAAACATGTAGTAGGTGATACCTGTTAGAAGGCAAGAGATTGGGAGGTACTTACCTGTGCAGGCCTAACACAAGGAAGCATACATGGTAATCCAATGGGGATTGGCAGTGAGGAGAACTTTATAGGCACCCCTAGGAAACTTAATCCATGTGAGAAAATGATTGCTTGTAGGAAAAAGAGGCAATTGAACAAATTTGACAGGAAATGTAAAGCAAATAAAATTAGATTAAATTAGATTAAGAGGATATGCAGTCATCTTTTATTGTCATTTAGTAATGCATGCATTAAGAAATGATACAATATTCCTCCGGTGTGATATCACAGAACCACAGGACAGGCCAAGACTGAAAAACTAACAAAAACCACATAATTATAACATATATTTACAACAGTGCAACAATACCATAACTTGATGTAGAACAGGCCATGGGCACAGTAAAAAAGTTCAAAGTCTCTCGAAAGTCCCACATCTCACGCAGACGGGAGAAGGAAGAAAACTCTCCCTGCCATGCCCAACCACAGTCTGACTCTGAGTCGTCCGAAAACTTTGAGCTCCGATCAGCCTTCGAGTACCGAGCACCATCTCTGCCGAACGCGTGGAGTCCAGCCTCGGTTGCCAGCAGCAGGCAAAGCTGGGATTTTGGGGCCTTCCCCCCGGAGATTCTCGATCGCACAGTAGCAGCAGCAGCGAACTGGGCATTTAAGAAATTTCTCCAGATGTTCCTCTGTGCTTCTCACGTCTGTCTCCATCAAATCACAATTGTGCACGGCATCCTACTTACAAATACGATATCATTTCACCGGAGAGCTGCACGCGCTGTGTCGCGCCGCCATCTTCTCCTCCCGCCTATACTATAATTTTGATTAAAAAAGTCAAGAAACCATGGCAACTGTCAAGTGTTAGTTGTTAAGAAAATGGACCTTTAAACACAAGCCATGAATATGTCTCAAATAAGTGAGTGGATAACTTCAAACACCTTGAGACTAAACTGATTCCACAACCTATAGACTTACGTTCATGGACTCTACAACTTATGTTCTGAACAGCTTCCATCCATCCAATTATTTGCACAGTTTGTCTTCTCTTGCACTTTGGTTGTCTGTCAGTCTTTGTGTGTAGTTTTTCACTATTTTGTTATATTTCTTTGTTCTACTGTTAATGCCTGCAATAAAATGAATCTCAGGGTAGTATATGATGACCTGTATGTACTTTGAAAATAAATTTACTCTGAACTATGACACAGTAAGCAATGGAAATTATTCCAAAGGTGAATCTTTCTAACGGATGGCACTGAATATAATGAGGTTTAGCTGTGGCCAAATCATTTTGGCTCTGACAGTTAAAGTATTTAGCTCTTGTGATTGTGGTTTAGATGGTGTGAAATTCCAGACTAGCAGCCATTGTTTGCAAAAAATTTCATTAGTTACTGTATAATTCACCAAGAAAAAAGATTCAATGAAAACAGAAGACCTCATCCCTGAGCTGGATTTGGCTTGAGTATGGATCTGATGGTGCTCGACAGTGACTTCTTTGAGGTCATCTGCAAAAACAGCTTAATTTCCAACACGTTTTCTTTTCCAAGGTGGAAAAATCCTCTGCACATTTTAAAAAAAGTTTTAGAGGAACTCAGTGGGTCACTCAGCGTCAGTGGAGGCTGATGTTTTGGATGGAGACCCTGCTTCAGGATAGGTCTTCCCACAGTGGGGTGGAGGTGCCCGACGGCAGCGGCGGGTGGATAATTTGGGAGTTACAGTACTTCCTCTGCTGTTTATGCTAGGGGTTTGTATGTTGTGTCACACAGAATATAGAACATAAACAGTACAACAGAGGACTGGCCCTTTGGCCCACAGAGTTGTGCTGTCCTTTTAACCCATTCCTAAACCAATTCAACAATTCCTTCCTGCATACTGCCACATTTTTCTTGCATCCATGTGCCTATCTAAGAGTTTCTTAAATGTCTCTAGTGTGTCTGCCTCCAACACTCCTGTAGCGCATTCCATTAATCCATCACCCTCTGTGTAAAAAAGCTACTTCCGGCATCCCCCTGTAATTTCTGTCAATCACTTTAAAATTATACCATCTTATCTTAGCCATTTCTGCCCTGGGAAAAGCACTGGCTGTTCACTCTATTAATACCCCACATCATTTTGTACACCTCTATCAAGTCACACTTCATCCTCCTTGTAAATTGTAATTCTTATTTTCCCAAGTTATTGTATGTTATAGGCACTACTCAGGTCTGGAGAAACATTGCCTTGCTTGGTGGTATACATGCATATAGTTAAATGACAATAAACTTGACCCAACTTCACTCCCTAGAAAAAAGATCTAGCTCTCTCAATCTTTCTTCATAAGACACCCTCTCTAATCCAGTAGCATCCTGGTCAATCTCCTTTGCACCTTCTCTAAAACTTCCACATCCTGTCCATGTTGAGACAACCAGAACTGAACACAATATTCCAGGTATGGTCGAATCAGAGTGTTATAGAACTGCAATATTACCTCAGGGCTCTAGCACTCAGTCCCATGACTAATGAAGGCCTACGCACCATACACCTTCTTAACCACCCGAACAAGTAGCATGGCAGCAAGTGTTAAATGGTCTTAAAATTTGTGGGGACCCAAAATGTCAGCCATCCCCTTGTCTCTAGAGTTGTGTCTGACCTGCTGAGTTCCTCCAGCAGTTTGTTTATTCACTCCAGATCCTAACATCTGCAGTCTCTTGCGACTCCTCTACACAGCCAACCTGTTAAAATTCTACTTTGTCTTTATAACCATATAACCATATAACAATTACAGCACGGAAACAGGCCATCTCGGCCCTTCTAGTCTGTGCTGAACTCTTACCCTATCACACCGACCTGTACTCAGCCCATAACCCTCCATACCTTTCCTGTCCATATATCTATCCAATTTAACTTTAAATGACAACATAGAACCTGCCTTAACCACTTCTGCTGGAAGCTCATTCCACACAGCTATCATTCTCTGAGTAAAGAAGTTCCCCCTCATGTTACCCCTAAACTTTTGTCCTCTAATTTTCAACCCATGTCCTCTTGTTTGAATCTTCCCCACTCTCAATGGAAAATGTCTAACCATGTCAACTCTATCAATCCCCCTCATAATTTTAAACACCTCTATCAAGTCTCCCTTCAACCTTCTACGCTCCAAAGAATAAAGACCTAACTTGTTCAACCTTTCTCTGTAACTTAGGAGATGAAACCCAGGCAACATTTTAGTAAACCTCCTCTGTACTCTCTCAATTTTATTGACATCTTTCCTATAATTCGGTGACCAGAACTGTACACAATACTCCAGATTTGGCCTTACCAATGCCTTATACAAATTCTTTATCAGAATATTCTTGTCTAATATTCTTCAGTGTGTGCTGAGGTTGGATGTCAATAAGAATGAGGTGCTTATTGTAATGGCCGTCTTGGTAAATACATAGCACAATACAGACACAACTAACCAGAGGTGTCTTGGTTGTTGCTCTCTGATAAGCTGGAAAGCAGAGGCGTCTCTGAACAAGAAAAAAACAAAACTTAGTCAAAGTCACAATTTCAGTCACAATTCTGAAATCACTATTAGATTGCACCATCAGCAGACTGGATCTGAGGTCTGAGAAATGTGTTGGAGAGTATTGAATGCCAAGTCACTAGAAAGGGAATGGGCATGATTTTTTTGGTGCTGCTGCTCAAAAAGGCAAACAAATGAGGTATGATTGCCAAGAGAGCATCCTTTATTGAAGGCAAACAATGGCAGCTGATACAACAATGTACTGATAATCATACTGCATGGTACACTCAGCTTACAGACTTACACTCATCCTACAGCATCAGACTTTTGAACCATCCATGAACCCAACAATACCACCCCATTATTCTACAGAAAGCAGCGGATATGGCCCAGTCCATCAAGGATAAAGCCTCCCCCACCCCGCTGCCACCATTGAATACATTTATACGGAGCACTGTTGCAGGCAAGCAACAGCCATCATCAAGGACTCACACCATCAAGGCCATGCTCTCTTCTTCCTGCTGCCATCAGGAAGGTGGTATAGGAGTCTCAGGTCCCACATCACCATGTTGAGGAACAGATTATTACCCCTCAAACATCAGGCTCTTGCACAAGAGGGGAATGTGATTGTGTTTCTTTTATTTCCTGTGAAAGTCTGCAAGAAAATGAATCACAGGGTTGTATATGGTATTACACAAACATCCCTTCATTCTTATTGTCAGTCTGTTTAAGACTGTCTCACTAGTACAAAGTACAAAATGTTCAGAGTACAAATTAAACATTTTATAATCGAAGTACATATATGTTACCATACACATCCCTGGGATTCATATTACTGTGGGCATACTCAGCAGATCTATAGAATAGTAACTATAACAGGATCAATGAAAGATCAACCAGAGTGCAGAAGACAACAAACTGTGCAGATGCAAATATAAATAAATAGCAATAAATAATGAGAACATGAGGTAATGAGATAAAGAGTCCTTAAAGTCCCTCTTCCCTCCAGGAGAAGGCTCAGGAGCTTGAAGACTTGTAGAGCCAGATTTGGGAACAGCTTCTTTCCAACTGTGATAAGACTGCTGAACGGATCCTGACCCGGATCTGGGCCGTACCCTCCAAATATCCGGACCCGCCTCTCAGTTTTTTTACACTACCTTACCTTCCCTTTTCTATTTTCTATTTATGATTTACAATTTAAATTTTTATTATATTTACTATCGATTTGTACTTCAGGGAGCGCGAAGCGCAGAATCAAATATCGCTGTGATGATTGTACGCTCGAGTATCAATTGTTTGGTGACAATACAGCAAAGTAAGGTAAAATGAGATCATTGGTTGTGGTAGCATTTCAATAGATGGGGAAATGAGTGTAGTTATCCCCTCTTATTCAAGAGCCTGATTGTTGAGGTGTAGTAACTATTTTTGAACCTGGTGGTGCAAGTCTTGAGGCTCTTGTACCTTCTACCTGATGGTAGTAGTGAGAAAAGAGCATGGCCTGGGTGGTGATGATGGATGCTGCTTTCCTACTGCAATGTTACATGTGGTTGTCCTCAAAAGTTGGGAGGGCTTTACCTGTGATGTACTATAGGGTTGTACAAAAGGCACTGGTGTTTCCATACCAGACCATGATGCAGCCAGTCAATACACTCTCCCCTACACATCTATAGGTTTGTCAAAGTTTTAGCTGTCATGCTGAATCTCCGCATACTCCTAAGGAAGTAGAGGTTCTGCCATGCTTTCTATGCAATTGCACTTGTGTGCTGAGTTGTGGACAGGTCCTCTGAAATACTGATACCCAGGATATTAAAGTTGTTAACCCTCTCCCCCTCTGATCCTCCAATGAGGACCGGTTCATAGACTTCTGGATTCTTTCTCTTGAAGTCAATAATCAGCTCCGTGGTCTCGCTGACATTGAGTGAGAGGGTGTTCTGAATTTCTGATGGATTTATGTCCTGAGACCAGGACTGAGACTGTTTATTTTACTTTAATTCTTTAATGACCGACGAAGAGGAAGAATTGTCCTTTGTTTCTGAGCTAACTTTGAACGTGGATCCCAACATTCAACACACCAGCCATCAACATTCCATCCTGCACAACGTATAAATTCTTAAACTTTCACCGAGAAAAAAAGCTCAAAAAAAAGTAATATTTCCTTTGTACAAAAAGTTTCATATCTGAAATTTAAAAACAAATCCAAAGTCAGTATTATGATAGGAAAGGATACCATCTTAAACTGAAACATAATTAAGATTATTATCAATTAACAAATGATTTTTTGGCAGGTTTATACCATGTAAAACTAATCAATAAAGAAGCATTGTCCTGTTTGATTCTTTTTTCCCAAAGAAGAGATGAATACATTTTGGAGTTGCAAAGATCCATCAGTGAACAGAACATTCATTGAGAATGTGTTCGTCAGAATTGCGAATTATCTTTCCTACCGATCTCTTCATCACTCTCTATACAGCTTTTAGGGATCACATATCATTTCTTGTTAAACTTCTGTCTCACCAATCGTATCAACAGGAGGCCTGCCTCCATCAACAAAGAGATTTATTTGATCACAGTTTATCGTGTTAAATAATTCACACAATCTCTCTGGGAGCACGGTGTTGAGGATAATGCTGCTTGTACTAATGTAGGAAATCATTAAAGATCGATAAAGAGATCATTACCAGTACGACTTCCTAACAGAACTGCCTGTGCTACAGATAGCACTTAAATACAACAGCAAAGATGACAGCATGAGCTCATTTTAATGGGTGCCAGCAAAATTGATTGAGCCAGGGTCAAAGGTTAAGAAAGCAGATTGTGACCCGTCTCTGTAATGTTTTAGCAAATGCACTTGTAATTCTTTTCAAACACTTTAGGGTAAGTTAAACACAGAGTGACCTGCAGACCTCATCAAAATCCTCTGCTCAGAAAGAAATCAACATTCCAATTAGGGTGCACAAGGTATTCTATTACAGTGTTACAAATGGACTGTAGCTAGTTGCTGTAAGGATTTGCCAAATATGTAACAGATCCAGGCAGGAATTATCATATTCCCGTTTATTAATATGTTACATAAGTCTAGATCCATGTATCAGAATCAGAATTAGGTTCATTATTACGTGATATACATTGTGAAATTTGCAGCAGCAGTACAGTGCAATATAATAAGTACACACACACACACACACTTATTTATTGAGCTACAGTGCCAAACATGCCCTTCTGGTCGTTCAAGGCATGCAGCCCAGCGATCCCCCATTTTAATCCTCACCTTAATTACAGGAAGTGTGGGCACGTGGCCAAGTAGTTAAGGCATTGGACTAATGACCTGAAGGTCATGAGTTCGGGCCCCAGCCGAGGCAACGTGTTGTGTCCTTGAGCAAGGCACTTAATCACACATTGCTCTGCGGCGACACTGATGCCAAGCTGTATGGGTCCTAATGCCCTTCCCCTGGACAACATTGGTGTCGTGGAGAGGGGAGACTTGCAGCATGGGCAACTGCTGGTCTTCCATACAGCCTTGCTCAGGCCTGCGCCCTGGAGAGTGAAGACTTTCCAGGCGCAGATCTACGTCTCGAAAGACTAACGGATGCCTTTTAATTACAGGACAACTTACAATGACCTATTACCCCGCCAACCGGTACGTCTTTGGACTGTGGGAGGAACCAGGAGCACCTGGAAGAAACCCACACGGCCACGGGGAGAACCCATTCCTTACAGGCAGCGGTGGGAATCGAACCCAGGTTGCCGGTACTGTAAAGCGCCATGCTAACCACTACACCACCGTGCCACCATATTATATGTAAGTAGTGCAAAAAGAGAACAAAATTGGTGAGGTAGTGCTCATGGGTGCATTGTCCATTTAGAAATCTGATTGTGGAGGGTTAGATGCTGTTCCTAAAACATCGAGTGTGAGTAAAACACTAATCAAAGCTTAATGCTGTCTTAGTTATTACACCACCAGGTTCAAGAACAGTTACTACCCCTCAACCACCAGGCTCTTAAATAAAAGGGGATAAATAAATTCACTTGCCCCATCACTGAAATGTTCCCCCAACCAATGATCTCACTTTTAAGGACTCTTTATCTCATGTTCTTGCTATTTGTTTCTATTGGCATTTGCACAGTTTGTTGTCTTCTGCACTCTGGTTGATCTTTCATTGATCCTGTTACAGTTATATTCTGTAGATTTACTGAGTATGCCCACAGGGAAGTGAATCTCAGGGTTCCATATGGTGATATGGATGTATTTTGATCATAAAATTTGAACTTTGAATATACTTTCTTTGTACTAACAGTTATTGTGCTCACTTAAAAGGTGATCATAAACATAGATAAACCTCAAATTAACACAAACTGCTAAATTATTTCACATTTTGTCCTGCTTTAATCTACCTTTAGGAACAAAATATGGACAACATTCAAAGCAGAACCATTGCACATCATCAGTTTTACATCAAAGGTTTCTTGGCAGTGTTATATTTTCTAATTTTCTGTAGGTTATTCTGTATATTTTTAAAGAATTATTCAGTTAATGTCCAATCAAAGGTGAATATGAAAAAAATTAAATCAGATATTCATTCACAGGGCATGGTTTAGAATCATAAATTTGTAAGATCTTTATTGTTGACTTTCCAAGAAGACTGCAAACCTATCGTACAATTTGGAGTGGCTTGGGTGCCTCATTGAGCCAGAGATTTATACTGGCTGAGTCAGAGCCTTGTGCTTTGGCTCTTGTTAGGGTCAGCCGTGCCAAACATGTCAAAGGGTAGAGACCAGACTAAGAGTGGGTCCACCAGTCCTTCAGGTTTGTGGGGGTTGGTGTTCAGCTGACTGCTGACAACCCTGACTAGTCAAAAAACAGTTGTTAATGAAACAGCAAAGAAGGATCTTTCTGTATAGACAGATGGAAGACTTTCATTGCTGCCCTAAGTGCCAGCGGCGAATGGGCAGTCACTAAGTTTATTTCTGAAAGCTTAAATTAAAAGTGACACTTTATATCATATTTATGCTGCTTAGCATAGTTTTACCTACCTGTGTGAAAAAGGTGTCTTCTGATACGGAATGCTTTTTCCTAATTAACAAAATATTACTATGGACAATACAGACTGAGACTATAAAGATATTTGAAATATTCTAGACACTTCATTGTTTTTTTGTTTCTTGGCTATTTACTTCAAGTATTTTAACACTTTATGTGTACACAATTATGAGGGCTATGGATAGAGTAAATGCAAGTATGCTTTTTTCACTGATGTTGGATGGGACCACAATTAGAGTCATGGGTTAAGGGTTAAAGGTGAAAAGTTTAAGGGGAGTTCAGGGGAAACTTCTTCACTCAGAGGGTGGTGAGAAAGTGGAGTGAGCTGCCAGTGCAAGTAAGCTTGATTTCAATGTTTAAGAGAAGTTTGGATAGGTACATGTAGGGGTGTGGAGGGTATGGTCCCAGGGTAAGCCGATGGGAGTAGGCAGTTTACATGGTTCAGCACAGACTAGATGGGCCAAGGGGCCTGTTTCTGTGCTGTACTTTTCTATAAGTTTATGACTATGAGTTTATTTTCTTAAATGATATTTAAACTTGATGCATTTAGAAATTCATTCAGCAATTTGCTGGGCTCAGATAGAATTTAGTTTTGATTTATAATGTGTCCTCAAACATTGCATTTTCTTCTAGGAATGTAACTTGAAACGCAATCCTGAAGTAACGAGCTTTTTCTTCGTGGGAGACTGCCAGTCGCACTATGACAATTTTCTTTCATATCTATGAATCTGAGTTCAAATACAGGTAAGAGAAGGAGAAGGAAAGGACGTACGAGCAAAAAATTTTACTAAGATGGTATAAAACTTTGTCACTGGGATTTATAAAACAATACCACAGTAGCCCAAACCTTTGAACCTGAATACAATCCACACAATAAAAATAATGAACTTGTGGTGATGTATTTGTATAGAAAGAGCAATTAACTGGTTAGTCAAAAAAAAAGCATCCTTCCATACATTTTAAGATTCTGTGGTCTGGGGTTTCTAATGAAAATCCTTACTATTAGATAGAACCTTCATCCCATGACCTCATAATGCCTTGCATCAGCCACATACCACAATGACATGTAGGATGAATTGGGATTTAAATAGATGGTTAGGTTAGGTTGTTGGTTAGGTAATTAAAATCCAGTCTTAAGTATTCATGGTTTACTAAAATGGGGACGATGATACATGCAAGGACAATGGCAAGAGTTGTACCATTGTCAGATCTGAAATCTACATAATCCTGACTTATTCTGTGTTCCAGCAATGACTTTTGCCTAAAGATAGCCTCAATATATGAAATACTTGCACTGATGACATCTTTCTACGTTCTTACAAAGTGTTCTGTTGCTTAGTCAATAACTCCATTGGAGAGGCACATTGAGGTTGTCATAGGCAGGGGTTTGGTAGTGGGGAAATCTCTCTATTAAAATGCTCCCAATGGCATGCATCTCAAATAGCCTCTGACAATTAAGTCCACCTACTGGCCTTCAGGCTTGATTTAGCTACCAAGCCTGGCAGAACCATTTCTACTGGCGGGAGGAGGGACAAAGTTAGGTTACTGGCACCTTAAAAAAACAGTTGCTTTGTGCAGACGGGAATTGTCAGCCACCTAGGAGAAGTAAAACTACGATCTCAAACCTCCGCTGCCTTGCAGCTGTAGCCCACTCACGGGGAAGGCTTTGGAAGTAAACCCTGAGGAAAAATCTGGAGCTGGAGTCCCTAAGGCTGTCTTATATTGAGTTCAACGCTGACTGGCAACTTCTACAACTCCGCCAGTGCCAAATTGTATCAGTATATGCTATTCCTTTCGATACATCTGCTGCGTGGAGGTGGGCGGGGGGGCGGGGGAGCCTACTGCACGGGCCTGCTCTCCATATTACACAGCCCTGGCTTGTCCACTGACTTAACAGCTCAGATGCAACTTCCGTGGTCAACCCTGAGCAACAGGAGCCACTGAACAAAAATGGTTTAAGATAATGCGCCAACTCCCAGTGGATAGGATGTCCATACAGCCAGTAAGGTCTGCACTTCTGTGCCATTTTGATTTCAGGGGAGCATGTGAGAAATCTCCCCAACCCCACATCTGTATCAGAGCAGCAGCTGATGCCTGAAGATGCATCACTATTGGCTTTGCTGTTCATCTCACCCGCAAAGAGGAGATCAATTTTTAAGATGTCGAGTCCTCAGCCACACAGGAGCTTTTTACTCTGCCCGGTAGAGAAGAAGATGTTCCTGATTTCCCAGTCATTGGGGGTCCTGTATTATTGTCTCCCCTGCTCTGGTGTGGCCAGCCCATCCCGAATATTTCAATGTTCCTAGTCCTCGCAGATGAATTCTCGTCACCTCATTCTCCCAGGAGGTAGCAGCAAGTGATTCTATCACTTAACCCACACACATAATAAAGGACATTTCCTCTACAGCATGGACTCTCTGGGTTTCAACAATGGTTTGCTATGTTTCTCATCTGTATACAGAAACCCACAACTGCTAGATGTTGAGTTAGGTGAAAAAAATAACTGTTTGAATTTGGGATGATTAAATCAGTCTGTTAACTTGTCCAAGATTACATAATCCTTGAGGCGGCATTCATAATTAAGGACCCCCATCTCCCAAGACGTGCCTTCTTCGCGTTGTTACCATCAGGGAAGGTACAGGAGCCCGAAGACAAACGCTCAATGATCCATCAGATTTCTGAATGGACATTCAACCCATGAACACTACCTTACAACTTCATTTTCCTCTTTTATCACACTACTTATTTAATTTAACACATGCAGTATCAATATATATACACGTCTTACTGGAATTTACTGTTTTTATACATTGCAATGAAATGCTGCCGCATAATAGCCAATTTCACGACATATGCCAGTGATATTAAACCTGATTCTGAATGTCCTTTAACTTGCACAATTCAACCCATTTTTTTTGCCCTGTTTGGGATACAGGACAAGGTGAAAGTAATCTTGGGACTAAAATTTAGGTATGGAAGTACAATGGCAGGAATTGTACCGAGGCTGTCTGCAAGAAGGGTTAGAGTGTCTCTATTTCCTGAGGAGACTGAGGTCCTTTAACATCTGCCGGACGATGCTGAGGATGTTCTACGAGTCTGTGGTGGCCCGTGCCATCATGTTTGCTGTTGTGTGCTGGGGCAGCAGGCTGAGGGTAGCAGACACCAACAGAATCAACAAACTCAGTCGTAAGGCCAGTGATGTTGTGGGGATGGAACTGGACTCTCTGACGGTGGTATCTGAAAAGAGGATGCTGTCCAAGTTGCATGCCATTGTGGACAATGTCTCCCATCCACTACATAATGTACTGGTTGGGCACAGGAGTACATTCAGCCAGAGACTCATTCCACCGAGATGCAACACAGAGCGTCATAGGAAGTCATTCTTGCCTGTGGCCATCAAACTTTACAATTCCTCCCTTGGAGGGTCAGACACCCTGAGCCAATAGCCTGGTCCTGGACTTATTTCCTGGCATAATTTACATATTGCTATTTAACTATTTATGGTTTTATTACTATTTATTATTTATGGTGCAACTGTAACGAAAACCTATTTCTCCCGGGATCAATAAAGTATGACTATGACTATGACTATGAATGGAGTGGAGAACTTAAATTACTTTCAATCTTTTTATTAATTTCAAAATATAGAAACAAAACATAGCAATAATACAGATAATATGAGATGTATTGTTACATTTAAAAAAAGAGTAATTGCAAAACCAAATAGTGGAAATTACCAAAACTCCCATACATGTAGAACTGATCACGGATAATATAAAGCAAAAAAAAAGGAAAAAGACAAAAAAAAAGAAAAAAAAAACCCATCCCAAAAGAAAAAAAAAACAACTAAACTAAACTAAAAGACTTGGGCAAAACTAACAACTTAAAAATGGAAAAGAAGAAAACCTCAGCGTCGACGCCTCCATTCCCCTCCAACAACAGTACAGAGAAATAAAACCAGTTTGGAAATGATCAAATTACATCAAATGAAAATGCTGAATAAATGGCCTCCAAATTTTTTCAAACTTAATAGAAGAGTCATAAACTGCACTTCTAATTTTCTCCAAATTCAGACACACCATAGTTTGTGAAAACCAATGAAATACTGTAGGAAGGTTGATCTCCAAGAAGGAGGGGGGAATTGCCCTCCCAAATTTTAGATTCTATTATTGGGCAATTAATATTCGATATTTAAAATTTTGGCTACAAGATTTGGACGCATCTTTAAACCCTCATTGGGTAAATCTTGAATCTAATTCATTACAAGGGTTTTCCTTGGGTTCGGTTTTAGGAACTTTACTTCCTTTTACTTCTTTTAAATCATATAAACAAATGAATAACCCAATAGTTAAACATACTTTACGTATATGGTTTCAATTCCGAAGATTTTTTGGGTTTAATCAATTCATTCTAGCAAGTCCCATTATATCAAATTTTCTTTTTCAACCTTCCATGATGGATCAAGCTTACTTTGATTGGAAAACCAAAGGTATAATATCTTTTCGCGATTTATTCTTGGATAACTGTTTTATGTCTTTTGATCAACTCTCTAATAAATATAACTTACCCAGATCTCACTTTTTTAGATATTTACAGATTAGAAACTTTTTAATTACTGTCTCTCCTAATTTTCTACACCCATATCCAATGGACACTTTGGAAAAAATCTTAGACTTAAATCTTTCTCAGAAAGGTGTAATAGCAATTGTATATAATATAATTATGAATTTATGTCCTGATGCCTCTAATAAAATTAAAGCTGACTGGGAAAGAGAACTTGAGATTAATATACCGACTGAAAAATGGGAAAAAATTCTTCAGTTGGTGAATTCATCCTCTGTATGTGCTAAGCATAGGTTGATGCAGTTTAAAGTAGTTCACAGGGCTCATATGTCCAAAGATAAACTATCTCGTTATTACTCTTATATTAATCCAATATGTGACAGATGCCAGTCTGAGATTGCTTCTTTAACTCACATGTTTTGGTCATGTCCCTTGTTGGAGAAATATTGGAAAGATATTTTTGATATTATTTCAACGGTCCTAAATCTAGACTTACAACCTCATCCAATTACTGCTATCTTTGGATTACCAATGATAGACTCAAATAATTTAACCTCTTCATCACGAAGGATGATTGCATTTCTTACTTTAATAGCTAGAAGGTCCATCTTGTTGAATTGGAGAACTTAAATTACAAGCAGAAAAAAAATGGTAATGGAGCTAAAATATATTTTTCAAGACATTCCTGAAATCCTTCAGGATATTTGCATGTCCTAGTTTATTTCTTACGGGTATAATATATAACTGACATTCTGTGCCCATTAATGGCAAAAAATTGTGTGGCAACACCACCTACATTATTTAAATTAGTGAGAGTCTGAAGTTGAAGTTTATTTCAATACAGGTTCAACCCTCAACCAAGGGAGCAACTGGATTTCTGGCTCAGTGTGATTTGCTTCTATTTTATATTCTGAGCCATCTATCTTTTTTTAAAATTAAGTGCAATTGTGAACAACAGCCCGATCATAAATGCTGATCAAGTTAACTAGTTCCCAAAGAGAATTCTGATAGGCCAATCAGATGGTTCACCGCTGCTCAGCAATAGACAATTAAGAACAGGCACAAGGGTCGCTAGCCCCGTACCCCAGAAACACACCTGAGCAGTGCAGTGGAGGTACGCGCTATGCATGACCTGATCTGAAAGCATCATGTTGACTCATAACAGATCGTGTTCACGGTGGAATAGCTTGGTCAAGGATGGGATGATCAGCACTGATCGACAAATTATACCTCCACTACCACCTTATGATGCTTGATTAAATAGTCATTGACAGCAATCTTACACAGGAACCATAACAGAGAATTCTGTTCTCTATCGGAAGGGAAATCCTGTATCATTGTAGCCATAGAACTTGCTCCATTTAATTTTGGGATATTCATTGAAATCACATCCACGCACTTCTCAAAACTGAATTGAAGATACGGTGGATAATCCCAACTCAGTTTATCCCTGGCATAATTCTGAAATGCAAAATTACTCAACTTTTTTTGGTGTTGGAAGTGGAAAAAGGGGAGAAGAACAAGAGTAGAAAACTGTCAAATAACTGAAAATAAACGTTGCACTCAATGTCACTGAGACCAAAGAACTGATTGTGGACCTCAGAAAGGGGAAGATGAGGGAACACACAGAAATCCTCATAGAGGGATCAGAAGTGGAAAAGTGAGCAATTTCAAGATCATGTGTGATAATATCTCTGAGGATCTATCCTGAGCCCAACAACATATCGAAGCAGCTACAAAGAAGCACAACAGCAGCTATATTTCATGAGGAGTTTGAGGAAATTTGGTTTGTTACCCAAGAGACTTGAAAACTTCTACAGGTGTATCATGGAGAGCATTCTGACAAGCTGTATTACAGCCTGGAATGGAGAGGGTGGGTTACTGCACGGGATCAAAAGAAGCTACAGAAAGTTGTAAAATTAGTCAGCTCTATCTTGGGTACTGGCCTCCGTAGCATCCAGGACATCTTCAAGGAGCGGTGTTTCAGAGGCGACGTCCATCATTAAGGACCCTCATCACCCAGGACATGCCCTCATCTCATTGTTACTGTCAGGAATGAGGTACAGAAGCCTGAAGGCACACACTCAGCGATTCAGGAACAGCTTCTTCCCTTCTGCCATCAGATTCCTAAATGGACATTGAACCCATGAACACTGCCTTACTTTTATTATTTCTGTATTTGCACTCTTTTAATTTAAATATTTAATATACATATATATACTTACTGTAATTGATTTATTTTACTCTATATTATCATGTATTGCATTGTAGTTCTGCCACTAAGTTAACAAATTTCACAACATATCCCAATGATACTAAATCTAATTCTGATTTATTGCTGACATTTCCAGCATATTTTTGCTTTTGATATTTCTGCTTCACTGAGTTAACTCCATATTCTATGAGCATATTGCCCACAAAAGCATGGATATAGGTTTGTATATTCCAAAAATATGGTGCTTCTGAGTTGATACTCTTTATAACTTACTTTATTTGAAACCACTTTAACCTGCCACACGCAAGCTCAAATCCAAATCATTAAAATACTGACCAGATCACAAAGCTACACATTCAATCAGATGTTCTGGAACGATTATTCTGCACTTACTGTGAGAAGTTGCTGTAGTTTTTTCTGGGTATTAAATAAGCTCAGTTTTCTGAATAAATTAAGTCTGTTTACTGTACACAAACTTGAAGTTCTATACGATGTTATCTGCATGTCACTGTATGTTATTATACTGCATTATCTTTAATCTTCTGATACTATATTCAAAGATGCAAGAAACTCTGCAGATGCTGGAAATATCAAGCAACACATAAAATAGTGGAGGAACTCGGCAGGCCAGGCAGCTTCTACCGAGTGAGATGAACCGTTGACATTTCCATCCTGATGAAAAGTCTTGGCACAAAACACAGACCCAACATATCGATGCAGCTACAAAGAAGGTACGGCAGTCGCTAAGTTTCATTTGGAGTTTGAGGAGATTTGGTATGCCATCAAAGACACTTGTAAATTTCTACAATTGTACTGTGAAGAGTATTCTAACTGGCTGCATCATCATCTGGTATGGGGGGGGGGCTGCTGCACAGGATCAAAATAACTGCAGAGAGTGCAAGCTTAGTCAGCTCCATTATGGACACTAGCCTCCATAGTATCCAGGATATCTTCAAGTAGCGATGCCTCAGAAAGACCCCATCCATCATTAAGAACATCCATCACCCAGGACATGCCCCCTTCTCATTGTTACCATCAGGAAGCAGGTACAGGAGCGAGAAGGCACACACTCAATGACTTAGGAACAACTTCTTCCCCTCTGCCATCCAATTTCTGAACGGACATTGAACCCATGAACACTACCTCTCTACTTTTATTATTTCCATTGTTGCACTACTTATTTAATATATACACTGTAATTCTGTAATACATGTTTTTCTCTGTTATTATATATTGCATTGTATTGCTGCCTCAAAGACAACAAATTTCGCAACATAGGCCAGTGATATTAAACCTGATTCTGATTCTGTTTACGTCCTCTCCATAGATGCTGCCTGACCTGCTGAGTGTTTCCAGGATCTTGTGTGTGATACTCTATTAACACTTTGTTTCTCCCACAGATCTTCTAAAGTGATGAGTCGTTACATAGCACAGTTTCAGAGGCTGGAATGGTATGTGTCTTACAACATCACACTTACGGTTCCAAGCCATTGCATTTAGAGCATAGCATCAGTATGATTGGTTTGCTGTCTTCCTTACGGACTCTCCTCCTACTGTCCAAAGATATTGGGTTCACTGTCTGCAAAACTCTGAGTGCAAAAGGAGATTTTATGCCTTAGCTAATATAAGTATCTCCAGGTACCCTCACTATAGGGAGGTTATCCTGTATCCACCTACTCTTCAAGGACTAGCTTACTTCCCCGTTTAGTCTCTGTGGCCAGGTCTAGCTGCCAATACCCACTAGTTGAAGAAGAAGAAGAAGAAAGCCCTTAACTCTGAGTGGAGTCATCTGGACGTCATTTTTTTTTTCAGCAGGCTTTCTTACTTCTACGAGGTCGAGTTGCTAGCTCAACGTTCTACCCAGCGCAGATGGAAAGCGTGCAAGGGAGCCGGCTGGATTTTAACTCAGGAGCCTTCGCTCCAAAGTCCGGCACTGATGCCACTACGCCACCAGCCGGCTACCCACTATTTGAGTGGTGGGTTATCCCTCCCTACCAGGGAGGAGGTACTTACAGCTAATGAAGTAGTTTAAATGCATTTTGTTTAATGACACACATTTAACTTTGGACAAATAATTATTAACACACACTTAAAATCTGATTTCGGATTTATAAATGATTTCAGAATGCCAAAAGATTTATAAACTACAATGGGGTGTTGGCACGTGGCCAAGTGGTTAAGGCGTTTATCTAGTGATCTGAAGGTCGCTAGTTTGAGCCTCAGCTGAGGCAGCGTGTGTGTCCTTGAGCAAGGCACTTAACCACACATTGCTCTGCGACGACACCGGTGCCAAGCTGTGTGGGTCCTAATGCCCTTCCCTTTGACAACATTGGTAGCGTGGAGAGGGGAGACTTTCAGCATGGCAACTGCTGGTCTTCCATACAACCTTGCCCAGGCCTGCGCCCTGGAAACCTTCCAAGGCGCA
The DNA here is from genome assembly GCF_030028105.1 of Mobula birostris. NCBI lineage: Eukaryota > Metazoa > Chordata > Chondrichthyes > Myliobatiformes > Myliobatidae > Mobula > Mobula birostris. The sequence goes on from NC_092399.1 coordinate 10,365,313, forward strand.
AATCCATGGTCTCACGAGACTAACGGATGCCTATAAAATGGACTTCCAAGCAGGTACTATTCTTACAAACTGTAAGAACATGCCAATGAGGTGCAGGCAAACAAAGAGTCTGTCGCAGAAACCAAAGGCTGAGGAATGAATTCTAGTTCTGCTTTCTATCATCCCACCTTTCTGTCATACTCCTTTTCATTCCCAACAATCTCCAGTGCTTACTGTTTTGCTACTGGTTGACATTATCTGCATGTGATGTTATTCAGATACCCTTGCTGGGACATAGTAATTCAGACAGATGGCCTAAATGCTTCAGGGGAAACATATCACAGACACCCAAAATAATGCTGACTCTCTGAGCACAAAAAATATTCCAACTATTAATTGATCATACCTGTGACCACATTTGATCTACTAAATGACAAAATTTAGTTTGGTCTGGAAACTTCTATGACCATTATCACAGTGATACAAGTAACTTAGCTCGAGTTGCCTGGTTTGAAGGTAGGCCATTTAACATAACCTGTTGTCTTTCATTTAGCTGATACAAACCAGAACATCTCATAGTCACTTCACTTTATAAACCAAATCTCCTGAGCAGCCAGTCCCCATTGTGGGCCAGCAGTCCGTGCTCTGTAGACAGTGCTGTCTTTTTTTTCCCCAAAGCTATCCTTTTAACTTCAGACTGATTATTGCTTGCAATTTACATAAGAACTGAAGACTGGTGCTTGTTTACAACAAGAGACTGAGCACGGAATTTTGGTTGGGAGTTTAACTTTGTCACAGACAAGTCTGACCCTTTGGGTAGATCATGATGCTTTGGATAGATCATGATGCTCAGCTGGAAAGCTGAAGTTAGCAGGAAGTCCCTTGAGCTCTGCAAGGTGAATATCCATCACAGTTTCAGGTCCCAAATTTGTAATGTACCTTTTTGGTAGTTGGTCTGTGAATCACAAAGCAATTACTTCTCCAAATCCTTCTCTAAATGGAACATTCATTGCCAGGAAATAATTGCCTGACCATAATTGCATGTGGTCTTGGTGGTTTATTGTCAAGAAATAAATATTGGCCAGGCTAAAATAAGTAGTTCCACAGCTGACCTTCAAAATTATGCCATGATATCCACCTATCTCACCTGGAACAAGCCACCTCCAGCATCCTTATGCAAAGGTGCATTCATCTTGATCTTAATGCAAAGGAAATTAGGTGGTATTCTTAGGAAGGTCATACCATTCCTCCGTTTCTGGTAACTTAGTTAGACATTGATTTCTACTAAAACAAATCAATTCTACTAAAACATTTGACCCATGGTTCTGTAAAGAGCTGGCAACTTACTGCAGTGTGTGTATCAATGTTTCTGCTCCTGTTCATCACAGCGGGGAGGTCCTGAGTGCTTTGGATATCCCAGACTAGGACAAATAGTTGACCCCTCATTTTGCTTTTGGATTTATCTCTGAGTGCTGAGGTGCTTTTACCCTACTGACCAAGGGGGCTGAGTACCTTCTTACATGGCCCATCAGCTTTATACCCGACCTACCTGGTGTAGTTAGCATAGCCCAACCTATGAAGGTGGATACCAAACTTCATTAAGAAGGTGTGACAGTAAGCATTTCCATTTACATTAACTTGTTGCATGCCATCTTGGACAATGTCTCCCATCCACTACATAATGGACTGGGTGGGCGCAGGAGTACATTCAGCCAGAGACTCATTCCACCGAGATGCAGCACAGAGCGTCAAAGGAAGTCATTCCTGCCTGTGGCCATCAAACTTTACAACTCCTCCCTTGGAGGGTCAGACGCCCTGAGCCAATAGGCTGGTCCTGGACTTATTTCCTGGCATAATTTACATATTACTATTTAACTATTTATGGTTTTATTACTATTTAATTATTTATAGTGCAACTGTAATGAAAACCAAATTTCCCCCGGGGTCAATATGACTATGACTATGACTATGACTAAGGAAAGTTTATAATTAATTTTCTTTAGTTAAAGGCACTTTAAAGCAAAATGTATTTTACATTTTAAAACCTGTTAATGGCTGTTAGGTTTATCAGTTAAAAATAAGGTGATGTGCCTTACTGTCTATCACCCAGTGGCTCTGAAAACTATTATCATGAAGTGCACAGTATTGAGAGGCTGGTGTGTTCACTTTTAACCTCTCGCTTCATCAGTGTGTGGTACCCACCTGCTTCAAGCAGGCTTCAATTATAACGGTGCCCAAGAAGAACATGGCGACCTGCCTCAATGATTATTGCCCAGCAGCACTTACATCCACAGTGATGAAGTGTTTTGAGAGGTTAGTGATGAAAAGTACTAACTCCTGCCCGAGAAGCGACTTGGATCCACTCCAATTTGCCTACCAGCACAAGATGTCCACAGCAGATGCCATCTCACTGGCTCTTCATTTAACCCTGAAACCTCTGGGCAGCAAAGATGCCTACATTAGGATGCTCTTTATCACCTACAATTCAGCAATCAATACTATCATCCTCTCAAAACTAATCAATAAATTTACTTTGAACTTTGATCATGGCACACATCAGCTCCATCCCAACCCTTGCCCCCATACAATATTGACCCACTAATTTGTCCACCTGCCAAAACAGATTCACAGCAGATGCCATTTCCTTGGTCCTACACTCATCTCTATAGAAACTGGATAACAAAAATGATGATATCAGACTGCAATATATTAACTACAGCCCTGCCTTCTGTGCCATATCTCCAAGCAGACTCATCTCTAAACTCCTAGACCTGGAACTCCACACCTCCCTTTGTGACTGGATCCCTGACTTCCTGATCAACAGACGGCAATCAGCATAGACAGGCAGCAATCCCCCTACCACAATTAACCTCAACGCTGGTGCCACACAAGATTGCATTCTCAGTCACCTACTCTTCTCCCTAAACTCTCACAACTCTGTGGCTGGATTCTGCTCTACCCCCCTTCTAGGACAAAGGTTCACGACCAGAGGGTCACGGACCCCTCAGTTAATGTTTGGGTCCATGCTATATGAAAGGTTGGGACCCCTTGATCTAGAAGTTTGCAGATAGCCCCATTGTGGGCCACACTTCAGATATCAACGAGCTGGAGTACAGGCAGGGGACAGGGAACTTAAAGACATGGAACCGTGCCAACAATCTTTCCTTCAATGTCAGCAAAACAGCTGGTCATTGACTTTAGAAAAGGGGGCAGTGCACATGCTCCTGTCTACATCAATGGTACTGAGGTGCAGATGGCTGACAACTTCAGGTTCTTCGGTGTAAACATTACTTTTAGCCTATCCTGGTCCAATCATGTAAACACCACGGCCAAGAAAGTGGACCAGAGACTCTACTTTGTCAGGAAGCTAATGAAATTTGACATGTTGCTGTTAACCTTCACCAATGTTTTATAGATTTACTCTAGAAGCCATCCTATCTGGATGCATCGCAGCTTGGCCATGGTCATGAGAAACTGCAGAGAGCTGTGGACAAACTTCGTCACATCCTGACAACCAGCCTCCCCTCCATATATTCAGACTATAATTCCCACTGTCTTGGTCAAGCAGTCAATATAATTAAAGACCACTCCTACCCTGGGCATTCTCTCTTCTCCCTTCTCAAACTGGACAAAGTATATAAATGTATGCAGTTGTACCAGTCAGGAGGGCAGCTTCTATCCTGCTGTTATAAGAGTGTTGAATGGAGCTCTTATATGATAGGATGATCTCACAATCTACCTCATCATAGTCTTGAACCTTATTGTCTCCCTGCTCTGCACTTTTTCTGCAACTGTAACACTCTATTCTGCATAACATTCTTTCTTTTCCTTTGCACTACCTTGATCTATTAAAGTGATATGACCTGGATGGACGGCACGCGAAACACAGACTTTCACTGTACCTTGGTACAAATGACAATTACCCAAGTATCAATTACTTTTTCAATATCCTCATTTTCAGCTGTTTCTAAATGTCTTTTATCTTCAGAGACATTTAGGAACCATACAGAAGACTTCGAGAGCACAAGATGGCAGAAAGTCATTAGGACTTCACAAAATGGTCCATCGTCAGTATATTGTTTGCTCTTAATAAAGACAAACTTGCTGTGGGTTTACGTTAGAACATTATATTACTGACTTGTTGCTCAATACTGAGTGCAAGCCCCTCCCCATCGAAGCTGTCTCATCAATTTAAAAGCTGTTATAGATTTCCAAAGCATCTTCGCCAATTACATGCAGAAAAATAGATGCTTTCAGCTTTTCCATCAGTCCCTCCCGCTCTGCTGGCAGTTAAACATATATTGAATTGCTGTTCAAAGTCTTTCCAGCTATCGGATAGATTGCCGGTAAACTGCACAGGTATGGGAGGACTTAACTTATCTATGACGGGAACGCTCGGCCTCTCAGCTGAATTCCTCTTGGTGATTCTGGTGATAGCTGAACGTGCTTTCTCACCTCACTGGCCAGCTTCTCTCTATCATAAGTAGCATCCGACCTCACTTGCTGCTAGCATCTTTCGTAATCATCGCAGTCTCTTTCTCAGTCACGCACGGTATTCATTTACTCTCCGTCTTTAGACCTCCCGCCGACGTTGGACACTGGGCGAACCGCCCACATTGTCTGCTGGAGCTGAAGTTCTTTATCTGGCGCACATGATGACCCAGTCAGGACCTTTGATTCCGCTGCCTAGTTGCTGTTCTGGCCTCACACCAGCTGGCGGAATGACCAGAGCAACGATGCGCGTAGCGGGCAGAGAATCTTGCAGCCGCAAACAACAAGTTCGGGGTGAAGCAGCAGCGTAGCGGGTCGCACAGTGGAGCGATCAACGAATGGGATTCAATTTCCGCCACTGTCTGTAAGGGGTTTGTACGCTCTCCCTGTGACTGCGTGGGTTTCCTCCGGGTGCTTCAATTTCTGCCCACAGTCCAAATTAAGCATGGATTAGGTTAATAAGTTGTGGGCATGCTATGTTGGTGCCGGAAGCATGGGGCCACTTGCAGTCTACCCCCTAGTGCATCCTTGGTTTCAATAGGTACGTTTAATGTCAGGGACATTTTTTCCGGGATCTGCACCCACAGAGTTGGCCCCAGCTCTCTGGACACACAACCCCCGGCAGCTAACCCGCTGCTCCCTATATTCGGTGTTCTCCCGTGATGCGTCAGTCAGGGGTACCGACCTAGAATCAGTCCGTCTCCAGGGCCACAAAAATCCAGAACCCTGAAGGCACGCTTGGCTCCCAGGCCGCATCCTTGGAATATCAAAAAGCGGCCGGGCGTGAGGCCCTGAGAGCGGGTCACATTCCCGAAAAGAGCCGAAGTCAGAGTGTAACTCCAGGTCAGAGTCTTCAAAAGAACCTTGGAAAGGAAAAAAAAAGACATCAAAGATAGAAATAAAGCTGTTTCTGAAGATGCAAGCAAAGGATTCGCCGTTTAGCGCCATTTTGACTTCGCTCTCCCCGCCCCTCCGAGCGGACTGTGTCGGTCGTCAATGCAAATGGTGCATTTTGATGTTCGTTTCGACATACATGTGACAAAGAAAGCTAATGGAAAAAAATCGGACTGTTGGACCAGATGGTGCAAGAGTTGCCCAGCATAATCTGCTCCGTTACTTCTGAAGGTGTGTTTCACTTATTACCTTGAGATTGTGTATAATGTATCACAGAGTTACCATGCAGTTATGAATAAGAGAAATGGTGCATAGTAGCTTAGCTTAGTTCGTACTAATTAAACTTAATTATTTCATTTCAGAGCCTGCTGATTTTAAGAGTTATTTATTTATTTATTTAGAGTCAGAATCAGAATCAGGTTTATTATCACCAGCATGTGACGTGAAACTTGTTAACTTAGCAGCAGCAGTTCAATGCAATACTTAATATAGAAAAAGAAGAAAAAATAAAAATAATAAATGAGTAAATCTTATTCAGTATAAATATATTGAACAGATCAAAAATCATGCAAAAAAAACAGAACTACTATGTATTAAAAAAAATGAGGTAATGTTCACGGGTTCAATGCCCATTTAGGGATCAGATGGCAGAAGGGAAGAAGCTGTTCCTGAATCGCTGAGTGTGTGCCTTCAGGCTTCTGTACCTCCTACCTGATGGTGCCAGTGAGAAAAGGGCATGTCTTGGGTGCTGGAGGTCCTTAATAATGGACAAGGGCATGTCCTGGGTACTTTGTAGGCTAGTACCCAAGATGGAGCTGACTAAATTTACAACCCTCTACAGCTTCTTTACTGGGATACAGCACAGAATAGGCTCTTCCAACCGCACTACCAAGCAACCCCCGATTTAACCCCAGCCTAACCAAGGGTCAATTTACAATGACCAATTAACTTATGAAACAGTATGTCTTTGGACTGTGGGAGAAACCCATGCATTCCACGGGGAGGCCATACAGACTCCTTCCAGGTGATGTCGGAATGAACAGTGATGCCCTGAGTTGTAATAGTGTTGTGCTAACCTCTACACTAGAGTGACACCCTTATATTGTTAAAACAATGTCACTATATTCTGACATGTCTATCCACGGCCTCCTCTACTGTAAAGATGAAGCCACACTCAGGTTGGAGGAACAACACCTTATATTCCGTCTGGGTAGCCTCCAACCTGATGGCATGAATATCGACTTCTCTAACTTCCACTAATGCCCCACCTCCCCCTCGTACCCCATCTGTTACTTATTTTTATACACACATTCTTTCTCTCACTCTCCTTTTTCTCCCTCTGTCCCTCTGAATATACCCCTTGCCCATCCTCTGGGTTCCCCTCCCCTCCCCCCCGTCTTTCTTCCCGGACCTCCTGTCCCATGATCCTCTTGTATCCCTTTTGCCAATCACCTGTCCAGCTCTTGGCTCCATCCCTCCCCCTCCTGTCTTCTCCTATCATTTTGGATCTCCCCCTCCCCCTCCCACTTTCAAATCCCTTACTCACTCTTCCTTCAGTTAGTCCTGACGAAGGGTCTCGGCCTGAAACGTCGACTGTACTTCTTCCTAGAGATGCTGCCTGGCCTGCTGCGTTCACCAGCAGCTTTTATGTGTGTCACTATAACCAAATATGGTTTTGGAGAACTGTTGGAAAGAATTATTTTCATGCCTTGATTTGTGCTCAGTTTCTATGTTCCAGTTAATGCTAACATGAGAATTGTCACGTGCTCCACAACAAGTATATAAAGAAAAATTTGAAAGAAGGCATTAGAGTTTGACAGTAAGTTATAAGAAGATGAATCAAAGTGATCAGGTGTAAACACAGGTATCTCAGGTTTATCTGTGAAAGAAGAAGTGTACTGATACATATTGTAATAGACGTTCCATTATACATTCTGAGGCCTCTGTTGGTCAGTCTCGACTATGGATGTTGTGTCCTAGCTGTCAAGATATGCGAGCCAGAACAGTAATAAATGGAGAGCAAGCTGTTGCCCATGTAGCAAGCCCCCCAACCTCTCCCCACACGTCTGACGAACCCAAAGCAGCAGCCGAGACCGATACAGTTTGGCACCAGAAGCATCACAGGAGTTGCCATTCAATGTTGAACTCAACGTAGGACTGCCTTAGGGACTCCAGCTCTGAATTTTTCCTTCGGGGTTTAGTTCCGGAGACTTCCCCATGTGTGGCTATAGCGGCAAAGCAGCAGAATTTTGAGGTCAGAGTTTTCCTTCTCCTAGATGATCTGCCAAACATGGCCGATGAGCCCCATCTGCCTGAAGCAATTGGTTTTAAGTTGCCATTAACCTGCCTTTGCCTCTCCTCCTGCCAGTAGAAACAGCTCCACAGGGCTCAGTAGCGAAGCCACACAGGAAGGCCAGGAGCTGGACTTGGTTGTTAGAGGTTATTTGAGACGCATGCTATTAGGAGCATTTAATAGGTAGTTGGAGCTCATCTCCATCACCATCCCAGCTATAACAATCTTAAGGAACCAAATCGTACAGTACCGTGTTTTATGCTATGCAATCCTGCTTCAATGAAAAGTGATTTACAGAATAATCATAGATTATTTTTTAACTGGATTTTTGTGTGAATGAATTCAGGAGACAGCACCCTTCTCACAAAGTCAGGATGTGATTGTCCCTCTGAGGAAAATTGCCTCAGGATCTTTGCAGGTCAACAGACTGTACATCACAGATTGCTGTTCATTGAAAAAAATCAATAAAAATTCCTGTTAGGATCGTGAGGAGCCTTCCAATTTTGACAGACGGGACTGTTTCAGTCACCTCCGGAAGAGACATTTGACCGCATCATATAGGTCCCACAAGCACAGACAGCCATGCCCTTATAGACGTATCCCTGGCAACTTCCTGCACACGCAAGTTCCCTCCAGGGCACACATTCTTCAGAAACTCTTGCAGGTTCTTCTGCCCCTCCAGGAAGACTCTGCCCTCCCTCTCCCATTACTGGATTCCCTGGCAACACTTCCAGGAAAAAAAAACAAAAACGAAACAACACGATTTTGTTTGCTTTTCAAAAGAACATTACAAAGGTATCTAATGTTACTTTGATGCCTGTATATCAAGGTTGATGAATTTCTGGATCCTGAAAGTAAGTTTGTTATCGAAGTACATATACGTCACCCTTGAGAGTTATTTTCTTGCAGACATTCACAGTGAATACAACAAACAAAATCGACTCAATGGAAGATTGCACCCCACAGGGTGGGCAAACCATACGTGCAAAAGCCAACAAACGTCACAAATACAAAAAAGGGAAAAAAGAAATATTAATACTATGATAGATAGATAATCACTAAATACCAAGAATAAGAAATGAAGTGCCTGTTACCAGAGAGGTGTGGGGTCCGATGTAGTGACAATTACAATGTATTCCGAGAACTGCACCGTTTTTAGAAACCTGGGCAGAAACAGCCAGTGTAACAGCAGAAAGGACCTAGCTACAGTCCTGTTGTTTCAGAGAAAGTCCATGCTAAGCTTTGTCTTGTCTATTCTCTCCTCAGGTGCTGCTCTAACATTTCACATCCACCCCCAATTGGCGTTAAGTCATTCCGGTTCATTAATGAAATTTATTCTTAGCCAAAGAGCAAGCAGAAAGCTTGCAAGCAGCAGGTGTCAGCCTTAACCCAATGGTAACGCTCCTAACCCTGGGTGTTAATTTTATGGGTTCAAGCCCAATCCTGAGTTTTCAACAAGCAATTAGCACTATTAGTGGAGTTGACTTGTGACTCTGTCCTTACGTACCATGTGTTCTTTTAGACAGCCTTTATACAACCATTTATTTTAAAAAAAAGACTGTCTTTTTTTTCAGAATTGGTTACATTGACAGAAAATGCATGTTAATTTGGGAATGAATATGACTAATTCCACAGGGAAAAACTAAAGATTTAAAGGAAAGTGTAAAGACATGTTCAATGAAAAGTATTTTCATTGCTGACAGTGTGATTATAATGGAACAATTTCCTACCCTCCTATTTCCAGCCATTAAATCACTTCTAGGGAAATCTTCCTCCCTCTTTCCTATATCACTGGCAGACTTTGGCCAGAAATGTGGAATGTAAACTTTTTCCATAAATAAAAACTAACAAAAATCCTACAATGATATTCAATATTTAAATATAATAATCAGGAAGAAAAATTGAGAATATTCCTTTCAACAGATGAATTTTGTTTTCAGAAGTTGTGCAGGGATATCCTTTCAAAAGATGAAACTGTTTATTTGAAGTGTTATCACTATGAGAGGAATGTTCTCCAAAATATAATTTGTCCCGAGGTATGTAAAGATAAATAAAAAATCATAAGAAACAGAAGGAAGAGAAGGCTAATTGTTCCCTTCAGCCTGATATATCGTTCAATAAAATCATGGCCTCAACACTGCTTTCCTACTCTCTTCTCATACCCCTTCTGGTTCAAAAGTATTTCAATCTCTTCCTTAGCTATATTCAATGACCCTACCTCCACAGGTCTCTGGATCAGAATATTTATTCATTTAGTGATACAGCATGGAATAAGCCCTTCTGGCCCTTCGAACCAGATGCCGTTGAATGGAAACTCCTACAATAAGTAGAAGATGCAACCCAATCTATCACTGGTAAATCCCTCTCGACCATTGAGCACATTGAGCTGTCATGGAAAGCAGCTTCCATCAGCAGGGACCTCCGCCACCAAGGACATGCTCTCTTCTTGCTGCTGCCACCAGGAGGAAAGTACAAGAGCTTCAGGATTCACACCTCCAGATTCAGGAACAGTTACTACCCCTCGACCACCAGGCTCTTGAACCCAAGGGGATAACTTCACCCAGCTTCACTTGCCTCATCACTGAGACTTTTGCACAACCAATGGACTCACTTTCAAGGACTCTTCATCTCATGTCCCTGATATTTATTGCCTATTTATTTATTATTATTGTTTCTTCTTTTTGTAATTGCATAGTTTGTTGTCTTCTGCACTCTGGTTGAACACCCTAGTTGGCTCTGTTATGATTATTATTCTACAGATTTATTGACAGTGCCTACAGGAAAATGAATCTCAGAGTTGTATATAGTGACATATATGTACTTTGATAATAAAACTTACTTTGAACTTTGAACTTCGAGCAGCATTACCCCAGCAACTGCTGACAACCCCAATTTAATCCTAATCACAGGACTATTTACGATGACCACTTAACCTACTAACTAGTTTAGTTTTGGACCTAGCGAGGAAACCGAAGGGCCCGGAGAAAACCAACGCATTCCACATGGAGGATGAACAGACTCTTTACAGAGGACGCCAGAACTGAACTCTGAACTCCGACACTTCAAGTTGTAATAGCATTCCGCTGACCGGTACACTGCTATGGAGTCCCACAGCACTAAGCACTAAAATGTCTCAGGCGGGTGTAATAAAAACTTGTGAAAATAAACTAGGAGTTTTTCTTGTGGTTATGGCTGCTCCATGTTGACCTCAACTCTTCTTTTGTGATAGTTCTCCACAAACTTCAATTCTATGATAGTTTCAAATATTTATCCATCTCCACATTAAGTATATCTAATGATCCAGCCTTCATAATCCTGGGGCTGAGAATTCTCCTCTGAGAGAAAAGAAATTTTTTGCACCACTGTTTTAAATAATTAGCCTCTCCTTTTGTATTTCTGACCTCTTGCTTGTGGCTCGAACCTCTCATCGTCTAGTCCATCAAATCCCCTAGATATTATATACTTGAATAAAGTTACACTTAATAATTTTAGACTCCAAGGAATGCAGACCCACACTGCCTAGATTCTATTGTTTGGTCTACACCCTCAACCCAGGGACTCATCTGGAGAATCTTTGGACTATCTCCAATAATATTATATCTTTGGTTCCTTAAGGTTGTCGTAGCTGGGGGTGTTAAGTGGGGATAAGCTCCCACTACCTATTAAGTGCACCCAATGGTGTGCGTCTCAAATAGCCTCTGATAACTAATTCTAGCTCCTGACCTTCAGGTGTGATTTAGCTATTAATCCTGGCGGAACCATTTCTACTGATAGGAAAAGGAGCAAAGGTGGGTTACTGGTGCCTTAAAACCAGTTGCTTCGAGCAGATGAGGCGATTGGCAGCTTGGTATGGAGAAGGAAAACTCTGATCTCAAACCTCCGCTACCTTGCAGCTCTATCTGCTCATGGGGATAACATCAGGGGTAAACTCCGAAGGAAATGCCTGGAGCTGAAGCCCCTAAAGCAGTCCTACATTGAGTTCAATGCTGACGGGCTGGTGCCAAACTGCATTGGTCTCTGTCGTTCTATTCAGCTGTGTGGAGAGGGGGAGTCTGCTACATGAGCAATACCTTACTCTCAATATCGTACTACCTTGGCTTGCGGATGGGCTCGCTTGCATAGACAGCTAGGGTGCAACATTCATGGTTGATCCTGGTCAATGAAGGGCCTAAGTTTCTTTTATTATATAGATATATATACACATACAATTTCTATTTGAATTGTTGAAATCTTTGGCTGACTCTATAGCAATAAACTCATGGAAGAAAGACAGATTTGGGCATGGTGCTATCAATACATCCCATAAAAACCCAGAGTTATAGAAACACTAACAGAACCTCCCAAAATCCCATTCCTGGGAGAGGAAGGATCTTTTGGCAGTTTATGCCCCAGTAGGGATGATGGGCTTAAGAAGAAGAAATATGGATGCTGAGGACCCTCTGAATGTTTAGTCAGAGTTAATTGCTAGCAAACATTCCAATACTGTCAGGTAGAAATTCTATCAGTGTTTATGCATGCTGCATGATAGAAACTTTATTTGGAGAATAGATCACTAAATGCAAACTGCGACTTACTGTGTTGATTTCTCAGACTGTGGTTTTGAAGCCTGCACCTCCATTCACACGGTACACTGACACATTGAGGCACAACACATCTGTGAATTTTATTTTCTGACTGTGCAGATCACTCAGGCAGAGGCAGGACCTCAGTATGAATGTGAGACTTTCAACAGGGTCCTAGTCTGTTAAACTCAGCACTGCAAACCAGTTTAACCTCAGCCATACCTCCCAATCCATCTATGATTGTGAGTGTCCCTTGTTATGTTTTGTAACTTCAAAATTTTAAATTAATTCAATGGAACATGATGGAAATGCAGATATAACTTTGAGTTTTACTTTAAGCAATGCGTGCACGTATCACATCATAGCGTCATGACAAATTCAATGAATATATTTTTACATATAACCCACACTGAATTATTTAAACAAACAAGAATGATTAATCAAACAATATATGTACAAGATAACTCAAATATTATTGAAATATTAAAACCGCAACATTTCTATTGTTATATTTAAAGAGATTAGCCGGAGAGTGGTGAATCCATGGAATTCGTTGCCGCAGGCAGTTATGGAGGCCAGCTCTTTACAGGGGTTGATAGATTCTTGGTTGGTCACAACATGAAAGGTTACAGGGAGAAGGCTGGTGATTGGGGTTGAAAGGAATAATGGATCAGCCATGATGAAATGGCAGAGCAGACTTGATGGGCCAAATGGCCTAATTCTACTCCTCCATCTTATGGTCTACATTTCAAATAAATTCTCTACTATCATATCTCTAATTCAGACTTCTCTGCTGAAGATTTCTCAAGACTCCCCTCCCACAACTGATCATGACTCCAATTAGCACCATCATATCTCAACATCTCCTCCACTAATTGCTGTCCCAGCCTCTTCTCTCCTCAAGAGGCATCTCAACTCCCACCAACTGCGGCCAACTGTAATCATTCCTCTTGAATCCTCCTGCACCACCCCGTAAATAGTGCACCTCTCTCCTGAGTGGAGTGAATAGAGTAGACCTTGAGCATACCAAACATGCATTGAAACCTTTCCACAGTGAACTTCCCTCCTCTCACACACAAATTATACATTAACCACTATGCATTCATGATTAATGCACCTCTTCTTATCCTGGAGAATTTCTTGGCCTGAATTTCTTTGGAAGTCAACACAACATCACTCAGTTGCAAAATGGGATGGATGGAATCCAATTCTTCACACCAGAGCATTCTATTGAAGAAGTCCAGCAAAAAACCCTGAAGAATCTTCTGTGTGCTCCCAGCAATTTCTGAGTGGAAATGTTAGGGTTTGCTTGCTGAGTCTTTTTTACCAGTAACTTGTGTTGTTGCTGATAGGGAATTTGTGATGACATTGCTTGTGATTCATTTGTGGCCTCCCCACCTCTGAGTCATACTGTTTTTCTCAGTTACTGAACACAATTCTTCCAAATGTACTTGTCACACAGTACTTGGACTGTCTTGTTGAAGTAGTGTTTAAGTCAGGGGTTCCCAACATCTTATGCCTTGCACCAATACCATTAAGCAAGAGGTCCCATGGACTCCTGTTTGGAAATACCTGGTTTAAGTGATAATCGCAGATTTAAGTGAGAAGAAGTGTTGGCGCGTGGCCAAGTGGATAAGGCATCGTTCTAGTGATCTGAAGGCCACTAGTTCCAGCCTCGGCTGAGGCAGCGTGTTGTGTTCCTCCAACAACTCCTTCCATACACTCACCACCTTCTGCATGAAAAACATACCTCTCAGGTCTCTTTTAAATCTTTATTTCCCTCCTCCCCCAGATTTGGACCACTACCCTGGGGTAAAGACTGTTAGGATCCATTTTATCTCTGCCTCTCATAACTTTAAACATTTCTTTCGGGTCACCCCTCATTCCTCATTCAGCTACCTTCGTTCCAAGGAATGTGTAATAGAGGTACAAATTTTCCTCTGAAATGTGAGGTATGATAATAATGCCCACTTATGGCTAGCCCCATATATTTTCAGTGTGTCTGAAGATAACCTAAGTTAGTACTTGACATGATAAATCATTGTATTTCCCATCTATTAGATATAATGGTGTTGGTAGTTCTTTTATCAGCTTGTCTTAATGTCATAATAATAACAAATAATGAACTTGTCGTGCTGTACTGTTGCAGTGGATCAACCGACGTGATTTAAATGTAGTTTCTTTAGACTTCTCCTCATGTTCAGGCTTTTGCAGTTCAGTTTAACCTGTGCTGAGGTGTATTAAATTTTGGAAATATAAGATGAAAGTCTGACAATTCCAAGTGACACATACCAAGTGCAAGGTGTCTGTATAAGCTAAACACTGTAGGTTTGTTAAATGTTTGCTAATAGAGGCTGGATTCTTTCTTGGCCTCAAGGCACCAGGGAGTTGAGAACAAAAGACCAAATAGTTTGTCTGTCTCTGTGTATCTCTCACCGCTTGTGGACTGCACCCCTTTTTAACGAGGCACCTTTCACTCGGTTCTTTGGATTTCCACCTATATCCATCCCAGCCCATTACAACCTACTTAAACCTCTAGCTGCAATGCCAGCTTTTAGTTGAGTTGCTACCTTCCCTCTAGCTCCCTACATTTATTGAGATCTTGGAGTTTTAAGAAGAGCGGTGGATATAAGTAATTAGAGGTATATTTTGTTTAGCAAAGGGATGAGCCCGAAGCCCGAAGCAAAACCCAAAAGAGGCATGCTAAGAAACCTGACTCAGTGGCTGCATTTTTTCCACATCTGTACCACAAGGTTTCTGCAGTCAAGTGATATGCGCAGCAATTCTGAAATCTGCCAATTTAATGATTTGGAAACTTCTGATCATTTCATTGATTACTGTGGCTTAGACCATAAGGTTATCAGACATAGGAGGAGAATTAGTCCAATTGCTCCACCATTCCATCAAGGCTGATTTATTATCCCTCTCAATCCCATTCTCCAGCCTTCTCCCTGTAATCTTTAACGCCCTTACTAATCAAGAACCCATCAACCTCCACTTTAAATATACCTAATGACTTGGCCTCCACAGCTGTCTGTGGTAATGAATGCCACAGGTTCACCATCTTCTACTTAAAGAAATTTCTCCTCATCTCTGTTCTAAAGGGGATGTCCTTTGATTCCGAGGCTGTGCCCTTTGGTGTTAGACTGCCCCACTATAGGAAATATCCTTTCCATGCCCACTCTCTCAAGGCCTTTCAATATTCAATAGTTTTCCACGAGATCCCCCTCATTCTTCTGAAGAAAACTACCGTGAAATGCACCATTGTGTCAACGACCAACCCAATCCGAGGGGTTGCTGGGGGCAGCCTATAAGTGTCCTCATGCCGCTGGTGGCATTGTAGTATACCTACAACTTACTAACCCTAAGCTACACATCTTTGGAATGTGGGAGGAAACCAGAGCACCCAGAGGAAACCCACGTGGTCACGGGGAAAATGTATAGTCTCTTTACAGACAGTAGTAAGAATTAAATTTTGATCGCTGGCACTGTAAAATGTCATGCTGACCACTAAGCTACCTTGCCACCCTTCGTCCCTTCATTCCTTTAATCATTTATTGTGCCATTATTTCTTTATTTTGATGCACTTTGCTATCAATTCTGTGTGAATATTGATTTTTCAGTTTAGTTTCATTCTTATCATATCATACTGAGGTCTATAAGATTGACTATGATACGGAGCTATATGATAATTTAATCACTGTGCTCCCTTGAGAGCTTAGTTTAAAGTTCAAAGTTCAAAGTTATTGTGATCAAAATCTGTCAGTTTGCTGTCTGCCTGAATGTAAGAGGGAAAATAAATGTTGTCATTGTGCTTTAGAAAACAGAATTTCAGGTCAGCGGGAGAGCAGCCATCAGCTATATTTAAATGATGCTATGTATACAGTAATTAATACAGAAGATACAAACCAAAAGAGGAAGTCTGTGTATAATGGGACCATGATACAGTACATTGATAAGAAAAGGTCTAAAATAAATAGAAAATACCAGATATACCCAGAAGTCAGCTGACATCTATAAAGAGAGGAATATAATTAATGTTTCAGTCCGGTAAACTTTCATCTGCTTATCTAGTAATGAAGACAAACAATGTGGCAGATTAATAAAGATTGACAGCTTGCAACATCACCAAGCATAACATTAACTTAATCCTCTTTCTCATCAGCATTCATTTCTGGACAATAAACCATGAAAATTGCCATGAAAGTGCTAGAGAGTTTTTGAAGTTGATTTTGGATATCTGGAATTCGAGTTGTACAGAAAGGTTAAGAGAATTGGAGCTGTTTTCTTTAAGCTGGAAGAGGACTCAAGGTTATCCAATTAAGCTTATGAGAATTATTGGGAAATCAGCAAAATGCATCCAGATGTCCTTTCCTGACACAGTTAAGTGAGCAGAACAAGGAAGAACAATTACAAATTTCAGAGTTAGAAGCTCAAAGTAAATTTATTATCGAAGTACGTATATGTCAGCATATGCAACCCTGAGATTCATTTTCTTGTGGGCATACTCAATAAATCCATAATAGAATAATAACCATAGCAGAATCAATGAAAGACCGCACCCAAACAATCTTTGGCGTTCAACCAGCATGCAAAAGACAACAAACTGTGCAAATACAAAAAGAGAGAAAAATCAGTAGTAAATAAAAAAGCAATAACTATCGAGGATATCAAGTGAAGAGTCCTTGAAAGTGAGTCCATAGGCTATGGCGACATTTCAATGATGGGGAAAATGAAGTTATCCCTTCACTTCAAGAGCCTGATGGTTGAGGATATCAAGGGCGACCAGTTGAGAGGCTGAAAGCAGCAGTCATCCAGGTAGGCCCCAGTGTGTGGCGAATACAAAATATATCTAAGTTTGAGAAATGCAAAGAGTTTTGTCTCTTTAGTTTGACTTTTCCATAAAAAGTTGGAGGTTTATAACACTTTTTTTCTCATTTCCTTGTCTTCATGATATTCTCCTGGACTGTTCTTCAGTTTGAAGTTCGGATTCAGTTTGAAATCAGGAGCTTGAGGAGACTTGTTATGTCACCAAGGACCCGAGAAAATTTCTAAAGATGTACCGTAGAGAGCTTTCTGACTGCTTGCATCATGGTTTGGTATGGAGGTTCCAATACCCAGGAATGTAGACTCAGGGGAACAATCCTCACACCATTGAGGATATATCAAAAAGATGATGCCTCAGGAAGACAGTATTCACTATGAAGGATCCTCACAGTCCAGGGTATACCCTCTTCTCATTACAAACATCAGGGAGGAGGTTCAGGAGCCTGAGGATGCGTACTTAACATTTTAGGAACAGCTTCTTCCCCTCTGCTATCAGATTTCTGTATGGTTCATGAACTCATGAACACTACCTCTCTATCTTGCTCTCTTCTTGCAATATTCATTTACCTTTATATATTCTTATTCTAAATTATGGTAATCTTTATGTATTGCTCTGTACTGCCACTCTAAAACAACCATTTTCATGATATACATGAGAGATAATAAACCTAATTCTGATTATGAATATGAGGAAGGCATAACTTTAAATCTGCAGAAAATGTCATTACTTGTAGAGTAATAAGTTGCCAAATATTGTTCCTAAAATTTAAAAGAACTTGACATATTGCAGAAAAGAGGTCACCTCGTGGGAAAAGATATTGGACTGACAGAACTTCACCAGTTCAGACATTCTAGTCTATCACTTGGTTAAAGCAAAGTTACAAGGTGTAGCTTTTTTTTGTTGCAGCCGGCAGAATACATGCGGTTAGATGTCAAACTCCCATCCCTGTGGCTGTCATGGTTACAGCTCTGTCAGAGGAGCCAGGGCTGCTTGTTGCGCTTGCTGCAAGGCAACGCTCTCTAAGGCTTCAAGGCCTCAGAACACAAAACCACACAAAGTAGAGGTTTGTGTACAACTGGGTTCTATGGAAAAATGACAGTAAATTTGCATCTATAATGTATAATTTCCATTTATTCTTTTGTACTTTCTGGTGTACAGATTACATTTCTTCAATTCTGTCATCTTGCAGTAAAATTATTTCCCTGTGATATTGTCAGTTATCCATCATTATGTTCAGTGCTTAATGCTTTTATGATAATACTCATCGATCACAGTGCTCTAATCAAGAAAAAGGAAGACAGGATTTACATGTTGAATTGACAAAGAACATTACATATTGCTGTTATCTGTGTAAAATCTCACCACTGAATTGAAAAATTGCAGACACCTATACGTAGAAATCAAGGGTGAAACTTGTGCATTGGTCACAAACAATATCTATTTCTTGTTAACCCATGTAAGCATGCATTCTGTGATAAATAAGCTCTCAAGTTTTGACAATGTTTCAGTGACGGAATTTCTTGGGACTTTCTGTGTGGAGGAAATCTACTGTGAGGAAAGGGAGCCAGCTGGGAAGATGCTGCAAAAACAAGGTATTTTGCCGTAAGCCTTATATGCTGTTTTCCAGTATTTAAAAAGAAGATGAGACAGGTGCTTAGAACATGCTAACAGAGTGTTGCATTGTCAGAGGATCTGTTCTCCAGAACACAGATGTGAATAATCTCATTATTTGAAAGAAGTGGGTGGTTAAATTCAGTGCCCTGACAAATTTGCTTGTTGCTCCACCGAATCTGCTGAAGCAAGAGATTATTGCTATTTGTAGAAGCCTACTGTGGGCAAATTGCTGGCAAACCTCATTGGTTGTGAGGTATATAGGATATTATGAAGAACATGATACAAAACGAAGCTTTTTATTTCTTTTTTTTATGTTCAGAATTTTAATTTGCTTTTTGAACTGTATTGCCTTTTGTTGAAATTACTACGTGACAGTCAAACTTTTGGCCGGCATCTAAACAAACCAGCTCTGGACTTCGTGATATGCTATTAATACTGAGAACCGGAACCGTGCTTTCAAGAGTCTTTTGAACAGATTCACATGCAGAATACCCTTTCAAGTCTTTAGAATCCAGCTACATTTTTTTTTGCAAGTTCAGCAGCTACATTTAATGACAAATTCATTTTTTCTTCTAATGAAAGTCAGATGATTTTGTTGAAATATAATATCTAAGCTAGGAAATCAAATATTTTTATTACTATAGAACCCTATAATCAGAGTGATTTCACTTATATTTGTCTTTAATGTGCTGCTGAATGTCGTCTAAAGTTTCCAGAGAAATGACATCAAGACTTTGTTATATATACAGAATATGGAGATATTTTTGCTGTTCTTATAATTAAGAAACTTACAACAATTATAAGATATTTCAAAGAAATGGCCAGCCTAAATGTAGGTGCAGAATTAACAGAAATAAATAGTTCCAGATTATATTCTGGGGTGAATTTTTCTTTCTATAATCCTTGTAAAATAGTGGAACAATAGTTTCCATCAGCATGGATCTTAGTACAATTTTCAATTGCATTCTTTATCAACATAGCAAAAGCAAACAGATCTTTTTGCAGACTGTAATGACATATTCTACCTGGGCTAAACAGATGAGTGGTAAACTTATTTTTTTCCCTGAATCTCAAACAATGATGATAAAGAAATTGGTGGTTGTTCATCGTGTCCGACAATGAGAGGGAACCTGTGCGAGAGAGAACCTGTGTGAGAGAGTTTTTAAAAGTGGAAAAGCTGTTGCCCTGGGGTAGTTCCACTCTCTCGACCGCAGAAGTCCGGGTCCAGTAGTACGAACAAGCGTCTCAAACTTGGCTGCAGTGGGAGCTCATGATGCCTTCTCTTCCTTGTCATGCTCGTCATGCTCCAAGGAGCATTGCAGAACAGCCTTCCTGACTGTTGGATCTCACTGTATATCTTAACTGCCCAGTCCGCTGGAGCTAGTAAAGAAATTACTCTGAAGACACTGACCCAATTATTAATGCTTTTATCTAGATTATCCCTTTATCATGTATCTGGTTATTCAGGAGGGACTGCTTGAAAGAGATTATTCGGAAATATTTGGGAATGAAATGGCCACAGGTGTACTTCATTGCATTATGTGATAAGTGCAGTGCAATACAATTGTAGGAAATTACACTCTAGCAAGGGATCACATTGTGTTACAGGCGTTTGCTTAGGAGCAAGACTTACTCAGGTGGAATTACAGACAAATAGATTGGAACATTTGTTGTATAATGTTAAAGATTTTGTGAAACAAATGTCAGGGGGGTCCTGGACAACGTTTTGACGCTAGGACGCCCCAGGTCTTGAAACAAAGCCTCAAGTTGTGTATCATAACTCTACAGTGCTGCAGAAGTATGTTTGCTTCATACTTATAATATCTTTTCTCCAGGAATCAAGAATTAGAGGGCATAGGTATTCATTAGGAACCTGAGCAGCTACTTTTCATGCAGGGGGTGGTCTGTATATGCAATAAGCTTGCAGAGGAAGTAGTTGGTACATTAACAACGTTTAAAAGTCACATGCACAAGTAGATAAATGGGAAAGGTTTGGAGGAGGGGTTCCCAACCGTTTTTACCCCATAGACCAATACTATCAAGCAAGGGGTCTGTGGACCCCAGGTTGGAACCCCTGGTTTTGGAAGGACAGGGGCCAAATGCCAGCAAATGGGACTAGCTTAGAGGGGTGTCTTGATCAGCATGGACTGGTTGAGCCGAAAGGCTTACTTCCCGGCTGTGTGACTCTAAGGGTGGCATAATGAGTGGGATTGTTTCTTACATAGTGAATTGTCGTAATCTAAAATGCTCCACCAGAAGCAGAGCCAGTGTGGTAAAAATTCAAAAAGAAGCTAAATGTAAACTCGAGAAGGGAACAAATTGCACAGGAAAAGGGGAACAATCCTCAGTACCCTCCTGATTCTGTGAAAAGATAATCAGTGTTCAATTGGGTGAGATGTTTTCTCAGTTTTGGCTAGACATGAAAACCACTCGTTATAGTGGTAATTAAAAACAACAACTCGTCAGTAGTCGATATGGCTTTAATTGCTTCAAGTAGCATAACGGGGCAAATTGGACTGGCGGTCCACTGGCTGATTTTTAAGTTAATTTTGCTTTTTTCCCCCTGTAAATTTATATAGAAAATCTGTAGAGATTACTTCAAAAACCATTTAAGATGACAGAAATTTGAGAATTTTCTATTTTTTGTGCCGCACTTTAGGATAGTAGGTTCAAATTAGACATAGTGTACCCTGTGGTGAATCTTGTGGTTGTGTACACATACCAGCTCTGATAAATAAGGGTGTTTCCTTTTTAGTTTTCTGTTTCTTGTTTACTTTTAAGTTTTAAACTTCTGAGTAAAATTGTAGGCTTTTTTTTCATTTTAGCTAAGATCTCCTTCGGCACTAGGTATACTCATTAATACAGGTTGCTTAATAGCTCCTGACTGCAAACATGTGCACCAATTCATTGCTCTATTCTGCCAAGCTGAACAGCTACAGCATTGTTCAAGCCTGTTTCGCTATCTTATTAAAAAAGATGTTTCTTGTGGAGCCCAATGGCGCTAATGGACTTACAAAACAAAAAAAGTCATAGGTATGTTTTGCCGATATTAAAGACCCCAGTCAGGACCTGCAGGTCACCCTTGGGCAAGGTGTAGCACCTGCTTATCCCCCCGATCAGAGTTACGTGGAGCCACGGGAGCAGGGGGTGGATGGTCGTATGAGCAGCTGGTGCACATCACAAGTCCCGGTTATGCGACCACTGACGCCAGGCAGACAATCTCTGAAGAGTATTGATAGTGGCTGGGGTTACCCGTCTTGTAAAGACACGGCCAAGAAGAAGGCAATGGCAAACCAGTTCTGAAGAAAAATTTGCCAGGAACTATCATGGTCATAGACCATGATTGCCTAAGGCACATAATGGTGATGACTCAGTAGAAAGGCAGGCATGTGCGAGCAAGGAGGCCTACAAACCTGACTCAGTTACACCAGTTCTGTCTGGAGGAATGGAACAAAATTACAGCAACTTACTGTGAGAGGCTTGTGGAAGGCTACTCAAAATGTTTGACCCAAGTTAAACAATTTAAAGGCAATGCTACCAAATACTAACAAGGTGTATGTAAACTTCTGACCCACTGGGAAAGTGATGAAGGAAATAAAAGCTGAAATAAATCATTCTCTCTACAACTATTCTGACATTTCACATTCTTAAAATGAAATAGTGATCCTAACTGACCTAAGATGGGGGATATTTTCTAGGATTAAGTGTCAGGAATTGTGAAAGACTGAGTTTAAATGTATTTGGCTGAGGTGTATGTGAACTTCTGACTTCAACTGTAGGTAGGAAGGAAAGAGAAAAGTCAAAAGGCCCAGACTCAAACGGGGGAGTGAAAATTTTCCTTCGGGCAACGGTGACTAGTACATTGGAGATGAGGTGGTGGTAGAGGGGGAGAGAATTTCCACGTCGCTCTAGGCGGACATTCACGGTAACCTCATTGAAATGTTGTAAAAATTGACACCATTTAAATATTTATCTGGTTCAGCAAGAGATTTGTGAAAATTTTCAGTCCCTTGAGTAGAAAGTTGTCCCTTGTTGAATACAGCGAGCAAATGGTAAGGGAGGGATTGATTTAAATGAAGTGAGTTCTGATGGGTGGGGGGGGGGTGGTGTTCCTTGACCTGAAATATTAACCGTTTCTCTTTCCACACATGCCTGTCCCGTAGAACAGGTGTTCCCAACCTGACATCTACAGATCCCTTGCTTAATGATATTGGTCAATGGCATGAAAAAGTTTGGGAACTCTTGCGTGTAGAGTGTTTCCAGTATTTTCTGTTTTTATGTTAATAAAGTGAAGTTTAATGTGCGATATTATGCATTCAGTTTATGCTAGAAGATTACACATTTATCACATGCAACAGACAATAATTTTCTACTCTTCCACTTAAAATACTATTGGACACCTCATTTTTTACTTAAAGACAGATGATGAAAGCTTACACTGTGCAAGTGAGGAAGTATCTTTCTATCTAGAGAGCCCACAGTTTTCACACATAGTTCTAAAACAATAAATAATAAACGTTCCTCATGCTGAATTCATTATAACAGTTACATATACCCGCTCAGTTATTGGCTGACTCATTGGAATAATATTTCTACATTTCTGATATAAAGCAGAGCATTTTAGGGAGTGTAATTGAATATTAGAGCTTCTTTGTTAAATGAAGTACATTATAGAATGATGTTGGCGCATGGCCAAGTGGTTAAGGCGTTCGTCTAGTGATCTGAAGGTCGCTAGTTCGAGCCTTGGCTGAGGCAGCGTGTTGTGTCCTTGAGCAAGGCACTTAACCACACATTGCTCTGCGAGGACACCGGTGCCAAGCTGTATGGGTCTTAATGCCCTTCCCTTGGACAACATCGGTGGCGTGGAGAGGGGAGACTAGCAGAATGGGCAACTGCCAGTCTTCCATACAACCTTGCCCAGGCCTGCGCCCTGGAAACCTTCCAAGGCGCAAATCCATGGTTTCACGAGACCAACGGATGCCTATAATAGAATGATGGGTTTACATTCTAAACTCATTTGCATACTAGCTCTGAAAATAGGTGGAACACACATCAAAGTTGCTGGTGAATGCAGCAGGCCAGGCAGCATCTCTAGGAAGAGATACAGTCGACATTTCAGGCCGAGACTCTGAAAGGTCGACTGTACCTCTTCCTAGAGATGCTGCCTGGCCTGCTGCGTTCACCAGCAACTTTGATGTGTGTTGCTTGAATTTCCAGCATCTGCAGTATTCCTGTTGTTTGTGTTCTGAAAATAGGTGGGGCGCTATTGATTTATCTGTCTATTTTATTGATCTATATCTATATATACATACATGCACACACATCTATCTATCACAGTATAGTATTGTGCAAAGTTTTAGGCACTTATGGATAGGGTGTCCAAAACATTTGCTCAGTACCATAGTAATTCCACATATTGCACTGTACTGCTGCCACAACAAAAAAAAACAAATTTCCTGTGAGTGATAGTAAACCTGATTCTGATATGGGTCTCTACTGTGGACTGAGAGTGGGAAGGGGGCAGGGAGAGGGAAATCATGGTTGGGAAAGGGGGAGGAGAGAGGGAAGTACCAGAGAAATATTCAGTAATGGTCAATAAACCAATTGTTTGGAATCCAATGACCTTGCCTGGTGTCTCACGGCTGGGTGTGTCAGCACCTATGCCACCTGCCGCTCCTGGCACAATGTTTCACAGTGCAGATGATATGGGTTCATTTCCCGCTGCTGCCTAGAACGAGTTTGGACATTCTCCATGTAGCTGAGTGGGGTTTCCCTGGATGCTCTCGTTTCCTCCCATTGGCCAAAGACGTACTGGGGTCGGTAGGTTAATTAGTCATTTTAATCTGTCCTCTGATTAGGCTAGGATTAAATCGGGGATGCTGGGTGGTATGGCTTCAAAGGGCCGGAAGGGCCTATTCCGTGCTGTATCTCAAAAAATAATAAATAAACAATAAATAAATATGGTTTCCATTTGAGTTTATACGAGTATAAAGGCGTTAAGTGGCAGCATTTGAGAAGAGCAAATGAAAACTCAGAGAAGGCTGTTACATGAAGGGACGAGTGTGTCATAATTTCTATGGTCGGGTAGTTTAATGAATCAAGGAGCCAGCTTCTTCCATACCAAACTTTGTGTATTTTGTGAACTGCTTGGATTGTCTGAGTAGTTACAGCTAACCCAACCAGCTGATGTCACTGGCCACAAATATATTCCATAAGGCTTTGGCAGTGGGCTGTATTTCAGCAGAGCAGTTACTTATTGTGACCAAATGATTAAAGCATATAAACCAGTAACAATATTAATCCACATAAAAGCATTTTTGATTTAAACATATCAAATCACAGATTCCATTCCTCTATCCCAATCTGTAGAATTCCAAATTGAAGGAAAAAAATCATAGTTGATATCTTGATCCACAATTCCCATCATTTTTCAAAATATTTTTAATTTAAATATTATGGCCACAAGTTAGACTCCATAGAACGCTTTGATAGGTACTCTGAGTGCTGAATTAGTTCCAGATTGGCGAATGCAAAGACACACACTTGTGGTTTGAGTCATGTTGTCACCATTTTGGTCAGGACGTTACTGATGGTGTACAATTCACAGTGCATGCAGAGCCTGTTTTGAATTATTTCACGCTAATTTGACCCCCAATGCTGCCATCTTGGAGCTCAACACTCCTAATACTCTCTCTTACTCTCTCACAGCTGGGGCGGGGGGTGGTGGGGACGATTTCAGAGAATCAATAACAGCATTTTGGTTATTTCCTGATTGATTCCCACCACTGCATCACTGCATTCTGACCCCACTTTTAATCATGTTCTACACTAAGTGGCCATTTTATTGGATATCTCCTGTACCTAACGAAGTGGCCACTGAGCGTATGTATGTGGTCTTCTGCTGCTGTAGTCCATCCACTTCAAGGTTCAACGTTTTGTGTATTCAGAGATGCTCTTCTGCACACCACTGTTGTAACGCATGGTTATCTGAGTTGCTGTCACATTTCTTTCAGTTTGAACCAGTCTGGCCATTCTCCTCTGACTCCTCTCATTAATAAGTAATTTTCTCACACAGAACTGCCGCTCACTGGATGTTCTTTTTTTGTTTTTATTTTGCACCATTCCGTCATGGGCCCATCCGGCAATGTCCCATCTTGCTATTACCTCCTCGATTAGGTCTTAATCCCCTCATCTGATTTCCAATTGTTCCCAGTTTTCATTAATTACAGCACACCTGCTTTCCATCAGCGAACTGAGGACAAGAGCCATTCCCTGGATAATCTACGTAAACCTTTTCTCTGTGTAAAGATTCTCCTGAATACCTGTTCCACGATTTTCGGCTCTGCTAATGCCTCACGACCCTGTCTCCGTGCCTGTGTCCTGCTCTTGGGTTCATCCCCAGCCACGTCCTTGCAACACATTCTCTGTAAATTCTATAGACTGTTGTGTGTGAAAAATCCCAGGAGATCAGCAGTTTCTGAGATACTCAAACCACCCCATCTGGCACCAATGTTCATTCCATGGTCAAAGTCATGGAGGTCACATTTCTTCACCATTCTGATGTTTGGTCTGAACAACATTTGAAGCTCTTGACCATTTTTTAGATTATGAGAACACTCAGTCCTCTTTTATTGTCAGTTAGAAATGCATACATGCATTAAGAAATGATACAATGTTTCTCCAGAGTGATATCACAGAAAAGAGGACAAACCAAAGACTAACACTGACAGAACCACAGCAGTGCAATGCAATACCATAATTTGATGAAGAACTGCAAGCTTTTATGCATTGAGTTGCTCCCACATAATTGGCTAATTAGATATTTGCATTAATGAGCAGGTATACAGGTGTACCTAATAAAGTCACCGCAGAGCGTACGTGAAATATGACGTTGGTACTTGTGTTGAGGGGTGTAAAAGTTATATTTAGTAACATATGTACTCATCTTTCCTCTTTACTTGCTGTCCTACCACCACTGGGTTACATTTCCTGGCTATCTGGACCCAAAATCAAGTTTGAGGTGAGAGGAAGAGGGTGAATGTTGTGAGTGCCGGTTGTGATGTTGGAAGCCTTATACCATCTTCAGCTTGTAACTCAGAAGAGTTTCGTGAAATAAGGGGGAAGTGAAAGGAAAGATTACACATGTAGAGGCCTTGATTGGAAAGATAGGTACATTGAGCAGCTTCTGAATCCAACACTGTAGTCAGCAGGAAGTGGCATTTGGAAGGCGTATTCACTGATTATAGCTTTCGGGGTTTTAGATCTTGCTTCACTGCATCCAGGGTCATGGGACCTGACCACTGACAACTACCATCACAGCGATCTGATTGCATGAGTCTGTTTGGAGGGATTTCTGGACACCTGTGGATAAACTACCTCTCCCCTTGTCTCTACTTTGCATGCCAAAGCTTCCAGTACGGCATATGAAAGAGGGCATCACAGCTCTGACTAATTTTTAAAAAGTCTCACACTATTCTGGCTGGCAAAAAATGTACTCCGGATGTAAGGGGTTCAAGATGGAGTTAAATCTTTTCAGGCAGTTTTAGTTGGAGATATCCATAGGCTGGGTTTTCCACCAATGAGCTGTTCATCTTTTGTGGGCAGATCAGTCGATAGAAGGAATTCACAATAACCATGTGATGAAAACAACAGGCATACGTTAAACATAGCAACGCAGACACAAAATGCTGGAGGAACTCAGCAGGCCAGGCAGCATCTATGGAAAAGAATAAACAGCTGAAGTTTTGGGCTGGGACTCTTCATCAGGACTGGAGAAAAAAAGATGAGAAGTCAGAGGAAGAAGGTGAGGGGAGGGGAGCAAGAAATGCAAGGTAGTAGGTGATGGATGAAACCAGGAGATGGGAAGGGGGTGAAGTAAAGAGCTGGGAAGTCAATTGGTGAAACAGATTAAAGAGATAAAGGGCTGGAGAAAAGGGAATCTGACAAGAGAGGACAGAAGGCCATGGAAGAATGGGAAGGGGGAGGAGCACCAGAGGGAAATGATGGGCAGGTAAGGAGATAAGGTGAGAGAGGGAAAGGGGAATGGGGAATGGTGAAGGAGTGGGGGGAGCATTACTGGAAGTTCCAGAATTCAGTGTTCATGCCATCAGGTTGGAGGCTACCCAGACAGAACGTAAGGTGCAGCTCCTCCATCCTGAGTGTGGCCTCATCGCGGCAGTAGAGGAGGTCATGGACTGACATGTCAGAATGGAAATGGGAAATAAAATTAAAACGGGTGGCCACTGGGAGATCCTGCTTTTTCTGGCTTGGCAAATATATGTATGTTAAACATGCATGATTTCTACACATTGTTGAGAGGGCATCAAATGTAGTCGGTTAATTTTTTATATATATTGTAGTCTCATAGGATAGAATTTCAAACATTATTTCATTAAAATACACTTCTTGAATTGTTTTGGCTTTAATTTCATTGCGGATTGAGTAATTAAATTATTATGATACAAAGAGATTTCAAAATTCATCTTATATTCTGCCCTTTGAATGGAAGAAATCCAAATATTCATTGCCAACTCTCTTGATCATGTTTTCCTTTAAATCAGTGTATATGTGCAAAAATGTTTTTCCAACTAAGAGGCTGTTGTACATTTGCATATTTGCTCCTCGTTCACCCTTGGCTCATGGGATTCCAGTGCCTTGTGTTGTGGCTATTCCCCATGTCTGACCCTGTGTGGTGTCAGCAGTTCATTGGACCATAGGGATGGAAGAATTGGAGCGATGCCTGACTGACGTCTTTGGTTCTCAGTTAAGAATATTGGCCAAGTAAAGTGAGGGAAGTTAGGTTTGGCTAGCTGCCTCTAAACCCTGGAACTACCTTTCCAATAGTACTGTAAGATTTCTTTCACCAGATGCACTGCTGTGAGTTCAAAAAGTTGCTTGCAATCACATTGTCAGGAACAATTAAGGAGTATGATAATGACTTAGCCTTGCCTGAATTATCCTCAGTCCACAAACGAATTGGCCTTTCAGGTAATTTCCAGCCCTCAGTAAAACTTGGTCTGATCTGTCTCTGAGCTCCATCAACCTCCCCTTACTTCAAATTATTTTCAATAACTTGTTTATGAAAATCAGTTTTAAAATTATTGATTGAGCTTTAAATTTCTAATTTTCATGGGGGGGGGTGGTGGTGTTTCACAATTCTTTTGCCTTTGGGGCAGGGTTTCCCGGATTTTTTTATGTGATGGACCCCTACCATTGACTGAATTGTGAATAGTTTGGGAACACTTGAATTGTGTATTTAATATTTCAGTAATATTTGAATAATCTGGTATGTGTGTATTTATATATAATACTTAAGCTATATATATAGCTTGATTAAGCATTCTTGTTCATTTAAATAATTAATTATGGATTATATGGAAAAATATGTTAATTGCATTCATCATCATGCTACTACATGATATGAGTGTACCTCGATTAAAGTAAAGTTACACCCATATTTCTGATTCCCTGTGTGTTTCTTTGAATTAATTTAGTGTTTTGAAGTTACAAAGCATAACGTCCTGCTTTAGGGTGAAGAGGTGTTTGGATTTTCTTTTCACCTTCTCTTTCTCAGACTGGGGAATTGGATTGTGATCTCCCCCTTCAGATTGTCAATTTATCTCAACTATTCTGCTGGAAACGTACCATCTGTCCAACTAATTTTTGGCTCTCCAGTTTGTACAACACTGAGCTTCCAGCACACTCAGATTGCTGGGTTTCCTATAAATAAGGAGGGTGATTTTCTTCCTGGAAAGAAGTGCAATGAATTATACTGTGAGTTGTTGCATCAAAGCTTCAATTGAGCATTCTGAGCAATAAATCTCGTTTTCAGGTAGGACTTACAATGATAGTCATAGTTCTTCATTGGGAGTGTGAAAACAACATTTAGGGTGTGGACAGTTCTAGTTACTTCCAGGCAAACAGTTGATCTGCAACAGCCGTGTGATGCGCATGCAAACAGCTTTATGTGCAAACCTGAAAAATAATGCCAAGTTTCATCAAGCATGCTTAAAATAGCATTAAGCAGACCCCTCAGGCCTAATATATGTATTTTTTTAGTCATGTGTGACCATCTGCCAACTGGTGCAAAACTTCTTCATTATATTTATGCTGGGCTTCTGCCACATTCTCTGATGTGTCATTGTTCATCATTATGTGCTGCGTCATATGATGTGGGCAATGGTGGCCTCATGACCATGACTGTCTTTGGTAAATTTTTCTGTGGAAGTGGTTTGCCATTGCCTTCTTTTAGGAGTGTCAATACTCGTCGGAGATTGCCCCCCTGGCATCAGTGTTCGCACAACCAGGACTTGTGATGTGCACCAGCTGCTCATACGACCATCCACCTCCCGCTCCAGTGGCTTCACATGACCCTGATGGGGGCGGGGGGGGGGGGCTAAGCTGGTGCTACATCTTGCTGAAGGGCGACCTGCAGGCTAGAGGAGGGAAGGAGCAGCTTACACCTCCTTTGGTAGAGATGTATCTCTGCCCCGCCACCCTAGCTCTGATGAGTGGAGATGACAATCGTATTGCTCAGCCACCCCCGACCTCCCTCGCTAGCTCTTCCTGCTCCTGTTCCCTGGATATGGGCGTGCTGGTGATCATTAAACCCCATCAGTTATGAGACAACCTTCCAACTCAGTAAACTGCACTGTCTGTTCCACACAAAGAGGCTGGAAAATATCTGAGCAAATTTTTCCTTCTTAGGAACCAGTGGCTGTTGTTCAGCTTTGAAAATTAGCTGGTGCTGTCACAATGCCTCTCGAGGTTAGCCGGTTACTTTGCTTCTAAGGTCCAGCAATATTTGCAATAATTTACATATCTTGTGGCTTAATCTGCATTTATCACATGATCATATTGACTCTGAGTGAAACATTTTCAGTGGAATGATGATTCAGATTGTGCTGACATCAGTGATATGCTGATCATGAGAAGAGGTTGAGGGGAGGATGAGGTCAGGATACAACCAACAACTCTCCTTTCCCAGCTGAGTTGGTTGTGAAAGTGCAAATCTTTGACCACTCGTCACCTGTTTTGCAAGTCATTATTTACTTGCTTGCTTATTAAAGTAAAGGTGAGTAGTTTCTGGCTCCTGGGTGTCAATATCTGTGAAGATCTATCCGAGGCCCAGCATATTGTTGCGATTACAAAAAAGACATGACAGTGGCTATACTTCATTAAGAGCTTCAGGAGACTCGGTACGTCACCAAAGACTCTAACAAATTTTGACTGATATACTATAAGAAGCATTCTAGCTGGTTCTATCCCTGTCTGGTATGGAGAGGCCATTGTACAGGATTGGAAAAAGCTCCAGTGGGTTGTTTTAAATAGCAAGTGAGAGAGAAAAATCTTGCAGGGCGACAGTCATTTGTAAACTGCAAGTCTCATTGGGAGTGAGTCTTATTCGAGCCAATAAAAAGAAGGGAGGTGTAAGCAGAGCAGCCATTGTTGGAGTGGGACAGTGTTAGAGTGGTCTGGTTTTGGCTCAACAGGCTTGGGCAAGCAAAGGCGAGGTTCTAAATAAGTTTCCAGTAACCTTTTTTTCTCCCATTAGTACATACCTGATGCGCTGAGAATGGGTTCAGAGTTAGTGTTACATTCCTTGTGTGAGATGCAGGAAATTTTGGAGATGCTCAGTCTCCCTGATAACTACATGTGCATCAAATAACTGAGAATCAGCTCCTTAGAGGCCATGTTAAGGAACTGGAGCTGCAGCTTGATCAACCTTGACTCATACAAGAGAGTGAGGAGCTGCTAGACAGGTGGTACAGGGAGGGAGTCACCCCTCAGTTGCAGGAGACAGATACCTGGGTGACTGTCAGGAGAGGGAAAGGGAACAGGCAGCCAGTGCATAATATCCCTGTGGCAGTTCCCCTCAATAATGAGAACACTGCTTTTGATACTTTTAGAGAGGAGTGGACTTACTAGGGAGAAGCCACAGTGAGCAGGTCTCTGGCACTGAGTCTGGTTGTGTGGCTTAGAGGGGGGTGGTGGGAAGAGGAGTGCAGTAGTAATAATGGATTCCATAGTTAGGAGAACAGACAGGAGATTCTGTTAACTTGATAAAGACACACGGATGGCATTTTGCCTCCCAGTTGCTAAGGTCAGGAATGTCTCATATTGGGACCACAGCATTCTAAAGTGGGAGGGTGAATAGCCAGAAGTCATGGTACATATCAGTACCAATGACATAGATAGGAAATGGGAGGAGGTCCTGAAGTGACTATACAGGGAGACAGGTGAAAAGTTGAAAAGCTGGACACCCAGTGTAGTAATCCCTGGATTGCTGTCTGTGCCACCACCAGTGAGCGGTGGGGTAGGATGATTTGGCAGATGAATGCGAGGCTGAGGACCTGGTGCAAGGGGCAGCATTTCAGATTTCTGGATTATTGGGATCTCTTCTGGGGAAGGTATGACCTGTACAAAAAGGACGAGTTACACCCTCATCTGACGGGGGTGGGCGGGGTGCAATAGCTTGCGGGTTGGTTTGCTAGGGCTGCTGAAGAGGGAGATGGGAATCGGAATAATAGGGCTGAGGATAGGACAGTTGGTATACAAGTAGATGCAGTGTGTAGTGAGATTATGAGGAAGGACCGGGAGACGATTGGGAAAAATTGCAGTCAGTGGGACGATTTAAGGTGTAATATGGGGCAAATTTGAAAGGGGTGATGAATCCAGGGCTGAAGGCATTATTTTTGAATGCACAAAGTATACGGGCTAAGGTTGATCATTCTGTAACGCAATTAGAGATTGACAGATGTGACGTTGTGTGCTTCACTGAGTTATTGCCGAAGGAGATCGTAGTTGGGGGCTTAACATCCAAGGATGCACCTTTTATTGAAAGGACAAGCAGGTGGGCAGAGGGAGTGGGTTTGCTCTGTTGCTAAAAAATGAAATCAAATCCTTAGAAAGAGCTGACATAGGATTAGAAGATGCAGAATTCATATGGGTAGAGTTAAGAAAAAGCAAGGGTAAAAAGACCCTATTGGGAGCTGATTACAGGCCCACAAACAGAAGTCAGGATGTGGGATACAAATTACATTGGAAAATAGAAAAGGAATGTCAAAAGGACAATGTTATGATAGCTATGGGGAATTTCAATATTCAGGTAGATTGGGGAAGATCAGGTTGGTTCTGATCCCATGTGAGTGAATTTGTAGAATGCCTATGAGATGGCTTTTTAGAGCAGATTGTGGTTGAGCCCACTAGGGGATCAGCTATCCTGGACTGGTGTTGTGCCGTGAACCAGAATTGATTAGGGAACTGAGGGTAAGTGAACCCTTAGGAGAGAGTGATCATAATAAGATAAAATTCACTCTCTAATTTGACAGGGAGAAGCAAAAGTCAAATGTATCAGTATTACAGTGGTGTAAATGTCATTACAAAGACATGAGAGAGGAACTGGCCAAAATTGATTGAAAGGGGACACTAGCAGAGACGATGGCAGAACCACAATGGCTGGAGTTTCCGGGGACAACTTGGAAGGCACAAGATAGATACATCCCAAAGATGAAAAATTATTCTAAAGGGAGGATGAGGCAACTGTGGACAACAAAAGAAGTCAAAGACAGCATAAAAGGAAAAGAGAGTCATACAATATAGCAAAATTTGTGGGAAGTTAGAGGATTGGGAAGCTTTTAAAAACCAACAGAAGGCAACTAAAAAAAGCCATAAAAAGAGAAAAGATGAAATATGGAGGGAAGTTAACCAATTATATAAAAGAAGATATCAAAAAAAATTTTGAATATGTAAAGAGTAAAAGAGAGGTGAGAGTGGATATAGGACTGCTGGAAAATGACACTGGGGAGGTAGTAATGGGGACAAAGAAATGTTAGAGGAATTTATTAAGTATTTGACATCAGACTTCATTGTGGAAGACACTAGCAGTATGCCAGAAATTCAAGAGTTCAGGGGGTAGAACTGAGTTTTGTTGCTATGTCCCCTGGATCGAAGTGGAAAAGCCATCGTACTGAGGCAGTTCCACTTTCTTGACCCCAGAAAGTCTAGCGTATGAATAGTCATCACAACTGGGGTCTTCTTGGTTGCACTGGATGACCATGATTTCTTCTTTGGTTTGTCATGCCCTTAGATCTTCACGGAACTTTGCAGAATTGCCTTGTTGGCCATTGGTTCTCACTATTCACCTTACCTGCCCAGCCTATCAGAGTTGACTTCACATACTGGGACCCTGTGCTCCTGCACTTATTATCTCCCTCACATGCCTTTCACTTTTTTTTGTCATTATCCTACACCAAGCCCATTGTCCATACTGACTGGATGTAAGAGCAGTCCCATTAACTCCATGTCTTCTCCATAAAATTCCATCTTTTAGACACTTATCCACTTCCCTATGAAAGCCATACATGGACATTTTGCCACTACTCCTTGGCAGCATAATCAAGATTTCTTGCTATGGAAAAGGAAAGTTCATGTCACCAATCTGTAAAGTTTCATCGTTTTAATCAAGTGCCAGAAGCATGCTGCTTCTCAAAGTCTAACCCTACGTCCCCATAATGAGAGGTGTAAATGGGGTAAGGCCGGCCAACAGGGCTCAGGTGAAGCTGTACAGGCCAATCCCCTGTACAACGAATTACAGAAACATTGATGAACTCCAACCGTAACATCAACTTCAGAGGATGATGGAGACAGGAGGTTGTGGATGGCCTATGCTCCACTGGGAGCTAAGAGCCCAAGTAAGTAAGCAGAAAGACTCCAATGACCAGTCAGCATCTGCGGAAAGCCATTCATGACTTTGATCCTGAGAAAGCTTCCTCAAACTGAAATGCGAACTTTGTTCTCTTTCCGCAGGTGCTGCCTGACCTTCAGATTGTTTCTGTCATTTTCTCTTTTTCTTATTAAGGTCCATTTTTTGAACCCTTGAATTTACGTGCTACCTTCCAGGATGTCAGGCCACATAAATATCTTCACAAGCAATGCAGTACTTTTGAAATGTTATCACTGCTGTATCATTTGATCAGTCTCTACAGTCCATTCCCACGGTCAATAACATGAAAATGACCAAGAAGGGTTTTATATGATGATGGGTTCCAGGGATAGACAACAGAAAGGATGCTGCAGAGAATTCCCCAGCCCTTCTTCGAATGGTGATATGAGATTATTTGCATCCATTTGATGTGGTTTTACATCTAATCTGAAAGATGACATTTCCAACCGTGTGGTTTTTTTCTCAGAACTGCACCGAGCATTAGCCTAGATGTTCTGCGCAAGCCCCTGGAGTGGGACTCGAAACCCATACCCTTCTAACCTCGGCAGGAGTACTATCACCTGAATCTCAGCTGATACAGAAGTCAGCGCTGTGGTCCCACTTTACCTGATTGGACCCTGTGTGATCATGAGCAAATTATCTGTGTTCAGGCCAAAGTTAATACTTTCAGTGGTTTTGAGAAGTCTGATTTAGAATTGAGTGGGAAGAAAAATATTATTTGTACTTCAGCAATGTTTGCCACGAGGAAAGTGCAAATTTTCTTTAAGCTCTGTGCTGCTATGACAGTAAGTACATGATTTTTTTTAACTCATCATTACTGAGCAGTATGAGGGTCTTTTTCTAATTCTTTTTAAGGCCCCAAAGTCTTCAGTTCTGGGCTAAAGTTTGATCAGCTTCTGCTTTCACCACAAGACTTCATACGACTTCCAGGTGAAGATCTTTTCTCATCCAAGGATGAGATCTTTGGAGCTTCTGTTGGCATTTCTGTACCTCTGGATTTTTATGAGATGGGGCTGCTAACTCCAAAGCCTCTTACTTTTGCAGCCAGGCCTGGGACCGACCACAGAGGAGTTCAGCTTGAGGGTTCTAATCTGTATTTGTGCAAGTACATTTTATTGCTCATCATTCCATCCGGAAGAAAATCAGAGTTCCCAGAAAAGAAGAAAGCTGTTCTTTGGTTAAATGCCTGCCCATGTTGTCAGAAGTCCACTCAGACTCGGGTGGCAAGCTGGCAGAAAGTCAAGAAAAGTTACTGCAAGCTACTTAGCAGTGAGGATGAGCACTGTGACTGATCTCCGTCTTGTCACAGTCTCTCAGGTCTGGCAGGGTTGATTCATTTGTTTGTAATGTGACCATGCTGTATGACATAGGTGATCATGGTCTTTCCATGACCATGATCGTTCCTGACAAATACTTCTCCAGAAGTAGTTTGCCATTGCCTTCTACTGGGCAGTGTCTTTACAAGACAGATGGCCCCAGCCATTATCAATACTCTTCAGAGATTGTCTGCCTGGTGTCAGTGGTCGCGTAACCAAGACTTGTGATCTGCACCCGCTCCTCACACGACCATCCACCACCTGCTCCCATGGCTTCACATGACCCTGATCGGGGGCTAAGCAGGTGCTACACCTTGCCCAAGGGTGGCCTGCAGGCTAGCGGAGGGAAACAACGCCTTCCACCTCCTTTGGTATAGACAGATCTCCACCCTGCCGCCCAGAGGGTTGATTACTATTTACAAATTAACCTCCCTCACTCTACACGCAGGCACTTAGATTCCGGTAACCAAACATTGGTTCTGGGATGTTCATGGACTACACAGAAAGATTTCACCTGTAAGATTAGATTAAAGAATCTGTGAGAAAATGGAGAGTAGAGATTTTTATTTATTTATTGAGATACGGCATAGAATAGGCTCTTCCAGCCCCTGAAGCCGCACCCCACAACAACCCCCGATTTAATACTGGCTATTCACAGGACAGTTTACAAAGACCAATTAACCTACCAACTGGTACATCTTCGGACTGTGGGAGGAAACCGGAGCACCCGGAGGAAACCCATGCGGTCACCGAGAGAACAGACAAGCTCCTTATAGCTGGTGGCAGGAATTGAACCTGGGTCACCTGTACTGTAAAGCACTGTGCTAACCACTACACTATGTGCCGCCCCTTTGACACCAGTGTATGAGGACCCCAAGAGCAAAAGGACAAATATAACTTAATGCCTTTTTTTCCCCAGAAATATACTTCATTCATAAAGTATACAGAAAGTATGTAGTAAACAGTTAGGGCGACGTGGTAGTGGCAGTGGTTAGTGTAACCCTGTTGCAGTGCTAGTGACCCGGATTCACTTCCACTGCTGCAAGGAGTTTGTACGCTTTCCCCATGATCATGTGGGTTTCCCCTGGGTGCTCTGGTTTCCAAACCCATTCCAGAGGCATATGGGTTAGTAGGTTAATTGGTGACATGGGTGTAATTGGATGGGATGGGCCCATTGTAACAGGCGGGGGCTGTTACTGTGCTGTATCTCTGCATGAAATAAAATCATTACAAATGAGGCATATCTTCATCTACATTTATTGTACCAGAGAGCCAATGTGATCCTTCTATGCCACTAATACTTGCTCTGGAAACATGCATTAGTGACGCATTAGAGAAGCATCACTAGAGTCCAGTGGCCGCTGGACCACAGAATTTGGTCCTTCCCCACAGAGACTTTGCGGTGGGTGCGCTGAACCTCAGTGTATCCTTTGTTAACTTTTCCTGGAATACGCCAATCGGCAGCATCCACTTTAAGATATCTCTCTTTGCACTGAAACGCCTATGAGTTTCAGAGCGATGGAGGCATGTCTACCACTGATCAGCTGGTAATATTTGTCTCAGTATGTGTAATTGGGAGTAATCCTTGAAGCATAAACTCAGTGGCCACATTATTAGGCTACTGCTGTAGCCCATCCACTTCAAGCTTCGGCGTGCTATACAGAGATGTTATCCTGCATACTGCTGTCGTAACGCAGTATGCAGAGCTGCTGTCACCTTCCTGTCAGCTTGAACCATTCTAGCTATTCTCCTTTGACCGCTCTCGGTAAAAAGATGTTTTACCCACAGAACTGACGCTCACTGGATTTTTTTTTTTCGCACCATTCTTTGTAAATTCTAGAGACTGTTGTGTGTGAAAATCCCAGGAGATAAGCAGCTTCTGAGATGTTCAAACCACCCTGTCTGGCGCTAACAATCATTCCACGATCAAAGTCACTTTAAACACATTTCTTCCCCAGTCTGATGTTTTGTCTGAATAACAGCTGAACCTCTTGACCATGCCTGCAATCTTTAATGCACTGAGTTGCTGCCACATCATTGACCGATTAGATATTTGCATTAACAAGCGGGTGTACAGGCATATCTAATAAAGTGATAAGACATGATGAAAATTTAAAAAATGGATTATATATATAAAATAG
The DNA here is from genome assembly GCF_030028105.1 of Mobula birostris. Classification (NCBI taxonomy): domain Eukaryota; kingdom Metazoa; phylum Chordata; class Chondrichthyes; order Myliobatiformes; family Myliobatidae; genus Mobula; species Mobula birostris. Next base: position 10,403,155 of record NC_092399.1, read on the forward strand.
TTGAAATAAGTAGTGCAAAAAGAGAAATGAATAAGTAGTGAGGTAGTGTTCATGGGTTCAATGTCCATTCAGAAATCGGATGGCAGATGGGTAGAAGCTGCTCCTGAATCATCGAGTGTGTGCCTTCAGGCTCCTGTACTTCCTTCCTGATGGTAACAATGAGAAGAGTTCATATCCTGGGTGAAGGGGGTTTCCTTAATAATAGACGCCACTTTCATGGTCATCTCACCTCCAGCACAGCTTGCGGTAGGGATTGAGGGTCAAGCTGTGCACGGAGGTGACGGCCCCTCTCACCAACAACCAAGCCAAATCCTTGTGCTTGCTTGTGAGGGCACATTAGTGGGCGTTTCAAGGACCAGTGAGTCAAGAGATTAAACTTAAGGTTAAATATTTAAAGGGGATGTTGAGGGTGGCTGTGAGCTGGAGATTTCTGCATGAATGGAAGCTAGAAACAAAATCAATCAAGACCATCTAGACCAGGGGTTCCCAACTATTTTTATGCCATGGGCCAATACCATTAAGCAAGGGGACTGTGGACCACAGGCTGGGAACCTCTGGTCTTGAGGAAGCTAGATAAGAATCTACAGAAAATAATAGAACAGCACAGCACAGAGCAGGCTGTTTGGCCTGTGATGTTGTTCAACCAACTTTAACCCTTTCCTTCTACTCTGCCCTCCATTTTTCTATCATTCATGTATCTATCGTAGAGTTTCTTTAATGATTGCAATGTACCTGCCTCTACCACCACCAGTGGCAGGGATCTCCACACACCCAATACTCTGTGCAAAAAAAACCCTACTTCTGACAACCCTCCCCCTCCCCCATGCCTTCCCCAATCCTACTTAAAATTAGCCCACTCGTCTTAGTCATAATCTGTGAATTCAAGGGCAAAGAGTAAGAGAACGGGACTGAATGAATTTCTGTATCAAGTGTCAACCTGACCCCAAGGCTTCCTTGTCCTAACTCTTCTATGCCACGTGTCTCACTGTCACTTGATTTCTTCTCTGACGATTAGTAAAGCATCCTGAAGTCATGATAGACTGATTATAATGGAAGTCATTATTTTTTCCTGTTGGAATAATACAGATATACATCTAGGAATCCTTTCTGTCCATGCTGAATTTCAGTTTAGTGAGATCCAGCATGTTAATGCCGAGCACATTTTAATCATTATTTGAACACAGCCCTGCCTTGTCTTTGTAGCCTGTGGCTTGTGTGGTAGCATCTTTCGTTGAATATTTGTGGTATCCACTACATATTCACCGTAGGCTATTTAATGTGTCCTTTTTACCAGCTTCACAAATGGCCCCTGATGTTTGGTGTATAAGAAATTCAGTAGGTAATCAACTGCCCTCGGTTCTGTGTGCTAATTTATTCGCATTGAATTCCGTTTCTAAATTCAGTTCCTTTGAAGTCAATATCCAAAGTCAATTTCAAAAGACTGTTTGAATTTCTGAAGCAAATTTCAACACACAGAGATTTCAGAATCAGACGCAGGTTTAATATCACCGGAAATGTCATGAAATTTCTTAACTTAGACAGCAGCAGTACAATGCCAAACATGATAATTATAGAAAAAAAGTAAATCAATCATAGTACGTTTATGTTAAATAGTTAAATTAAAAATAGTGCAAAAACAAAAATCATAAAAAAGTGAAATAGTGTTCGTGGGTTCAATGTCAATTTAGGAATCAGATGGCAGAGGGGAAGAAGTTGTTCCTGAATCACTGAGTGTGTGCCTTCAGGCTTCTGTACCTCCTCCCTGATGCTAGTAATGGGAAAAGGGTATGTTCTGGGTGATGGGGGTCCTCAATAATGGACGTTGCATTTTTGAGGCGTTGCTCCTTGAAGATTTCTTACATACTATGGAGGCTAGTATCCATGATGGAGCTGACTAATTTTATAACTTTCCGTGGCTTCTTTTGATCCTATGCAATAGCCCCACCATACCTGATAATTAAAATGCTCTTCATAGTACATCTGTAGAAACTTGTGAGTGTTTTTGGAGAATACAGAATCTCCTCAAACTCCTAATGAATTATAGCCCCTATCTTGCCTTCTTTATAGATGCATCAATTATGTTGGGACCAGGTTAGATTTTCAGAGATCTTGAGACCCAGGAACTTGAAATTGCTCACTCTCTCCACTTCTGATCCCTCTATGGGGATTGGTTTGTGTTCCTTTGTTTTACCCTTTCTGAAATCCACAATCTGCTCTTTGGTCTGCATTATACGTTTAGTACATCCAGAAGAGAACTAATTTGCATTCCCAACTGATTGTCAGGGCTAGGGCAATTATTATAGGATAAAGGTTTTATGATTGTGTTAAAGTTTAGCATGGGCATACAAGAAACCAAAAGGGTCTTTAAACTGGTGGCTGGTAGCAAAGTGACCACTTCTCAAAATTATCAATTAATCCAACATATGAACAAAAAAAAAGTACATGATCTGCTGACTTGGATGCATGATTTTCTGATTTCCTTCAAACCTCATGTTAAAAACTCAACATCTCATTACATCAAGGGTTCCCAAAATTTTGTTATGCCATGGACCCCTATCATTAACCAAGGGGTCTGTGGACCCCATGTTTGGAACACTCACACTACACAAAGACTAGCATTGCCCAGAAATCCTGTTAACTTTACTAAGCTTGTAAGAATGGATTTCAATTGAAATAAGAAGTTTGGAAATTTTGGGACTACCTTAATAAGCATAAAACTTAACTTTATTTGTCACATGTACAATGAAATATCAAATCATATAGTGAACAGAAAATCCTACAAGAGGCTCAGTCCATCACAGGTAAAGCCCTCCCAACCATTGAACACATCTACATGAAATGCTATCACAGGAAAGCAGCATCCATCATCAGAGACCTCCACCACCCAGGCCATGCTTTTTTCTCACTGCTGCCATCAGGTAGAAGGTACAGGTGCCTCAGGACTTGCACCACCAGGTTCAAGAACAGTTTCTACCCCACAGCCATCAGGATCTTGAGCAAAAGGAGATAACCACACATTGAGACGTTCGCACAAGATTTAAGATCTCTTTATGTCATTATCTCATGTTCTTGTTATTTATTGCTTTTGTTCCCATTTGCATTTGCACAGTTTGTTGTTTTCTGCACTCTGGTTGATCTTTCATTGGTCCTGTTATAGATACTATTCTATAGGCTTGCTAGATATGCCTGCAGGAAAATGAATCTCAGGGTTGTATATGGTGATTGATACGTACTTCGATAATACAATTTACTTTTTAATTTGTACTTCCGAAGTTTGAAATGTGTCGTTTGCATCAACGACTAACACAGTCTGAGGATGTACTGAGGGCAGCCCACAAGTTTTGCCATGCTGCTAGTGCCAACAAAGCATGCCCACAATTTGTTACCCAAATGTCTTTGGACTGTATGTGGGAGGAAACTGGAGCATCCACAGCAAACCCGCGCAGTCACGTTGAGAAGGTGTAGGTTCCTTACAGACAACATCGAACCCCGATTGTGGGTGCTGTATAATATTACACTAACTGCCACATTACCACACCACCTGCAGATTCAGTACTTATTTATTTATTATGTGTTGTGTTGCATGATGTGGGGGATCATGGTCTAACCGTGACAATGATGGCTCGTGGCAAATTTTGGCCAAGTGGTTTGCTATTTCACCTTCTGGGCGGTGTCTTTACAAGACGGGTGACCCCAGCCATTACCAATAAATGCGCTTCAGAGACTGTCTGCCTGGCGTCAGTGGTTGGATCACCAGGACTTGTGATGTGCACCAGCTGCTCATACGACCATTCACCACCTGCTCCCATGGCTTCACATGACCCTGATCGGGGGGGGGGGGGGCTAAGCTGGTGCTACACCTTGCCCAGGGGTGACCAGCAGGCTGGCAGAGAGAAGGAGCACCTTACACCTCCTTTGGCAGTGATGTATCTCCCTTTTGGATGAGTATCATGAATAAAATCCCAAAAAAGTTTGCTGCTGAAGTAATAGCAATAGTCATAGTCCTTAATTCAGTTCCTGCATTGTCTGCCAGCATTGGAAGGCCCTATTTTGCAAGTAGGTATCATCTACTCATTCTGCCCGGCCAACTGGGGGCAAACATAATCACAGTGACTTACGGAAATGGAAGAGCAAACTGGGGATTTGCGAATGAGACTCTCCCTTTGAAATATTGGTAGTTGTGGGTGGCTGGGTTGGGGGGAAGATGTGGGGAAGCTCTCTCATCTATCCCACAATCTTTTGCTCTAATTTTTTGATTATTAACTAATAACGCACAGAAAGAGTGTTTTATTTTAATTATAATTTAATGATAATTTAGGTTTATGTGGCTTCTTTCAATCAAGTCCTGTCCTTCTGGTCAGGTTCTTGAAAGAGTTGAGTCATTATCTGAAATATCAGAATTAGAGTCAGGTTTATTATCACTGATATATATCATTAAATCTGTTTTTTTGGTAGTAGCAGGGTGCAAGACATTAAAGATTACTTTTCTTCTTCTTCGGCTGTCCATCGATTTCGATGTTGACTGTGCTGAGAGTTTAGCCTTTGCAGGCACGTTTATGGGCCACAAGACCAGCACTGGAGCGGCACTGTCTCCCACATCGGCTGCATTTGTGATTTGACTGGTCTAGCACCGAATGTCTGCGTTCATGATCTGCTTCATATTTCTTCTGCCTTTTCTCCTTGGTAGCTGGCATTGGCTTCTTGACAACGCAGAGCCAACTTCTTCTGTCCAAAACACTTTTCTCCCAGGTGTTGACGTTCATGTCAGTGTTCTTCATATAGTGCTTGAGCACGTCTTTGTAGTACAGCTTCTTACCAACCATGCTTCCTCTTTCCTTCATGTAGCTAGCCACAGAAAACAGTTTTGGTTAAACGATCATCGCTCATTCTTGTGACATGACCAGTCCAACGCAGCTGAGAAGCTGTAATGAGCGACTCTACGCTGTCAGCGATGACTATAAATAACAATAAGAAATATATAAACAAATATATAAATAATCCAAAACAAGAGCACAATTGTGAGTCTGTGTTCATGAGTTCATGGACTGTTCAGAAATCTAATGGCAGAGGGGAAGAAACAGTACCTAAAACATTGAGTGTGCATCTTCAGGCTCCTGTACCTCCTCCCGGAACGTAATAACATTTGAATTTTTAATTTGAATTTATTTAAATCTTACATCCATCTCATAGCATGAAGGAGTAAAAATCCTTGCGTTATGACTCCGTTGCAATGTACAGACATGTGAATTTATAAGTCTGGTGGCTTGTAGAAAGAAGCTGTCCCGCAGTCTGTTGTCCTGGATTTAATGCTGTGGTACCATTTTCATCAGACGGAAGCAGTTTATGCTTGGGGTGACTGGTGTCCCCCGATGATCTTCCAGGCTGTCTTTAGGCACCTGCCGCTGTAAATGTCCTCAATGGAGGGAAGTTCACATCCACAGATACGCTGGGCTGTTCGTACCGCTCTCTGCAGTGCCCAGTAATCAAGGTTGGTGCAGTTCCTGTACCAGTCGGTGATACAGCCTGTCAGGATGCTCTCAACGTTGCCCCTGTAGAAGGTTTTTAGGAGTTGGGGGCTCATGCCGAACTTTGTCAGTCGCCTGAGGTGGAAGAGAGGCCGTTGTGCTTTTTTTGCCCCACAGTCCAGTAAGATCATTGGTGATGTGTATACTAAAGAACTTGAAACTACTCATCGTGAAATCAGGGCATGTCCTGATTGTGATGTCCTTAATGATGGATGATGCATTTTTGAGGCATGTAATGGTGGCCCTGAAGTTGGAAAGGGCAGGCAAGGTTACAAGTACATCCTTGGTGAGGCAAACCTCTGAAGGTCATTGATCGGCTGTGGTCGGCTGCTTCCAAGGCATCGGCAAGTTGACGGTGCCTGGAGGTTTATGGCAGGGAGTTTCTCCCTTTTGCTGCCGCTGTCGGGGACTCGGGAGTCGATCGACTCGGGGACTTTGAGACTTTTTTTACCGTGCCCATGGTTTGTTCTTCATCAAATTATGGTATTGCTTTGTACTGCTGTAACTATATGCTATAATTATGTGGTTCTGTCAGTGTTAGTCTTTGGTTTGTCCTGTTTTCTGTGATATCACTCCAGAGAAACATTATATCATTTCTTAATGCATGTATGCATTTCTAAATGACAATAAAAGTGCTCTCATAATCTAGTCTAATATGTATAGCGGTGCCAATTCCTACATTTGTATAAAACTGAAAACTGGTTACTTTAAACCAAAACCAGGGTCTTAACTCTGTGTAACTATGAAGGCATGATACATCATTTGGTTATGATAGATCAAGAAACTGCGTTCAAAGATTTAACAGAAATCAGGTATTGGATCACTTTGAATGAATTAATACACAAGTAAAACATATCCACTTAAACTAGGAGTTTGCCACTATTTTTATGCCATGGACCCCTACCGTTAACCGATGGTTTTGTGGCCCTCAAGCTGGGAACCCCCGATTTAAGCGAGAGAATTATGGGAAAATTGGTAGAACCATGGCCATCAGAAGTTAAAGATCATTGGATAACAACTTGTCACTTTACTGAAAGAGAACAAGTAGCAGACCATTTCAAGGTTCAAAATTCAAAGCCAATTTTATTATCAAAGTACATGTAGGTCACCATATACAACCCTGAAATTCATTTTCTTGTGGGCATATTCAACAAAAATCTATAGAATAGTCACTATAACAGAATCAATGAATGACCACCCTTCTAGGGTATTCCACCAAAATGCAGAAGACAACAAACAAAGGAAAATAATCTCCCAGAGATATTGGAGGACATAGGGTCCAATGAGAGTGAGGAAGTAACTGAAGTTAGTAGGGAAACTCTGAGGTTGAAGGCCTATAAATCCTAGGGCCTGATGATCTATATACCAGAGTGCAGATGGAAGTGGACCTAAAAGTCCGTACCTGTTAGTGGGTTAATTGGTCATTGTAAATTGTCCTGTGATTCATCATCATCGTTACGCCCCATCTCGTAAGATATGGGCGATCATGGTCTTTCCATGACCATGATTGTTCTTGGGAAATTTTTCTACAGAAGTAATTTGCCATTACATCCCTCTGGGCAGCATCTTTACAAGACGGGTAACCCCAGCCATTACAAATACTCTTCAGAGTTTGTCTGCCTGCCGTCAGTGGCCACATGACTAGGATTTGTGATGTGCACCAGCTGCTCATAGGACCATCCACCACCTGCTCCCATGGCTTCACATGACCCTGAGCAGGGGCTACACCTTGCCCAAGTGTGACCTGCAGACTAGCGGAGGGAAGGAGCGCCTTACACCTCCATTGGTAGAGACGTATCTCCACCCTGCCACCCTGTCCTGTGATAAATAGGTGGGTTGCTGGGCAGTGCGGCCTGTTGAGCTGGAAGGGCCTGTTCTAAGCTGTATCTCGAAACAAGTAAGTAAATCCATAAATAAATAGGTATTTTGCTGGACCTATCCCAATGTTTTATAGACTCTAATACAGTTCCAAATGGACCTGAGGGTAATTATTGGAATTAATGGAAGGAGAGTGACAACAGAATTGTAGGCCCACGAGCCTGATACTGGAAGTGGGGAAAATGCTGGCGCTCAGGTAAGAAATGTAATAGCATAGATCTTGTAATGACAGGGACAGCATTGGATAGAGTCAGTTATGAAATGTAAATCATGCAAACCCATGGGAGGTTTTTGAGGGTAAAATCAGCAGGAAAAGATGAATGAGAATCCTGTAATGCATTTGAATTTTCGGAAGGCTTCCGATAAGGTCCCACATTCAAGGTTGCAAATGACAGCAACTAGGAATGAAGGTAGGAGAATGACTTAGACAGAGAACTGCTTGATAGACAGCATTATGTTTTGTAACTGCAAAACATTAAACTAATTCAAAGGAAGACATGGGAGTCCAAAATGTGAGTCTAACTTTGTGTGTTGCTCAAATATGACTGAAATATTAAATGGACGAGATACAGGATATAAGGAGTAGGAATAAGCATGTTTTTCCCCAAACAGCAGGTAGTGGCTAACTGTACATCGCTAAGGCCAGAGCTTGAAATCCAGCTATTCACAAGATACATTGTAATGTATTAATGATTTAGATGAGAGAATTAACTCTAATATACCCAGATTTGCAGACAGCACATAGCTAAGTGGGATAAGTTCAGCCTTAATCATGTTATGCCTCTCAAAGTCCAACCCTGTCATGAGAGGTGGAAATGGGTAAGGCCGGCCAACAGGGCTTTGGTGGAGCTGTATAGACCAATCCCCCGTACAGTGGGTTGCAGAAGCATTGATGAACTCCAACTATACCATCGACTTCAGAGGAAGATGGAGACGGGAGGTCAACGACAGCCTGTGCTCCACTGGGAGCTGAGGGCCCAAGTAAGTTACCCATGTTATAACAGTTAAGTCTTAATCAAATTGAGTTGGACAAGTATAATCGGTTAGCTGCTAATTGCCCCAATTCTTCACAAACAACAGCTTAGATTTTTTTGTAATCAGAACTACTGTATAGTACATTTCACACACAGGTAGCTCAGTGCTGGAGGATATTAGCATTCTCATCCTTGAGGCATAACAAAAGTTTAAGACAATTGCTGTTCATATTTCGCACATCATTAGTTCCTGGTCCCAGTTGCAACAATTAATTAGTTCATTTATTGCAATGCCACGTGGAATGGACCCTTCTGGCCCTTCAAGCTGCACCACCCAGTAATCCCCAATTTAACCCTAGCCTAACCACAGGAGAATTTACAATGACCAATTAACCTACCAACCCACACAGTCATGGGGAAAATACACAAACTCCTTACAGGCAGCTGTGGGAATTGAACCTGGGTCACTGGAACTGTAAACTGTTGTGCTAACCACTACGCTACCATGCTACTGTGTGATTAACCAATTCTCTTAAACAAAGAAGAAAGATTTCCGGGAGCAGTTGTACACTTGTAGAGCTCCTGGGGCCAAATGATGCTGTGATGTTGGGGTGAGTCACTATCTTAGTCAGGAGCTGCAATGAAACTGGGATGTTTTAAACAAAGTAGGAAAAGGAAGGAATTCGAAGATGATAACCAAGTTTTCTTGAGAAGGAATTTTGTGCTCGGACTTCTCAGAACTTCTTGCTGAACTGCTGAGCAGCCATCACAGTTCTGGCTGATGAGAAGTCTGAAAACTAAGCGGAAGTAACCATCTCCAACTAGCGTCAATATCTGAGGAGATGCTTTGAGTTGATCAGCCTGTCGGAGAAATGACAGGGCATAATTCAGAGTTCTGATGGTTAATGTGTTCAATGTTATTGACTTAAATCATTCTGCCCAGTGAAAAGTTCAAACACTGCCTTTTAATGTTAAAGAGTGTTAAAAAATAAGACTAGTTCCCTCAAATGCTTTCATTTACTTTCACAGGTTTTCTCACATCCTTTCTCACGCATTAACTTTAGTGTACAGCGCAGTCATGGCGATGTGAGAGAAGTTGAAAACCACTCTGATGGCCATCAAAAACCAATGACTTCCTTATCCCCACTAGACACTTCCGTTTTAGCAGCAGAATAGACGCTTGGTGGCTTTCGAAAGCCTCCTTTACGTGAGAATGACTCTGATTTCTGATACTTCTTGTCTGCTCACTGGTCCCAAGAAAAGTTGAGTTTGCGTCTGAAAGAACTCTTACTTCTGCAGTTCACATGAAGAGTAGATGCTTTCTGAGACTTTTGAAACAAAGTTAACTAAAAAAGGAACTGTTTTATAAACAGCAGACTGTCTTCAGTGGTAAAATGCTGCCTTGTTCACAGTGGTCATATAATTGTGTTTTTATAACCTCATGTTTCCATTCTGATCATTTTACAGATAGGCCTTGTAGCGATAAATATGGTTTGAACGTCAATGAGTTCTGCCATTTCACTCCGTGGACACTTGCTGCATTGAAGGCTACGTGTTTTGTGTTGCTGTATGATTGCCTGCCAGATTAATGCTTTTATAGCCTTTTCTACAATCCTCATTTTTAACTGATCTTGACTACACTAAAAAAAATCTTGTGGTTGAGGATGATGCATTTTATACTGCACAATATCTGCTAATTGAATCTATGAGTCATTAAAGATCAGTTTCATTAGTAATTTGGTGTGATGCCTTATGAAAGTGATCCTTCTCTTATTGAGAGAGTTCTAGCTCCAATTCCCATCTCTGCCAAGTGAATTTTGCATTTTCCAAACAAAATAACTACACCTGAGTATTTGATATAAAACCATACAATAGAAGAAGGCTTCAGACTACCACAATGTATTCTTAGTTTTGCGTTCAGGATTTCGCACAGCTATTTTTAGGGGAATGTTGTCCTGAGCTTCCGAGGTATAGGAAAGAGGGAAAGAAGTTTTGAGTAGGAGAAAATGTTTTTAAACAGAGACAATGGGTAATTCAGAGGCTGAGTCATTTCAAGCTATTGATACTAGGAAATCTTCCAACTTTTCGAAAAACAAGGTGACCGAAGATGTGTGCAGAATGCTGTAAAAAAGACCAAAGGGAGAAGTCTCTACCCACTCTGGAAAACTGACTCAAAATAATAATGTAAACAGTAAAAGGCATCTGTTTCAAATGCTCGCTTTCATTTTCTCACTTTTTAATTTTCTCAACTTCACCGTGCCTCCTCTCTCGCGCTCTCCTTCCTCCTTTCTCACAAACACATTCACGTATGCTACAAGACTCATACACACATGCTCACCCACACACAAGCCACATGCACTCTTAAGCTTTGTTGTTTAGCTAGAAGCTGTCCTTTTCTGTAGCAATTATCAGTACGTGAAGACTTCGACCATGAACAAACATACTAATACCTGTTGTACCTGGTCTGAAACAGAAATATCTGATGACTCCCATTGGAGCTGCACGCAGAGTTGCCATACCTCTAGGAGCCTGAAGAGAGTACTTAGTGGTTTAGGAACAGCTTCTTCCCTTCACTATTAGGGTTTTGGACAGACAATGAGCCCATCACTATGACCTCACTATTATATATATAAATATATATTACTTCATATATGGCATTTTATTTTCCAGCAGCAGTATTAGAAAGGCCTCATTCTTCCTCTTTCATGATGAAACATCTTTCAGAAAAATACTTTATCGTTCAGTCTCGACTCATTCCCAAGAGTGACTCATGGTTCATAGATTTGGCCGAATGGCTAGATGAAGGGTCTTTAGCCTGAAACTTTAGCTCTGCTTCTCATTCCACAGACGCTGCTTGTATGTTCCCATCATGTTCTGTCTGAATTTCAGATTTCCAGTATTTTGTTTGTTTTTGATTTTCATGGTCTTAGCCCTCAACTGGACATTCTATTTTTGAGCAACGCACACAAAATGCTGGAGCAACTCAGCAGGCCAGGCAGCATCCATGTTAGAAAGGGCCTTGGCCCGAAACTTCGACTGTTTATTCATTTCTATAGATGCTGCCCGACCTGCTGAGGTCCTCCAGCATTTTGTGTGTGTTGCTTGGATTTCCAGCATCTGCAGATTTTCTCTTGTTTGTGATACTATTTTGAGGAAGTGTGTGCACAGACCAGCTAATCATTACTGAAGTGAATTAATCATTGTCTGACCAACTCCATAGTTTAATACAGGGCTGTGACATAAAGAAAGAAGCCTTAAAATGTTTACTCTTCACATTGAGGGATTTTGTCTGAATACATCTTCTGGTTTTCTAATTACATTTCTCATTGCTGATGGGTTCTCAGTTGGACGCAGCATCACCCCTGTTACAACATCCTCATTTGATAGAAAGCTCATCTTCCAATGTTTCTATATGTTCAAGTCACCAGTCACTGTAACTACTCAGGGCTGGGTTTCCTGGATTAAATCTTCTCTTCATGTTCAGATTCAGAAATGAAGGGTTTAGTGGTTCATTTATCTATCATCCATTTTTAGATTTATCTGCTTAAACTGTAGAGAGAAAAAAAACCTATAGCTTTGAAAAATGGGTGTGTTGAGAGTGTTGGAGAGCAAAGGTTGAGAGCAAGATGAGTCATTCTACACTAGTTACATTCTGACAGAATTTTTCCAAATGCAAAACTAGGAATATGGGAAGAAAACACTGGTGGAGCAAATCTGAAATGCATTGGCCCAGTCTTGTTCTTACTTTCAATGTTTCTTTTTCCAAGGTAAAACATCTTGAGCCAATTTTCAATTAATATTGTCAGGTTAGTTTTGTTTATGCAATCATTTTTGTTTTGTGTTCTTGGATTCTTGGCCTTCTGCCAATAAAACCAGTTTCTCTGGTAGGTCTCCTTACAGTTTTACTTTGGACTGTGAGCTTTCTCCGTTCTACAGAAAAATCCCAACTTCTCCAGTCTACCCACATAATTAAAATCCCTGGAATCATATTAATAAGTTTCTCCTGCACCCTCTCTGTAGCCTTTACATCTTTCCTAGAATGTGCCACCCAGAACTGTGGTTGAAGACTTTTTATTCTTTTCCATAGATGTTGCCTGACCTGCTGAATTCCTCCAGCATTCCATATTTCCCTAATCATCCTTTTCATTATTAAAAACCTTCCATTGGAGAGGAATTGCTTTCATCAGCTTATGTGGGCTTTTGCTAATTAATCAACACTTATCCAGGTGACAATTTCTCCACAATCAATGTTAAGCTGACTGTAGTTACTGCCCCTTATGCTACTGGTGAGTAGGGCAGTACTGAAGGAGCCCCATTTCTATCGGCGCTCAGGAATTCTTTCATTGTGTCAGTAGCTTCCTCTCGGTTTTCACTACTGTCAGTCATGCAAGTTTCAGGTGGAGACTCATGGAATATTGTCGCACTCTGATGTAGAAGGATTCTTCATTGCTGTTTCTGTAACAATATTCTTTAACTGGTAAGCGTTGTTAGCCCTGAGCTGAACCCCCAAGCCTGGAGGACCGGTGGACAACTCTTAGTCTGGCCTCCACCCTTTGACCTGTTTAGCATGGGCGACCCTATCAAGAGCCAAACCATGAAGCCCTGACTCCAGCCAACACAGCTCTCCAGGTCATTGAGGCATGCAAGTCTCCAAACCCTACGACAAGGTTGTGGTTCTTTTGGAGGGTAGTTATCAGTACATCCTTTTTAGACAAAGGTTTCACAGGTACATTTAATGTCAGAGAAATGTATATAATATACATCCTGAAATGCTTTTTCTTCGCAACTATCCACGAAAACAGAGGAGTGCCCCAAGAATGAATGACAGTTAAATGTTAGAACCCCAAAATCCGCCCCCCATCTCCCCTCCCTCCTGTGCGTAAGCGGCAGCGAGCAACAATCCCCCTTTCCCCACCGGCAAAAAATAAAGCACACCCGCTATTAGCATTCAAGTATGAGCAAAGAAATAGCAAAGACACAGACTTGTAGTTACCCCAAAGACTACATTGTTCACCCGATAATTCGACATGCTGCAGGCTCTTTCTCTCCTAGTAAGGGAGAAAGAGGTGACTCCATTTTCCAACGAGTGGGGAGACATAACAAACAACTTGCTGGTTTGCAATGTTGAAAGTCCGTTATGTCGTTTTTTTCGAGCTCTGTGCCTGAAGATCGCAAAGATCATGGGTCCCCAAGCACACACAAATGTTCTGACTCCCCCAACAACACACAGGTCTCCTGTGGCGACATCGACCCTTGATCCGCCTATCTCCTCGAGATCCCAGGCTTCTGAATCCGTGCCAAAATCTTAGGCCAAGCCTTTGGCATGCTGAATAACGGCTGATCGTGGAACCCCAAGAGCGGGTCCCTTTCCCGCAAAGAACCGTAGTCAGCGTGTAACTCCAGGTCGGTGTCTTCAAAAGAACCCTGGAAGGGAAAACTAGAGATAATAAGGATGGAAATAGAATTGTTTTCGAAGATGCAAACAAAGGAGTTGCCATTGGGCGCCATAACTACTTTAGCTCCAGTTCCAGTTCCAGTTCTCAGTCAACCTATTAATTTTGAGATGTTTGGAAGATTACTACATGTGCAGAGCCTCTCAACAGCTGAGGGTGTATGCCATCCCAACCAAATGACCTGTTCTCTTTAGGAACATCTAGCCTTTCTTGTACTCTTTTCCCATCCTGAAACTGAACTACAAGTTCTTTTGTTAAGACTCCTTTTTCCTGGTAAAAACTAGCACACTTTGAATACGTTAGTCTCCATGGATAATTTTACCCTTTATTTTTCTGACAGAACCACTCTTCTGTAAGAACTCTTTCCCCATTCGATGGATTTTTTTTTTGGAGACTGCAGGAGCAACAAATTATTTGCTGGGAGAACTCAGAAGATCAAGCGGGGGTGTAAGAAATTATCAGTATTTTGGGTCCTGAAGCAGGGTTTCGACTCCACATATCAACAATAGGATCCTTTGAATCTCCTTTATGCTTGCTCTCAATTTCAGACTCACAGCACAGAAGCTGCCCGTCTGGTCTGCATTGTCCATGCTGCTGGTCAAGTGGCATCTATGTTCACCCCATTTCCAACACTTGGTCCATTGCCTTGGCTTCTCAAGTGCTTGTCTGGAGACTTCTTCAGCATTGTGAGGACCTCTGTCTCCACAATGGCCCATGTTGTCGTTCTGGATAATTGTGGAAGCACAAGGACAAATGAAAGTCAACTTGATTGCATAGTAGTGCTGGGAGAGCAGTATATGGTTTCTAACGTGTACCACTTTAACTAAAAAAAAAGTAAATTATTCATAATGTAAACATCCTGCAAATGTCACACTTACTACATCTCACTTTGCTGATAAAAGCCTTGTTAAGAAAACAACATGCTAAGCAGCCCTTATGTACTCACAGTAAGCAGCCCTACAAATGAGCTACTCATTCTTCCAAAATAATAGAATCACAGGGCAGAGGTACAGCTCTTTCAGCCATTGATCACCAATTAATCACCAATGTACCCTAACCCAACTTTATTTTCCTCACTTTCCTCCTTTGTACCTTCTGATGTTGCATGGAGACTTGAATAAAAGATTGATATTATCCTAAATAATTACAGAAAATTATTATACCATTCGTAAACACAAAATAATCTGCAGATGCTGGGGTCAAAGCAACACTCACAACACGCTGGAGGAACTCAGCAGGCCGGGCAGCATCCGTGGAAACGGTGAGTCGACGTTTCGGGCTGGAACCCTTCGTCAGAACTGTAGAGGGAAGGGTCAGAGGCCCTATGTAGGCAGAGGCCCCTTCCCCCTACAGTCCTGACGAAGGGTTCCGGCCTGAAATGTTGACTCATCGTTTCCACGGATCTGCCCGACCTGCTGAGTTTCTCCAGTATGTTGTGAGTGTTACTATACCAATCCGCTCAAGCCTACACTGTTTCAAAGAATGCTCACATTCCATATGAAGCAAACATATTCTTTCTGAGTAATCTCAATGCATTTTGCTATCCAAACACCCAGAGAAATTAATTAAAACTAACATTAGATAATTTAATGGTTTTCTCTTTAAGTTTTTTGAATGGACAGTGACAACAGTATTGTACTTTTTAAAATTACTATAAAGGTGATTTGGAATTGGGTTGTAAAGTGGAGGTTAAGATGTGACAGAAACTAATGCAAGAACAGATTTCATCTTTTACAAGAAGCACCCTCATATCCTGTCTGTTGCTGTGTTACGCTCTGTGATGCATCAGAAATACGTAGTAAGGTAAGTTTTTATTTATAAAGATTCTTCAATGTCTCTGGGAAATAAAACTAGTCTTTGAGGACTCCTGGGAAACCGAGTCTTGCTGGTAAATTGGTTGATCGCACAACTGAGACCACATCCTCACTTCACCTTAAATCATCACTGATAGCATGTGAGTAACTTTCTGCATCAACAGACTTAAAATGGACTGAATTCACTAAGAACTTAAAAATAAGCATAAGACCAGTGCCCTTGATACTTCCTGTTCTAATAAGAATTTTCAGGCTCAATCTTCGGCAGTTTCGTTGAAGGTTTTTCAAAACAATCTCGATTAGAATTCCATTTGATTCAACAACTTTCGACTCTGCTATATTCTGAGCTCATATCATAAAATAGTAATTCAAAGTTTACAATGAAATCACAGATTTAAGATTAGGAGTGTTAGGAGTGTGAAGCAGAATGTTTTGTGCTAAACTGATGTGCTCCTTGGTTCGTTGAAGATTTACTTTAGCAGATGAATGGCCTATTCCTGTACTGTACTGTTAGACTTTCTATGCTCGATGTATTCTGAATTTCCTCCTGGGAATCTATGGGGGCTAAAACCACTGCCTAATATTTAGGTACTTTCCTTCAGTTAATGTCACTAAAACTTAACGCAATTTATTTGTCGTTTTCCAAGATACACTTTGTTTTTTTTAAATTTTTCTTTTGAAATGACAGTACTTTAAGAAGTCGACTGTAAGAGCAACACATAATCTCTATAATTTAGGATGGAAAATTTATTTATTTCTTGTTAAACTAGTAAGAAGAAATACCTAATGGATTTGTTGCAAACACTGCACTGTTGGTGTTAACTTGTTTGTGTTTTGTTTGGTTGTAAGGCCCCTGATTGGAGAGTGCAATGTATGTGCACACATTCTTTATTTTAGATCTGAGCGATGCCGAAATGGAGGAAACAGAGAGCTGTTAGAAAAAGTGCAACTGCCTTGTTTCATCTTACTAACTACACTGTACACATGTGTGCAGATATCATGTGTGTAGTTAACGCATTTGTGCCATTGCAGATTAAAACTGAATTGCATTGATTTTCCGAAAGGAACTTGTATCTACCTCTTGACTCAATTCACTCAAATCTTGTATTATTTATTCTTCTGTTTCCAATGTACCAACATCTCACAGTCATACAAGACTCTGATTTTCTTGCTGTATTTCAATGTACATATGTATTCTTTTGATTTATCTCATAGTTCCACGATATATCCAACTGCTTCTCATACTTCAACTATCATTGGAGACATCATGGGCCATGAGAGAAAAGGAAGGAGGGGGGAGCTGATAGACAGGTGAAAAGCAGGGAAGGGCTGAGAGGATAACATGAGTGGGGAATGGAAGGAGAGCAAAGGGGGGCAATGGGAAGTACTTACTGGAAGTTGGAGAAAATCAGAGCGGAGGCTACCCAGACTGAACATGAGGTGATGCTCTTCCAGCCTGAGTTGGGCCTCATTGTGGCAGTGAAGCCGGCCATGGACAGATATGTCAGAATAGGAATGGGAAGCTGATTTGAAATGGGTGGCCACCGGAAGATCCTGCCTTTTGCAGGATCTCTAAGCTTCCTACTTCACCCTCCCCAACCCCCACCCCACCCCCGTAGTATGAGATTGAACTGAGATACAGTTCCTTGACCATAATGAATTAGTTTGCTGTGTTAATGCTTATATTAGTCCACAGTTCATATAATAATTATTTGTCTTCAAGCCATTCTGCTTTCCAGCAACCCTTCCAGTAGTATAAATATTATATAAACTCCCTTTGTTTATCATGTACCATGTTGTATGGCATGCGTGACATGGTCTTTCCATGACCATGATTGTTCTTGGCAAAAATTTTTTACATAAGTGGTTTTCCATTGCCTTCTTCTGGGCAGTGTCTTTACAAGATGGGAGACCCCAGCCATTATCAATACGCTCCAGAGATTGTCTGCCTGGCGTCAGTGGTCACATAACCAGGGCCTGTGATACGCACCGGCTGCTCAGACGAGCATCCACCACCTGCTCCCATGGCTTCACGTGACCCTGATCGGGGGGCTAAACAGGTGCTGCACCTTGCCCAAAGGTGACCTGCAGGCTAGCGGAGGGAAGGAGCGCCTTACACCTCCTTTGATAAAGACGTAGCTCCACCCTGCCACCCACATATTAACTCGACACCTTCAGAATTAAACGACTGCTGCCCGGTGGCACTGATGCCAATCATTATGAAGTGAGCTGAATGACTGGCAATGGCATACATCAAAAACTCTATTCGTGCCACAATGGACACTCGCCAATATGAATACTGACAGGACTGCTCCACGACAGAAGCCATAGCATCTATCATGCTCCTGGCATTGACACACCTATAAAACAAGGACATTTACGTCAGAATACTGTTTCTGGATTTCATTTTGATATTCAACACTAACATCCCATAGACCTTGGTGAACAATCTCCTACTCCTCGGTCCGAACACACCACTGTGCAACTAGGGTTTGGACTTGCTAACAAACAGAGTTCAGATGGTCAAGATGCACAATTGCTTCTCCATTCTCATCACCCTCAGTACGGTGCCTCTCTTGTTTGTTTGCTGAGCCCATAGCCTTACACTCTGATCACACGTGGCTGCACAGCCAAACACCAGAATAATCAACTTCACTGATGGGGCTTCAGCGGTGGGGCTCATCACCAACAATGACGAAACAGAATATGGAGAGGAGGTGGAAGAGCCGGAGGCCAGGTACCAGGAAAATCACTTCTTCATTGGTGTCAACAAGACAAAAGAGATGTTTATCGACTTCAGAGAACTCTGGCAACTCACAGTCCTTTTTACATCGGTGGCACAGCAGTGGAAACTGTGAGCAATTTCACACTCCTGCAAATGCACATCTCACGCAATCTCTCATGGTCCCAGAACACACTCTACACAATTAGCTATACCACTCATAGTGGTTTGACCCAGCCAACCAGATCACAATGTCTAACTAATATCCAGTGGGAAACCGGAGGAGTATATAAGCTGGCATACTGAGGATACACCCCCAGCTGCACACTGAAGACGGCTTCTCGATTGGAGCCAAACGACTGCAAACATTTTGTCAAGCTCACGATTAATCAAACTTCCAAGTAGCCAACCCGAACTACAGTAGCAGTGTAATGGACATTAAGTAGAAAGTCCATTAAGTAAGAATTATTGAAACAAATAAGAATGCTAAATCAACCTATATACTATATATACTATATATATAGGTTGATTTAGCATTTTTATCTCTTTCACATAAATATATAATTACATATGTATGTATGTATGTATATACACACATTCAAGGTTACCCAAGTATTACTGAAATACTAAATGCACAACAGTTCTTTTTTGTGCTCTTTCTTTTATATGTTTATTTGATTGTTTTCTTGTGAATCTATCTGATGCTACATTTCCGTGATGCTGCTGCAGTATGTTTTTCATTGCTGTGGTGCATACATGTATGTGTGCATCTGATAACAAACTCAACTTTGACTTAGAAAACTAACATTTAACCAGCAGTAATGGCAGGAGGTGTGTTAGACACAGAAGTGAAGATTAAATGTCCATAATAATCTCCACTGCTGCCTACATTAGAAACTAATGTATGTTCTGGTTCTCACAAGCTAATGTTTCACTCTTTCAAAATCAGCTGCTATTTCATAACTTTTTAAAAATTGCAAACAAGAGAAAATATTGCAAATTTTACCACCAATAAAACCAACAATTGTCATAAGGTATGAAAGAAAAACATGAGTTCAGTCACTCGAGTCAGTGACGAGCACAGGGGATTTCTCAGCTGAATTGCTGCCAGTTTATTGGAGATCTATCAGGATTCAATAGCCCCCCTTGCCCTCAAATGCACAATCTGCACAAACTTTGATTCTGAGGATTTCAAGACCTAGCGTTTTGAAACACAAATGTGGTTTTCTCTCGCTGCTCGAGTGAACTATTTAGGCTGCACTTGGAGTTTCTGTGCAGTTCTAGTTGCCACATATTGGGAAGGTTATGAACTCGCAGGAGAGAATCCAGAGGATGTTCACTAGGATGCTGCCTTGTCTGGAGGACTTCAGTTATGGGGAAAGTTTGGATAGACTAGAATTGTCTTCCCTGGAGCAAAAAACGTTGAGAGGGGACTGTCTATAAAATTATGAGGGAAGATTGTCAAAACCTTTTTCCCACGGTTGCAGTATCATTAAGTTAGAAGGCATAGATTTAAGGTGAGAGAAAAGACTTTTAAAGGGGATGAATTTTTTGAGTTATACAGCATGGAAAGCATGGAAGAAGGTTGCTCAGCTCAACTCATCCATGCTAACCTACGTGCTTCACTGAACTCATCCCATTTCCCTGATAGAGGCTGTTATCCCTCTAAACCAAGGGCTCCAACCCTTTTTTATGCCATGGACCAATACCATTAAGTAAGGGGTCTGTGGACCTCAGGCTGGGAACCCCTGCTCTAAACCTCTCCTCTCCATAAACCCATCCAATTGATCTGAAGTGCTGCATATTTTTACACAAAGGGTGTTTGGTAGCCGAAATCAATTTTCTGAGAAAGTGATGGAATCAGGCACAATGTCCAAGAGGCATTTAGGCATCCCAGAGAAGATTATTGTTATAATGCTGGCAAGTGAGGTTACTGTGGGTAGGTAAAAAGGTCAGTGTGGATGTAGTGGAATCTGTTTCAATGCTGTACAACCTCATAACTTCATGAATCTACTGTATGCCGTCTTTGAGAAGATGTGGGTCAATGATACTGTACCAGTTTGGACCTAGATTACACTTTGAAGTGAACATTGATAGAAGGTAATATGGTACACCTAAATTGATAGAACTGATATGTAATTACCTTGTGGCCACTTGATTTGCGGAAAGATATCACTAAAATTCATTGTGATGATAGAGAAAGAAACTTGCGATCAGTCAGGACTAACTGTGCTCTAGTCAGCCTTAGTACACACTTACTGAGCCCTATTGTATGAATAGGGTGGCGGGGTGGCGTTTCGTCTCTACCAAAGAACATGTAATGTGCGCCTTCCCCCCGCTAGTCTGCAGGTCACCCTTGGGCAAGGTTTAGTACCTGCGTAGCACCATGCCCCCGATCAGGGTTATGTGAAGCCAGGTGAGCAGGTGGTGGATGGTCGTATGAGCAGCCGGTGCAGATCACAAGTCCTGGTTATGCGACCACTGACGCTAGGCAGACAATCTCTGAAGAGTATTGATAATGTTTGGGGTCACCCATCTTGTAAGGACAATGTCCAGAAGAAGATAACGGCAAACCACTTCTGCAGAAAAATTTGCCAAGAGCGATCATAGTCATGGAAAGAGAAAAGAATAAGAACAACAGTATGAAGGGGGATCAGCCCTCAGGCAGATTAAAGACAGAGAGAAGACCATGACTGCCCATGGCACATAATGATGATGATTTTATGAATTACTGGCCACTGTTAATGAATGATAAAGAAAGTTATTCAATACCAGGAGTTCTTCTGTGACTTCTGATTGATACTGTGTTGTCCCACAGTTGTCAGCAGCTTCCTAGAGTAAACACTCAGATATTCCCATTTCTTGGTGGACAAAGTATAGGAAAGAAGTCCCACACACCATCACTCATCCTACCACTCACTGTTAGCAGATCAGCTTACTGGGACTGTGCACGCTACTGAGAGTAGTGTATGCAAATGATGAGACATACAACTCAAGTAGTCTGCACCATGACAGGCTGTAAGAATAATCCTAGTACGAACACCCCAAAGGGTGCTCTTCTGCGAGCTGACTTGGAAAGATGACCAAACAAACTACTACAGAAAGCTAATCGTTATTTACAGTGAACTGCTGTCGGAGTGCACACACAAAATGTTAATGAGCATTCAGCTTCAACTTTGTGCTGAGCTCAGTGCAGAGCCTAAGCTCATCCTTCCTAGTATGTAGGCTCCATCTCAGTAGGCTCATCTGCTATGTGTTGTGAAATCGCTGACATTACTGCTCTGATAGCTCAATCCCACTTCACAATCAACACCATTTCAAATCAATCACCTGAAAAGTTGCAAGCAATCGATATTTCAGTTGGGTACTTCATTTGGAAGGTTCATGTTAAATTTTTCATGAACGTGGCCTTAGTTGTATAGATGACATCCGATTTGGCATATCTAGAGTTCGATCAGCCTTACACAGCAACTTGTGGCATGATTTGTCTTCTTTAGTGTAAAAACAACTACCAATCTGGCAGTTGGCATGAGAATGCTTAAAATGAGTCTGCATGTATGAAAAATAAACTTTTAGCCAATTAAGTACCCAGACACCTAAAGGAGGATACAGGGCACACTTTTATAGACAACAAGTATTCATTAAGTCAATAGGGATTCACTCTTTAAGGAAAAATCTCAAATAGCTGAAAGATTCAAAGTTCATTTATTATTTATTATCAAAGTTGTTCCTTTTCGCGTCTTGTGACGCATTGGGCAGCACTTTTGCCATTTTTGTAGCACTTGACTGCTCTTTGTGAGGCTGAGTTGCGAGCTCAATGGTCAACCCAGCAGAGATGGAAAGCTTGCAAGCAGCCGGCCAGATTCGAACTTGGGACCATTTCCCCTCGATGTCCGGTCCTGATGCCATGACGCCGCCGGCCGACGTATGCAGTAGATAACCCTGAGTGTCATCTTCCCCAGAGACAGCCACGACACAATGAACCATGGAATCAGCCTGTTCACAAAAAAATCAACTGCTCCCCCATACAAAAAATCATGCAAACAGCAACCAAAAAAGTGAAAACACAATGTGAAACACAAAATCAAAAGGCACATTTCAGTACATTTCAGCTCGTGTTCATTCTCTGGAGGCCGTCCTGATTCAAAAAGCACCCAAAAGTGGTAACAATAAAGTGCGACCAGAACTAGAACTAGAAACTAGATCACCTCATAAATCTGAATTAAGAGTCCAAATCTACAATCCACGTCGATTAAACCATGCTCCAGCCTCGTTCACTGAGAGCATCGAGGGGGAGAGAGATCACTCAGATGCAAAGACCTTCCCTTGGGAGCGGTGAGAGAGTGACCGTCACACACAGAGACTTTCTCAGGTAGCAGCAAGCGAGAGGCGGGTAGATGACCCTGAATGGTCGGAAGTTCTAGATTAAATAAAAATTAGTTTTAGATAAAAATCTGTGTCCTGAAGAATGGTTTGTTTATTGACTGTTTATTCATTTCCATAGATTCTGCCCGACCTGCTGAGTCCCTCCAGCATTTTGTGTGTGTTGCTTTGGATTTCCAGCATCTGCAGATTTTCTTGTGTTTAAAATCTAAAACATGCAGGCTTCCTGCATTCAGGCTGAAACATGAATTTAGAATCTTCTGTGGCTTTAAATATTTCCCTAATTCTGTGCCATAACAGTCAGCCTTAGAAAATAGAGGAAAATCACTTCCACATGGTGCGGGATGCAATATTTAATTAAAAGTAATAAATCATAGTTTCAAGATAGCTTATGCAATTACAACATTGAAGATATTGAACTTTTAGCAATAGATTACAATGGCTGTAAGTTTACCTGAAGAAATAAATTAGTTGTATAATTTTGTATTTCTGTGGTTAATTACTTGACCATACACTTTCTATAATAACAATCCACGAGTATTTATTATAAAGTGTGTGGGATAGCAACCTTTGATCGTTATTTCTGGGGGGGAACAAACACACGCATTTACACAGGTGTACATCACCTGCTTCTTGTATTTCAGTTCACTTGGCTTTACTTCTTATTCTTGTTCTTCTGAAGCAAATAGAAAGTTTGTATTATTTTGAAATGTACCTACAGGTGTGAGTAAAGGTGGATAGAGGGAATGTGGAACTGCCTTCTCACAGACACCGAAGGATCAAATGAAACTTTCAAAACTAAGCATGAAGAACAGACAGGCAACCCTTATGTTGCTTATCCTTCAGCTGATAAGAAGGAAAATAGAGAGGGTTTGGGTCTTTGAACCTTATTATAACCCAAACAATTCTGTCTACTTGCCATCTTACTTCCCCATATTCATCCTCATCATTATGTGTCATGTTCTAAGACATAGGTGATCATGCTCTTATCAATAACGTTGATTATTCTTGGCAAATTTTCCTACAGAAGTGGTTTGCCATTGCCTTCTTCTGGGCAGTGCCTTTACAAGACGGGTGACCCCAGCCATTATCAATGCTATTCGGAGATTGCATGCCTGGCGTCAGTGGTCGCGTAACCAGGACTTGCGATATGCACCGGCTGCTCATACGGCCACCCACCGCCTGCTCCCACGGCTTCACATGACCCTGATCAGGGGGTGGGGGGGCTAAGCAGGTGCTACACCTTGCCCAAGGGTGACCTGCAGGCTAGCAGAGAGAAGGAGAGTATTATACCTCTTTTGGTAGAGATGACCAGTAACTCCAACCCGCCAGAGTATTCCCCACATTCACCTAAAATGGGAACCATACAGGGTGCAGAGAGATTGAAGGACGGTAGGTTTCTGAGACCCTTTTGAAAGAGCAGAGTACTGAGCCTCAAAAAGCACTGCTGGAGCAGCTATATTTCATTAGGAGCTGGAATGTCACCAAAGACACTCGCAACTTGTTGCAGATGTGCCGTGGAGAGCATTCTGACTGGCTGTGTGTGGGGGGGGGGGGGGGGGTGACTGCACAGGATTGAAATAAGCTGCGGGAAGTTGTGAACTCAGTCAGCTCTACCATGGCACTGACCTTCCCAGCATCCTGGAGATCTTCAAGGAGCAATGCCTTGAAAAGGTGGCATCCATCATTAAGGACCTCCATCACTCAAACATGCCTTCTTCTCACTGTTACCATGAGTGGTACCGGGGCCTGAAGGCACACACTCAACGATTCAGAAATAGCTTCTCCCACTCTGTCATCCAATGGAGAGCATTCTGACATGCTGCATCACTCTCTGGTATGGGGGGGTGCAGTGGCTACTGCACAGGGCTGAAAGAAGCTGCAGAGGGTTGTAAATTTAGTTAACGCCATGTTGGGTACTAGCCTACAACCCAGGACATCTTCAAGGAGTGGTGCCTCAGAAAGGTAGCGTCCATTATGAAGGACCCCAGCACCCAGGGCATGCTCTTTTCTCACTGTTACCATCAGGGAGGAGGTACAGAAGCCTGAAGGCACACACTCAGCGATTCAGGAACAGCTTCTTCCCCTCTGCCATCCGATTCTTAAATGGACATTGAACCCATGAACGCTACCTCACTTTTAAAATATATATTATTTCTGTTTTTGCACAATTTTTAATCCATTCAATATACAAATACTGTAATTTATTTATTTATTTTTACTTTTTTTCTTCTATATTATGTATTGCATTGAACTGTATTGCTAAGTTAACAAATTTCGCAGCACATGCAGTGATAATAAACCTGATTCTGATTTCTGAATGGACATTGAACCCATGAGCACTACCTCACTATATTTTTTTCTCTTTTTACAATTCTTACTTGATTTAACTTTTTAGAATATATGTACTTACTATAATAGCAACACACATCAAAGTTGCTGGTGAACACAGCAGGCCAGGCAGCATCTCTAGGAAGAGGTGCAGTCGACGTTTCAGGCTGAGACCCTTCGTCAAGCATTGTTTACTTACTATAATATACAGTTTTACTAAATTATGTATTGGAATGTACAGTACTACTGCTGCATAACAGTAAATTTCACAACATATGCCAATGATATTAAACCTGATTTTGATTCTGAGAGTGATGGCAACATGCTGGGGAAGTACTGGCTGGTGGTAGATATTTATATCTTAAGGAGACAGTGATGGATAATGAGATCATGGAATAACCTGACAGTGCTGCAAATTATTAAATTGGAGAGTTTGGATAAGCGGGTGTTTCCCTGGTTGGCAGTCAGTGGTGTGCCGAGTGCTGCAGGCCTACACCCGGAGGAAACCCACATGGTCGTGGAGAGAA
The DNA here is from genome assembly GCF_030028105.1 of Mobula birostris. Classification (NCBI taxonomy): domain Eukaryota; kingdom Metazoa; phylum Chordata; class Chondrichthyes; order Myliobatiformes; family Myliobatidae; genus Mobula; species Mobula birostris. The sequence goes on from NC_092399.1 coordinate 10,428,762, forward strand.
CGCACTGTACAATTTCCTTACAGGGAGAAGTGGGAATTGAACCCACGTCGCTGGTACTGGAAAGCTTTGTGCTAACCACTACGCTATCATGCAACCCCAAATAAAGGTTACTTTTTAACTGATGGACGCAGGAAGTATCTTCCATTTCTAAGTTCTGTGGGACCTACCAAGTAAAAGAAGTATTGGCTGACTACCATCTTGGTCTCGTGGCAAGGAAGCCCAAAGCTGGTATTCGTGTTGGTTTATTATCATTGCGACATTTCAAAGTAGTGAGTCATGTGCAGCAATTCTAAGTTCGCCGATAACACTAAACAGAGTGGAAAAGCAAACTTTTTTGCAGGAGATGTGGAGAATCCGCAGAGAGATAAAGATAGGTTAAGTGAGTGGGCAAGGATTTGGCAGATGAAGTGCAACATCGGTAGATGTGAGGTCATCCACTTTGGAAGGAAAAGTAGATCAGATTATTATTTAAATGGTGAAGGATTGCAACATACTGTTTGCAGAAGGACTTGAGGGCACTTGAGGCTGCCGCCACAGATGGCTGCATAGGCCAGGGCATTGGGTATATTTAAGGCAGATTTTGATAGGCCCTGAAATTGTAAGTGTGGCAATGTTATGGGGAGAAGGCAGGAGAAGAATAAATCAGCCTTGATGAAGTAGTGAAGTAGACTCAATGGTCCAAATGGCCTAATTCTGCTCTTATGGCTTATGGTTTTATGATTTTGGATGTGAGTCACTAAAGGTTGATATGAAGGGGCAACAGGTTTTCAAGGAGGCAAATGGAATATTGTCTCTCATTTCCAGAGGGATTGAACTTAAGAGCAGGGAGGTTATGCTGCAGCTGTACAGGGTACCAGTGAGGCTGCATCTGGAGTACTGTGTCCAGTTCTGGTCTCCTTACTTGAGGAATGATATTCTGGTTTTGGAGGCAGTGCCAATGAGTTTCACCACATTGATTCCAGAGATGGAGCTGTTAGCTTATGAGGAGAGATTGAATTGCCTGGAACTTAACTCGCTGGAATCCAAAAAAATGAGAGGAGATCTTATAGAAACATATAAAATTATGAATGGGATAGATAGTGAAATTGCTTCTATTGGTGAGTGAGACTAGAATGAGGGGACATAGCCGCAAAATCTGAGGAAATAGATTTTGTACAGGGAAGAGGACAAACTGCTTTTCCTGGAGCGTAGTGAATCTGTAGGATTCTCTGTCTGAGGAAGAAGTAGAGGGTATGTCATTAAATACATTTAAGACACAGTTCAATAGATTTTTGCATAGCAGGGGAGTTAAGGGTTATGGGGAAAAGGCAGGTAGGAAGAAATCAGTCTGTGCTAAATGAGCTATTATCTCATTGAATGGAGGTTACTCCTTGTCCGGCTGGCAGATGGAAGGAGTGCCTTACATTTCCTTCGGTAGAGACGTATCTCCACCCCACCATCCAAAACTAAACAGTATAAAAGCATACAATTTTTAATGTTTCTTTGCTGGAAATTGTCCTTGCATAAAACCAAAAAGTGCACTTGTAATTTTGTCTCAGTACTTAAACCTGCTTAGGATAAGGCTGCCACCCAACAGAGTTACATAAAGAGATGATACAACATATTAAGAGACAGCAAATGGGTCACGACTGGAAACCCTGACTGTTTATAGATGCTCCCTGACTTGCCGAGTTGTTCCAGTATTTTGCGGGTTGTTTAAGTAATGTTTATATATATATATATATGGTGCAAAGTTTATAAGGTGAGCACTTATTTTACAGCTCTATAGATGAGTGGCACCTTCCTAATTAACATGTGCAATGCATTATTCAGAATCAGAATCAGGTTTAATATCATGGGACACACATCAAAGTTGCTGGTGAACGCAGCAGGCCAGGCAGCATCTCTAGGAAGAGGTGCAGTCGACGTTTCAGGCTGAGACCCTTCGTCAGGCGTATGTTGTGAAATTTGTTAACTTTGCAGCAGCAGTTCAATGCAATACGATGATAAATATAGAAAAAACCTGAATTACATTCAGTATGAATCAGTGTATTAAATACTTAAATTAAAATAAGTAGTGGAAAAACAGAAATTTAAAAAAAGCAGTGAGGTAGTCTTCATGGGTTCCTTGTCCATTTAGGAATTGGATGGCAGAGAGGAAGAAGCTGTTCCTGAATCCTTGAGTGGGTGGCTTCCGGCTTCTATACAGTGAGAAGAGGGCATGTCCTGGGTGGTGGGGGGACCTTTCAGAGGCACTGCTCCTTGAAGATGTCTCTGATACTATGGAAGCTAATACCCATGATGGAGCTGATTAATTTTATCACTCTCTGCAGTTTACTTCAATCCTGTGCAGTAGCCCCCTACCCATACTAGACAGAGATGCAGCCAGTTAGAATGCTCTGCACAGAACATCAGTAGAAGTTTTCAAGTGTTTTGAGTGACAAGCCAAATCTCTTCAAACTCCGAATGAAATATAGCTGCTGTCATGCCTGCTTTATAGCTATATTGAATTGTTGGGACCAGGTTAGATTCTCAGAGATATAGACACAGGAACTTGAAATTGCTCACTCTTTCCACTTCTGATATCTCTATGAGAATTGGTTTGTGCGTTCCCTCACTCTACCCTTTCTGAAGTCCACAATCAGTTCGTTATCATAGAAATATAAAATGGACAAATTAATATGAACTTTGCTGAATGTTGTGGGATGGATGCTGGTCAAGTCTGTCTGTCTGACTGAATTTTATTTCCATGAATATCACAGGTACAAGTCAGGATGGTAACAAGCAATCATGCATATCTGGCAACTATAGTAACACTAAAGGTGAAAAATACAAGTTAATATATTGAGCGAGGATGTCTGTGAGACAGTGTGATGTAAAAATGCGAATTGCACATTTAGCAAACAAATTAGCTATGCATACTTATTTGCTGCGGTTTGTTTCTGCTATCTTTTAAATTGGTATTTGGCTATCCAGTGGTTTCCAAATCACTGTTCTAATCTTTTGCTGCTTGTTTAATTTTTTTTAAAGGAAAAGAAGGGCGTACATTTCAGTTATTTTTGAACAAACATGATTTATCAGCTAGTTGGAAGATCTTTAACTGATCTCTATCCTCTGCATTGGACAAAACTGTAGGTGATTATGCAAAGACCCTCAACCAGGCTTTTTTCAATACTTTCCAGCTGAAGCCCACATACAGACTCCTCTTCCTAACAGGAACTCGTTGGCAGCTGGAGAATAATTCCACAGCGAGGAATAAAATGGTAAAGGGTTCTTATACAAAGCACCTTGGACCAACAGCTTCACACCCCACCTACTTTCCACTCGCCCCATTATCTGCTGACCAAAGAGTCGTGTTAACATCATCACTGAACCCAGTGATTCAATCAATCTCCAGGATGAATGGGCCTCACGCTCATTAACAGGCCTATCACTTCAGATCCAAATTAATTTATTCTTTTGGGAATCGCTCAGATGTGGTGCACTATGCTACGCAAATGAATTTTGAAGTACCTTAATGAGAAACATTGCAACTTTACCAATTATAAAAAAATAAAATAAAACCCTCTGGTGCTTCTCTTCCTTCCCTTTCTTCCATTGTCTTCTGTCTTCTCCTATCAGATTCCCCCTTCTCCAGCCCTTTATCTCATTAACCCATCGACTTCCCAGCTGTTTACTTCACCCACTCCCCCTTACCCGCTTTCACCTGTCAATTATCACCTTGTTCTTCTTTCTCCCCCGTCCCTAACTTCTCCTCTTGCTTTCCAGACCCAATAAGACCATAAGACATAGGGGCAGAATTAGGCCATTCAGCCCATCGAGTCTGCACTGCCATTGAACATGGCTGTTCTCGGATCCTACTCAACCCCATTCACCTGCCTTCTCCACATATCTTTTTGATGCCCTGACCAATCAGGAAACTGTCACCTTCTGCCTTAAATATACCCACGCACTTGGCCTCCACTGCAGTCTGTGGCACAGAATTCAACAGATTCACTAATCTCTGGCTAAAAAAATCCTCCTTTTGTCTTTTCTAAAAGGTCTCCCCTCAATTTTGAGCTTGTGTCCTCCAGTTCTGGATAACCCCCAACATAGGAAACATCCTCTCCACATCCACCCTATCTAGTCCTTTCAACATTTGGTAGGTTTCAATGAGATCCCCCCACCCCCCACCATTCTTTTAAATTCCAGTGAGCACAGGCCCAAAGCTGCCAAATGTTCCTCATATGTTAACCCCTTCATTCCCAGAATGCTCAAGAACCTCCTCCTCTGGACTCTCTTCAATGACAACAGATCCTTTCTGAGATACGGGGCCCAAAACTGTTGACAATATTCCAAATGTGGCCTGACTGGTGTCCATAAAGCCTCAGCATTATCTTCTTGCTTTTATTTCCTATTTCCCTTAAAATAAATGCCAACATTGCGTTTGCCTTCTTTGCCACAGACTCAACCTGTAAATTAACCTTCTAGGAGTCTTACACAGGGTCTCCTAAATCCCTCTGCTCCTCTGATGTTTGAACCGTCTCCCCAGTTAGATAATAGTCTACACTATTGTTCCTTTCACCAAAAAGCATTATCATACATTTCCCAACACTGTACTCCATCTTCCACGTTTTTGCCCATTCTTCCAATTTGTCTAAGTCCTGCTGCAATCACATTGCTTTCTTGGCACTACCTACCTCTCCACCTATCTTTGTATCATCCACAAACTTGGCCACAAAGCTATCAATTCCATTAGCAAATCATCGACAAACAATGTGAAAAACAGTGGTCCCAATACTGACCCCTGAGGAACACCACTAGTCACTGGCAGCCAACCAGAAAAGGCCCCTTTTATTCCCACTCGCTGCCTCCTGCCTGTCAGCTGATCCTCTATCCATGCTATTATCTTTCCTGTAAAGCCATAGGAATTTAAATTGTTAAACAACCCCATGTGTGGCACCTTATCAAATGCCTTCTGAAAAACAACGACAATGTCTCTTTTGTTTACTCTGCTTGTTATTTCCTTGAAGAACTCTAACAGATTTGATAGGCAAGATTTCCCTTCACAGAAACCATGCTGACTTTGACTTATTTTATCATTAGTCTCAAAGTACCCTGAAACCTCATCCTTAATAATAGACTCCAACACTTTCCCAACCACTGAGTTTAGGCTAACTGGCCTATAATTTTATTTCTTTTGCCTTCCTCCCTTCTTAAAGAATGGAGTGATATTTACAATCTTTCAGTCCTCCATAACCATGTCAGAATCAAGTGATTCTTGAAAGTTCATGACCAATGCACTCGTTACCTTTTCAGCAAACTCTCTCAGGACTCTGGAATGTAGTCCATCTAGTCCAGGTGACTTATCCACCTTAAGACCTTTGTGTTTGCCTTGCACTTCTTTGTTTGTATTAGCAATGGCACACACTCCTGCTCCCTGACACTAATGGACCTCTTGCCCATTGCTGGTGTCTTCCACAGTGAAGACAAATGCAAAGTACTTATCAAGTTCATCTGCCATTTCTTTGTCCCCCATTACTACCCCACCAGCATCATTTGCAGTGGTCCAATATTAACTCTCACCTCCCTTTTACTCTTTATATAACTGGAAAAAGCTTTTAGTATCCTGCTTTGTATTATTGGCCCTCACATTTCATCTTTTCCATTCTTATAGCTTTTTTAGTTGCCTTTTGTGGGATTTTAAAAGCTTCCCAATCATCCAACTTCCCATTCACTTTTGCTATCTAATATGCCCTTTCCTTGGCTTTCATGCTGTCCTTAACTTCCCTTGTCAGCCACGATTGCCTACCCCTGCCATTTGAGAACTTCTTCTGTAGGACATATCTATCTTGTGCCTGTGAAATATTCCCAAAAACTTCAGCCATCTCTGCTCTGCTGTCATCCCCACCAATATCCTCCTCCAATGCACTTGGGCAAGCTCCTCTCTCATGCCTCTGTAATAGCCTTTATTCCATTGCAATACTGATAGATCTGACTTATGCCTCTCAAATTGCAGTATGAATTCAATCATATATGATCACTGTCTCCTAAGGGTTGCTTATCATTAAGCTCCCTAATAAGATCTGGGTTACTACTCAACACCCAATCTAAGATAACCTTTTCCCAAGTAGGCTCAAGCACAAGCTGCTCTAAAAAGCCATCTCATAGGCATTCAACAAAATCTCTCTCTTGCAATCTGACATCAACCTGATTTTCCCAATCCCCTTGCATATTGAAGTCCCCCATTACAATTGTGACATTACCCTTATTACATGCCCTTTCCAGCTCCCTTTGCAATCTCAACCCTACATCCTGGCTACTATTTGGAGGTCTATACATTATTTCCATCATATTATTTATCCTTGTAGTTTCTTAACTCTACGTAGAAAGATTCAACATTCTCTGACCCTATGTCACCTCTTTCTAAAGATGTACTTATATCTCTTACCAACAGAGTCACACCACTGCCTCTGCTACTTGCCTGTCCTTTCAGTACAAAGTATATCCTTTGATGTTAAGCTTCCAGCTGTAACCTTCTTTCAGCCACGACTCAGTGATGCCCACAACATCATACCAACCAATCTCTAATTGCACTACGAGTTCGTCCACCTTATTCTGAATGTTATGTTAAATACAACACCTCCAGTCCTGCATTCTTCGCCCTTTTGAATTTTGTCTCTGTGGTACAACTTAACTCTTTGCTCTGTCTACGTTTGTACCCAACCATTGGCTTGTCCTTCCTTACACTCATGTTACATCCATCATCTACTTGTAAACCTGCTGGCTCATCCTCAGCCCTGATGAAGGGTCTCAGCCCAAAACGTTGACTATTTACTCTTTTCCATGGATGTTGCCTGGCCTGCTGAGTTCTTCCAGTACCTGGTGTGTGTTGCAGGACAAAATAAATCCCCATCCCAAAGATTACTCGTGATTTTCTTTGAATCTGGGAAACAACGTCTGACTATTTTAAATAAATGAATATCAATAATTAAGACCATAAACAAAAGGCATAAAAGCAGATTTAAGTCATTCCATCCATGGCTGATTTATTACCCCTCTCAATCCCATTCTCCTGCCTTCTCTCCATAACTTCAACAACCTATCTTCCTCTGCTTTAAATATACCCAATGACTTGGCCTCCCCAGCCATCTGTGACAATGATTTTATCAATTCACTTCCTTCCAGCTAAACAAATTCCTCTTCATCTCTGTCCTAAAGGGTTGTCCTTATATTTGGAGGCTGTGCCCTCTGGTTCTAGACTCCGCCACTATAAGAAACATCCACTCCATCCATAAATAATATTTATTTATCCACATTTGTTAATCTTTCCATCCTTTATGTCCACTCCTTTGTACAATAGTTATTAAATTGTTCTCCTTAAACCAACTGTGGTATATAGGCAGAGGCTTGGAGGAACATATAAACCAGTGAGATAGTACTTTCACTCCAATAAAATTTCAGCTCTGCAAGCCATTTTTCTCAATAATAATTTTTATTCAGAAATTAAAGAAAGATATTCATTAGATGTAGCCGAGTAAATTAATCGAATAATCCTTGCCAAACTTTCAAACCAATCCTTTATGAGTGTTGATGCATTACTCCCAACTCTCTGCACCCTTAAATTTATGGATAAATCTTTTATGCACCTTATCGAAACCTCCAGGTATATTAGATCCAAGTATATTAGATCTACTTGTTCCCCTCTATCCACTGCACTCATTATATTCTCAAAGAATTCCAGTAAATATGTCAAAAAGCTGTCAATTTACAGTGAAATAAATTTATACATTTTTTTCCTCCTTGTTTAAGATTTGGGAACATTGAGATTCACCTTTTAGATCACTTGCAAGGCCATTAGGGGGTGTATGTGTTCACTACCTATGCTAAAAATTGTTGTGCTGCAAAAAGGGAACCACACCCTTTGAAAATACCCTTGATTTGGACAGAACTTTTCATTGAGTACTAATGGAAGAGAGAATTGTAGTAGAAATGGAAAAGGGAGACAAAAAAAAAGTACGACTTCAAGCCCTTTTTCCCCGGTAAAAAAAGGCTAAAATATCTTGCTTGTTGACAAACTCTGTTCAATGTCGTAAACTACACCAGACAACTTAATGTTTTGCATTTCACAAGACTGTCAAAGAAGTCCTCTGCATCCTACTGCCGCTGTTTCTTCACCGAAGCATAAAACAGAATGGGGGTCCGAAAAATCCCCTAGGTCTGCAGTTCTTAATCGCTTGCTTCATCACAGTTATGTTACCGCACTCTGTTATCTCAACGGTATCTTTAAAGTAAATATCAAAAGCAATGTAAAAATTTGCAGGTTTGCCACTGGTATTTAGAGTCATAGAGCATAGAAACAGACTCTTTGAACAACCGTGCTGTCAAGTATCAAAGTGTCATGGTAACAAGGTGGCGTAGCGGTTAGGACAACGCAATTACACTTCGAGGCATTAGAGTTCAGAGTTCAATCGTAGCATCCTCTGTAAGGAGTCTCTGTATGTCCTCCTCATGAATGAGTTGGTTTTCTCTGGATGCTCCAGTTTCCTCCTACTGACCAAAGACGTACCAGGTAGGTTAACTGGTCATTGCAAATTGTCCCGTGATTAGGTTTGGGTTAAATTGGGGTTGTCGAGCGTTGCTGTATGTTGGGGCTCGAAGAGCATTGTCTCTCTAAATTAAAAATATAAAATAAATAAAATGAACCTCCAAGAGGACCATAACCTTGTTGTAGGGTTTGGAGGATGTATGCCTCAATGACCTGGAGAGCTATGTCGGCTGGAGTCAGGGCTTTACACTTTGGCTGTTGGTAGGGTCACCCATGCCAAACAGGTCAAAGGGTAGAGGCCGGACTAAGAGTGGTCCACCAGTCCTCCAGGTTCAGGGGTTCAGTTCAGGGCTAACAACCTTGGCTGGCCAAAATGAAATTGTTACGGAAACAGCAATGAAGAATCCTCTAATATCTGTGTGCAACGGTATTCCCGAACCTCCCTCCGGGACTTGTGTGATTGACCGCAGTGAAAACCGAGCGGAAGCTACTGGCGAGATGAAAGAAGCCCCGAACACTGCCAAGACCAAGAACCCTGAAGGGCGGAGGAAATGTGGGAGACCAAAGACAATTTGGCGCCATTCTGTAGAGGCAGAAGTGAGGACCCTGGGGCACACCCGGGGCAGAATCGTGATGATGACCTAGCACAGACAGAGATGGAGGTCTACCATTGCTGCCCTAAACGCCAGCGGTGTAATGAGCAGTAAGTAAGAAAATAAAATGAAATGAAGTCCCAAGTATATTAATTCCATTTACCAGTACTTGGTTAGCAGCATGCTTTGCCTTGGGGATTCAAGTGGATTGTTCAGCTACTGCTTAAATGTAATGAGATTACCTGCCTACATTTATGGCAATTTATTCCACAGTCCAACAACTCTCTGGATGCAAAAAAAAAAGCTCCTTCTCACATCTCTTCAAAAACTCTTTTAGAAACAGTCTGTCTCAGTAGAAGGAAAAGCTTTCATTTAGATGGCATTACCATCACTCCATTCAGAGTATCCCAACCTTCTTAACAGCCAATGCAACATGTCTCAGCACTGTCGTGTGTGCAATGTAGAAGATATAGAAGCTAATATGTGACTAGAAAGTCCTATAAATGGTAAGTGATAATAACCCAATGTTCAAAGTAAACTTATTGTCAAAGCACATATACATCACCATACAAAATCCTGAGATTCAGTTTCTTGTGGGCATACACAACAAATCTATGGAATTATAACCATAACAGATTCGATGACAGACCGTCCAACTAGAGTGTTCTAACCAGAGTGCAGAAGACAACAAACTGTGCAAATACAAAAAGTAGGAAATAATCAATAATGTGTATAAGATGATGAGAGGCATTGATCGTGTGGGTAGTCAGAGGCTTTTTCCCAGGGCTGAAGTGGCTAGCACGAGAGGGCACAGTTTTAAGACGGTGGTGGAGGCAGATACGATAGGGTCTTTTAAGAGACTCCTGGACAGTTACATGGAGCTCAGAAAAATAGAGGGCTATGGGTAACCCGAGGTAACTTCTAAGGTAAGGACATGTTCGGTACAGCTTTGTGGGACGAAGGGCCTGTATTGTGCTGTAGGTTTTCTATGTTTTTATGTTCCTAAGTAACAAATAAATAAGTAAGAAATAAATATTGAGAACATGAGATGAAGAGTCTGTGAACGTGACTCCATAGGGTATGCGAGCTGTTCAGTGTTGGGGTGAGTGAAGATGAGTGGAGTTATCCCCTGTGATTCAAGAGCCCGATGGTTGAGAGGTAGTGACTGTGTCCGAACAGTGTTAGTCCTGAAGTCCTTGTACCTTGTTCCTGATGGCAACAGTGAGAAGAAAGCATGTCCTCGGTTGGGGGGGAGGGGGTGGTTCTCTGATGATGGTTGCTGCTTTGCTGTGATAGCGTTTCATGTAGATGTGCTCAGTGCTTGGGAAGGGTTAACTCAAATACTCAACAAAGTATTTGTGTTGTTGCGTGAGAACTAAGTGCATTGGCTTAGAAAAGCTCCTGCTCCTCTGAAGCATCATGAGATGGAATGATGCTTTGTATCAGGTTCAAAGGACAAACATGGCCCCAGTCCAAAGTACAGAACGATGACAATATAGAACTCCCTCAAAATTACACAGGAGTATTGGCCTAGACATTTGCAGGTAAATTACTAGAATGCTATTTGAAATGCTAGCTTGCTATCTCATAGACAAGAGACCAACCAAGTGAACCATACTCGAGAGCAAATTTACCTCTTGGGCTGCAGACCATGGGTTTAAGCTGTAAAGACATAGAGTCAGGGAAGAGTACAGCACAGAAACAGGCTCTTCAACCCATCTAGTCTGTGTTGAGCCATTTAAACTATCTGCACTGGGACCATAGCCCTCCATACCCCCATCATCCACGTACCAATCCAAACTTTTCTTAAGCTTTGAAATTGAGCTTGCATGCACCACCTGTGCTGGCAGCTCACTCCACACTCTCACAACCCTCTGAGTGAAGAAGTTTCCCCTCATGTTCCACTTTAACTTTTCACCTTTCACCGTTAACCTATGACCTCTAGTTGTAGCTCCACCCAACCTCAGTGGAAAAAGCCTGCTTGCACTTACCCCACCCATGCCCGTCATAATTTTGTATACCTCTATCAAATCTCCTCTCAATCATCCCAAGGAATGAAGTCCTAGCCTATTCAATGTTTCTGTATAACTCAGGTCCTCCAGACCTGGCAATATCCTTGTAAATTTTCTCGGTACTCCTTCAACCTTATTTACATCCTTCCTGTAGGCAGGTGACCAAAACTGCACAAAATACTCCGAGTTCAGCCTCACCAGGGCCTTGTACAGCTACTCCAAGAATTTAGTAAAATTAAATAAATTCAGAGTGACGCTTCAGTATAACATCGAGACAGCTATGCCTGATGTACCATCTTACCAGTGAACAGCTCAAATCGAGAATTGATAGGGCACAAAAGATTCACTGGTACAATTTCAAATAAAAGCAGCAAATTCTCGAAGTTTCCTTACCAATGTAGGTTCATCATTTTCTAAGCTGATTCATTGCTGTTTGTCGGTCTTTGTGTGAATCGGTTGCCTCTTGCCCACAAAACAATAGTGAATGCACTTCAAAAGACACTTACTGACGATGGTGCACTTTGAGGTAACCTGAGGCTGAGAAAGTCATTATATCAATGGAATTTCTTTTTATATGACAAGAAAAATGTGCAAATCTATAGAATTTACATAGAATAACCAGTTCGATTACTATTATTTTAACAGCAGGTTATAAACAAGAATCAGAATCAGGTTTAATATCAGCGGCACATGCGTCATGAAATTTGTTAACTTAGCGGGAACAGTTCAATGCAATTCATGATAATATAGAAAAAATAAGTAAATCAATTACAGTAAGTATATATGTACATTAAATAGTTAAAGTAGTGCAAAAACAGAAACAATTTTAAAAAAGTGAGGTAGTTTTCACGGGTTCAATGTCCATTTAGGAATTGGATGGCGGAGAGGAAGAACCTGTTGCTGAATCACTAAGTGTGTGCCTTTAGGCTTCTGACATCCTTTCTGACAGTAACAGTGAGAATAGGCTATGTCCTGGGTGATGGGAGTCCTTAATAATGGACTCCACCTTTCTGAGACACGCTCCTTGAAGGTGCCTTGGATACTTCGGAGGCTGGTACCCAAGATGGAGCTGACTAATTTTACAACCTTCTGCAGCTTCTTTCGATCCTGTGCAAATTCTGCAGATACTGAAATCCAGGGTAACATACACAAAATGCTGGAGAAGCTTAGCAGGTGAGGCAGCATCTGTGGAAAGGAATAAGCAGTTGATGTTTTGGGCAGAGACCCTTCATTAAGACTGGATAGGAAGGGGGCAGAAGCCAGAATAAGAAGCTGGGAGGAAAGGAAGGAGTAAAAGCTGACAGTTGGTAGGTGAAGCTCGGTGAGGTGAAAGGTGGGTGGATGACAAGGAACAGATGAAGTAAGAAGCTGGGAGATGATAGGGGGAAGAGGTAAAGGGCTGAAAAAGAAGGAATCTGCTAGGAGAGCAGAGTGGGCCATGGGAAAAGGGGAAAGAAGAGGGTCAGCAGAGGGAGGTGATGGGCAGGTGAGGAGATGAGAAGGGTTAAGAGGGAGACAGAATGGGCAATGGAAAAAGAGAGAAGTGGGTGGGGGGGGGGGAATTAACAGAAGTTAGAGAAATTGATGTTTATGTCATCAAATTGGAAGCCGATTGTAAAATAGGCAATGCTAAATTAATGCAAAAAAAGAATCGATAATGCATAATTAATGTGTGTATTTGCTCTTATAAAGTCCAAAGTAAATTTATTATCAAAGTACATATCTGTCACCATATACATCTCTGAGATTATCTTATGTGCATGCTCAATAAATCAATAGAATAATTATAATAATAGAATCAATGAAACTTGGGCGTTTAACCAGCGTGCAAAAAACTGCAAACTGTGCAAGTAAAAAGAAAAATAATAATAATAAATAAATAAGTAATAAATATTAAGAACATGAGATGAAGAGTCCTTGAATGTGAGTCCATAGGTGGTGGGTACATTTCAATGATGGGGCAAGTGAAGTTATCCCCTTTGGTTTAGAAAGTCTGATGGTGGAGGAGTATTAACTGTTCCTGAACTTGGTGGTGTGAGTTGTCTGGCTCCTGTACCTTTTTTTCTGATGGCAGCAGTGAGAAGAGAGCATGTCCTGGGTGGTGGGGGTCACTGAAGATGAATGCTGCTTTCCTATGACAATGCTCCATGTAGATGTGCTCGATGGTGGGGCGGGATTTACCTGTGATGGACTGGGCTGTATCCACTACCTTTTGTAGGACTTACCATTGAAGGGCATTGGTGTTTCTAGACCAGGCAATGATGCAGCCAGTCAATATACTCTCCACCACACATCTATCAAAGTCTGTCAAAGCTTTAGAGTTTAAATTTTAAAATATACAAAGGAAGTTAAATTCCTTAATGCAGAGGTTCCCAACCTTTCTTGTGCCATAGACCCTTACCATTAACTGAGAGATTCATGGACTTCAGGTTGGGAACTCCTGCCAACCTATAGAAAAACTTGCCAAGAACAATCATGGTGGAAGACATGGACACATCATCCAACACAGCACAGGTTAGATAGTCTTTACCCCAGGTTGAAATGAAGAAGGCATACTAGAAATCATTGGTTTAAGGCAGGGGTCCCAGCTTTTTTATACCATTAAGCAAAGAGTCTGTGCACCCCAGGTTAGGAACTCCTGGTTTAAGGTGAGAGAGGAGAAGTTTAAAGGAGATTGCAAGGGAAGCTTTTTCTTACACAAAATTGGTAGACACCTGAAGCCCATTGCCAGGGAAGGTGATAAACAGATATGGTGGTAACATTTAAGGCACTTAAATGAACAGATGAACAAGCAGGGAGTAGAATCATGCAGACCATGTAGAGACAGCTTGGATTAGTTTTTATGTGGCACTTACGTCTTTGCAGACCATAGAGGGCTGAGGCCATTTCCTGCACTGAGCTGTTCCATGTTTCTAAGTTCACCGTTCACTTGTTTAAAAAATAACCAGCTGTTTCTCGTTAGTTAAGACACCGAGGAAGGTAATGAAATGAGTGGGGGTAAGTAAGTATAACCAATGGCTGAAACTCTCTCAGGCTTTTACCATTAGTGAACAGAATTTCACCTCTAGATATTGACAGTTCATTCACAATGGCTGCTAATGGTATTTCATTTTCAGTTGTCGATCAGAATGTATTTAATGTATGATCACTAATCTTTTGGTAAGTCTTTCATTGGCATCATCCTGGTAACGATAATAGATGTTTTAAATATAATTTGCTGTGATTATTGCTGACGGAATTTATTTATTTTTAAATTTATTTAGAGTTGCAGAGCAGAATAGACCCTTTGAGTCACGCCACCAAAGCAAACCCCGGCAATACCGATTTAAGCCTAACCTAATCACAGGACAATTTACAATGACCAGTTAACCTACCCGGTATGTCTTTGGACTGTGGGAGGAAACTAGAGCATCCAGGGAGAACCAAAACATTCCACAGTGAGGACATACAGAGACTCCTTACAGAGGATGCCCGAATTGAACATCGAACTCTGTCACCCCAAGCTGAAATAATGTTGTACTAACCACTACGCTACCGTTGCACCCAAGTAATTTCATGGGAATTTATTATTCAATAATTTACAGTATATATTTTTCCAACAGGAATTTAGTTCCAATAGTCTACTGTTAGAAAATACAGTTGCCTGGATCAAATGGGAGTACTTTTTTTCTGTACATCTTAATTCAGTTTAAATAAAAATAAGAAGCAATGGAAGATTAGTGAAAAACTTCATGATTTTTCCTTCTATGGTCGCTGTTCTTTATTTTGGCACCTTCCCCCTTCCTTCTCCATCCTGAAGCAGGGTTTGGGCCTAAAACATCGACTATCTATTCATTTGCCTGACCTGCTAGGTTCCTCCAGCATTTTGTGTGTGCTACAAGTAAACAATATCAGGCTGTCAAAAAAACTGACAGAAATAATGGTGAAAGTAAAATGTTTTGACTAGATAGCATCGGCATTTGGTGGACTGGCAGTTTATTAACAATGACTTCTATTCTGTGTTATTGTTACAATTTGTAACAGTGTTGTAACTTGTAACACTGAAAACGTAAATACGTTGAATCTCTAAAATGTTTCAAACTAAAGGTTGTGGTATGTTTATTATATAGAAAATGTATGGATTATATTTATTAACATAATTAATTACAGGGTATTTCATAATTATGTTGATCTACAGCACTGTGCAAAAGAGGGCACAGTTTTAAGGTGCTTGGAAGTAGGTACAGAGGAGATGTCAGGGTAAGTTTTTTACACAGAGAGTGGTGAGTGCATGGAATGGGCTGCTGGCAACGATGGTGGAGGTGGATACGATTAGGTCTTTTAAGAGACTCCTGCATAGGTACATGGGCTATGGATAACCTTCGGTAATTTCTAAGTAAGTACATGTTCGGCACAGCATTGTGGGCCGAAGGGCCTGTATTGGGCTGTAAGTTTTCTATGTTTCTATGTTCCTTAGCCACCCCAGATTTTTTATATGGTTTCAGATGGTATGGCCACCACAGAGTCCTGATTTCAACATCATCAAGGCTGTCTGGGATTACCTGGAGGGACAGAAACAAGTGAGACAGCCAAGTCTGCAGTAGTGTGGCAAGTTCTCCAAGATGCTTAGAACAACCTACCAGCTGATTTTCTTATAAATCTGCATGACAGTGTAGCTAAGAGAATTGATGCTGTTTTCAAGGGTTGTCATCCAAAATAATGATTTGATTTAGATTCTTACTGTTTACAGCTCTTTATACTATTTTTTGATATTCAGAAATTTTTATTTCATTATTTTTGAAAGCATCTTTGCTTTAGGGAATTTTTTTTACATGTGCCTAAGACTTTTGCACAGTACTGCAGATTTCAAAATTATATTAACAATATATAAAAGGAAATTCCATCTGCATGACATGAAGGCTATGTGCGCAGGAGCATTTCAGTTATTGCACAGCTGTGCACCTGTGCAGCTTAGAGGGAACTGTGCTAGCAATCAGCCACAACTATAATTCCATGAGTCTGGGCCCTCAGTATCCCAGACCTAGACCTGACCACAAATTTACCCGATTTCCTTGATGTGCTCCACAATATCTGAAAAGGAACTTGATAGTTTAAAGCCGATTCACCATCGCACTGTTCCAAAAGTACTTGAATTCCCTAGCAATAAATCTTCAAATGAATTGCGAATCACTGTTTAATGCATCAAAACAGGGCCATTTTAAACCCAGGCAGTGGTTGTTCGTAACTGCTGGCAGTTGTCAACAGTTGTGTATATTTTATTTCTCAATGTAATAGATTTGAAATTATTTGGTTAACTTTCTCCTGTTCAGTGCAGCAAAGACAACCTACGAGCAGTTTGACAGTGGAAAGCATTTGCCCAGATGTTATCTTTTAAGATCAGCAGTCACCTGACACCAAATCTGATACTAAGAAGATCTTGCTTTGATCGCAAGACTAAGCACTATCTCCTCGAATCGCGTTAGAATCACATTGATTTTCATCCAGGCATAAAGCCACTGAATTAATCACCAAATTGTGTTTGGATTTTCCACTGGAGAGAGCTTATTTTTCAGTTTGCTCCGGACATGATAAGGTTAAGTCTAAAAAAAAATCACAGGAGGTATGGCTATTTCTATGTATGTGGCTCTACAGATAAATCAAAGGATATAATTGCATTGATACCCTCCTTTAAGCACTAATTTAAGGTTATGATTGACCAATATTCATGAAACTTAAAGAGTTGATCTCTTTGCAAAACATGCAAAACTTGAGTGAAAGTGACAAGGAAGATATTGAGAGGCGTTTTTCCTAGAATTAAGAATTATGTTCTCAGTATTTGAGCTTAGAAGATATTTATTTACGCAGTATTGTTAAACTTTTTGCTCAGCAATTATTTTCCCTGTAACATAGAAGCAATTTCACCCAGGTTAAATTAGAGAAATTAGACTGGGCATTTCTATGCACTAATCACATTGGCAAGTTTCCAGTATCAGCCACACACTTCATGATGTCACTAGTCACACGACACCCCTTTCTTCCATTACCAACATAAATTAAGAGCTTATGGATGCAAACTATAACATGCAATGCTCACTCACAGTATAAGTGAGTATTAATCTCTCCTTTAAGTTCTATTTATGTCTATTTAATGGGGAAATCTGCTTACATTTGGGGTCCTGACTAGGTCAGTGATGTTGATCTTCCAAAGTTTACTTTCACAGACTGTCCTTAGAAACCATGAAAATTGAGTTCTGTTCAAAGGCATCAACTTTGTACCAAAGATTTCCACTGATATTCATAGTAATGTCAAAACTTATTAGTGTAGTTGTTCTAAAGGATTCTTGGAGAAGCTGCTCCGATTTACTTGAAGGTTCCCTGGGCTTTGCATTGTTGTGGATCATGGCTTTTCCACTGAGGCTGGGTAGAACTATAACCAAAGGTTATGGGTTAAGGGAGGAAGATGAAAACTTAACGGCAAGCATGAGGGGAAACTTCTTCACTCAGAGGGTGGTGAGAGTGCAGTACGAGTTGCCAACCCCAGCGGTGCATGCTGGCTCTATTTGAATATTTAAGAGAAGTTTGGATAGGTACATGGATGGTAGAGATATGGAAGACTACGGTCCCAGTGCAGGTCGATGGGAGTAGGCAGTTTAAATGGGTTGGCATGGACTAGATGGGCTGAAGGGCCTTTTTCTGTGCTGTTCCTTTCAATGACTGATGGAACATAGAAACAGGCTCATCAGACCACTGTGCTCATGACAAGCACCGACCACCCATTTTCGTTAATCCTCTTTTTATTGCCTCCAGGTTCTCCAAATCATTCACATACTAGAAGCAATTCACAACAGCCAAAAATAGGTCAACCCACGTGCCTTTTAGGACGTGAGACGGAAACCCTCACAGCCTCAGAGAGAAAATGCAACTTCCTCACACATAGGACCAGAAGTCAGGGTTGAACCCCCAACTCAGGAGATGTGAGGCAGCAGCTCTAACAGCTGTGAAACCATGCCATCAAACCTGGCACCCAAAAGAAACACATGGCAGTGACACAGCAGGATAAATAATAGGCTAAAAATTGAGGAAAATTGCAAATTTCTACAGATGTACCGTGGAAACCATTCCAACTGCTCATTCACCATCTGGTATTGGGTGTGTGGGAGGGGGTGGGCTACTGCAGGAGATCGAAATAAGTTACAGAGAGTTGCAAACTTAGTCAGTTCCATCATGGGCAGTAGCTTCCTTAAGAAGCAATACCTCAAAAAGGCAGCATCCATCATTAAGGATCCCATCACCCAGGACATGCTATCTTCTCATTGCTACCATCAGGAAGAAGGTACAGAAGTCTAAAGGTGCACACTCAGTATTTCAGGATTTCTGAATGGACACTGAATCCATGAACACTATATATATATATTTACCGATGTTTACAGTTTTTTTTCTATTCTTATGTATGGCACTTGCTGCCACAAAGTTAACAAATTTCACAACGTATGTTGGTGATATTAAACCCGATTCTGATTCTGATCAAATCGACTTTTTTGAGGTTGTCAATGATAAAAGAAAGCCTCTGGAGGTGTTTGATTTTGGTGTTATGCTACCAAAATGATTATGAGGATCACAAAAGAGAAAACAGGTAATGATGAGCATTATATTTCTTTCTTTTGTCAATAAAAATATTAATGCGTAGTTAAGTTTTGCAACTGCTTTAGTCTTGGAACTTTAACTAACATAAAAGAGTTTGATCTTCAGATATGGAACGTAACTAATTTTCGAATCTCGACCATTTGAGTCATTCTTACTGACTGTTCTGTGTATTATTCATCTGACATCCCTGGGAACATGGAAGGATTTTCAGTTTCACTCATGTTAAAATATCATGTTTTTTCATCATTAATATTTTTGAACTTCTAGAACTGAAACATTTCACAAATTCCAGTGAAACTTTTTTCGGAAAGTGTCCTTTGCCAAAATACGCACCGAAAACTGAAATTGGTTTTAAGCAAAAATGACAAACAAGTGATTAAAATTGCCCACAAACAAGAGGAAATCTGCAGGTGCTGGAAATCCGAGCAACATGCGCAAAATGCCGGAGGAACTCAGAAGGTCAGGTAGCGTCTGGGAAAGGAGTACGTTTGACGTTTCGGGCCGGAAGCCCTTCGGCAGGACCGGAGAGAAAAAGCTGAGGAGTCGATTTAAAAGGTGGGTTGGGGGAAGGGAGAGAGAAACATAAGGTTAAATAGAACAGTTAATGTGAATGACTCAAACTGTAGAGTTTCAAAAATTACTTACGTTCCGTATCTGAATTGCCCAACTAATTTAAGTGAATCAAACTAAATTGGGTCGGGGTAAATTCAGCAACTCAATCAACAGTTCCTAAGATTAGCATTGATTTTATCTAACTCTTTACTTCTTACCCAACCCACACTTTTCTAAGGATAATGTTTACTGCACGCCAGCACCTTATATTAATGAGCAGTCACTTGCCTATGAC
Organism: Mobula birostris; assembly: GCF_030028105.1. Lineage (NCBI taxonomy): Eukaryota > Metazoa > Chordata > Chondrichthyes > Myliobatiformes > Myliobatidae > Mobula > Mobula birostris. Next base: position 10,448,343 of record NC_092399.1, read on the forward strand.
CTCAGCAGGAGGTGCAATAATGCAAGCTAGCCTAAATCACAAGGGGCTGCAGATGCTGGGAACTTGCAGCAAGACTCAGAGGAACTGAAGGGACTGTGTGGGTTAGGGAGCATTTCCTTCCAGAGATGCTGCCAGACCTGTTGAGTTCATCCAGTACTTTGTTTTGCTACAATGACATACACTCAGTGGCCATTTCGTTAGATACCTCCAGTAACTACTAAATGGGCCACAAAGTGAATGTTCATGGTCTTTTGCTGCTGTAGCCCATCTGCTTCAAGTTTCAACATGTTGAGCATTCAAAGGTTCTCTTCTGCACACCACTGTTGTAACACGTGATTATTTTAGTCATTATTGTCTTCCTGTCAGCTTGAACCAGATTGGCCAGTCTTCTCAGATCTCTCCAGTTAACAAGGCATTTCTATCCACAGAAATGCTGCTCACTGGATTTTTTTTTTGAATTTCTTGAACCACTCTCTGTAAGCTCTAGAAATTGTTGTGCATGAACATCCCAGGAGACCAGCAGTTCCTGAGACACTCAAACCACCCTGTCTGGCAGAAAACAATCATTCTACGGTCAAGGCCACTTAGATCACAATTCTTCCCCGTTCTGATGTTTGGACTGAACAACAACTGAACTTCTTGACCACACCTGCATACTTTTATGCATTGAGTTGAGGCCACATGATTAGCTGATAAGATAGTTGCATTAATGAGCGGGTGAACAGTGACCACTAAGGGTTTATGTTGTTATTTATCAGGATTAGTCGGTAGGAAGGGCTTGTGTTGAAGTTTTATGAAGCTCCAGGGCTCCAAGATTATTATAGTCCCAGCAGTAGCTTTATAGACACCAGAGACAGGACTGTATCTGTGCATCAGTGAAGACTGCACCCTGTTTCAAATAAATCACTTGATAGCATTAACTAACACAAGTTAAGCATTTAATATTTCTACCCCTTTCTCTACTGGTGTACCAGAAAATTTTAGCAAGCAATTAATGCTTCAAGTATGTGAGAAACTCCAAACTGAAACAGATCTCATGCAAACTTTAAGAAAAACGTGAAATAAAATAAAGAGGAAGGAATTCTGGATACAATCAGTGGCGTTTAAGCATAAGCCCACATTTTAAGTAATACCATATTGAACAAGAAAATCCCTTCAAGAATTCTCAAGAAGCAGTCAAAAAAGATTTTAGATACACAAAAAAAAAGTGTGCCTCGCCCAAGAATGGATCAGTACAATTCTAGAGAGCTGACTTATGGGAAGACAAAGGTAGTGGCGAGCAAAATTCAAAGTTCAAAGTACATTTATTGTCAAAGTATGTATACATTATAGGATCTTGAGACTTGCCTCCAAGCAGGCAACCACGAAACAAAGAAACCCGATAGAACCCATTAAAAAAGACTGTCAAACACCCAATGTGCAGAGAAAAAAATACCATGCAAACAATAAATGCAGATAAATAACTTTCTGCACTGAAGTCCACAAACAGAGTCTGTCCCCAGATCCTTAGTTCAGTGCAGAGTAGCCTGTTCCTCACCTCAGGCCCTGACTTATTCAATCTGTCCCAGCACCTAAGTCATCATCCAAGCATTGGTTTCAGTTGCTTCAACACCCTCTGGGGACTGGATCCCACTGCCTCGATGCGGCCTGTACCTGACCTTATAGTCAAAGTGTGAGTCAGAGGTCAGGCAGATTTTAATTAGTGGGCAATGTAGTAGGCTATGAAGGGACATACAGCTCCTTCTGAACTTAAGCAAAATCAGGTGGGACAAAGGCAACCTGACAACAGAAGGCCAGAGGAGGATGGGTTGTGGGAGGGTCACTCGGTAAATTGTTGAATTCTGAGCCTGCAAACCAAAGGTTTTAATTCAGGGCACCACCCAGTTGCTTGCTAGGAAATGTTTCTTTCATCTTACTTTTCTGACCATTTTAACTCCCGTAGCAATCTCAGTGAGCGCCTTATTCTTCAGCGTCATCATTATGTGCCATGTTGTATGACGTGGGCGATCATGACCTCAGGACTATGATTGTTCTTGGCAAATTTTTTGACAGAAGTGTTTTCCCATTGCCTTCTTCTGGGCAGTGTCTTTACAAGACGGGTGACCCCAGCCACTACCAATACTCTTCTGAGATTGCCTGGACTTGCGATACGCGTTAGCTGCTCGTATGACCATGCACCACCTGCTCCCATGACTTCATGTATCCCTAACTAGGGTGCTAATCAGGTGCTACACCTTGCCCAAAGGTGACCTGCAGGGCTAGCAGAAGCAAGGAGCGCCTTACAGCTCCCTTGGTAGAGACGTATCTCCAGCCCACTACCCTGCATTATACTTAGGAGTGGGAAAAATGGCATTAGGAGTTCTGTGACTCTACTTGGAGTTCTATGTCTATGTGACTCTAATCTATGACATATCAATTGACTTCAATTTGCGCTGGTTGTTGAGAATGCAGCTGGATATAGTAGGAAGTTCAGAGCTCCCAAAACTGGATTTCCTGTAAATACAGATTGGCAGGCAGGGGATGACGATAGAGAACTGTGGGGATCAGTGCTTAGACTCCAGCTATTTGGGATCTCCATCAACAATTTAGCTGAGGGGCCCAGATGCCACGTTTCCAAGTTCACTGAGGTGGGATGGTAAGAAGGGAGGAGAATGTAAAGAAGATTAAAAAGATAAGGATAAGCTGAGTGAGTAGGTGAGATCTTGGCAGATGGAGTATAATGTGCAAAGGTATGAAGCTGCTCACTTTAGTGCACAACCAGAAAAGCAGATGGTTTTTTTTTAGTGAGGGGAAATAAATTTTGATTTTCAATAAAAAATAATTTGAAATGACTGTACTTGACAAAGGGACCTCGGGCGTGTCTGTATACAAGACACAGACATAAAGCCTGAGGGGATAGTTAGTGGTTCAGAAGGCAAATGGTAAGCTGCCATTTGTTCTGAGAGGATTTGAATACATGAGTAAATATACTGTATTATATAGGGTCCGGGTGATACTGCACATGGAATACAGTGGGCACTATGTGAGGTAAAGATGTTCTTATGACACAGAGAGTGCAACACTAGACTAGTTGCAGGAAGGGTAGGCTTGCCATATGAGAATAGATTGGCTAGATTTGGCCTGTGTTCTCTGAAGTTTAGAAGAATGAGAGAACAGGAAAATCTCATTGAAGCTTACAAAATTCTTTCATGCTTTGATAGGCTGGGCATGAGAGAAGAATTTTCCATGGCTTAGGAGTACAGAACTGGAGAATTGAAGGCATCAATTTAGGACTGAGATGAGGAGAAACCTCTTTATGCAGAGGATAGATACAGTATTCTATCCAGTAAGCTGTGGAGGCTCAGTCGTTGAGTTAGTTCAAAACAGATGCTGTTAGATTTCTGCAGACTCAGGGAAACAAGGGACATTGTGATTGTGATGGAAAACAAAATCAATTTTGATCTTGAGGAACAGCTAACGAGGCTCAAAGAGCCAACTTCTTATGTTCTTATGAAGAAAGCTGGGGACTGGGCTGGTCCACTTTACTGCTCCATGGAAAATTTTAAATTAGTGCTCAGGAAAAGCCGCAGGTTTTTAATCAGACTACTAACACCATAGAATTTCAATGATAGCAACACCATGTTTCTATTCCACATTGTACTTTGCTGGTTTCTGTGAGACTTTGCTTGTTGGAAACACTACAGCACCAAAAAAGTTCGAAGTTCAAAGTTAAATTTACTTATCAAAGTATGCATGCCGTATACAACCCTGAGGTTTGTCTTTCCCACAGACAGACACGAAACAGGAACCAACTCATCCAAAGAGAAACATCAAACACCATACCCCCCCTTCACAAAAAAGTCACACCATCAGCAACAAAATGAAGATCAAGAACACAGAATACAAAAACTCAAAATCAAAAGCCATATTTCATTACAGTTCAGCTCGGCGTTCATTTTCTGCGGGCTGCCCCAGCTCAAAAATTGCCCAAAAGTAGTAACCAAAAAAAGTGACCAGAACTAGAACAAGAACATACTATGAACCTAAGAGTCCAAATTGACAATTTATGTTGATTAAACCTTGCTCCAGCACCATTCACCGACGGCATCGAAAGAGAGAGAGAGAGAGAGATCACTCAAACGCAAGGACCTTTCCTCGGAGTAGCGAGTGAGCACTTGGTGCCTAATGCAAGAAGTGTCTACATCTTGGTGATTATCCAGGTTAGACACATAGTGCAAGTCACAGAGGCAAGCTTCCCAAATAAACTGCTCTAGTGAAAAAGAAACACTTAGGTTGGAGGAGCAACACCTTATATTCTGCCTGGAAGTCCTTCAGAAAGCATGAGCATCAATTTCTCAAACTGCTAGTAATTGCTCCCCCCCCCCCACCATTCCCCATTCCTGTTTTCCTCTCTCACCTTATCTCCTTACCTGCCCATCTCCTCCCTCTGGTGCCCTTCCCCCTTTCCTTTCTTCCATGGACTTCTGTCCTCTCCTATCAGCTTCGCCCCTTCTCCAGCCCTTTATCTCTTTCACCAATCAACTTCATAGCTCTTTACTTCACTCTCTTCTCCTCTCCCATTTTCACCTATCACCTGCCACCTTGTACTTCTTCCTCCCCTGCCCCCATCTTCTTCTCCTGACTTCTCCCCTTCCTCTCCAATCCTGAAGAAGGGTCTTGGCCTGAAATTATGACTATTTATTCTTTTCCATAGATGTTGCCTGGCCTGCTGAGTTCCCCCAGCATTTTGTAGGTGTTGCTTTGGATTTCCAGCAAGAGTTTCTCTTGTTTGCTTTAGTGAAAACATACCTACTTCATGCATTGTGAAGGACATCCATTAGCTTTTTCCATTTTGCCATCGACAGTTGATTGAAGTTGTACTTTTAAGCTTTGTTTTCTGATGACTGTTTACTTTTAATCGAACACGATGGTATTACGTTCGTGTCTGGATTTAAATCACCGAATGTCTACAAAATGAGAAACTATATTGGCAGCACAAGTATAAGAAAGGAAAATTGGTTCAATGTACAGTACTGTGCAAAAGTCCGAAAGAAGACCGAAAGAAGCTGCAGAAGATCGTGAACACAGCGCAGCACATCACACAAACCAATCTTCCGTCCTTGGACTCACTTTACACCGCACGCTGTCAGAGCAGTGCTGCCAGGATAATCAAGGACACCACCCACCCAGCCAACACACTTCTCGTCCCTCTTCCGTCTGGGAGAAGGCTCAGATGCTTGACGACTCATATGGCTAGATTTGGGAACAGCTTCTTTCCAACTGTGATAAGACTGCTGAACGGATCCTGACCCGGATCTGGGCCGTACCCTCCAAATATCTGGTTTTTTTGCACTACCTTACTTTCCATTTTTCTATTTTCTATTTATGATTTATAATTTAAATTTTTAATATTTACTATTGGTTTGTAATCCAGGGAGCAGGAAGCACAGAATCAAATATCGCTGTGATGATTGTATGTTCTAGTATCAATTGTTTGGCAACAATAAAGTGTAAAGTATAAAAGTCTTAGGCACATATATGTAGCTAGAGTGCCTAAGACTTTAGCACAGTACTGTATTTGTCAATGTGGAGTGGAGAGCAGGTTTGTAAATCTGGCGGGAGCAAAGGATGTTGGGAATGGCGAGGGTGGCGCAGATGGCAGAGAAAGAATGCTAGGGTCAGGGGGTCAGCAGGTGCAGACACACCCAGCCCTGGGACACCAGGCAAGGTCACTTGATTCCAAATAATTGATTCATTGGTCATTATGGAATGTCTGCCTGGTGCTTCCCACACCCTCTCCTCTCGCTTCCCCCTTTCCCAACAAGATTCCCTTCTCCCTGCCCCATTCCAATCTCACTCCACAATAGATTCAGATTCAGAATCAGGTTTATCATCACTCACATGTGTCATGAAATTTGTTTTTTTTCTGCGGCAGCAGTACAGTGCAATACATAAAATTACTACAGTACTGTGCAAAAGTCTTAGGCATCCTAGCTCTCTGTATACTGTATGTACCTAAGACTTTTTCACAGTACTGTATCTCCAAGCTGATGCTGCATTTTGGTCTTTCAGAATCATTGAGCCAAAAGAAGAATTTGAAAGTGATGCATATGAGATGGGCTGGAAGGTCAGTGGAGTCAAATGTGAACTTGCTTCCTCTCTGCAGATACTGTCTGATAATCTAAACATTTCCAGAATTTACTGTTTTTATTTCACATTTCCAGCACCTACAAATTTTATTTCATTCCATTTGAGCAGTCTGTTTCCAATCCAGCCAGATAGACAGAAAGATAGGCTTGTCCAGTCCGAAATTTTGACGAGGACAGATGAACCCTCAGTTTGGAGAAGTCTGGGCTTTTAGTTTCAGTGCTTGTTTCCAATTGCATTCGTGAAAAGCACCTTTCCCTCTTTGAGAATGAAGTTTCCCATTCAGATACCACAATTTGTTCCCAGTGCAGCCTGGAGTTAGGAAGCAAGGCATTCCATTAACAATTGCCTGTCATTTTCATTATATTTTGTAACATCAAGTATCAAACTAATTTGAAAAAACACATGGCAGTCCAAAATAAGGGTCTGACTTCATCTTTATTTAAGCAAGACGTGTTCGTATCATGTGGTGGTGTGATAATATATACAATTAACATGTCTCTACATATAACCTGTAATTAATTATTTAAATGAACCTGAAAGGTTAGTTAACCAATATATATACATGATTACTAAAATATTATTGAAATACTAAAAACACAACAATTTTGTGAAGGCTGATTCAGAATCAGAATCAGGTTTAATATCACCAGCATATGTCATGAAATTTGCTGTTGAGAGGCAGCAGTACATTGCAATACATAATAATAGAAACTGTAAATTACAGTAAGTATATAGATAAAATAAAAAGTTAAATTAAACAAATAGTGCAAAAAGAGGAATGAAAAATTAGTGTGGTAGTGTTCATGGGTTCAATGTCCATTCAGAAATCTGATGGCAGAGGGGAAGAAGCTGTTCCTGAATCATTGAGTGTGTGCCCTCAGGCTCCTGTACTTCCTCCCTGATGGGAACAGTGAGAAGAGGGCATGTCCTGGGTGATGGGAGGTCCTTAATGATGAACGCCATCTTTTTGAGGCATTGCTTTTTGGAGATGTCCTAGGTGCTGGGAAGGCTGGTGCCCATGATAGAGCTGAGTACGTCTGCAACTTTCTGCAGCTTTTTCTGATCCTTTGGTGTGGCCCATCCATACCAGAAAGTGATGTAGTCAGCTGGAATGCTTTCCACGGTATATCAGTGGAAATTTGCAAGAGTCTTTGGTAACATACATAATCTCCTCAAACTCCCAATTAAATATCACCATTATTAAGGATCCCCACCACCCAGGACATGCCCTTTTCATGTTGTTACCATCAGACAGAAGCCCGAAAGCACACACTCAGCAATTCATGAACTGCAGCCTCCCCCTCTGCCGTCCAATTTCTAAATGGACATTGAACCTATGAACACTATCTCACTACTTATTATTTCTGTTATTTTGCACTGCTGATTTTGAGTTAACTATCTAATAGACATAAATATACTTAATGTAACTCTGTTTTTTTCTATATATTTATTTATCATGTATTGCATTGTACTGCTGCTATAAAGTTAACAGATTTCACGACATATGCCGGTGATATTAAACCTGATTCTGCCATGCCTTCTTTGTAACAATTCTAGCAAGCTGTTCCTTTCTGCACCTTGTGGTGCATCGAGCGGCAACCTTGCCATTGCTTCAGCATTTTTAAGTCTGTTTTTACGAGGCCGAGTTGCTAGTTCGATGCTCAACCCAGCACAGATGGAAAGTGTACAAGGAACCAGCCGGTTTTGAATCCTGGACCACTAGGCCTCAAAGTCTGGTGCTGATATTACTATACCGCCGGCCGGCTAGTTGTAACTTTTCCATTCTGCTTTTAATTTTAATTGTAAAACCCAATTTTTAAGATAGTGTTAAAAACAACACTTGTTTTATTTTTACTTTTGCATCCATTTCCTTCATACTTTTGCATTTTCAATATTTTTTACATTTTTTTTGTCTGCGGATAGTTTGCAAGAATAGTAATCATCTTGTAGTACAATCATCACGCACAATACCGGCATAGCCCTTTCAAAGCAACACGCAGAAAATGCTGGACGAATTCAGCAGATCAGGCCACAGGTCCTGAAGAAGGGTCTCATCTGGAAATGTCGATTTTTTACTCTTTCTCATAGATTCTGCCCGGTCTGCTGAGTTCCTCTAGCATTTTGTGTTCGTGTTGCTTTGGATTTCCAGCATCTGCTGACTTTCTCGTGTTTGTGATTTACGATGCCTTTTTCAGTCTGTTTCAGTTCTGCAAGCATGGGAAAAGGCTCCAAACTTTCACGAAACTAATGTGAATGAAGCGGGGGTGTATTGCGACCTAATTTAGAGAAATGCAATTCAACATATAGCTCTGTACATGAAGATATTCTTTCAGTATATGTAGTAGAACTAACCTGAAATAGCTGCACAAATGGTTCTATTTCCTTCTTTCTGTTTCTGGGACTCTGATTATGCCACAACTGAAGGCAGTTTGCCCTATTAGAACACATTGATCGGCGGCTGCTGGAATTAATATTCTCAAATGTGTAGTGTTTGTTTTCAAATGAAACTGAACTGAGAAGTGAAATATAAAGGAATAAGTGTCTAAACTTGCAACATTGCAACTTGGATTTCAGTAGGGCAGAACAGACAACGTACAAAACGTTCACACATGCCCACTTGAGCTGTGCAATGCATTCAACACCAAAATTATAGATGTTGCCTATCATATTTAAAGTGAGGCAATGGCTTGGGATCGTTGAAAAGTCTCCCACTAGTCACTATGGTGGTCAGATCACTTCATGATAACGAATTAAGAATGCCACACAAAAGATGTTCTAACACACTGCAGATGTCTATCAAATAATAATCTCTCACTTCTCAGCAGTATGTTTAACACTATTCCGCTTCACCAAAACCCTATTTACTGAACAGAAACTCTATAAAAAACACCAGTTTGTGATTTTTTTGAGCTATCTTTAAACTTGTATAAATGTCACATGCAGTAACATTTTACTTACCTGACGGTTTCCAGAACTGTGTACAAAACAGCAAGAGTTGCATTTGACAGCTCCAGAGGCAGACATGTTCTTTGGGATGATTTATTGTCACCCATTCCTTCCAGTGTGGGCAATTTCATGCTTTTGCTTATTTGCATTCAGTGCTAACCATTATATTCATTAGTTACACCCAGAGAAGAATCTTCACATTGTGGCTGGCTGGCATGTTCAAACTTGCCTGCTGTGCTTAAAAGCAGTCTGTATTTTCTGGAGGGGCACCGTGGTTGCTGCGGATGGTGAGGCCGCCACGGGAAAAGGTGTAACAGAACCTGGAGAGGGCAAGATCCATGGTCTTCAGATACCACATGGTGGAGGTGGCACAAAATATGGCTGAGGTGACTTAATTATCAAGCAGGAGACAACTGAGGCTGACATTGTTTATTTATTTATGTATTTATCTAGATGCCCTTCCAGCCCTTCGAGCTACACTGTCCAGCAACCCCTAGTTTTAAACCTAGCCTAATCACGGGACAGTGACTAACTGATAATTCCTTGCATTGCAGGTGGAAACAAGACGATCTGGAGAAAACCCATGCATTGCATGAAGGGTACAAACAGACTCCTTGCAGCTGTCGTAGGAACTGATCTCTGAACTGTAAGAGCAAAGCATGCACTACCGTGACACAGCCAGGGTAAAACGTTAATACCACTCAGTGCTAGATTGCAAGTTTTAAAGACCTGGATGCACTGTTAAGACAGGCTCAGTCACCTCACACTTGTCACGTCCTGACGAAGAGTCTCGGCCTGAAACGTCGACTGTACCTCTTCCTAGAGATGCTGCCTGGCCTGCTGCATTCACCAGCAACTTTGATGTGTGTTGATTGCACTTTGGCAGATCAGGTATAAGAGGGCCCTCCATTGGTTGGTGTTGGCCATAGGTGTTGTGTCCTAGCTGTCTAGGTGATATACAAGCCAGGGCGGTTTGGTTGGGAGAGCAGGCCTTTGCCCATGCCGCAGGCTCCCCGTCTCCCCCAGCTGATGAATCCAAAGGAACGCCAGAGACCCTTACGGTTTGGCACCAGCAGTCAATGTAGGGACTGCTGCTCTGGATTTTTCCTCGCGGCCTACTCACAAAGCAGTCCCCATGAGTGGGTATAGCTGCAAGGCAGCAAAGGTTTGAGATAGAAGGATACGAAATTATGAGAGGCCTAGTAAGGATGGATTGACTACTTTTCCAGAGTGGAAATATTAACTGCTAGAGGCATGGATTGAAAGTGAGAGAGGAAAGGTTAAAGGAGACTTGTAAGGCAAGTGTTTTATCTGAGTGGCAGAATGTGCTGCTGGGGAATGTTGTGAAAATATGTAGATTAAGGAGGCATTTAGGTATAAGAAAGCCAAATACCAGGAGCTGGTAGAGCAGTGCCAGGGACGAGGATATAAACCATGGAGGTGGGGTGTAGAGGGGTTTGCTTGCTGCTCACTCTGCAGAATCTACTCTCTCCTTGGCATTCCAGGAGCTTCAAAGAATAGAGCCATCAAGGCTGTCAGAGAAGCTGCTGAGTGAGCCTCCAGATGGCTGTGGATCAAGAGGTGTGACCCGTGGACCAATGCTGCTGGGACACCTGCTGAGGTCTGATCAAACCTGGCTGGGTCACCTGGGTGAGAGTGTCTGATGCTGAACGATCCGAAATACCTGATCACCCCAGGTTACGTCACTAATGACGTGTCCCAGCACATCAAGAGGCACTTGAAAGGTGCAAGCGGATGGGATTAGTTTAAATTAGCAGCATGGTCAGCAGAGACACTGTGGGCCAAATGGTCAGGTCCCTGTGCTGCACTCTACTACGTTCTGTATTCAATAATTGTTTACTGCATTGGAACCAATTCATCACCCGGAGTGCCCTAACCCATCCACTGACTGAGCCAAGATTCCTCACCTGATATCTTCCACTGTTCTAAGTTTGGTTCAAAAATGATGCCAAATGGCAAAGGTAAACATATCTGAGGAGTTCCTACGTTCTTCCCCCGAGACCGAGTGGGTTTCCTCCGAGTGCTCCGGTTTCCTCCCACAGTCCAAAGATGTACTGGTTAGTAGACTAATTGGTCATTGTAAAGTGTCCCATGATTAGGCTAGGATTAAATTGGGGAGATTGCTGGGTGGCGTCCTTCAAAGGACAGGAAGAGCCTATTCTGTGCTGTATCTCAATCAATCAATAATTGAATCACTGAATAAATAAATGGCTAAATAAATAAGATATATTCTAATGTGATTATACTTTTTTATTTTAACAATGTTATTTATATATATATACCTACTGTAATTCAGTTTTTTTCTATTATTATGTATTTCATTGCACTGCTACTGCAAAGACAAAAAAATTCATGACATATGCCAGTGATATGAAAACTGACTTTGATTCTTGACAACACCATTGCAAAGCAAGTGCTCTTGAATATTTATGCCCTGTCACAAGAAGCTTCTGAAAATACTGACAGAAATCAGTCTTAAAAGTTTGTATTTCTTCATCTGACACGTAATTGCTTGATCTACTGCAGTTAAGTTTGATTACATTTAATGTTCTGACATTATAACATTAACATTATAATTACAGATGAAATGGAAAATGTGTAAAGAAGCTGAAGTATTGATAATTAAAGCTGAGAGGTGGCATACATAAGTTATGTTGGACCAAAGGAAAGCTGTCCTTCTTCCCAGACGCTACCATCAGGAAGGAGGTACAGAAGCCCAAAGGCACACACTCAATAATTCAGGACCAGCATCTTTCCCTCTGCCATCTGATTTCTGAATGGACATTGAACCCATGAACACTACCCCACTACTTCTTTTTTCCTAATGTAACTTACAGATTTTTGTTATTTTGTTTTTAAATACACTGCTGTCGCATAACAACAATTCCTTAATATATGCTGGTGATATTAAACCTGATTCTGAAGTTTTATTGTTTATGGCAGTGGGACGTGGAACTGCTCTGCAACAAAGTGTCTGCACTGTGGAGAGAGGACCAGGTCACCTCCCAGAAGGTGTTAACAGACCACCACTGAGAGAAGAACAGCTGTAGAGGAAGTGAACTGATCATTCACTGAAATGACTAATTTCTCACGGATATTTAGCAGATTGACTACCAGAATAATCCAGAGTGCAGAGTAGAGATTACTTTGCACCAAGGAGAGTTAGAAACCAAAGGAAGGGGTCCTAGTTCTTTTTTTTTTGTAGTTATATATTAACTTTTTAGCATCAAATAATGGCATGAGTAGAATAAAGAATTCTGGTTTGTTTTATCTACTGCAAGAAAGTTGCTTATCCACTGACAGTAATTGTATTTTTGTGTATAGTAACTAGAGAGGAATGGGGAAGATTTCATTCCATCAGGTACATAGGTAATCTTATTCCCAAAGTACAAACCATTGAAGATGTGAATTTGGCCTCATTGGTAGCATTAGTAAGGTGCAAATACATATGAAATACAGATGATAAGATGAAGCTGAGCCCCTGTGTTTGTCAGGGTCGATTTTGGGCAGTACTACTCATAGAGAAAGCAGGCTTCCTACTCCACATAGCCGATGACTCCAAAGGAACGGCGGAGACTGATACAGTTTGGCACCGGCGATGTTGCAGAAGTCGCCAATCAGTGTTGAATACAACACAGGGTCTCCAGCTGTGCATTTTTCCATGGGGGTTTACTTCCGAAGCCGTCCCCATGAATGGTTATGCCACAGGGCAGCGGAGATCTTAGATCAGAGTTTTCCTTCTCCTGGGTGAGCTGCCAATCACAGCTGGCAAGCCCCGTCTGTCCGAAGCGATTGGTTTTAACATGCTCGTAACCTGCCTTTACCTCTTCTCCTGCTTTCAGAAACAGTTCTGCTGGGCTTAGTAGCTAAGCCACACGTGAATACCAGGAGCTGGACTTGGTTGTCAGAGGCTATCTGAGTTGCACGCCATTGAAGCATTTGATAGGTGGTGGGAGCTTATCCCTATTACCATCCCTGGCTATAACAACCTGAAGAAACTGATGAAATACAGGAGGATGGTAATACCTGGGACTAAAGAGCACCCAATTTGACATAATTGAAGAGTCCACCCATGCACAAGAATGCGGGGTTATCATAATCATATTCTGTCAGATTTATTGAGCTAAACTGGGGGGACTTTGGGGTTCTAACATTTAATTGGGGCATTCTGCTGTTTTCGTGGATGGTTGTGAAGAAAAAGCATTTCAGGGTGTATATTGTATACATTTCTCTGACATTAAATGTTCCTTTGAACCCTTTGAAACATTTGAAAGCTTTTTTTAAGTCTATATTTCTGTTAAACTGCGTTAAATATAAAATGATAAATTCCACCAGGCTTCAGTGCATCTTTATCTTTCAAAGAAGGTATTTTGGGGAACTGGTGTCTTTCTTGGACCCAGTGCTGTCCAACTCACCAGCCATCAGTAATGTCATTTGGAGAAAAAGAATGATTGATTGATTGAACGATATCTCCTTGTTCTAATTCTATATATGAATGTACTTACTGATGTTCTTTAGACTCTTACTGAGAATTAGAACTGGGAGAAGGCGGCAAATTGATATCGTCTTGTAGATGAGAATGTGAGACCAATTTTCCAGCCATGGAACTCTTTCAAAGTCAGTGAATGAAAGATTTGTTGTAGTTAACAATTTGCCCAATATATCTGTCCAGATACAGTATGTGCAAAAGACCAAGGGGTACATGTGGAACGGAGAGCAAGTTTGTAAATCTGGTGGGAGCAAAGGATGTTGGGAATTGTGAGGGTGGAGCACTATGGGAGGGGTGTGGGACAGGTGGCAGAGAAGGAGTGCCAGGGCGAGGGTGCAGACACACACACTGAGACACCAGGGAAGGTCATTTGATTCCAAACAATTGGTTTATTGATCATTACAGAATGTCAGTCTTGTGGTTTCCACTCCCTCCCCTCTCCCTTCCCCCTTTTCCCAACCTCCCAACCATGACTCCCCTCTCCCTGCCCCCTTCCCACTTTCAGTCCACGATAGAGACCCATATCAGAATCAGGTTTATCATCACTCACCTATGTCAGGCAATTTGTTTTCTTTTGTGACAGCAGTACAATGCAATGCATAATGTCACTACAGGACTGTGCAAGAGTCTTACGCACCCTGGCTATATATATATGTGCCTAAGGCTTTTTCACGGTACTGTATTTTGTGGTCATGGTCTACTGGAAATTTCAGAGCTCACATCCCTGTATTTTCTGCTTTTTGCAACTGTGTCATTTTGCCTCCAAAACAGCCATTACACAGAAATGTTATGCACCTTAAGGCAGTTGTAATCCTCTGCATTTGAAGGCAAACTCTCTCGGGATGGATAATAACAAACTTAACTGCCCAGCTATCATATGCAGCAATAGATTTTTCTTCTTAAGGTGTGACCTTAAGAAGATCTTGTGAGAACAAACACGGAGTTCATGGACTTGTGATTATTCATGAGCACAAGAGATTCTGTAGATGCTGGAAATGCAGAGTAATAAGCTAGCCTTTGATACTTTTAATTTTAAATTAAGTGTTTTTTCTTCTGTATCCACCTGGTTGAAAGTACGTGCAGAGTTATAAAACAAGATACAAAGCAAATGTCACATACATACAATTATTCATAAGTACATGTACTGATCTTATTAACCTAATTAATTGAAATGTATCAAATATTTGTACGTTATCTCAACATATGATTCAGGAAATAGTGCAGTAGCCGAGGCAGTACCTTGACACAATAACTAGTGTCACTACCACTAAGATCCGCTGATCCAGGTTCAAACACAACTTTGAGTACAGTGCATTGAGTCTGAGCTATGCCTGCCTTTTTGTGGGCTTTGTGGAACAATCTATGTTCCGTACCTATTCTGGTATCTGTCCCCCACTTTTCCTTCGCTACATCGACGACTTCATTGGCACTGCTTCCTGCACGCATGCTGAGCTCGTTGACTTTATTAACTTTGCCTCCAACTTTCACCCTGCCCTCAAGTTCACCTGGTCCATTTCCAACACCTCCCTCCCCTTTCTAGATCTTTCTGTCTCTATCTCTGGAGACAGCTTATATACTGATGTCTACTAAAAGCCTACTGACTCTCACAGCTATCTGGACTATTCCTCTTCTCACCCTGTCTCTTGCAAAAATGCCATCTCCTTCTCGCAATTCCTCCATCTCCGCCGCATCTGTTCTCAGGATGAGGCTTTTCATTCCAGGACGAGGGAGATGTCCTCCTTTTTTTTAAAGAAAGGAGCTTCGCTTCCTCCACCATCAACTCTGCTCTCAAACGCATCTCCCCCATTTCATGCATATCTGCTCTCACTCCATCCTCCTGCCACCCCAATAGGAATAGGGTTCACCTGGTCCTCACCTACCACCCCACCAGCCTCTGGATCCAACATATTATTCTCCGTAACTTCTGCCACCTCCAACGGGATCCCACCACTAAGCACATCTTACCCTTCCCCCCCGTTTTCTGCAAGGATCGCTCCCTACGTGACTCCCTTGTCCATTCGTTCCCCCCCATCCCTCCCCACTGATCTCCCTCCTGGCACTTATCCTTGTAAGCGGAACAAGTGCTACACATGCCCTTACACTTCCTCCCTTATCACCATTCAGGGCCCCAGATAGTCCTTCCAGGTGAGGCAACACTTCACCTGTGAGTCGGCTGGGGTGATATACTGCATCCGGTGCTCCCGATGTGGCCTTCTATATATTGGCGAGACCCGATGCAAACTGGGAGATTGTTTTGCTGAACATCTACGCTCTGTCAGCCAGAGAAAACAGGATCTCCCAGTAGCCACACATTTTAATTCCACATCCCATTCCCATTCTGACATGTCTATCCACTGCCTCCTCTACTGTAAAGATGAAGCCACACTCAGGTTGGAGGAACAACATCTTATATTCCGTCTGGGTAGCCTCCAACCTGATGGCATGAACATTGACTTCTCTAACTCCGCTAATGCCCCACCTCCCCCCCGTACCCCATCCGTTATTTATTTATATACACAGATTCTTTCTCTCTCTCTCTCCTTTTTCTCCCTCTGTCCCTCTGACTATACCCCTTGCCCATCCTCTGGGCTTTTCCCCCCCTCCCCCTTTTCCTTCTCCCTGAGCCTCCTGTCTCATGATCCTCTCATATCCCTTTTGCCTATCACCTGTCCAGCTCTTGGCTCCATCCCTCCCCCTCCTGTCTTCTCCTATCATTTTGGATCTCCCCCTCCCCCTCCCACTTTTAAATCTCTTACTAGCTTTTTCTTCAGTTAGTCTTGACGAAGGGTCTTAGCCTGAAACGTCGACTGTATCTCTTCCTAGAGATGCTGCCTGGCCTGCTGCATTCACCAGCAACTTTGATGTGTGTTGCTTGAATTTCCAGCATCTGCAAAATTCCTCGTGTTTGAGCACAGTTTGCACTTTCGTGACATGGTAGAGCAGGTTTCTACCAGACCTTTCGTTTTTCTCCCAATCCTAGATATACTGAGTGATTAACTATCTATTGAATATCACCCTTTACTACAGGTTGATAGCAGCTGGAACAGTTTGTGGTTGGGGTGACTCGGGTCCCCAATGATCCCTTGGGCCCTTTTTACACCCCTGTCCTTGTAAGTGTCCTGAATGGTGGGAAGTTCACATCTGCAGATACACTGGGCTGTCCGCACCACTCTCTGCAGAGTCCTGTGTCTGAGGAAAGTACAGTTCCCATACCAAGCACTGATGCAGCCAGTCAGGATGCTCTCAATTGTGCCCCTGTAGGAAGTTCCTAGGATTTGGGGGCCCATACCAACTTCCACAACCATCTTAGGTGAAAGAGGCACTATTCACCACACAGCTGGTGTGTACAGACCATGTGAGGTCCTCGGTGACGTGGTTGCTGAGGAACTTAAAGCCGTTTACCATCTCAACCCCAGATCCATTGACCGCACATTTTCCAACATTATATTTAATTTGCTACTTTCATGTCCATTCTCCTAATCTATCTAATTCCTTCTGCATTGTCCCTGTTTCCTCAACACTACCTGCCCCTCCACCAATCTTAATCATCTGCAAACTTGGCAACAAAGCCATCTATTTCATCATCTAAATCATTTATATACAGCTTAAAAAGAAGTGGTCCCAAAACTGACTCCTGCAGAACACCACTAGTCATTGGCAGCCAACCAGACAATGATACTTTTATTATCACTTGCTGCCTTCTTCCAATCAGCCAATGCTCTAACGATGTTGGTAACTTTCCGGTATACCATGGGCTTTTAATTTGATAAGCAGTCTCACGTGTGGCACCTTGTCAAAGGCCTTCTGAAAGTCCAAATATACAACATCCACTGCATCCCCTTTATCTATTCTACTTGTAATCTCCTCAAAGAATTGCAACAGGTTTGTCATGTAGGATTTTCCTTTACGGAAACCATGCTGACTTTGTCCTATCTTGTCTTGTGTCACCAAGTACTCTGTCTTTAACAATTGACCTCTTATATCTTCCCAACCACTAAGATTAAGCTAACTGATCTATAATATCCTTTCTGCTGCTTTCCTCCTTTCTTAAAGAGTGGGGTGACATTTTGCAATGTTCCAGTCCTCTGGCACCATGCCAGCGTCCAATGATTTTTGAAAGATCATTTCTAGTGCCGCCGCAGTCTTGAAATCTACCTCTTTCAGAACCCATCAGCTTACAGGGAAACTTAAGTATTTTTATCTGCGTCAATTGTTGTTGGATTGTGCATTACACTGTGCACAGAGCTCTTGCTTCTTGAATGATTTGGAGGGAGAAGAGTCAAGAAGAATGTTGGAGAGGTGTGGCTGTACAAGTGATGACCCATCTTCACCCACATAGCTTTATCACCCAACTAGAGGGCCTGGGACCGTCTGGGTGGATTTGACTTTGTAGAAGACTAGGATGGAAGCTACGGAGTTTTATCATCTGCTGGAACTGCATCCATAAGCCAATTTGCTCTGCGTTGTGTCGCTCAGTGGTGGTGAAGTTGGTTATCATTCTAAAGTTCCCCAGCACTGAATCTTTTACCTGGTTACCACAGGGGACTGGCTAATTATAGTTACCTTGGCAAGAGCCATGCATCAGGCTTTATCATCAGGACAAATGATTAATTTTCCAATGGGAAACGAACAGATAAATGAGACTCTAGGATTCTGCAGTGGTCAGCAATAATAATTTTTTTCCAGCAATAAATTTGATTGATAAAATATACAGGAAATATAAAGCAATCAGAATGTCTTTAAACACAAGAGATTCTGCAGATGCTGGGAATCCAGAGTAATACACACAAAATGCTGGAGGAACTCAGCAGGTAAGGCAGCATCTACGGAGGGAATAAAAAGTTGCTGATTCGGACCGAGACCTGAAACATCGATGATCATTCTTCTCCATAGATGCTGCCTGACCTGCTGAGACTGTCTTTCTTTACATTCGTAGTGCCATCAAATCAATATGTTTGTTTTAACATCAAACCTCAATACTTCCACATACAATGCATCAAAATCACTTTGTTCTCCTCTTTACATTGTACACACAGGAAGTACTTGAGAGGATATGACACTGAACCCAGCCCCTCAGTGTCCAGTGGCAACAACACATTAAATTGTGGTCCTTTCCCACAAAGCCTTTCAAGTGGCTACATTTACACACTATTGATAAAGATAATTGGTTATCATAACATTCATAGAACCTTATCAGATTCACAGATTAGAGAGGATTGCAAACAACCATATGCTGATCCATTCTGTTACCGGACAAGTGTCCAGGGGAAACCCACCTTGTAGCCCAGTGCCCGTTTCCCAAACAGTAGACAGATTTCTTTATTTTAAGCCAAATACTATGCCTAGAATATGTGAAGGTTAAGCCTTGTTTGAAAATTGGCCGCTAATAGACAAAAGGAGTTGGAAGTTAAGGTGGGGGCTTATATGGGAGGCAGGGTTTGAGGGTTGGCACAACATTGTGGGCCGAAGGGCCTGTACTGTGCTGTACTATTCTATGTTCTATGTTCTAAGTTAAATTATGATAAAATCCCGAACAATTGAATTATCAGAAGATGAGGGAGCATCTTGTCGTATTATCCACAGGATCTACAGTCTCAATTAATCACCTCACATCAACACACATAAATGCTGGAGGAACTCAGAAGGGCAGGTAGGATCTATAGAAATAAATACATAGTCAACATTCCGGGCTGGAAAGGAAGGGGCAAGATGCCTGAATAAAAAGGCGTTAGGGGGGAAGGTAAGAAGGCTAGCTGGAAGATGGTGGGTGAACCTAGGTAGATGGGAAATGTATCTGGAAGCCATGTGGTGCAAGACGGCAGTGACGACAAGCTCCAAGAAGGGATATGTGGCTGTAATAGCGGGCCTGCATGAGCGCATGGTCGAAGAGTCAGAAGGCAGCAGAAATCACATGGGGGAGCAGTGAGAGTGGGTTTCACTGAACTCTCATCAAAGAGAAGATCTGAACTTCTTCAGAGTAAGCATCCCTCAATGAGACTTCAGACTGGAGCAGCACATCATTGACACAAGAAAGTCTGCAGATGCTGGAAATCCAAAATGCTGGAAGAACTCTATGGAAATGAATAGACAGTCGATGTACACTTCACATTGTGTCCATCCAAAAGAGTGCAACAGTAGGGTTGGGTACAGTAAGGGGAGAGCTGGGGACAAAGAGAATAAAAGTTATCACGGTATGCATCCTTTTGGACCTGTTGCTATAAGCTTGGCAGCAAAATGATGTAGCTTGTAGATCCACAGCCTCACAGCCCTCGAGACTTGACTTCAACCTTTATTTCAGCTGCTGTCTGTATGGAGTTTGTACGTTCTTCCTGAAAACAAGTGGGTTTCCTCAGAGTACCCCAGTTTCCTCCTACATCCTAAAGACATTCACTTTGGTAGTTTGATTGACCACCGTTAATTGCCATGATAGATGAAAGGTACAACCTGGGGAGAGATAACAAGAATCCGAATCAAGTTTATTATCATTGACATATTCAAAGTTCAAAGTAAATTGTATTATCAAAGTACAAATATGTCAGCATATACACCCCTGAGATTCATTTTCTTGTGGGCATACTCAGCAAATCTATAGAATAGTAACTATAAACAGTTCGATGAACGATCAACCAGAGTGCAGAAGACAACAAGCTCTGCAAATGCAAATATAAATAAACAGCAATAAATAATGAGTACATGAGATAATGAGATAAAGAGTCCTTGAAATTGAGATCATTAGTTGTGGGAGCATCTCAATGGATGGGCAAGTGAGTGTAGTTATCCCCTTTTGTTCAAGAGCCTGATGGTTGAGGAGTAGTAACTGTTCTTGAAATTGGTCGTTTGGGAGGACTTCCGGGTCATCAAGGGAATGGCGGCGTAAGGAAAAGGTCTCTCGACAAAAAAGAAGGTAAACTGCCCCATAATCGAATTTAGACAAATACTTAATATTGCATAACTATATAAATAAAAGGGGCAAGGATGATGTCTAAGAACGAGATTAAAAAGTCCGCCCCGAAGGCTGATAAACATAAAGAGACGCAGCAAGGCGACGGGCCTAGCTCCCCCACGGCAAGCCAGGACGGAGATAATGAGGGAGAATCGGTGACTCTGTCCTTGATTCTCGGAGAGATTCGCGAGTTCCAACAAGATAACAGCAAACAGCTGGAAGATATTAAAGGAGAAATAGTAAAAACTAACTCGCGGATAGATGAAGCCGAAGCGAGGATTGTTGGAATTGAAGAGAAGCTACAAAATGCAGAGCAGGTGATAGCAGAAATGCTGAAGCTGCAAGACCAGCTCCAGTGGAAACTAATAGATCAAGAAGGCCGCTCGAGAAGGGAAAATGTGAGGATTTACGGAGTTCCCGAAGGAACTGAAGGTAAACCCGGACTGATGATTCCCTTCGTGGAGAAGCTACTTAGAGAGAACCTTGATATACCGGCCGCAAAAGACCTACAGGTAGAAAGAGCTCACTGCGCGTTGGCACCACAGCCTCCGGCAGGCACCCAGCCCAGATCGATTCTGATCAGATTTCTCAGTTACAGAACGAAGGAAGAGGTGCTTAAAAGGGCATGGCAAAAGAAAGGTTTCATGTGGAACAACTGTAAAATCAGTTTAGACCATGACTACGCACCGGGGATTCTTGCCAGACGGAAGGAATATATGGAAACGCGGAGAGTCCTGAAGGAAAACAACATCATATTCCAGACCCTGTATCCAGCTCGGCTGAGAGTCTTTTACGACAAAGGGACAAAAACTTACGCTACGGTGGAGGAGGCAACATTGGACCTGGCGGACCGGGGACTACCTATTAAAGTTATCACCCAACCGGAGTCGCTACTGGAGAGGATTCGGCAGAAGTCGCACCAGTTAGTGGGGCGAGGATGCTCCACACGAACCAGAGTGTCAAACTACAAGAAAAAGCTGCAAATATTCAGACGCGAGCGTACAGAGAACACAGATTAGTTAAGAGAAATGACTGAAAAGAGTAAATCAGACTTAAAGGTAAAATGAAAACTGGTAACTGAAAATAAACTAGACGGAATAACTTGAATGATAGCAATATGGTCGAGACATAAATAGGAGAAAATTCTCTATGATTATTCAAACTGCTGAGGGCCCTCTAACACAGGGTGAAGATAGAGGTTATCCCTCTGAACTGAGGCGGGTCGGTGCTCAGGCCTCACTGTGGGAAGTCGGGAAAAATGTTCAAATGTTGCACGTTCAAAAATGTCTAGGGTGTGGTTATATGTCTTGGTTTACTGTTGAGAAGGAATTGCTTACTGTTTGGTTAGAAAAGGAGAGTGTTTTTTTTTCTACTAGAGAAAAATGCAAACTGAATTGGTAAAAATAATTTCCTATAATGTTAATGGGGTTTTGAATCCAATTAAAAGAAATAAGCTTATGTCTAAATTGAAAAAAGAGAGGGCACAAATAGCTTTCCTCCAGGAAACACATATGAGCCAATCTGAACATGGAAAATTAAAAAGAATGGGCTTTAAGCATGTATTTTATTCATCATATAAATTGAGTCACAAAAGAGGGGTAGCTACTTTAATATCAAGTACTCTTAATTATGAACATATTTCAGAGACTAGAGACAAAGAAGGATGGTTCGTAAAAATCACAGGAAGAATAGAAGGTACAGAAATAACATTGCTGAATGTTTATGCTCCTCCAGGTTGTGAATGGTCATTTTATAGACACATTTTTGACCTAATGGTCAGTTCTCAAGGGGTAGTAATTTGTGGAGGGGATTTTAATATTAGATTAAATCCTATATTAGATTCTTCAAGAATAGTTACTCAGAATAAACCTCTGACTCGGAAAGTGAACTCATTGATGGAGGAGTTGGAAATTATAGATGTCTGGAGGGAATTACACCCTACTAGTAAAGATTATACATATTACTCTTTCCCTCATTCAGCCTATTCAAGGATAGACTATTTCTTTAGCTTTAATACAGATAGACTCAGGATAAAAAACTGTAATATTGCAACAATTGATCTGTCGGATCATAGCCCAGTCTCTATGTCTCTAATCCTGGAAAGGAAAATGAGGAAAACATTATGGAGGCTAAACTCACATATACTCAATAACCCAAAAGTAATGGAGAGATTAAGGGGAGAAATCAATGAATATCTAGACCTTAATGACACGGGAGAAACATCACCAGTGATCTTATGGGATACATTGAAAGCTGTACTGAGAGGGAAAATTATTTCCATTACCACTCACATGAAAAAAATCAATGCACAAAAATTAGCAGACCTTCAAGGAAAATTAAAACAACTTCAAGTTGTAGATAGCAACAAAAGTAATTCAAATCGAAAACAGGAAATTAGGAAATTGCAAAGTGAAATTGACGATATTTGTACGTTGGAAACTCAAAGAAATTTTCTTTACCTGAGACAAAAGAATTATGAAGTAGGAGGTAAATCAGCTAGATTATTAGCATATAAATTACGAAAACAACAAGCAGACAATACAATTCATAAAATAAAGTATCCAAAGACAAAGCTTGTGGAGAGTACAATAGGGAAAATTCAAGAGAGTTTTGAAACATATTATCGACAGCTGTACTCCCAACCCCGGGCCCCCAATGAGCCCTATATAGACAGTGTATTGAATTTTTTAGATCTACCTAAACTTACAGATTTACAAAATGAAAGTTTATTAGAACCAGAAACTGTCAAAGAACTGAACGTGGCCATCTCTAGGTTAAAGGCTGGAAAGTCCCCGGGTTCTGATGGGTTTACCTCAGAGTGGTACAAGTCCCTGAAGACACAGTTAGCCCCATTACTATTTAACACCTTTAATTGGATCTTGCAGAGAGGAGAAACTCCACCTTCCTGGAGAGAAGCGATTATTTCAGTTATTCCTAAAGAGGGTAAAGATAAACTAGAATGTGGCAATTATCGGCCAATTAGTTTTCTTAACTTAGATTACAAACTATTTACATCTATATTAGCGCGCAGATTGGAAAAGTTTTTACCTGGCCTAATCCACTTAGACCAGACTGGATTTATTCAACAAAGACAAACACAGGACAACATAAGGAGAACTCTGCACATATTAGAACAGGTTAATAAGAACGAGACAGAGACAATGGTAGTAGGATTGGACGCTGAGAAAGCTTTTGATTCGGTTAGTTGGGCATTCCTATACAGAGTGTTAGGAAGATTCGGCTTTCAAGAAAAGTTTATTAAAGTAATTCAGACTCTATATGACAGCCCTACAGCCCGAATTAAGATAAATGGGGACCTCTCTGACTCCTTCATCTTAGAGAGAGGCACTAGACAGGGATGCCTAATTTCTCCTCTCCTTTTTGCGCTATATATTGAACCGCTTGCCCAACTAATAAGACAGAGCGAAATCGTAAAAGGTATCAAGGTGGCAGGGATTGAACAGAAAGTGGCGTTATTCGCAGATGATGTTTTGGTCTATCTGAGTGAACCAGAAAAATCATTTATAGGATTGTTTACACTGTTGGATGACTTTGGGAAAATATCAGGTTATAAAATAAATGTAAAGAAAATGCAGGTTATGTCTCTAAATTATACTCCATCCAAAAAATTGCAGAATATATATGATCTTAAGTGGGAAGCTAAATCATTAAAATATTTAGGAATAACCCTGCCGAAGGATCTTTCAACACTGTCACAGGTAAATTATGGGCCATTAATCTCAGAGATAAAAGCAGATATGCATAGATGGAATCTTATCCCCTTTTTAAGTTTAAATTCAAGGATAAATACTATAAAAATGAATATTCTTCCCCGGTTATTGTATCTTTTCCGTACTTTACCGGTGGAAGTGGATGATAATCAATTCAGGGAATGGGACAAATGGATTTCCTGCTTCATTTGGCAAGGAAAGAAACCTAGAATTCGATATAACACCTTACAGTTAGGGAAGGAAGGAGGAGGTAAGGTTCTTCCTTGCCTGAGAAATTATTTTTATGCCTCACAGATAACCCCTCTGTTATATTGGTGTAATAGGGAATATAAGGCTAGATGGAAGGAAATAGAATTTGGATTAGCTGACAGTTTTCCTCTTCAGGCTTCAATAGCTGACAAAGGATTGATGGCCCAGTTGGAAAAATTTAAAAACGCTTGGATAAATCTTACATTAAAAGTATGGCAGAAGGTGGTTAATTCATGTGGAATTAATAACATGTTAAAACTCTTTAGATGGTGTGCATATGATATCGAATTCCTTCCCAACAGAGGAGATAAAAGATTTGAGCTATGGATAAAGAAAGGTCTTACAACCTACCTCTCATTTATAGATAAAAGAGTATTACAAAGTTTCCAAATCCTGCAGGACAAACATGGCCTAGAACATAATGACTTTTTTAGGTACCTTCAAGTACGAAACTATGTTAACCAGAGTTGTAGATATACAGACCTATCAACAGTAGAATTAGAATTTTTCAAGATTCTGAATTCGGCTTGCAGTTCAATACCTAGTAAATCAGTTTCTCGATTATATAATGCACTCTCCCATGCTAAAAATGTAAATACACTGTATATTAAAGAGAAGTGGGAGAAAGAAGTGGAGTTGGTACTTTCAGAGGAGGCTTGGGAGAAAATCTGCAGCTTTCAATGGTCCTCGACTAATTCTTTGACTTGGAGAGAACGTTGTTGGAAAAACATTATAAGATACTTCAAGACCCCATATCAGGAAAAATATAAAGATACAAATGTGATGTGTTGGAGAAGGTGCGGCTCCAAGGAGGCAAATCATTTTCATATTTTTTGGGATTGCCCTAAATTAAGTCTATTTTGGGAAGGTATTCATAGAACATTAGTTAAGGTACTTAGGTCCCAGATACCTCTGAACTTTGAGACGCTCTATTTGGGGCATGTATTGTTTCTTGAACAGAAGGAAGATATAAAGTTGCTGCAGGCCCTCTTAGCGGCAAGTAAGAAATCAATCACTAGAAAATGGCTAAATCCAATACCACCTACATTAGAAGATTGGTACGAAATTATCTTGGAAATATTTAAAATGGAAAAGTTGACTTACTCCCTGAGAACTCAAAAAGAAAAATTCTATCAAATCTGGAATAAATGGATTGAATATATAACCCCAATGCGAGCAGACTTTAGATGACTCTCCTAATGATTTATACTGCTCTTCTCATCAACACAGTAATATTGCTAACGTAAGCACCCCTAGTCTAAATGTTTGATTTTTTTTTTGTTTTCTTTTGGAAAATAGAGAATTAACACAAGTAAAGGGAAAGATTTGGGAAAGGGATAAAAAAATGAAAAAATTAAGTAAATAAGTACATAGGGATTGGATAATTATGTCTGCGGGTGGGAGCAAGCATGAACAAATTAGGATATAAACACCTATAATGGTTGATACATAGGCTTGTATACAACATTTTGGTCCAGTGGAAATGGTCCAGAAGGGTTATATGGAAACTATTATTACCATTTTTCTTAACAACTAATTCCATTACTTAGCCTAATAGGTTAGGTTTACCACAGTACATAATTATCTATTTAAATGTTTATTTTCCTTTTATATCATCTCAATGTGTACTTAAGAATGTATAAATAATTGTAGTTTTATACATATAAAAAATGGAAAAGGTTATATGTGTGAAAAAAGTACATGATATTTGTGAATTCCTTATCCAAATAAAAATCAAATTAAAAAAAAAAAGAAACTGGTCGTTTGAGTCCTGAGGCTCTTGTCCCTACTACTTGATGGCAGCAGCAAGAAAAGAGCATGGCCTGGGTAGTGGGGATCTCTGATGAATGGATACTGCTTTCCTACGACAGCATTTCATGTAGATATACTCAATGCTATGTAATGAAATTGTAATTCTGCAATAGCATACAAAGCAAGACAAAAAAATTACTATAAGCTACAATAAATAAATAAATATTGAAAAAGTCGAATAGTAAGGTAATGTACGCGTGTTCATTGATTGTTCAGAAATCTGATGGCGGAGGGCAAGAAGCTGTTCTTAAAATGCTGAATGTAGACTTTCAGGCTCCTGAACTTCCTCCCTGATGGTAGTATTGAGAAGAAGGCATATCCTAGATGGTGAGGGTCTTTAATGACAGACGCCAATTTCTTGAGACATGTTCCTTGAAGTTGTCTTGAATTTACAACTAGTTAACTCAGCCAGTCTACAACCTCTTGTGATTCTGTATGTTGGAAGCTCCATACCAGGTTATGATGCAACCAGTCAGAATCCTCCTACTGTACATTTGCAAATATGTTTAAGAGTCTCTGATGACATAGCAAATCTCAGCAAACTCCTAATGACGTAGAGCCTCTGGTGTGACTTCTGTGCGACTGCATCAATGTGTTGGGGCTGGGAGAGCTACGTCAGAGATGGTGACGCACAAGAAATTGAAGCTGCTCACCCTTCGGTAGATTAATACAAGATTAGTATAAATCGCATTTCGTGTAGATGTGCACAGTGGCTGGGAGGGCTTTACCCATTATGTACTGGTTTATCCCCCAATTTAATCCTCGCCTAATTGCAGGACAGCTTACAATGACCAATTAATCTGCCCACTGGACTGTGGGAGGACACGTGGTCATGGAGAGAACATACAAACTCCTTACAGGCAGTGGAAGGAATTGAACCCTGGTCGCTGGTACTGTAAAGCATTATTTCTAACCATGAAGGTACCTTGCCACCCATTGTGATTGCAATTATCTGGATGAAAGTGTGTAGACAACAACATTAACTCTTTGTTTCTCTTTCCACAGATTCTCCTGCTGAGTAATTATAACATTTTACACGTTTCCCATGTATGTTTTGGGAACATTCTGTGCACGAACTGGATTTGAACTACTCCAGTTTCAACGTAGAAATTCAGAGAGTGAAAATAAACATTCTAGATTTAACAGCACCTTTAAGTAAATAAAATGTCCATATGTGTTTTAGTGAGGTGCCCTAAAGCAACAATGTTAGACACGTCGCAGTAAGAACATATTTGTTTAATTGATCTATTCTAATGAGTGTCTGAAAGGAGAAGAGGGAAGAGGACAAATAAGGTAATCCAATGCTAATTATTTGCAGGGATGAAAGCAAAAGAGTCGTAAAACTCATTTTAAGATGTTTCTTGAAAGATCAGCAGGCCAGACGGCATCTGTGGAGACGGACACAAAAGTTAATCTTTCATTAGAATTCCACTTTGAGATGACAGATTTTTGGGCTGCAGAAGGTGATGGAAAACGCTGCAGTGGTGAACGTCTGGAAAAATATAATCAGAGGGATCAAGATATTAAATCTGAAGCACAGACCAAAGGTTCTGGTAGAAATCCTGAAAGAAGGCAAGGTAACTACAATATGCCACATGGAGACTGCATACCAACTTGATCACCATATACAACACGGGCTAACTGTGCTCCTGAGTGGCTGGCTATTTCTGCGTACATTAAACTTGTGAATGGTGAGTAATGCTTAAGGTTACAATACTGTGCAAAAGTCTTAGGCATATATATATATAAAACCAGCGTGCCTAAGACTTCTGCACAGTACTGTATATTACGTCTTTCCAATTACCAAATAACACTTAATACTACTGAGCTAATACAAAGCTAAGTACTCTTATTTCTGTTTCCCAACCGCCTTCCTATTTTAACCAATATACAGTACAATGTAAAAGTCGAAAGCACACATATATAGCTAGGGTGCCTAAGACTTTTGCAGTACTGTAGTAATTTTATGCATTGCTCTGTACTGCTACCACAAAAAAAAACAAAATTTCATGATATATGTGAGTGATGATAAACCTGATTCTGATATGGGTCCCTATTGTGGACTGAGAGTGGGAAAGGGGCAGGGAGAGGGGAATCATGGTTGGGAAAAGGGGAAGGGAGAGGAGAGGGAGCAGGAAGCACCAGAGGGACATTCTGTAATGATCAATAAACCAATTGTTTGGAATCAAATGAGCTTGCCTGGTGTCTGACGGCTGCATCTGTCTGCACCCTTGCAGCCCCCACCATGGCAATCCTTCTCTGCCGCCTGTCCCACACCTCCTCTGATGGTGTTCCACTCTCGCCATTCGCAATATACAGTATATATATGTGTGTGTGTGTGTGTGTGTGTGTGTGTGTGTGTGTGTGTGTGTGTGATGTCACTGCATGAAGTATTTGATAATGTGTCTTTCACCATACTTGACATGACAAATCCATATATAAATCAAGGCACCTCTGGAGGTTTCCATATTTGTCTCTCATGACTCTGTAGAGTCTGTGGCAGTGATAGGAACACAAAGATGCTCCGACACTGAAATCTTCCAGTTGAATTGTAGACTGATGGTACTGGAATTACAGGAGGACTAGAATTTAAAAGCAAGGGTGTAATACCAAGGAATTTATTCAAT
This sequence comes from Mobula birostris, assembly GCF_030028105.1. Lineage (NCBI taxonomy): Eukaryota > Metazoa > Chordata > Chondrichthyes > Myliobatiformes > Myliobatidae > Mobula > Mobula birostris. The sequence continues at coordinate 10,477,290 of NC_092399.1, forward strand.
CAGAGGGCGGTGAATCTGTGGAATTAATTGCTACAGACGGCTGTGGAGGTCAGCACATTGGACATTTTAGTCATAGTCATAGTCATACTTTATTGATCCCGAGGGGAATTGGTTTTCGTTAAAGTTGCATCATAAATAATTAAATAGCAATATGTAAATTATGCCAGGAAATAAGTCCAGGACCAGCCTATTGGCTCAGGGTGTCTGACCCTCCAAGGGAGGAGTTATAAAGTTTGATGGCCACAGGCAAGAGTGACTTCCTATGACGCTCTGTGTAGCATCTCAGTGGAATGAGTCTCTGGCTGAATGTACTCCTGTGCCCAACCAGTACATTATGTAGTGGATGGGAGACATTGTCCAAGATGGCATGCAACTTGGACAGCATCCTCTTTTCAGACACCACCGTCAGAGAGTCCAGTTCCATCCCCACAACATCACTGGCCTTACGAACGAGTTTGTTGATTCTGTTGGTGTCTGCTACCCTCAGCTTGTTGCCCCAGCACACAACAGCAAACATGATAGCACTGGCCACCACAGACTTCTAGAACATCCTCAGCATCGTCCGGCAAATGTTAAAGGTCCTCAGTCTCCTCAGGAAATAGAGACGGAACTGACCCTTCTTGTAGACAGCCTCAGTGTTCTTAGACCAGTCCAGTTTATTGTCAATTCGTATCCCCAGATATTTGTAATCCTCCACCATGTCCACACTGACCCCCTGGATGGAAACAGGGGTCACTGGTACCTTAGCTCTCCTCAGGTCTATCACCAGCTCCTTAGTCTTTTTCACATCAAGCTGCAGATAATTCTGCTCACACCATGTGACAAAGCAGAGGTTTATGGGTTCTTGATTAGTAAGAGGGTCAAAGGTTATGAGGAGAATGAGGCTGAGAGAAAAAATAAATCAGCTGTGATTGAATGGTGGAGCATAGTCAATGCACCGAATGGCCTAATTCTGCTCCTATGTCTTAGAGTCTTATGGAACTACAGGTGGTAAAATAATGCCACTGGATTGGAGACAGCAGGCTCTACAAGATCTGTACTCCACACTGGAATCATTGGAGGAGGAAGGGAAGAAGGAAAAAAGCAATACAGAAGTTGGTTTTAATAGTACTGGCAAACTTTAAGTGGTAATTGCCATCCCCACTGTTGGCTTCCTGTTGAGGCTTTTGGCCACTGAAAGCATGGTTAGTGCTGGCTATATGTGGCACTCATCAATTACAGGCAGTCTGAAATTGGCTTGTTGCCTGCTCTGAAGTACTGGGTGGCACACCGTGATTCAAGTGCCCGTTTTCGAGGATTATCCAATTTAGCCCCTGTTGTCTCTTTAACCGGTTATCAATTCAAATCTCATGGTTAGTTTACTGATGCATTACTCAGATCACTGTGAAAAGATTGAAGCAATAGTTTCAATTCTGACTTGCTGTTTTGTGTGTTTTTCTTTGAGGAGAGAGGTTAGGCTGGTTGGCGGCTGCATGCCACTGATCCTTTTAACAGACTGATTGTAAGATACTTCTCTTACAGCTGTGGCCACATTTCTGCCTCTCTCAGGGACTCTGAGGCTTGAGGTTATCTCTGTATCTTTACTCTGCGTACATTAGATTTTACTGTAACGAGCCTGTGTTTGAGCTCCAGCCCCAGTATTCCCAGTGATAAGAGCTGGTAAAAGCTTGGATCAGGCAGGCAGTATTGATAAGATGTAACAGAAAGGTTAATGGCAATTTTTTAAAATTGAAAAACTGTTGTCAACAGCCAAGGTCCAGAGCTTGGGCCACCATTATGGTTGAAAAGAGTAAAAGATGATACAAGGTCAATCAGGAAGCAGTTATTAAGTGACGTTTAAAAGCCTACTGATTGCAACAGAGAGGAAAATCCAAGACGAGATTTCTGGCACTGGATAATAAAATCTGTTTGTGTATGTAATATTTCAATAATATTTGAATAATCTCATATTTATATATTGTTTGATTAAGCATTCTTGTTCATTTATGGGTTCTATGTCTAAATACGTGAATTGTACACATCATCGCGCTACCATGTGATACGTGCGCGCCTCGCATAAAGTAAGTTGGACCCGCAATTTGGATTCCTGTGTCTTTCTTTGAATTAGTTTGATGTTTTGAAGCAAAACCAGTGTTTAATTTCTATCCAAAGATGTGCATTTGTAGTTGGTATAATGAGAAATTACAAACTAAAATAGATTATTGCAAGTGTGCTGAGAACCCAGGACGAATGGTGACTCTTTATTTGTGATATAAAGAAGGTTCATTAAATTCTTAGATCCAGTAAGTCATTAAAGTATAAAAGTATAAATTTGTTTTATATATCAGTACCGGACAGGTGCAGGAAAACCATACACGCTGTTTAATTGTCAGAAACTGACAGCCCACAGGGTCCTCCCTACGATTTATGATCTTCACTGTCTCCATCATGTTTAAACTGCTGTGTTATGCACTAAGATCAGCTCTTGGCATATTGCTAATTAAAGGAAAGTGCAGGGCATTAACAACGTAGATATTTTAACTCCGCATTCAGAATTTTCTTCCACAATTAAGTCACGTAGCCTTGTGGTGTACAGCAGTAGGCTGAAGGGCAGTACCACGTAGTCTTGTGTTTACAGCAGGAAGCTAAAGGGCAGCCACCACAATCCTCTGCTGATCTACGCATTAAGCAATACAGACATGCAATTCTATAGTTTCACAAAAGTATTTACCTGACTCAGTTGGCCAAAATCCTCCACAGTAGATGATTTAGTGAGAAATTACTATGCAGGAGAAGGATATTTGAAATTATGTCTCAAATTTTTCTAAGTCAGGCCCACAGCATTGGTCAAATTAAATTTAGAGTTCCTCTTGAATTATCCTGGCAAGGTGCCTAGCTTTCAGCCTGAGAAAACCATGGCCATCAACTGTACCATGGTAGCATCTAAGGTGCCATATCCTCTTACCCTTATGGTTTCCGTGAGAGTGATGTTTTTGTTACTTTGACCTATTGTTCAGTTTGCTCTGGAGTTTAGGGTGACCATCTCCGTAAGATCATCTTGCTTTATTTTCAGCCTCAATTTTTATTCTGCGTGTTATTGCTGCTTCCTCCAGTTGATTGCTCTTGTTTCAGCCTGAAGTTGGAGTGAAGAACAGCTGGTATTCTCTGTGAAAGTGCCAACAGCAACTGATACCTTTGTTAATCACACTTAAGCAGCCCCTGTGTTTGAAATACCTTCAGCTACTATTTCCTTAGAGCAGTTACATGTTAAACGGACTCCAAACAAAAAGGTGAAATTATTTGCCACAAACTGTTTCATAGATGAAGCTCACTGCAACACCATACAATGAAACAACACAAAAGGTATAATACTGCAGATGATGAAAATCCAAAATAAAAAGAGGAAATACTGGGAACATTCAGCTGGAAAGGCAGAATCTGTGGAGAGAGACACAGTTAGTATTTCAGGTGTGCGACCTTTCAATAAACCCAACAACAAAGGGCTGCCGACCTCAATTGTCAGTTCTCTTTCTCGTTCCACAGATGGTGCCTGATCAAGTGAGCCTATCCAGCACTTTCTGTTTTCTCAACAAAATTTCACAACAACAATATCTGCGCTGTCACCTGCAAAGGCGAGCGAAAGATTAGTTATACTTGTCACAAGCACATCAGAGCAAAGAGTGAAATGTGTCATTTGCATCAATGACGACAAAGTCCGTGGATGTGTTGGGAGCAAGTGTTGCCGTACTTCCAGTCCCAACATGGCTAATTGCCACCTGCTCATATAAAACAGAATTATGTCAATGTTGAAATAAAATAATGTTGAAATGTAAGAAATCTACTTATGATAGACAATTGTGACAATATTACTTCTCTATGACGTGAAGTTATTTGGAAAATCCACCTCAGTATTGTTAACATAGAATTAAAGTCTGATTACAATTTTGGGCCTCAATGTGCTTGCGTAACTTTCAAAGCCAATAACAAAGTTGTATATCTTTGTCAGCAAAGACATCAAAATCACCATTACTGACTTCTGATCCGAATCACCAACTCATTTTCTTTTTCCATGGACCTGCTCTATATTTCCAGAGTAGGATAGAATAGAACTTTACTGTCATTGCTCAAGATAACGAGATTGTGGTGCTGCTCCAGTCCGTGTAAAGCAGATGTTGACAATACATGTGGTATGGCTTATTCACAAAAACAATTCCGACAATAACATGCATCAAGTGGCTTTGATAGTCCATAACACTGCAAGGCCGTTGGCAAACTGGGGAGTAGAATTAACCAGCTGTACAACAGCCTTCGGGAAGAAGCTGTTTTTCAGTCTTAGTGTCTTGGCTAAGATGTTTCTGTATCTTCTACCAGGTGGCAGGAGATTGAACAGACAGTGTCTAGTATGGGATAGGACTTTAATTATGTTACAAGCATCCTGTTGGCATTGAGAGCTGTAGATTGTCTCCAGATCCAGCAGTTGAGTCCCAGTGATGTGCTGGGCTGTCCTAATCACCGGTTGGAACGCTTTGTGATCTGTCCTGCTGCGGCTAGAGTCCCACACTGTCATTCTGTACGTCAGTATACTCCCTATCGCACATTGATAAAAGTTGGCCAGCAAGTTTGAGGGCAGATTGGCTCTATTGTAGATTTCCAACATCTGCATTTCTTAACTTTTCAAAATCTGCCCCTAAGAATTATATCTCATCCATTTCTCAGAATAAAACAAATCATCCCTCATTGAGAGAAAATACTTGAAGGGATTCCAGGACAACTAGCCCAAGCTCAAAATATCCCAAGGCCAACATATCGGTGCAGCTACAAAGAAGGCATGAGAATGGCTATATTTCATTATGAGTTTGGGGAGATTTGGTATGTACCAAAGGCACTCGCAAATTTCTACAGATGTCCCTTGGTGAGTATTCTAGCTGGCTCCAACACCGTCTTGTATGAGGGGGAAGGATTGAAATAAGCTGCAAAGAGTTGTAAAATTTGTCAGCTCCCTCATGGGCACTAGCCTCCGTAGTATCCAGGACATTTTCATGGAGTGATGCCTCAAAAAATCGGCATCCATCATTAAGGACCCCCATCACCCAGGTCATGCCTTGTTCTCATTGCTACCATCAGGGACGAGGTACAGAAGCCTGAAGACACACATTCAACGATTCAGGAACAGATTCTTCCCCGATTTCTGAATGGGCATTGAACCTATGAACACTACCTCACTACTTTCTTATTTTTAATTTTGCACTACTTACTTAATTTAACTGCTTAATATGTACAGTACCTTTCCATTATCCGAGGTCCTTTCCCACTGGAGTCAGCCCCTCCTTGTCCTGTAGCACAAGGAGCCTAGACTTTGGTCCATCCCCATAGAGACGTAGCATTGGCTACACCAAACTTCAATGCATACGGCTCCAGCCTCCTAGTAGTGTTCCTACTCACCCCACTGTGATCCTGCAGCAGATTGTTTGTTGTAACACTACTCTGAATTTAGGGACAAATCAGTCACAGTTTAGTGATGCTAGTTACTTTGCATAACAGTGTAAATGACATGTCATGTGATGGTCATGGTCTTTCCATGACCATGATTGTTCACGGCAAATTTTTCTACAGAAGTGGTTTGCCATTGCCTTCTTCTGGGCAGTGTCTTTACAAGCCGGGTGACCCCAGCCATTATCAATACTCTTCAGAGGTTGCCTGCCTGGCATCAGAGGTCGCATAATCAGGACTTGTGATGTGCATCAGCTGCTCATACTACCATCCATCCCCCTCTCACATGGCTTCATGTGACCCTGAATGGGGAGCTAAGCAGGTGCTACACCTTGCCCAACGGTGACCTGCAAGCTAGCGGAGGGAAGGAGCGCCTTTCATCTCCTTAGGTAGGGACATATCTCTACCCTGCCACCCAAAACTAAATAGTACAAAAGCATAACGTTTTAAATTTTTCTTTGCTGGAGATTGTCCTTGCATGAAATCAAATGTTGCACCTGTAATTTTGTTTCAGTATTTAAATCAGCCTAGGGTAAGGCTGCCACATTGTAGTACTATGTGCAAGTCTGCAGCTTTTGACCTGCAGATGACTTACTGAAGTAAAAGCATGATGATTGATTTTGTTTCTAAGATAAAGGGCAGTATCGATCAGTCAAATCCTGTTACAATTCAAGGAGATTGTTTTCATGAGTGGATTACGGTGTTGAACTTGAACATTTTCACACTGAACATTTTGAAAAATGTGCTGCCCTGCATAGTTTTGGCATTCTGAAGTCCAGAGAAAGAAGGGCCAATCAATATACAGTTAGCAATTGAAGAAGAATTTAGAAGTGAAATAATTTCCTCTTTAATATTGCCAGTGCAGATCATGCCACAGTAGCGTTGCATAACCAGGACTTGTGATGTGCACCAGCTGCTCATACGACCATTCACCACCTGTTCTTATGGCTTCACGTGACCCTGATCGGGGGCTAAGCAGGTGCTACACCTTGCCCGAGGGTGACCTGCAGGCTAGTGGTAGGAAGGAGCTTCTCACACCTCCCTTGGTAGAGGCATATCTCCATCCTGCCACTCCAATCTCAATTAATAAATAAATATAGAAAGAACATAGCACAGTAGTGGGGCACATTGGAAGTTATGGTCTATGTCCATGGAAACTCATGGGCTTGCACATCTGTTGGGAAATGGGAGAGGGGAGGGTTAAGTGGGAGGGTATCTGCATTTCTTGATATACAGTGGCATGCAAAAGTCTGGGCACCCCGGTCAAAATTTCTGTTACTGTGAATAGCTAAATGAGTAAAAGATGAACTGATTTCCAAAAGGCATAAAGTTAAAGATGACACATTTCTTTAATATTTTAAGCAAGAAAACTTTTTTTTCCCATCTTTTATGGTTACAAAATAACAAAAAAGGAGAAGGGCCTGAAGCGAAAGTTTGGGCACCCTGCATGCCAGTACTTAGTAACACCCCCTTTGGCAAGTATCACAGCTTGTAAACGCTTTCTGTAGCCAGCTAAGAGTCTTTAAATTCTTATTTGGGGGATTTTCGCCCGTTCTTCCTTGCAAAAGGCTTCTAGTTCTGTGAAATTCTTGGACAGTCTTGCATGCACTGCTCTTTTGAGGTCTATCCACAGATTCTCGATTTTGTTTAGGTCGGGAGATTGTGAGGGCCATCGCAAAACCTTCAGCTTGCACCTCTTGAGGTAGTCGATTGTGGATTTTGAGGTGTGTTTAGGATCATTATCCTGTTGTAGAAGCCATCCTCTTTTCATCTTCGGCTTTTTTACAGATGGTGTGATGTTTGCTTCCAGAATTTGCTAGTATTTAATTGAATTCATTCTTCCCTCTACCAGTAAATGTTCCCCGTGCCATTGGCTGCAACACAAGCCCAAAGCATGATCGATCCACCCCCGTGCTTAACAGTTGGAGAGGGGTTCTTTTCATGAAATTCTCCACCCTTTTTTCTCCAAACACACTCATTGCAGCCAAAAAGTTCTATACAAAAGGTTCAAAGGAACATCTAAACAAGCCTGATGCATTTTGGAAACAAGTCCTGTGGACTGATAAAATTAAAATAGAACTTTTTGGCCGCAATGAGCAAAGGTATGCTTGACTGACTCCCATTTTTGGCAGGAAACTGAACAAAAATATTGGTTGGAAGTTTAGCTCACTCAAAAACAAATCTTTTATCTCTAGAGAAGTCAGCTGCTGTACAGAAAGCTGAGCTTGTCAAAAAGGCACCCTAGCCCTGGACTGTGAATATCCATCAGATGTATAGATATTATAAATTCTATTGCATTTGCTTGCACTGTAAATGCCTGCAAGAAAATGAATTTCATGGTATTATATGGTAACATTCACATACATTGATAATAAATTTGCTTTGAAATTTTGAACTTTGGAGTGGTGCTATGCTGACACCAAAATGGGAAAAAATTACTATAATATCCACTTGAAAAATGCTAATTGCCTATAAAATTGAAGTCCCCTCATGTATCTGACCCCTTAATGGTCCTGGTCACAATTCTGGCACCAATTGCAACCCAGGGCATAGTTGGGACCCTGGGTCCTGAATGGACAGCTCACTTGCATTTGGACGCCCCCGCCCCCCCAATTCACATTCCAGACTATTACTTGAGAAAGAAGCCAAACAATCAGGATTTATAAATAATCATGAGCTAGATGATTGGAGTTTTACTATTTATGAATAACGGAAACTGAAGGCTTTGGGGAGTGAATTGATGCTAACCATTGAGAGCAGAGCTTAGAATACAGGCAGACAACAATGTGACAAAACAGCTCCTTTAACTGATATCTTTTTCCCAAACTATGCAGGCCATGCTCTTGTTATTTTTGTAAAAGGTTGTGGGGACACAAGAGGCTGCCGATGTAAAATGTGGACTAACAAACTTTTTGTTAGAGGAAGTCAATGGGCTGAGCAGTGTCTGTGGGGAGAGAAGAATTGCCGGTGTGTCGAGTCAGAAGCATTCAGCAGGTTATGGGTTTCCCTCAAAAGCTCCATTTACCTAGCAGCAGGGGAGGAAATGTGCTGCACAGTCAATGTCATCACTGGTCTCGGTAGCATTAGCTGTCCGAAGGCCAGCCACACTCGGACCTGCCCAAGCTTATTTCTGAATAAATAATTGGGAAATGATCATTACTGCAAACTAATGTACATGATATTACTTTCATGTGCTATTTGCCCATGAGAAATGGAGACAAATCAGTGCAACATTTTTACAAATGCATTTAATTGAAGTCAGCAGAGAAATCTTCCCGAAAGCATCCACTACAAGGCTCAATAACAGCTTATATACCGCTGTTGTAAGACTATTGAATGGATCTCTTGTATGATAAGATTGACTCTTGACCTTCCAATCTACCTTATCATGGTCCTTGAACATTGTTGCCTACCCACAATCCACTTTCTCTGTAATTTTAACATAATATTCTGCATTATGTGATTGGTTTTCCCTCATACTATCTTGATGAAGCGATGTTTTATGGATGGCTTGCAAAACTGTTTTTCACTTCATCTTGGTACACGTGACACAAATAAATCAGCTGTGGAAATTAGAGTACCATAGGATCAAAGATATACATGCAATTTTACAAACTTAGTGTGTGATTGGTCCTAATACCATAGGACCAATGACATGCATGCAATCTTACAAACTTCATGTATGATTTTTCAGTGTGTAACAGGTTATAACCAATGTTTTAATCACACCAAGAGGAACTAACTATGAATATGTAAAGCTCAAGTTTGTGCACTTGATGAATTAATATCTCTAATCTCCAATTTTAGAGAAGTTTGTGGTAAAAACATAGTTATAGGCAGCATGCTAGTGTAGGGGATAGAACAATGCTTTACAGTATCAGCAACCCTGGTTCATTTCCCACCGCTGTTTATAAGAAGCTTGCACGTTCTCCTTGTGATCGCACGGATTTCCTCCAGGTGCTCTGGTTTCCTCCCACAGTCCAAAGATGTACTGTTATTATGTATTGCGTTGTACTGCTGCCACAAAGACAATAAATTTCACAACATATGCCAGTGATATTAAACCTGATTCTGATTTTGAGGAGGAGAGAAGAAACTTTGTTCAGGAGTCTGAATGCTTGCTGAAATAAGGCTGGCCACATTTCAGTGCCATGCCTAAAACAGACAAATGTGAGTTTCAAAGTTCAAAGAAGTTCAAAGTAAATTTATTATCATAGTACATCTATGTCACATATACTGTTTTATTTTCTTGTGGGCATTCACAGTAAGTGCAAAGAAACACAACAGAACCATTGAAAAGCTTCATACAAAAATGGACAAACACAAGTTGTGCAGATTAATAAAGAAGAAACAAAATAATAAACATTGAGAATGTGAGTTGTAGAGTCCTTGAAAGTGAGTCCATCGGTTATGGAATCAGTTCAGTGTTGGTGCAAGTGAAGTTACCCACACTGGTTCAAGAGCCTGATGGTTGAGGGGTTCTAACTATTCTTAAACCTAGTGGTATGGTGTGTTTAAAAAGCCTGTAAAGTTTATTTAAGGCAGATATCACTAAGAAACCACGATGAAACTGCAATGTCCTGAATACTAATCTAACCTTTCAAACCCTTTGTTAACAGATCTATGAAGGGATTCTAGTCTTCCAATCTCACAACTTATCTTACAGAATGACAGTGTGAGGGCAAATCACTTGTGAGCAACAAGAATAGAATCCTTCAGTCCGAGTGCAAAGAATTGGAGCAGTCCTGCCGTATTTGAATCTCCACGCTTCCAGAAGCGATTTACTTAAATATTCATAAAATTGAGGGGTGTTATTTTTATCATACTCATTGGAGCAGCCCTCCGTCCAGTGTATTGAATTCACAGTATCTGCAGTTCAAAGTGATGCAGGGTGTTGGGAGGTAATTTGAGGTTTACAGGTCACACCTGCTGCATCATGTGGTTTGCTTTTGTGTTATCAAAATAAGACAGCATTTTTTAAGTTGGTGTCTCCGATTGTTATCAAAGTAGTTTAATTACATGTTGGAATTACTCATCAAATTGATGGTTAGATAACGACATGGATATAAAAGGTTTATAGAGATACAGGCCAAAAGACTGCAAATTGGATTAGTGTAGATAAGTATTTTGGTCAGCATGGATGAATTGGTCTAAAGGCAGTTTTCTTACTGCGTGTGTCTCTATGAATTACTAATTAAGAGTTTGGAATAATTTTTCATATAATTCAATCCTTATCTATAATATAATGCATTTTAACATATTTGTATCTATAAAACAAACGTGCTTTAAAAATCTTTCTTTCTTCCATGGCCTTCTATCTCCTTCACCAATCAACTTCCCAGCTCTTTACCTCATCCCTCCCACTCCAGGTTTAACCCTATCACCCGGTGTTTCTCTCTCCCCACCCCACCCCACCCCCTGCCTTTTTAATCTGGTGAAAGTTTTCTTTCACCAGTCCTGCCGAAGGGTTTCGGCCGGAAACGTCGACTGCACTTTTTTCAATAGATGCTATTTGGCCTGCTGAGGCCCTCCAGCATTTTGTGTGTGTTGCTCGGATTTCCAGCATCTGCAGATTCTCTCTTGTTTGTGTTTTAAAAATAACTTTTCAGTGGAATAGCACATTTTTCTTACTTACTGCCCCTTACACCATTGGCATGTAGGACAACAATGAAGGTCCTCCATCTCTGATGATGTTCAGGGCTCCCTTCATCATGTCAGCAGCTTCCTCTGGATTTTCACTACTGTCAGTCATGCAAGTCCCAGGTGGAGACTCTGGAATACTGTCCACTCAGATGTAGAAAGACTCTTCATTGCTTTTTCCGTAACAGTTTTGTTTTACCAATCAGGATTGTTAGCCTTGAACTGAACCCCCAAACTGGTGGACTGGTGGACTACTCTTAGTCTGGCCTCTACCCTCTGATCTGTTTAGCATCAGTGGCCCTACCAAAAGCCCTGATTCCAGCCAACATAGCTCTCCAGGTCATTGAAGCATGCAGGACTCCAAATCCAGTGACAAGGTTGTGGTCCCCTTGGAGGAATAGCACATTTTATACAATATATAACATTTTTAAAAAAAATTGTGCTCCAGCACAGAATAAGCCCTTCCGGCCCTTTGAGCCACACCGCCCAGCAATCTCCTGATTTAATCTGAGTTCACTCATGGGGCAATTTATAACGACCAATTAAACTACCAGCCAGTATGTCTTTGGACTGTGGGAGGAAACCAGAGCACCTGGAGGAAACCCACGAGGTCACAGGGAGGACGAACAAACTCCTCACAGGCCAAGATGGGAATTGCAGTTGGTTTCCCTGTGCTGCAAAGCGTTGTTGCTAACCGCTATGTTACCATGCCACCCCCAATAATACGCAAATTAATAGTGTGTTCTCCTGATTGTGCCAGATTAGAATCTACAGATGTACTGTTGAAAGTGTCCTGACAGGTTATATCATGACTTGATACTGCATTCTAATACACTGGAAGGTAAGAAGCTGCAGAGAATGGTGGATGCTGCCTGATACATCACAGTGTATCCTGCCCCGCCACTGGTTGTATCTATAGGAGATATTGCCTTAAGAAGGTCTTATGGAAGCCTGAATTTGCACACCTCCAGGTTCAAGGACAGGGACTTCCCTTCAACCACTTATTCTTGAACCAGCCTGGCATTCTGCAGTGGATGGTGTTAGGTCTGCGACTTTTCACGTTGTAAGTTAATGACTTGGGCGATGGAATTCCAGAAGAGAGAAAATCCGCAGATGCTGGAAATCCAAGCAACACCCACACAATGCTGGAAGAACTCTACAGGCCTGCTGAGTTCCTCCAGCATTTTGTGAGTAATGGAATTGATGGCTTTGAGGCCAAGTTTGGCGATGGTACAAAGGTAAATGGAGGAGCAGGTAATGTTGAGGGAAAAGGGGGTCTGTAGAAGGACTAGATAGATTAGGATCACGGACAAGAATGGGCAGATGTAATACACTGTAGGGACACGTATGGTCATGAACTTTGGTAGAAGGAATAAAGGTATGGACTATTTTCTCAATGTGGGATGAATCCACAAATCAGAGCTGCAAAGAGACTTGGGAGTTCTAGTGCAGGGTTCTCAAACTTGAAGATCAAGCCAGTAGTAATATTAGCAAATGAAATGTGAAATTAATTTCGAGAGGACTAGAATATAAAAGAAAGGATGTTCAGACTGCTCTTGGAGTATTGTGAGCAGTTTTGGACCCCTTATGTGAAAAAGGATATGCTAGCATTGGAGAGGGTCATGAGGAGGTTTACGAGAATTATCCCGTGAATGAAAGGGTTAATGTGTGAGAAGCGTCGATTGGTTCCAGGCCTGTACTCACTGGAGTTTAAAAGAATGAAAGGCCTAGATAGAGTAGACGTCGAGCAGATGTTTCCAATAGTGGGAAAGTCTAAGACCAGAGGGCACAGACTCAGAATAGAAATACATCTCTTCAAGAACAGAGATGAGGAATTTCTTCAGGTGGAGAGGCTGGTGAATGTGTGAAATTCGTTGCCACAAACGGCTGTGGTGGCCATGTCACTGGGTCTATTTAAAATGGAGGTCAATAGGTTATTTATTAGAAAGAGCGTCAAGGTTCCAGGTGGAAATAATGAGAATGGGGTTGAGAGGAAAAGTAAATCAGCCACGATCGAATGGTGGAGCAGCAGACTAGATGGGCTGAATGGCATAACACTGCTCCTTTGTCTTGTTTTATTTATTTTTGCATTTGGAGGTACAACGTGGGCAGGCCCTTCCAGCCCAATGAGCCAAGCCGCCCAGCAACCCTCCTCTTTAACCCCAGCTGCCCAGGACAACTTACTGTGACCAGCTGACTTACTAACAGTTGCGCCTTTGAACTGTGAGAGGAAGCCAGAGTAATGGAGGAAACCCATGTGGTTGATGGGGAGAACGTACAAACTCCTCACAGACGTTGCCGGAGTTGAATTCCAAACTCCCAAAGCCCCACGTTGTAGTAGAGTTGTGCTAACTGCTTTGCTGCCATGAGGTCTCATATTATGACCAGCTAAACTTGAATCACTACAGTTTAGTAGCACTATCATCACTTTGATCACTTTTAACTTGGATTTTCTTGGTTCTAATTTTGTCGTTTCTTGTAAAACTTGTGTATAATTAATGTTTACTTGATGTTTCCTTGTGAATACTGCTTATATGATGCTATCTGCCTGTGATGTTGCTGCAATTCAGCTTTTTGTTGCACCTGTGCATACATATCATCTCTCCAAGAGGACCACAGCCTTGTCGTAGGGTTTGGGAGCTTGCGTGCCTCAATGACCCAGAGCGCTATGTTGGCTGGAGTCAGAGCTTTATGCTTTGGCTCTTGGTAGGGTCATTCTTGCCACACAGGTCAAAGGGTAGCCAGTCTAAGAGTGGTCCACTGGTCCTCCAGGTTCGAGGGTTCAGCTCAGGGCTAACAGCCCTGACTGGTCAAACAAAACTGTTACGGAAACAGCAATGAAGAGCCCTACATCTGAGTGTGATGGTATTGCCGAATCTTCACATGGCTCTTGCCTGACAGTAGTGAAAACTGAGAGGAAACTACTGATGCAATGAAGGAAGCTGTGAACACCGCCAGAGATGGAGGATCTTCATTACCGCCCTAAACATCAGCACTGTGACGAGCAATAATTGTGCACATGACAATAAACTCAACTTTGACTCTGACGAAGAATCATTCTCAGGGATGATCAGGAATGTGATGGATTCTTTCAGATCAGTTCCAACAGAATAAGCTAGTATTACCTTATTCTAGTTCATGCACTGTGTTATGATTTGATCTGTATAAATAGTTTGTAAGACAAACTTTTCACTTTATCTTGGTAAATGTGACTTTAATAAACCAATGTGAATTCTAGAAGTAGGGAAATGAGAGGAGAGGAACCAAAGCTATGTATCTGAGATTAGTTATAAACACAAAAGATGCTGCAGATGCTGAAAATCCTGACAACACAGACAAAATGCTGGAGGAACTCAGCAGGTCAGGCAGCATCTATAGAAGTTAATAAACGTCGACGTTTCTGGCCGAGACCCTGCAACAGGAAATGTGTTACCCTAGCAGAGAAGATCTTTCAACTGAGACCTTTCTCATTTTCTACCAAATAAAAAACAAAAGGTGATTCTTAGTGGGAGAACTGCTATGGGAATCCTTTTCAAGTTGTCCAACAGCAATGCCGGAGCTGGCTGCTTGTATATGAAGCTCTTAATAACATAAATAACATTTTATAAATGAGAGATTAAATCTGATAAGAGATCAGATTTCCATTCCGGTGATAACTCCAAGAAATTATACAGATACCTAATGGTATAATATGAATCTTATTTATATTATTATATTCCATTTGGGAAACAATTGGAAACTTCTGGAACTGCATGTAGATCCCATTGGAAAAATAAATTAATTACTAAAATGGTTAGGAATCCAGAGTAACCTATGTTACTAATCGATTACATGTTGTCATATACACTTAACTGGAAGAAAACATGGCATAGCAGAAAGTTGAAAATATTAAAAATCTTCTGAATAAAATTGGATTATAATTGGTTTATTGTTGGTTGAATATTGTCACATATATAGAGATACAGTGAAAAGATTGTCCTGCATACTGTTCATACAGATCAAATCATTACAACTGTGCACTAAGGTAGAACAAGGTTAACAACAACAATACAAAATATAGTATAACAGTTACAGAGGAAGTACAGTACTGGTGAGTAATAAGGAGCAGGATCATAACAGTGTGCAGACCCATCTTATCATACCAGGGGACCATTCGATAGTCTCGTAACAGTGGGGCAGAATCTGTCCTTGAGCCTGGTGTCAAATGCTTTCAGGCTTTCGTATCTTCTTCCCAATGGGAGAGGGCAGCAGAGAGAATGCCTGGGATAGGTGGGGCCTTTGACTATGCATCCTGCTTTACTGATACAGCAAGAAGTGCGGACGGAGTCCATAGAGGGGAGGCTGGTTCCCATGACGTGCTGAGCCACGTGCACAACTCTGCAGTTCCTTGTGGGCATGCGCGGAGCAGCTGCCGTCCCAAGCCATTAGGCTTCCTGTTAGGAAGGGTTGACAAACCAAATTTCTGCAGCCTCCTGAGGGAGTGGAGGCATTGGTGATCTTTCTTGTCCATGGTGACTCTGTGTTTGGACAATAAGGTGCACGGGAACCTTATTAGAGTCTATGGACTCTATGGACAAATTATTGGTGATGCTCACTCCTGAGAACTTGAAGCTTTTAACCCCATCAACCTCAGCATGTGGATGTAGACAGAAGCACATGCACTCCCCCTCTTTCTGAAGTCAATAACCATCTCATTGTTTTGCTGACCTTGAGGGAAAGGTTGTTGTCGTGACACCATGTTACTAAGCCCCCTATCTCTTTTCTATACTTGAATACATCGAATTTGAGATAAGGCCTACTGCAGTGATCTCATCTGCAATCTTGTCGTTGGAGATAGAGCTGTATCTGGCCATGCAGTCGTGAATGTGCAGGAATAGAGTAAGGGCCCGAGGATGCAACCTTGTGAAGCACCAGTGTTTAGAATAATCTAGATCAAATTACATTTGATGGCTCAAAAATAATGTAAGAGAATAATAGAGGGTGGAGGAGATAACAGAAACAACTGAAAAGCTGATAGGGAGGGTGGAGTGTGCAACAAACTATGAAAATATTTTCTGATTTTCTGTTCCTTTGACTTTGTGCTTTAAACTAGTTCACAACTTGAAAAAGAAAGCAAAAGACAGCAAAAATCAGACCTCAATTTAAACAGTGAACTGTCCATATCATTTTCAGAAAGTGGCTAACATTAACCCGGCTTTCTTCTAAAATAGTCTGAATAAAGATGATAAAGGGTTCCTTACATTTGTTTATCTGCAAAATATATAATGCTTTTTATTCTGAAAACAAACTCTTCACAATTCTACCTTTCAACGAATTAGGCCAATCAATTTCCAATTTTATTTGGTGGGAGGAACCAAATGACATAATTTCAGGGATCTGAAAATCTAAGGTCTGAAAGTCACGTCGGTTGAGAAAGGTTGATTTCATCGTAGACAATGCAAATCAGTTAATGTGAAATGCAGAAATCTGAACAGGAAGATCATTTCACAGGCTCTATGGGTTTCGCAATGTTACCCTAGAGTCTGCGTCTCTGATTGAAAACCTATAGTCTAGATACTGGTAGACTTCTATAAACATTGTTGCTCAGAGCGAAGTGTTGAAAGCTCCAGATGTCAATCAAGGGTAAGTTTTAACACAATTAAAACCATGACTGCCTACCCCATATAACTATATACTTGAAAAGTATATTTTTGAATGTTATGAAGGTTGTAGAATTTTTGAATTGTTTTGTCACAAGAGACCAGTTATTTGACCATGGCTCCTTCATGGAACAATTTTACTTCTATCTTACCCCCCATACTTTTCTCATTGTTCTGCTACATTCCCTTTCAAAAGCCCTGAGTGAGCTTTTCCACCACATTTAAAGATCCAAACCAATATTTAATGTGGTTTTTCATACATTGTCCTACTACAGTTATGCAGGAATGAGTGGAAATTTTGTCCCAATGACACTAACTGTAAATGTTAAACACAAATTGTATATTAATATGACTCACACTGGTTTCTGTGACATATTCTCTTTATACGAGGAGTGATTGATAAGTTTGTGACCTAAGGTAGAAGGAGTCAATTTTTGAAAACCTATTTTTCAACATAGTCTCCTCCTGCATTTACACACTTAGTCCAGCAGTCGTGGAGCATACAGATCTTGGACCTCCAGAAAGTGTCCACAGCATGGGTGATTGATACATTTGTGGCCTACAGTAGAAGGAGATGAGTTATATAGCTCTCGTTACATACACATGCAGTTCAACTTTTTGAGTGATTATGCAGAAAGTTTGAAGTTAATAACTTATCTCCTTCTACCTTAGGCCACGAGCGTACTTGATAGAGGTATTTAAAATTATAAGGGGAATAGATAGAGTTGACGTGGACAGGCTTTTTCCATTGAGAATAGGGGAGATTCAAACAAGAGGACATGAGTTGAGAGTTAAAGGGCAAAAGTTTAGGGGCAACATGAGGGTGAACTTCTTTATTCTGAAAGTGGTAGCTGTGTGGAACGAGCTTCCAGTAGAAGTGGTTGAAGCAGGTTTGATTCTGTCATTTAAAGAAACTTAAAGAAAAATTGGATAGGTATATGGACAGGAAAGGAATGGAGGGTTATAGGCTGAGTGCAGGTAGATGAGACTAGGTGAGGGTAAGCGTTCAGCACGGACTAGAAGGGCGAAGGTGGCCTGTTTCTGTGCTGTAATTATTATATGGTTTATATAGTATATTTCTTTACTCCAAATTGTGTTGGTTTTGAAAAATATTTTATTTCTTCCAATATCTGTTGGAAAAATTTTGCATGAATGCGCTAATGGACAATGCAGTGGTGGTTTGTGAAACAAGGAGTGCCAATGACGTATTGATTCTTTCACATGTAAGAGCAAAAAGAATGAAGCACGTGCCCTTGCACCTTCAGCACAAGTGTTTTAGCTTCTGGTTGCTCCTTTCTGGGCGAGTTTTGAATCAGGGCAGCCTGCAGATAAGAAACACTGAACCGAGATATGACTTTTGGTTTTGTGTTTTATATTCTATGTTTTCGATCTTTTTTTTGTTGCCATTATAATTTAAATTTGGAGCGATTTGTAAGTTTTCTTTCATGCAGGATGGGTTTTGGTGTTTTGTTTTGAACAACTTGCATGGTTTTCTTTGTTTCATGGCTATCTGGGGAAGACAAATCTCAGAGTTGTATTCTGCATACATACTTTGATAATAAATGTACTTTGAATCCTTGAACAAATAAGAAGGCGACCATGCATCCAAGGAATGACGAGTATCAAAGGTGTTAGTTGTAAGGATTGGTTAGTGCATGACAAAAACAAAAAGAAAGGTGGAGCATGTGGTTGGGGGTCTTTAATCAAAAGTTCTCAGTGCACATAAACAGCTCCTTTGTGTCATAAGTACACCCTTATTATTTGTTAAGTTTCTTGGAGTACACATAATGGATGATCTCACCTGATCCCTCAACACCACCCCTTTGGTCAAGGAAGCACAGCATTGTCTTCACTTCCTGAGGAGACTGGCATGAGCAAGGCTCCCTCCCACCCTTTCTGCCCAATTCCAACTGATTTTTAAATGAGCACCATCGAGAGGGTCCTGACCAGCTGCATCACTGTCTAGTACGGGAATTGCAAGGCATCTGACTGCACATTCTGATGAAGCATTGCAAGGACCGGTGAGAGGATTATCGGGGTGTCTCTTCCATCCATCCAAGATATTTATCAGTAGTGTTGCATATGCAAGGCCCTGAGCATTGTCAATGATCCCTCCCAACCGTCCTGCAATCTCTTTGACCCCTACCATCAATTGATTGATCCTGGTCTTTCTATTTTTGAGATACTGTAGCATTAAGACAGGAACTGTTAGGATGGGAAACAGCTTCTTCCCCAGGCTGTAAGACTACTGAACTTCTGACTCCACCCAAATTTCATCACGAATGAAGCCCCGGTGGTGTTATACTGTTTACTTTTCTAACATGTGTCGTAAGTACACCCTTATTATTTGTTAATTTATTTGTGGTAATATTACTTTATGTGTGTAAGAGTTATATGTGCTTGCGCTGTGCATTTTGTTTCAGAGGAACGTTGTTTCATTTGGCAGTGCAAATGGGTATGGTTGAATGACAATCAACCAAACTTGAATTTGAATTTGAACTTGAAATTAAATGTCTGTAAGATCCAGTTGTACTGGAATATGGGCAGAACATTTTCACAAAGGTGGTTGGTTCAATATGGCGGGCTTCAAAAATAGAAAGACCAGGATCTATCAATTGATTTCTTACCAATGAATCACATGAACAATGGCTAATGAACAGTCTGTTTGCCACAAGTGCTTCTTATTTGTTTGGAGTTTATCTTTGGTGTGGGAGGATTCATTTTCCTTTTGTTAGTAAAAAACGGTGATTATATTTTTGTTACACATGATAGAAAGCAAATCTTTATTGGGAATGTCCACCTCTCTTGCCTTTGTACTGAGTATAGGGTATAGCCAGAAGTTTGAGCTGTTAATATTTTCATTTTTCAAAGTTCAAAGTAAATTTTTTATCAAAGTACACACAGTAGATGTCACCATATATACAACCCTGAGATTCATTTTCCTACAGGCATACTCAGCAAATCTATAGAATCATAACTATAACAGGATCAATGAAAGATCAACCAGAGTGCAGAAGACAACAAACAGTGTAAATGCAAATATAAATAAATAGCAATAAATAATGAGAACATGAGATAATGAGGTAGAGTTCTTAAAGTGAAATCACTGGTTGTGGGAACAGCTCAATGGATGGGCAAGTGAGTGTAGTTATCCCCTTTTGTTCAAGAGCTGATGGTTCAGGCATAGTAACTCTTCTTGAACCTGGTAGTGTGAGTCCTGAGGCTCCTGTACCTTCTACCTGATGGCAGCAGCGAGAAAAGAGCATGGCCTGTGTCGTGGGGATCTCTGATGATGGATGTCGCTTTCCTATGACAGCTTTTCATGTAGATAAGCTCCAAGGTTGGAAGGGTTTTACTCATTATGTACTGATGAATCCACTTCCTTTTGTAAGATTTCCATTCAAAGGCATTGATGTTTCCATACTTGGCCATGATGCAAGCAGACAAAGCACTCTGTGCTACACATCTATAGAAGTTTGTCAAAGATTTTGATATCATTGCTATTTCCACAGACTCCTCTGGAAGTAGAAACACTGACGTGCTTTCTTCACAATTGCACTTACACCATCTCATAAGAACATTTTTTGAGATTGGGATTATTATTTCGACTTGGAAGATTCACACTGGTAAACAATACCTGAAATTACCCTCACTCGAATGAATGGACTGGTTGAAATTAATCTAACTTCTACCCCTTAGATATATTCTAACAATCCAAAATGTTACAAATCATAGCAATGTTAAGTTTAACAATGGTACTAAGAATGAGCTGTGATTTATGGAAATCAAGTTGTTAATTATCAAACAATTAAATCAAAGACCGTTTCATTAAACTTCAGTCACCAGCTTTAAATGGAAAGAGCGTACATGACCTAAGAAACGAAATCAATTATAAGTAAGATCTTAATAATTTCAATTTGAATAGAGAAGAAGGTCGTCAGTCTAGCAATTGGATTTTTGAGCAACACATGTTCCAATGTTGACTACTCAGGGAAGGTCACACTGGAAATCATTTCCAGATGAAGTTCAGATTCAGACTGATTTATCACATGTATATTGAAACATGCAGTGAAATTGCGTTAACAACCAACACACTGGTGGCCAAACATTTTAATTCCCATCCCCATTCTTGTTATGATGTGTCGATCCATGGCTTCCTCTTGTGCCAAAAGGAGGCCACCCTCAGGGTGGAGGAGCAACACCTTATATTCCGTCTTGGTAGCCTCCAACCCGATGGCATGGATATTGATTTCTCCTTCCAGTGAACATATTTACTGCTCCCTTCCCCTGTTCCACACTCTGGTTTATTACTTCTTCTGACCTGCCTGTAATTTCCCCCTGGGTCCCCTTCTCTCCTCCTTTCTCCTATTGTCCACTCTCATCTCCCATCAGATTCTTTCTTCACCAGCTCTTGACCTTTCCCACTGCCTGGCTACACTTACCACCTTCCAGCTAACCTCTTTTCCTTCCTGCCACCTTTTTATTCAGGCATCTTCCCTCTTCCGCTTCAGTCCCAAAGAAGGGTCTCGGCCTGAAATGTCAGCTGTTTGCTCTTTCTTGTTGATGTTGCCCGACCTGCTGAGATCCCCCAGCATTTTGTGTGTGTGCTGTTTTGGATTTCCAGCACCTCCAGACGCTTTCTCATGTCTGTGATTTGCAACACACCCAAGGATGTGGTGGGGGCAGCCTGCAAGTGTTGTTAGATATTCCGGTGTCAATTGCATCAGACACGAAACTGCACCAGGCACCTTCATGTGCTGTTCACGTTATTGAACCTTGTGTTTCCTCAGCGTTATTTGCATAGCACACAATTCTGCCTGAATCAGCATAAACTGGAACAGAAAGCTGCAAGCTATGACCATTGTGGAGCGATAGAACAAAGAGCACATGATGTTGGTTTATAGCTGACTTTTTATAAAAGGGAACTTTCTTTACCTTGGGTGACTCAGCATCAAAAGAGAAGGCAGACTCTTGAAACAAAGTTCTCACAGTATGATGCAGCAAACCTGTAGAAAATCACAGTATCTATTTGCTTTAGCTGTAGATGCTGTGGTTTTCTATCAGTTCACTGCTGGCAACACTTCATTATGGGAGGTATCACTATGACTATGCCAACCCTCAGGGTTTGCTGGGATCACATGGTAGGAAGCAAAGGCACGTCCATCAGTGATGTGTTTCTTCCCAGAGGGACTTCCAGGACAATAATGCATCCTACTAGATCTCTCTGATGAACAGTTTTCTGGCTCTGTTTTTCCAAGGATTCTATCACTCTATATCACAATCTGTGGGAGAAAACTCCAACTATGTGTTTATGCCTTCATTGCTTTCTCTGTGGAAGTCAACATCGAGTTGACTCTCAGCTGACACAACTCTTTCTGTACTTGATGAAACTCAGAAGAATGAAACATATCGAATATTGAAGGCCAACGTAGAGCGGACGTGGAAAGAATATTTCAATTAAAGAACATCCTAAAGGAACATCGACTTAAAAGTAAGATGATGGCTATTTCTTCAGCCAGAAGGTAATGAATTTGTGGAATCCTTGCCATGGAAGCCTGTGGAGGTCAAATCACTCAGTGTACTTAAGGTAGACATTCATAGGCTCTTGACTGGTACCGAGGTTATGGTTATGGAGAGAAGGCAGGAGAATGAGGTTGAGAAAAAAAAACAGCCATGGTTGAATGGGTGGAACAAATTCGATGGGCTAAACTGCCTAATTGTGTTCCCATACCTTAAAGTTGGCATGGTAGAGGAAATGTCTCTACCAAAGGAGGTGTAAGGCACACCTTCCCTCCGCTAGCCTGCAGGTTATCCTTGGGCAAGGTGAAGCACCTGCTTAGTGCCCCCCCCCCCAAGATCATGGTCACATTAAACCATGGGAGCAGGTGGTGGATGGTCATATGAGGAGCTGGTGCACATCACAAGACCTGGTTATACAACCACTGATGCCAGGCAGACAATCTCTGAAGAGTACCTGTCACCTGTCTTCTAAAGACACTGCCCAGAAGAAGGCGATGGCAAACCACTTCTCTAGAAAAATTTGCCAAGGACAATCATGGTCATGGAAAGACCATGATCGCCCACGTCATACAACAAGGCACGTAATGAATGATATCCTATAGTGTTATCGTCCTCCAAGTGCCCATAGCAGGCCTCCACCATATCACACAGTTACTGTTTATTGCTACATCAGTGAGGTTTGCAGATACCAAGTGCTTAAAGAAACAGTTTCATCGGCTTTGATTTGAGTGAAGTCAAGGAAGACTGGCTTCTTACGAGTGCAGGCAATGACCGAGGGCTCGCCTTGAAAACCTAGACACTTACATGAACATTTTCTCAGTTTATGAGCTGTTGTGGACCACAAGGACTTCCCAACAGTGACAGTCATGTCTGTGGGAAGATTACATGAATTTTTTTTGTTACATTCAGTAGCACATGGCATACATGAGATCATTACAGGAGAAACACCAGCAATAAAAGCACTGGAGTTCACTCAATTCGCAACTGGGTCTGATTAATGTAGCCCTCTGATTTCCTGCTCTTTTCATCCACACTATCTCAAATACTGCTGAATATTTCAAGCAGCTGAGTGTAGCTGAGCCCCTGGAGAAGAAATTATGTCCTGCCCCTCACCACCCTTCCCTCATATTTTTCTGCCTCTTGTTAGCACCCCTCCCTCAAGGGCTTCAGGATTAGTAACGAAAGGGTAGAAATGTCAGGGAGAGAAATAGGAAGATATAGTCCATGAGCCAGGAGCAAAGATTTGGGCTACCGGTACCATCTGGGGGGCATAATTCTTGTAGTGGTTTTTGGCAGTATACACCCCTAGTGCTAGAAAATATGTGATAGCATTGCAGCGGTGATAGCTTTCTGTGATCCTATGGTGCTTTGCCTATGATAAGATGAATTATGCCAGGTACCTGTCCCTTTACTTTGCTCAGATGATGACCCTCCCAGGAAAGAATCCTTCTGTGTATGAGGCCTTCAAGACAGGCCAATTCTCAGTGCAGCTGCCAAATTACAACCCCTTTGGGCAGATCCCTGTGGACCAGGCTATTGAAACCACAGTGAACAAAGACACACAGATTCCTGGAGGCACATCCTGGTTCAGCCTGAATGCTGGAGCTATCAAACATTACTACATAACAGCAGAGCACCCCTGTGCATTCCTGGGACAGTTAAGGGAGATGGTGCAAGGCAACAAATCAGAGCTTTGTCATGCGGAGCTACAGCGGCCAAGAATCTAGAAAGATGTGGAAGCAGTTTCAGCAGTGATTAGCCTCATACATGAATGGGTCAACCTATCTGCAGAGAAGCGGGACCTCATTAGCATCTCTACAGCAAAGGCAGCCCCCAAAGACATTGCCTTCGACCTGATGAAGGCATATGAGATTGGTGAGCAATGCTATGCAACCTTCAAGGATGAAAGACTAGAGGAAGACCCACCAGTAAAGAAATTCCATGACCCAATGAAAACCAACAAGCTGAAAATATTCAGTGATATGTGTAAGAAGAGAGAAGTGAAATCAAATGGGAGGGCGATCATCTTGAAAGCAAACAGGTTTTTGTTTGGACGCATCATAGTGATGGCACAAGGTCACAGTCTACGTATAGAGGATATCCTTTCTCATCCCCTTGGACCATTGCCCCGGGCCCTGTCCACACCGGAAGGATCACTGAGAAAGACAAATAAAGTGACTTTAGCCACAAGCTTGCAGAAAAATGTAGCAGTAGAAGAGCAACTCTCAGGAAACTCTGCTCAGTGGTTGATGGAATGAACTTGGTCCAAAGAGTGAAAGGTGATCAAGTTACTTTCAGGGATGTTACCACAACAATTCTGGGTAGGGCTCTGAGGGAAGGGAGTCAGAGTAGCAAAATAGATGTTGTGTTCGACACATAGAAGGAGAACCCTATCAAGAATAGTGAAAGATATCTACGGGGTGAAGAGACTGGTCATGAGTTGCAGGGCATCACAGGCTCACAGATGGTGAGGCAGTGGAGGAGCTTCCTGACCAAAGTCAGTAACAAAAATAGTCTTATTAGCTTCATAGTCCATGAATGGAGGAAGGCGGAGTACAGAGCAAAGCTATAGGAGAAGATTCCGTAAGCAACTGTGAATGACGAATGTTACAGAATCACATCTCAAGACAGTGAGGAGGTGTCAGCTCTTCAGTGTCAACAAGAAGAATCAGATAGCTGCCTACTTCTCCATGCTGCCCATGCCACAAGAGAGGGATACCAACCTGTAGTGATCTGCTCAGAAGACACAGATGACTTTATCATGTCTTTAGCATTTTGTGACAAGATTGAGGCCCCATTGTTCCAGAATTGTGGCACTAGAACCCGTACAAGGCTTGTAGACATCAGGAAGGTTGCTGCCACTGTTGGCATAGAAGTTTGTAGGGCTTTCATCGGGTTGCATGCATATACAGGATGTGACTCTGTAAGCGCTTTTGCAGGCAAAGGGAAGACAAGTGCCCTAAAACTTCTGACCAGCAACAGGGAAACACAGGACACATTCTTAGAGTTGGTTCAGGAATGGGACCTCTCCCCAGAACTGATGGACGAACTGGAGGCATTTACATGTCTCCTGTACGCCCAAAAGCATTGACCACCAAGGTCAATGAGCTCAGGTATCACGTTTTCTGTGCCAAAAAAGGTGAAATCGAAAGTCATCAATTCCCACCATGCAAGGACTGCTTAACAAAACATGCACAGCGAGCCAACTACCAGGCTGGTATATGGAGAAGGACCCACAAGTGCCAAGCCCTGTTGGCAGAGGGTGGAGGATGGAGAGAGAAGAGGAAGCTGAACATCTGGTGGTGCATTGGATGGAAGGCCAGCCAGCACCCGATGCCGTCCTGGATCTACTGGCCCGCAACTGTTCAAAACATGTTCACTCCCAAAATGTATGTGTGTTGCAAATGGCCTCAGGTGTACTGACATGTGTAGACTGGCAGACTGTGAGAACCAGGCATCCACCTCAGAGAGTGTGGAAAGTTCAGATGAAGATGTGGAAGACGTGGAAGACTTGGAAAATTATTATGATTAGAAACATAGAAACATAGAAAATAGGTGCAGGAGTAGGCCATTCGGCCCTTCGAGCCTGCACCACCATTTATTATGATCATGGCTGATCATCCAACTTAGAACCCCGCCCCAGCCTTCCCTCCATACCCCCTGATCCCCGTAGCCACAAGAGCCATATCTAACTCCCTCTTAAATATAGCCAATGAACTGGCCTCAACTGTTTCCCGTGGCAGAGAATTCCACAGATTCACCACTCTCTGTGTGAAGAAGTTTTTCCTAATCTCGGTCCTAAAAGGCTTCCCCTTTATCCTCAAACTGTGACCCCTTGTTCTGGACTTCCCCAACATCGGGAACAATCTTCCTGCATCTAGCCTGTCCAAACCCTTTAGGATTTTATACGTTTCAATCAGATCCCCCCTCAATCTTCTAAATTCCAACGAGTACAAGCCCAGTTCATCCAGTCTTTCTTCATATGAAAGTCCTGCCATCCCAGGAATCAATCTGGTGAACCTTCTTTGTACTCCCTCTATGGCAAGGATGTCTTTCTTCAGATTAGGGGACCAAAACTGCACACAATACTCCAGGTGTGGTCTCACCAAGGCCTTGTACAACTGCAGTAGTACCTCCCTGCTCCTGTACTCGAATCCTCTCGCTATAAATGCCAGCATACCATTCGCCTTTTTCACCGTCTGCTGTACCTGCATGCCCACTTTCAATGACTGGTGTATAATGAGACCCAGGTCTCATTGCACCTCCCCTTTTCCTAATCGGCCACCATTCAGATAATAATCTGTTTTCCTATTTTTGCCACCAAAGTGGATAACTTCACATTTATCCGCATTAAATTGCATCTGCCATGAATTTGCCCACCCACCCAACCTATCCAAGTCACTCTGCATCCTCTTAATTATTAATAGGTTATGAAAGTATAGAAAACAAAGTATGGAAAGCAGCCTTTGATTAAATATATTCATTTTACAACCATATGGGTCCTAGGTTATGGCTGTGTGGAACCCCACATTTGAATTATTGTACTGTAATTCTATATGCTATGACAAAAGCTTAAGATTGTTTTGATTTGATACAATATGGAAAATATCATGACATTGATAAAACTCTAGAAATCTCTCCAAATGAGGTTTTTTACCTTTTGGGGGGTGGGGTAACATTTTCTGCTGTACTGATGTTAATATGGAATATATACAAAAAGTGTTTACTTATTTGAATTCCTGAATAAATTCTCTACAAATCCATGTGATTATACGTGTCCTAGGGTTTTTTATTGACTTTTCCAAAATAAACAACAAACAAATATTTTTCTAAAAATGAAATGATTCACTCTACTGAAATTGGGCACTGTACTGCGAGTGCCCCCAATGACAGTTTTCAATGTAGAATTTTATAGCAACATTTGATGAAGAGTGTTGAACTCAGCTATCATTGTGACAAATTTCAATGTTGAGGGATCACTGACGACAAAATACCACTAGGTTGAATAAACCCCCAAAATGCTGGTGGGACGCAGCAGGCCAGGCAGCATCTATAGGAGGAAGTACAGTCAACGTTTCTGGTTGAGACCCTTCACCACTCCTGACGAAGGGTCTCGACCCGAAACGTTGACTGTACTTCATCCTATAGATGCTGCCTGGTCTGCTGCATTCCACCAGCATTTTGTGTGTGTTGCTTGAATTTTCAGCATCTGCAGACTTTCTCGTGACTAAGTTGAATATGTATGTTGTACTTTATATTGGCCACTTTTCAGAAATGCTTATTTTAGGGTAGTGTTATAAAATGCATGATTGCACACATGAAGCTACCACTGGTGCAATGCTATCACATATTTTCCAACTCTAGAGATGTATACCAAAAATCACTATGAGCATTATTCCCCTCAGGTGGTACCAACCAACCCTAGTGGCTCACGGACTAATAGTAATCCGCCTTGAAATGAAATTACATGCAATCATCTGCAGGATAACAAAGTCTATAGTTTGAAGTACATTTATTATCGAAGTATGTAGACTGTGTACAATATTCCTTCGCAAAAGAAATGCAGTCTCCTTTTTAGAGAATCTTGAAGATCTGATCCTTGGCCCTGCAAGGTGCTGTATTGGCAAAGAATCCATTACGTGATTTTCTTGTGCATGAATGCATGGGGAGTGTTCCTTTAAGGGCTAATATTCTTTACCCAGCAAAGTATGGCAGCTAAGTTCAGTGGACCCTAGTCCAATTCTCTAGATCCCATTTTAGCAATTGTTAAGGGAGTACATCATCCTGACACCATGTTTAACTAGATATATGTATATCAATTTTTGTAAGGTTAGGGATTATTCTTAATGCACAAGTTTTAGCCCATTAAGAGATTTCTAGATGGAAATCTACACGGAGCATGTCACAGGAAAGCAGCATCCATCATCAGGCCATGTTTTATTCTTGCTGCTGCCATCAGGAAGAAGGTGGAGGATTCTCAGTTCTCACACCACCAGTTTCAGGAACAGTTATTATCCCTCAACTATCCTGCTGTTGAGCCAGAGAGGATAACTTCAAACAACAGGAATTCTGCAGATGCTGGAAATTCAAGCAACACACATCAAAGTTGCTGGTGAACGCAGCAGGCCAGGCAGCATCTGAGGGAAAGATAACTTCCCTCAGTTTCACTTGCCCCATCACTGATCTGTTCCCACAACCTAGGGACTTAACTTTAAGGACCCTTCATCTCATGTTTTCAATATTTATTGTACTTACTTATTATTATTATTTCTTTTTTTTCTTATTTGTTCCATTTACACAGTTTGTTGTCTCTTGCACACTGTTTGCCTGCCCTGTTGGTGTGGTCTTTCATTGATTCTCTTATGGCTACTAGATTTATTGAGTATGCTCAAAAAAATTGAATCTCAGGAATCTTGAAAAATGTTTCTAGGATCCTTAAAATAGATTGAGCAAATTAATCTATAAAGGTAAACATTTTCTCAATGAGTTTGAGTGGTTTTGTAACTTTGAACTGCAAGTTCTACTTTACAATCATAAATAGTTGTTGAATACTGAACACTTAGTATGCCTGTCACAGTTAGCATTTATGCATTTATGTTTACACATAAAGACCTCTTTAAAATAAGCCTTAGCTGATCATGAACTTCAGCTAATGCTTCTTTACAGTATCTGAAGCTGCTTTGTTTTGCAATGAAGGAAGGAGCAATTGTACAAATATTTCCCTTCCAACGTGCACGATGGCAATATCTCTTTTCTCCTACCTATGATTACATTGTCCAGCAAAATTAACTAGCAGGTAACCTTAACCATGCGATGCCTTAGAATTTTTGAGAACCAGGCCTTTGAGCTTACTGGGTCTTTACACTGAAGATACTCATTGGTGGAATATTACAGAATCTTTAATTTGCAGCTTTTAACTAGAGCTGGAGGACTATGTCATAAATGCAGATGTGCAGAAAGAATAATCTGCCCATCTGCCAGTGAGCAATGCTCTTTTTGGCAATCAACAAGAGGGCATAATTGCATATCACAGAGGGGAATTCAAAGTAGACTACTGAGAGATTGAATTGTCTGTAGCTAAACCCTTTACAGAACCTTCCCCAGGATATAGGGTCATTGAAACAGCACAGAAACAGGTTCTTTGGCCCATCTAGTCTATGTCAAGCCATTTGAACTGCCTACTCCATTAACCTGCACTGGGACCATAGCCCTCCATACCCCTACCATCCATCTACCTATCCAAACTTCTCTTAAACGTTGAGATCAAGCTCACATGCACCACTTGTGCTGGCAGTTTGTTCCACACTCTCATGACCGTCTGAGTGAAGAAGTTTCTCCTCATGTTCCCCTTAAACTTTTCACCTTTCATCCTTAACCCATGACCTCTAGTTATAGTCCCACCCAACTGCAGTGGAAAAAGTCTGCTTGCATTTACCCTATCTATACCCCTCATAATGTTGTATACCTCTATCAAATTTCCTCTCAACCTCCTACATTACAAGGAATAAATTCCTAACCTATTCAATCTTTGCTTATAACGCAGATCCTCTTGTCCTTGGCAACATCCTTATAAATTTTCTCTGTACTCTTTCAACCTTATTTACATCTTTCCTGTAGGTAGGTGACCAAAGCTCCATATAAAACCGATATAATAAACTTGTGAGGCCTTGCAACAATAAAGACATCCAATGAACTGCACTCATCTATCTTCACTACCATACTTGATCTTTTAAAATTGTATAGGAAATATACATACAAAAGCAAGACTTTGGTAATAACTTACCCCTGTGGCAATCATATAACATATGTAAATTGGTATGATTTTGTGTAATGTAGCTTGATATTGTGGGTGGACTTAATGTCTCCCAGGCAGATTTCTCACAATATGTGTATAAAATCAATTCATTCAGAATTCTTCCATATCTATCTACAGCTGCTGGATCAGATTACTATCAGAGAGTATTCTGGAGTTATGTGAAAATCGCAGCTATTAATACAGCCAAGCACTGGTCTTCAATTCTTTATGTGGATTGTAAATTGCAAGCTAAGAGCACACTTTTGCTCTGTCTGTGAGCACAAGTTGCCCACAGCCTAAAAGATACGATTTGCAAAATAATGTCCATGAGACGTTCCATATGCATTAGTTAAACGTTAAGAAAATGGGATTGTATTAATTGGCTTGCATCAAATCAGGTAACATGGGCTAAAATATTTGCACCACTGGGATTGAGTTCAAGCTGGCAGACCAGGCTGATCTTGTCACTTAATATATCAAACATTGTCACAAGGTAACGTTGCAATCAATAGCTGATTTGTTGTGGCTCTCTCTCTTCAGAAGCTTTTAGAACATCTATACCATTAGTTTGTCAGAGAAGGGGTGCTTGGACATTCAGATGTGTCTCCCACTGTAGATATGCAATTCAAAGGAAGCACTATCAACTGAAAATAATGAAGTAAATAATGTCATTGTAACTATGCAATTGTATTGAATTACCCGCTGTTACCTTTGATCTTAAGAGTATAAAAATGTGAAGTACTTTTGAGTTTGTGAGTCTCCTCTGAGATTGTCTCCAGAAGAGTGCCTTTTTCAATAACACTTCTACATCACTATCTTCTGTGTTTCTCCAGTGACCTTGATCACAGTCACAACAGCTGCTATCATTACTATCCTATCATCTGGAATTTCAGCAGATGTATATTTACTGGCAAATTCAACATCTCCCTTTCAAAACTTGCTTTGGATGCTTAATGTGCTACTATGAAAATGTACCTGAAAGTATCATCCCACTGTTTGGTGCATTGTGACCCAAGAGAGCATTGAAAAATTGCTGAATTCAAGCATTAATACAAGACATCATTGTCAGTGAAGTTTATAGTATTTGTACTTATATCTGAATAATTAAGTGGATCTTTTTGACTGACATAAAGTTTAAATCTTTTCAGGTTAGAATGGCAATTTTAAGTATTTTTCTACACTGGGATTAATATTTACCATTGTGTTTTAATAGTACTTTTTATAAGATCTGTACTTTTTAACAAACCCATGTATTTTTCACACTGGCAGAAAATGGTATAGCAGCTAAACTAATGGTTTATCACCCTTGTCATTTTTCATTGGTTAAGTAATAGCATATTATCCACGTGATATAATTATTTTAATCATGTAACCTATCAATTAATTCATCACTATCCAAGGAATTTTCTTTATCTTATCCATAAGAGGGATAGATTTTTCAGAAGCAACATCTTTTCTCCCTTTGCTTTCCACCCTCAGCATCATTTCTCAGCTCTTTATTTAGTTTGCTTAGTTTATCTGCACTCTTAAAATAAACTGAAATCTTAGAATTAAGACTGCTCACTACTTTTGACTCCTGAAAGAACCCTGAGGATCAGAAATTAAACGGAGATCCAACACCACTGAAAGGTAAATCTTCGCTGAAATTATTGCTGGGTAAACACTGGAAGAATGAGGTTGATTGAAATGAGGAACTCTTCACTCTTTCTGGTTCACCGTCACTTGGATAAATCCACTTTAAGTTTATAAATGAAGTACCCAGCATTGTAGGGAACTGAAATCAACAGTAGGATATATTTAATGGAAATAGATATAATTTAGTAGTAGATGTGACCTAATAAATGGCACATCAGAGTTCAAAGTAAAATGTATTATCAGAGTACATGTGTGTTGCCACATACAACCCTGAGATTCATTTTCTTGTAGGCATACTCAGCAAGTCTATAGAACAGTCTTAAAACAGGATCAATGAAAGATCAACCAGAGTGCAGAAGACAACAAACTGTGTAAATGCAAATATAAATAAATAAATAATGCAATAAATAATAAGAACATGAAATAACAGGATAAAGAGTCATTAAAGTGAGACCATTGGTTGTGGGAACATTTGAAAGGATGGGCAAGTGAGTATAGTTATCCCCTTTGTTCAAGAGCTTGATGGCTGAGGGGTAGTAACTGTTCTTGAACCTGGTGGTGTGAGTCCTGAGGCTCCCATACCTTCTACCTGATGGCAGCAGCGAGAAAAGAACATGGCCTGGATGGTGAGAATCTCTGTTGATGGATGCTGCTTTCTTATGACAGCGTTTCATGTAGATGAGCTCAATGATTGGGAGGGCTTTACCTGTGATATACTGGGCCGAATCCACTACTCTTTGTAGGACGTACCTTTCAAAGGCATTGGTGTCTCCATACATGTGAAAGATTAATTCATTTGAAAGCTTTTGTTATTCCATCAACAGAAAATACACATAACACTGTGAAAAATAGTTTGAAAGTACTCAGTTTTCATTTACTAACAGATTTCAGCTGATTGGGAAGAGACAGTATCCTTTGAGTACAAATAGAACAGAACAAAATCTACATTGCAACTGCTTTGAAATAATGGAGGTATTTGCATTTAACTTTTATATTATTTACTGGCTCGCTGGACCGTTTCTTGCAGAATGGAGTAGTTTTCGGTTTCTCAGAGTGTGCCTGCTCTGTTGTCACTTGTGATACACAGCAGCTGTACTCATTTACTGGAAAGGGCCTAAATGCGCGAGCGCTTTCCTTTCTCACAGCTCGTTCCTTACTCTGCCAGCATGTACCACGTCATCAGTGCTTCTCGCTCCGGAAATTGGCTCTTGCTGCCTTGTCACGAAACTGGGCCACCAGTATCAGGTGACCTGAATCGAAGATAGCTGAGCGAAAAAAAAAGAGCAGCTTAGTACAGAGCTACCGAGCTGCTGCGCTGCAAAAACGAGCTGCTTCCTTTCTAGTCTGCAAAAACGATCGAGCCTGTTTTCTAACCACATCCTTGACCGCAGGACTGAAGGTCTGCACGCACCTGGAGGCCCCTGTACACAATAAACAAACTTCTCTCTGCAATATCTGTATCTGTTGTACCAAATCTCTATATAAGTTGAACTGTTGAAAAAGAATATAACAACACGGGAGAGTTTATTTGTGTTATATAGATGTTGCTCCATTATATTTAGTAAAGTGATGAATATTTTTCTATACTCTTGCTAAATTAGTCTATTTTAAGTACCGATCATGGGAAACTACCACTAGTGCGGTCAGGGACATAAAGAAGAAACGGTTGATTTTTGGCCAATCTATTGTCTATCAAATGTTGCCGAATAAATCTGATGTGTTTAAGAACTTAACTCAGTCAGGAACATGGCCCTTTGCATGACCCTGTCGTGTATCACTGAGTGGGCGCAGCGCGGAGGAGAAGCACATTGCACCTTGTTAGACTTCAGCCGGTTAGATGAACTGTTAGCAATTCTTATTTTGATGAGCCATAAACAGTTGGCTGATCTAAATGCACTTGCCTTTCATAAAGTGATCAACAACAAGGGCAGCATAGTGGTTCGCACAACACTTTACAGTGTATGACCTGGGTTCAATTCCCACTGCTGCCTGTAAGGAGTTCGTACGTTCTCCTCATAACCAGGTGGGTTTTCTTCAAGTACTCCAGTTCTCTCCCACAGTCCCAAGACCTCCCAGTTGGTAGGTTAATTGGTCATTGTGAATTGTCCCGTGATTAGGCGAGGGTTAAATTCTCGTGTACTGTATATGCTTTACTAAATGCCTTTTCTAAAATGATAACTGGTAACTACAAACTTTTAGTGTACTGGGCATGCACTCCACTGGAGCCATTGGGGTGGAAGCTTATCCTTGTACAGCAGCAATAAACCGCGTAATTAGTAACAGTTGCGCATTGCAAATGGGCTCCGTTGAAATGAATGGGTCTCGGTTTTAGCGGTGAGGTGTAATACGCAGCCATTACCACCCTATATCACATGTGACTGAGAACAAAAGTTTATCGTAAAATAGTTATTCAAATTAGCAATATGTGATACATGCCAGGAGTACTCAGATCCCAGGTGTAAATTGAAGAGCTGCTGCATTCAGATAATACATTTATTTTTGGCTAATCTCTTCTTCAGTGATATCCGCTTAATAAATTTGATGCTCTGGGTTTTTCTTTTCCTTCTTTTCAATCTATGTATGTCATATTATAATTATATCCCATCTGGGTAGCCTCCAACCTGACAACCTGATGGCATGAACATCGATTTCTGCTTCTGGTAAAAAAAAACTCTCCCCCTCCACCCCATTCATTCCTCACTCTCGCCTTTTACCTCTTCCCACATGCCTATTGTTACTTTCCCCTGAGACGCCTCCTCTTTCCCTTTCTCTCCAGTCCTTAACTGTTCCCACTCACCTAGCTTCACCTATCACCTTTCAGCTAGCTTCCTTCCCCTCCCCTCACCTTTTCATTATGGGGCCTTCCCCCTTTCTTCAAAGTCCTGAAAAAGTGTCATCGCTCAAAATGTTGACTATTAATTCCTTTCCATAGATGCTGCCTGATTTGCTGAGTTCCTCCAGCATTTTGAGTGCGTTGCTTAATAATTCTTGTCTGATTATTAACATGGACAGGATCAGGAGAAAAAAGAAACAGTTTTACAAGCAAATTGAATGACTTTAAAAGTTCGAAGAAAAATAAATAGAACTTGAAGAACTTTTTGGGAATGGTTTAACAGAATGATAGATCTGCATACCTCAGTGCTCTGTAAGCTGTGAACATGCTGAAGCAGTCACTGTCAATGTCAGAATTGTGAGCCAAAGGGTTTTCTATGTTTCTAAATTCTTTTAATTTTAATGTAGCTACTGGGCCAGGAAGATGCAGTGGTTGAAGAACTGATGTAATGGCCACTATAAGCTTGGTAAATAATGTTTGCTACATTTTGAAAAAGCTGAGAATATGGTAATGCAATATTCCTTAGCTTGTGTAAAATATCCAGAATAACATTGGGGGGAAAAAAGCAGAGGATGGTTTATGAATGCATTTAGTGTTTATCTAGTAATATTGCTGGTCACATATTTCTGGTAGGCCAACTGGCTTATGTAAATCAATATCACAGTCACAATGTATTTTTATTTACTGATTAGCCTACACAGTACATCTTTTGAATGTGGGAGGAAACCAGAGCACTCAGGGAAAACCCATGCATTCCATGGGAAGGATGTAAAGAGACTCCTTACAGAATAGTGCTAGAATTGAACTCGGAACCCTGGAATGGCTGTGCTATATAGATGTAAATATAAGTAGTCTTTACTGTTGATCCCAAATGAGATATTGTTGTGACCCTGCAAAATATGTCAAAATTTTAAATAAATATGAGAAAACCACATTCATGAAAGATTCTGCTCTGACACACCTTGTATATCAGAGAGGGAAATCTTTTTTTTCTTACCAGGTCAGGACTGTGTGTGCTTCTGTTTGCTGGAAGAGCCTTGCAAGCTGTTCATTTGCACCAAACCACTACACATTGTGGGTTATACCTTCACCATGTGGTTCAATGGCAATTAGCAATGGGCAACAAATGCCAAACTTGCCAGAGATGCCCGCATCTGTGAACAGACGTAGGAAAATTTTGCAGCTATTTGAGATGATCTGAGCACCCAGATAACCCGAGTTTAGAACAGGATGCATGAGAAAATTATTTGATGCTAAATACTGTATATAGTTAAGAAACAATTGGCTGTATTTTCAAAGTTGCCATTGTGTTTTAGTGTTGGTAGTAAGCTTGTCTGGGTATTTTCATATATGGTGCCTATAATAAATATTCACCCCCTCCCCGAAAGTTTTCATGTTTTATTGTTTTAGAACATTGAGTCACAGCAGATTTAATTTGGAATTTTTGACTCTGATCAACAGAAAAAGACTCTTTCGTGTCAAAGTGAAACCGATCCCTCCAAAGTGTTCGAAATTAATTACAAATATAAAACACAAAATAATTGATTGCATAAGGGTTCACCCCCTTCAAGTCAGTATTTAGTAGATGCACCTTTGGCAGCAATTACAGCCTTGAGTCTGTGTGGATGGGTCTTTATCAGCTTTGCACATCTGGACACTGCAATTTTTCCCCATTCTTCTTTACAAAACTGCTCAAGCTCTGCGAGATTGAATGGGGATTGTGAGTAGGGTTGCCAGCTGTCCCGTATTAGCCAGGACATCCTGTATATTGGGCTAAATTGGTTTGTCCCATACGGGACCGCCCTTGTCCCGTATTTCCCCCGGTAAGGTAGAGCGTTCCTATGAAACCATTCGTAAGCTGAAATGGCGTAAAGCGAAGAAGCAATTACCGTTAATTTATATGGGAAAAATTTTTGAGCATTCCCAGACCCAAAAAATAACCGACCAAATCATACCAAATAACACATAAAACCTAAAATAACACTAACATATAGTAAAAGCAGAGTCGGGAAGATTAAGCCAAAACCAATTTGTAGAAAAAAATTGGCACGGACACGTATGCATGTGCCATGCATGTGCACACAGGTGCCCATGAAAGACTTCATGGTCATGGTAGTCTTTCTCGGGGTAAACACGTATCCCGTATTTGACTGCTACTTTTGTCCCTTATTTGAGAGTGAGAAAGTTGGCAACCCTAATTGTGAGTGAACAATGTTTTTCAAGTCCAGCCACAAATTCTCAATTAGATTGAAGTCTGGACTCTGATTTGACCTCTCCAGGACATTAACTTTGTTGTTTTTAAGCCATTCCTGTGTAGCTTTGGCTTTGTGCTTGCTGTCATTGTCTTGCTGGAAAACAAATCTTTTCCCAAGTTGCAGTTCCCTTGCAGACTGCATCAGCTTTTTCTCCAGGACTTCCCTGTGTTTTGCTGCATTCGTTTTACCTTCACAAGCCTTCCAGGGCCCGCTGCAGTGGAGCATCCCCACAGTATGATGCAGCTACCACCACGTTTCACGGTAGGAATGGTGTGTTTTTGATGATGTGCGGTATTTGGTTTACACCAACCATAGCATTTAGTCTGATGGCCAAAAAGCTCAATTTTGGTTTCATCAACCATAGAACCTTCTTCCAGCTGACTTTAGAATCGCCCACATGCCTTCTGGCAAACTCTAGCCAAGATTTCATGCAGTGTTTTTCAACAGTGGCTTTCCCTTTGCCACTCTCCCATAAAGCAGTGTCTGGTGAAGCACCCGGGCAGCAGTTGTTGTATGCACAGTCTGTCCCATCCCAGCCACTGAAGCTTGTAACTCCTCCAGAGTTGTCAAGGGTCTCTTGTTGGCCTCCCTCTCTAGTCCTCTTCTTGCACAGCCACTCAGTTTTTGAGGATGACCTGCTCTAGGCAGGTTCACAGCTCTGCCATACTCTTTCCATTTCTTGATGATTGACTTAACTGTACTTCAGGGGATATTCTGTGACTTGGAAATTTTCTTCTATCCATCTCCTGAATTGTGCTTTTCAATAACCTTTTTGCGGACATGCTTGGAGTGTACTTTTGTCTTTATGGTGTAGTTTTTGCCCGGAGACTGACCCACCAGCAGTTAGTCCTTCCAGATACGGGTGTCTTTTTACTACAATCAATTGAAACACCTTGACTACACACTGTGATCTCCATTTAACTGATTATGTGACTTCTAAAACCAATTGGCTGCACCAGTGATGATTTGGTGCTTCATATTAAAGGGGGGTGAATACTTATGCAATCAATTATTTTGTGTTTTATTTTGTAATTAATTTAGATCACTTTGTAGAGATCTGTTTTCATTTTGACATGAAAGAGTTGTTTTTTGCTGATCAGTATCAAAAAAGCCAAATTAAATCCACTGTGATTCAGTGTTGTAAAACAGTAAAACATGAAAATTTCAAGGGGGGCATGAATATTTTTTATAGGCACCGTACCAGCTGTGTGTACTTGATGTCCTTGAACAAACGTAATCTAATGGAAACATAACAATACTAAATCCAATGTAAATATATGGATAATTTCGCTTAAGAATAGAGT
The DNA here is from genome assembly GCF_030028105.1 of Mobula birostris. Classification (NCBI taxonomy): domain Eukaryota; kingdom Metazoa; phylum Chordata; class Chondrichthyes; order Myliobatiformes; family Myliobatidae; genus Mobula; species Mobula birostris. The sequence goes on from NC_092399.1 coordinate 10,515,380, forward strand.
TATGTATTTGGTTACAGTACAGTGCAAAAGTCCCAGGCATCCCAGATTTTCTATATGGCTTCAGGTGGTATGACCTGCACAGAGCCCCAATCTCATCATTATCCAGACTGCCTGAGATTATCTGGAGAGACAGGATCAAGCAAGACAGCCAGACTCTGCAGAAGAACTCTGGCAAGTTGTCCAAGATGCTTGGAACAAACTACCAACTTTTTTTTTGATAAAACACACAACAGTGTATAACCATATAACCATATAACAAATACAGCATGGAAACGGGCCATCTCGGCCCTTCTAGTCTGTGCCGAACCCTTACCCTATCCTATTCCCACCGACCTGCACTCAGCCCATAACCCTCCATTCCTTTCCTGTCCATATAGCTGTCCAATTTAACCTTAAATGACAACATAGAACCTGCCTCAACCACTTCTGCTGGAAGCTCATTCCACACAGCTATCACTCTCTGAGTAAAGAAGTTCCCCCTCATGTTACCCCTAAACTTTTGTCCTCTAATTTTCAACCCATGTCCTCTTGTTTGAATCTTCCCCACTCTCAGTGGAAAAAGTCTAACCACATCAACTCTATGAATCCCTCTTATAATTTTAAACACCTCTATCAAGTCTCCCCTCAACCTTCTACGCTCCAGGGAATAAAGACCTAACTTGTTCAACCTTTCTCTGTAACTTGTACATAAGAGAATTGATGCAGTTTTAAAGCCAAAAAGTGGTCACACCAACTGTTGATTTTATTTAGTTTTTCACTGTTTACTGCAGTTTATAGTTTTTTAAATTTTTAGAATCTTTTTTATTTGATTATTTTTGAAAGCATCTTCACTTTACAGAATTTTTTACACATGCCTAAGGCTTTTGCACAGTACATATTGATCAGAGGGGGACTGAAGTGTACAGATGTACACGTAAGGTTGCAATGTTAGAGCAGAGAGACTGGAACTGCATGAGACAAGAAGATAGATCAAAGGATGAGGGATTGGGCATTAATAGACTGTGATATGCCACCAAATTTCTGAAATCCACTGTGGGGATCATTGGAACAGGTGTCCATACATCTTCATTTTCTCAAAAGACTCAGATGAAAACTAAAATTGGGATGCAACTCAGAAATGACACGGGGCATTAACATGCAAACATATGAGCCCACGAAATTGGAACAGGCGTAAGTCAATCAAGTGTGTAAACTTGCTCTACCATTCAATAAGGTCATGACTGCTCCAATTTCAACCTCAACTCCATACTGTGGTAATGTTTCACCACCTCACTTATCAACAATCTGTTGACCTTTGCCTTAAAGACACTTTGCCTCAGCAACACTTTTTCAACTACCCTTTTAGGAAGAGTTCCAAAGACTCATAACCATCTGAGAGAAAAAGTATTATCTTAATTCTGCTTTAAACAAGTAACTCCTTATTTTCGAACACTTACCATTTAGTTCTATATTCACTCAAAAGAGAAAATGTTCTCCTCACATCCATCCTGTTTAGACCCTTTGGGATCTTATATACAGTATTTCAATTGTCACCTCTCATACTTCTCAACTCCAGCAGAAATAACCAGCTTGTCCATCCTGTGCTCCAAAGAGAACTTGTCTGTTCCATGCTTCTGTAGTAACCCTTCTCTGAGTTATTTCCAGAGCTTTGTAGAGCAGACTCGATGGGTCAGATTGCCTAATTCTGCTCCAATATTTTATAGTCTTTAATGCTTCCTTAAATAAGGAGCCTAATGCAAAACATAATGATGTGGATGTGTTCTCACCAATAACCTTTACTAATGGGGCATAACATCCCTACTTTTTGTGATCAGTTCCTCTTGTAATAAGTATTAATATTCTGTCAACTTTCTTAATTACTTGGCCTGACAACATTCGGGCCTTTAGCAAATTAAGCACTAGGGCGTCCATTTCAAAGATTAGATTATTAGATTACGAGGACACGCAGTCCTCTTTTATCGTCATTATGTAATGCATGCATTAAGATACACCATCACTTGCCATTTAGATTATATGCTACTGATTTCTAAAATGTTTTCTTGCCCATTTTGAGGATGTCATTTGTTATCACTTTATGTTCTATTGTTCATTTCTTGAACCACTGATCTGGGGCTGAGGGTTGAAGAAATGATAGAATGGTAGAGCAGTTTAAGAGCCAGTAGATTGTTGGGCCATGGCCACTGCAAGGAGGTCACCTGGTAGGCAGGTTCAGTGCATGTATGTCCCCTCACGAGGGCACCAACTCAGCTGTCAATGCAGCCTGTAGTGATAGGTGATGTGTAACTAACTAGCTTAAACTGCTCACTCAAACAGAAAGCGAACACCCAGCTTGAGGTCATAGGCACACAGTCATGAATTCAAGTTAGGCTGTGTGGATTAAGGTGTAGAATTGTTCTTTTTTCCTTATGCTTGCTTGTTTTTTTAATATAATGACCTATATATGTGTAATTGTTCAGTGAATATTTTAGTAATTATTGTAAAGTTACTTCTGTATTTCACTCCCAGTAACAAGGCACTTAGAGCCGCGCTGCCTAGCAACCCATGATTTAACCCAAGCCTAATCACGGGACAACTGACAATGATCAATTACCCTACCAACTGGTACATCCTTGGAATGTGGGAGGAAACCAGAGCACTCGGAAGAAACCCATGTGGGAGAACGTACAAACTCCTTGCAAACCGCGATGGGAATTGAACCCAGATCGATGGTACTGTAAAGCATTCTTCTTGACCATTGGAGGATTTTTTTTCATAATAACCTTCATCAAACTCTTAAGTTAAGCTTTAAAGTAATTGACAGAACACAATTTCCAATTGAGTTCATTGGGTAGATCCCAAAACTGGGACAACAGCTATTATGTACTTTTATCACCCACCCATCTCCACAATGCCCTCAAACACACACTTACTCCTGCTTCCCATTCCACTCGATGAATTTGAGGAATAGAAGGCAAAGCTATCAGTGTGAATGGGGAGAAAGGCTTACTTAGTACAAGCCAAACATCAAAGTTCACAGTATATTTATTATTAAAGTATGTGTGTGTTATACAACCTTGAGATTCGTCTCCTAACAGACAGCCACAAAGCAAAGAAACCTGAAAGAACCCATTTAAAAAAGAAGACCATCGAATACCCAGTGTGTAGAGAGAAAAACAAAACAAATCATGCAAACAATAAATGCAAGCAAATAGCATTCTGAACTGAGGCCCATAAGGAGAGTCCGTCCACAGACCCTAGATTCAGTGTAGACAGAGCCGAGTAAACTTTGCAGACTAGCAAGATGAACCGGCCTTTCTCTTGCCCTGGGCCCCAACACTCTGACCCCTTCAATCTGGCCCGGTGCCTAAATCTCTTTCCAAACATTGGGTTCAGTCATTTTGATATGCTCTGGGATCTAGGCCCTGGTGCCTCAATTTGACCTATGCATGACCAAGCCTAAGTGCTTCAACTTACTAAGGCTTAGCACTTTTAACCAGCGTAAGATCTTCTAAATTGTACAGGAGCAGTTTTCAAATAGACACATCCAGCACGATGATGTGTAAAAATGTTTACAGGTAGATCCAATGACCTAGTTTCGTCAAATACCATGCTCATATCCATAGAAAAAAAGCTTTGTCTTTGGACCTAGAGTATATCTGAACTTGGCTTAACCTCTCCTTTGGATTTTTTATTCATTTGGCTCCTCCTTGGATCAATCACTTTGAGTCTTTTCCACTTTATTACCGTTGTTATTCTGTAATATTATAGTGCTGAGCTTTTAAGATGGCTTCAGTAGAAAGGGAAGGAACACGATCTTGTCAGAAAAATAAAAGTCCTTCAAGGCAACAGTGATCTGTATATCCTCCAGTATAGTTCTGAATCATGGAGCAGATATCTCAAAGCACTGGAGAGGTGGCACCAATGTTGTATGGGAAACCCTCCACATCCACAGGCAAGCTAGAGTTGGTGTCTTCTGCCAGGCCAACGTATGGAACCCTGAGGCCCTATTTACACTAGGTTAATTCTGATAGGGAGGCTATGCTCTTTGCTGGACTCAAGAGAAGATCCTCTACTCAGAGCAATTAGTAGTAGTTGTCCAATTGGCCCTCAAGCCTGCCCCACCATTCAATATGACCTTGGCTGATCTGTCCCAGGCCTTGTCTCCTGTTTGCTACTATTTTCCCCCAGCATCCTCAATTCTTTGATCCTTCAGTACGGTATCTAACTCAAGGGTGATGGGATGACGATAAATCTCTACCAAAGGAGGTGGAAGGTGCTCATTTCCTCTGCTAGCCCGCAGGTCACCCATGGGCAACGTGTGGCACCTGCTTAGCCCACCACGATCAGGGTCACGTAAAGCCATGGGAGCAGCTGGTGGATGGTTGTATGAGCAGCTGGTGCACATCACAGGTCCTGGTTATACACTGACTCCAGGCAGACAATCTCTGAAGTACATTGGTAATGGTTGGGGTCACCCGTCTTGTAAAGATACTGCCTAGAAGAAGGCAATGGTAAACCACTTGTGTAGAAAAATTTGCTAAGAACAATTATGCTCATGGACCACGATCACCTACGTTATAAGAGACGGCACATAACAATGATCCAATCCTAATTTAAATATTAATGATTTAGTCTCCATAAGCCTCTGGAGTCGAAAATTCTCCACCCTCTGCAAAAAAGAAATTTGCATTTTCAACAACTAGCTCCTGATCTTGTAGCTATAACCATACACCTGAGTATCCGCCACTAGTGGAAACATCTCAACATCTACCCTGTCATTCCCCATTAGCATCTCGATATTCTTCTAAACACTGAAGAATCCAGACCCAACCTGTTTAGCCTGCCTTAATAGCACAGGCCAGACATCAAGCTCTTTTGGAATGCCTCCTATGGTACTAAAAAGGCATCTGTTAGTCTTGCGAGACCATGGATCTGCGCCTGGAAAGTCTTCACTCTCCAGGGCGCAGGCCTGGACAAGGTTGTATGGAAGACCGGCAGTTGCCCATGCTGCAAGTCTCCCCTGTCCACGACACCAATGTTGTCCAAGGGAAGGGCATTAGTACCCATACAGCTTGGCACCAGTGTCGTCGCAGAGCACTGTGCGATTAAGTGCCTTGCTCAAGGACACAGCATGCTGCCTCGGCTGGGGCTTGAACTCACGACCTTCAGATTGCCAGTCGAATGCCTTAACCACTTGGCCACGTGCATATGGTACTGTATACTTATTTTATATAAGGGGACCAAAACTAGTCCAAGACCTTTCAGAATGTAGATGGAGCTTTCAGGGCATTGATAACCTCAAATCAATTTGTCAGGCTCCCAGCATAACTCAATGAAGGAATGGTCCATTTATTAACCATCTACCCAATCCACTAAGCAGCACCTGCTCCGCCTGGGGCAGAGGCTACAGGTTCCATGTTGGTCTTTTCAGTCAGCACGGAGCAGCTTGGTACAGGGGGGGGTTGGGTGTCATGGAAGCAAACCATGCACACCTTCATGGGCCTGTTGAAATTGAAGCTATTGCACCAATGGCTTCAGTAAACTTCTGGATTCTCTGAGATTACCTATCCGGTCCAGCTCAAGGTAATTTGATATTAAGTTAATAAGTCTGGGAGCTGATTCTACTCTGCTATGGTAGTAATGGTTTTCCTTGTTGCGTGAATCAGAACAAAAATCAGGTTTATTATCACTGCCATACATTTTGAAATTTGTTCTTTTGCGGTAGCAGTACGATGCAATACATAAAAAATTACTATGAGTTCCATTAAGAATATATAAGGGGTGATTGATAAGTTTGTGGCCAAAGGTAGAAGGGGATGAGTTATTAACTTCAAACTTTCTGCATAATCTGCATTTTCCAGTCGGTGGTGTCTGAAAAGAGGATGCTGTCCAAGTTGCATGCCATCTTGGTCAATGTCTCCCATCCACTACATAATGTACTGGGTGGGCACAGGAGTACATTCAGCCAGAGACTCATTCCACCGAGATGCAGCACAGAGCGTCATAGGATGTCATTCCCGCCTGTGGCCATCAAACTTTACAACACCTCCCTTGGAGGGTCAGACACCCTGAGGCAATAGGCTGGTCCTGGACTTACTTCCTGGCATAATTTACATATTACTATTTAATTATTTATGGTTTTATTACTATGTATTATTTATGGTGCAACTGTAATGAAAACTAATTTCCCTCGGGATCAATAAAGTATGACTATGACTAATCACTCAACTGAACTGCGTGTGCGTGTAACGAGAGCTGTTTAACTCATCTCCTTCTACCTTAGGCCACGAACTTATCAATCACCCCTGCTGTGGGCGTTTTCTGGAGGCCAAAGATCCGTATGCTCCACGACCACTGGACGAAGTTGTAAATGTAGGAGGACACTTTATTGAAAAATAAACGTGCTAAGTTTTCTAAAGTTGACTCCTTCTCCCTTAGGCCACGAACTTATCAATCACCCCTCGTATTTAAAAATTAAATAAATAGTGCAAAAAGAGAGCAAAATACTGAGATAATGTTCATCATTTCATGGAGAAATCTGAAGTCTGATGGTGGAAGGGAAGTAGCTCTTCTTAAAACATTGAGTATGTATCTTGAGGCTCCTGTACCCTTTCCTGATGGTAGTAATGAAGAGGGCATGTCCCAGATGGTGAGGTTCCTCGGTGATGAATGAGACACTGCCTTTTGGAGATTGATGGTGGGAAAGGCAGTGCCCAAGATGCAGCTGGCTGAGTCTATAATATATTGCAGCTTTTTCCAACTCTAAGCATTGGCATCTCCATACCAGACAGTGACACAAGCAGATGGAAAGCTCTCCAGGGCACATCGGTAGAAATTTGCCAGAGTCTTTGGCAACAGACCAAACCTAATTTCTGCCCATGATTCTCCAACATCTTGTCGTGCCTATCCCTCGAGGTCGAGCATGATGGTCTTCGTTCTGTTGATCTACTTATGGGCTCTCAAGTGGCTTATGAGTCCAATCTTGGCTTTGAAGGTTCTTCCGCATTCAGGACAGGTCGTTCCAGATGGCAGATCGGGCTTTGATTGTTGCTGCCTCTCTTTCCATTTTCTTCTCTTTTCTTCTAATTCTGCACATCTGTTGGCTTCGAAAGATGCTGCTCCTTCATCTGCAGTTAGAAAGTCAGTTCAAAGCTTTGATGGTACAAAAAAGGTAACTTTAATTTTGCACGGCTACCATTTTGTTTCAAAGACAAGAGTTGCTTTTTTTCCTGATGAAAATTGTTATTGCTTTAAAGAAATTGTAAATTGAGTAGTGGCACACAATTTGACTGTAACATAGATGATCTTGGAATAATTGGAGATTAAAACAGCCACAGCAAACTAATGAAAAATAGCATGCCAGTAATATTTCAAACCATGGCTTGCCTTAACATACACAATGTAACAAAACTTATAATTCTGGATCACATAAACCTCTGCAGGTATTATTACCTATAAACCACAACTTACAATTATATGTTTTTCAATAATCCTCCAACCTTTTGCATGTTGAAACTGCATAATGTTTCTTATGTTACTAAGTTAACAAGTCTAAAGTTTGGTGCTACCTTTCACATTCGTTAACATGGTGAGTACAGAAATTCCACTCTATACTGATTGATTTACACTCCTAATGAAATTTCTGAGTCACTTTTTCTGAGAAAACCTGATTGGACGTAAGCTGTGGTAAATGAGTCACAATGATAGCTTTCTCATGGACTGGGTTAAAAGCAATACATAATTAACATTGAATCTATAGTTCATTGTTTTTAATCAGCAAAGTCACAATTATACAATTTTTAAATATATTTTATATTTACTTGTTACAAAATTTGATCTAAGATTATTGTCCCTGTCCTTTGTTCTCTATTGTTAAAAACCATGGGCTACTAGCACACATCTCAGAAATATTCTCTTAATGCACGAATCAACAAGTGCATCAGCTAACTTGAATGTTATGTGGTACCTTAGATTTTCCATGATGACTTTTCTACATTATTAACAAACTTACTAACACCTGATGTTTGAACTTTTATGAAATGTGCTTATGCCTAGAGTATGGTAGGCAGAGTATAGAGTATGGTAGGTAGAGTATAGAGTCTTTTAGTTAACAAGTTCTTGGCAGTGGAAATATTACCAAGGCATTATAACAGATGATTATTTTAAAATATTCCAAAACAGTAGCCCTAGTATAAGATGGCAAAGTTTAAGTTGGACTGACTGTTACAGAAAATAATATAAAATGAGATTGCTCAAGTGTACACCATTTTTAAGTTCGAAGTTGTATTTTCCTTGTTTATTTATTTAGGATGATGTGTCCTCCCTTGGAATTTTTGGTTCTCATTGAAATATGTGCATTTTGTGCCATTTAAATGGTCCCCTTAAATATCAGCCACAAACCAGTATTTCAATCTAATTTGCCAATTTATTTAGCCAGTTCTGCCTTCGTGTCCTCATAGCTGCAGTTGATTTCTATGTAGACTTGGACCCATTTTCATACCCCAGGGTGGCACGGTAACATGGTGGTTAGCACAACGCTTGGCAGTACCAGTGACCCGGGTTCAATTTCCGTCGCTGCCTTTAAGGAGTTTGTGCATTCACCCTCTGACCACATGGGTTTCCTCCGGGTCCTCTGGTTTCCTCCCACAGTCCAAAGATGTACCAGTTGGTACGTTAACTGGTGATTGTAAATTGCCCTGTGATTAGGCTAGGATTAAATTGGGGGATTGATATGCAGCATGGCTGATAGCACTGGAAGGGCCGACTGCATGCTGTGTCTCAATAAAAAAATAAATATTTTCTCTCCTTCAAACTGAATGCAAAATTCCTTACAAACTCCTTACAGGAGTGATGAGAATTCCTTAGGCTTGTAAGGTCATTCATTAATCATACATCATTGCATAGTTCCTGCTTCGACCATAACCTTCTTCTTAGCTCAAGAATTTTCTGTTCTTCAAAACTATCCTGAAAATACTTGAGTTCCTCATCCAGTCCGCCATTAGTGATCCAATTTTTTTTGTTCACAAGTAAATGAAACCCCCATGTTCATTATCGTACCAACCTGACACCCTTCTGTTACATCTTCCTTTATTTTACTCCTACCATGTGGCTATTGTTAGGAGACCGATGTAAATAATCCCTCAAGTAGTCTCCTGACAACGCACACACAAAATGCTAGAAGAACCCAGCAGGCCAAACAGCATCTATGGGAAAGAGGACAGTCGACATTTCAGGCCAAGACCTTTCATCAGGACGCTGCTGACTGTCCTGCTGAGTTCCTCCAGCATTTTATGTGTGTTGCTTGGACTTCCAGCATCTGCAGATTTTCTCTTGTTTGTGAGTAGTCTCCTGATTTTATTTCTCATCTCTACCCAAAGCAATAGGAAATAGATACCTTTTACCTGAACTTAGATCATTCTTCCTGTTGCTGTAAGATCTTCATTACTAAACAGAGCTATTCCTTTACATTTTCCTTGACTCTTCCCCTTCCTCAATGTCATGTACCCTTCAATGTTCAGGTTTCGATTAATATCATCCCACATCCACATCTCAACTATGGTTATTAAATACATGTTTCTACTTGAGTTCTCAATTCATCTGTTTTGTTTTGAATGCTACATGCGTTCAGATAGAAGCTTTGTTCCGTTCTTTTTTTCATTTTTGTAACCCCTAACGTTACATACCAATTTACTTTTAGATTCATACTCTTTATCACTTCTGGTCACAATGTTTGTCATTTCCCAGGTGAGCAAGGTGGAGAAACGCCTCTGCCAAAGGAGGTGTAAGGTGTTCCTTCCCTCCATTAGACGGCAGGTCACCCTTGGGCAAGGTGTAGCACCTACTTATCAGGGTCACGTGAGGCCATGGAAGAAGCTGGTGGATGGTCTTATGAGCAGCTGGTGTATATCACAAGTCCTAGTTATGCGACCGCTGACACTAGGTAGACAATCTCTGAAGACTATTGATAATGGCTGGGGTCACCCGTCTTGTAAAGACACTGCCCAGAAGAAGGCAATGACAAACCACTTCTGTAGAAAAATTTGCCAAGAACAGTCATAGTCATGGAAGGATCATGATCACCCATGCCATACAACCCGGCACAAAAAGAGCGAACAGACTGTGTAGTAATGGAAGGTGAAATGTAAGGAAATGTGTGAAACATGGACTCACTGGTTAGATCATATGTTACACATGGTAGGTTTGATTATTATTTTTAAGCAATGTTGCAGTCTATCTGGCCACCACCTCACTAACCTAATCATGAGAGGCATTTGGTCAATAAACGTGTCCTTTCTACCTTCTCGCAGTTCCATATCTCAGTTCAGCTCCACTGATTCCACAACTCACTGAGGTTGGGTAGGGCTTCAATTAGAGGTCATGGGTTACAGATGAAAGCTGAAAATTTTAAGGGGGACATGAGAGAAAACTTCTTCACTCAGAGGGTCACGAGAGTGTGGAGCAAGCTGCCAGCACAAGTGGTGCAGCAAGCTTGATTTCAATGTTTAAGAGAAGTTTGGATAGGTGCATGTATGGTAGGGGTATGGAGGGTATGGTCTGGGTGCAGGTCGATGGGAGTAGGCAGTTAAAATGGTTTGGCATGAGCCAGATGGGCTGAAGAGCCTGTTTCTGTGCTGTACTTTTCTATGACTGTGACTCATTTTAGTAGTGTGATTTGGCAGAAGTTGAGAATGAAAAAAACTAGATTTAAGACTTTCAGCAGATTTGCAAATTATTTGAGAACTCAATTTTTCTTACGTAGATGCTGACTGACCTGTAAAATATTTCTAATATTCTCTGGAAACATGTACATTGGGCTAATTTAAATTACAGGACTCTGACGTGATGGATCCAGATGGTTAGCAATGCAATGGGAGGCTGCCCAATGAAAAAATAAAGCCGGCCAACTTAATAATTCAAATAGTAAATTTGTTCTCCTAGTGCTCCATGCATTCTACATAATTAATGTGATCATGAATATGGCACGCATTTCACATCTAATTGATAATTACTAGTAGGGTTATTATTGTCACGTTAACCATGATATAGTTAAACTTTTCATTTCACATGCCACCATATACGTCATTTCATCTAGCATAAAAACCATCAAAATGATCCCAACCATCTCAACACTTTCAGCAGTTAAATGTTGTCTTCCAATCCTGGAACTATGCACCTCTTATCAAAACAAAGGCTTTAAATTTCCTGTTGCAGGACCAGTCAATTGTAAGTGGCTTCATGCTGCACAACCTGTGCAGTCATTTATTTTTATTTCTGTCTGCTTTTCTTACCACCTATATAGAAATTCTAGTCTGCATTAGGAAGGACTCTGAATGGCAAGTTTTTTTCCCTTCTCTCTCTAGCTGGTTTATTGAGCTTGTTAAGTGGCTGTGAAAAATGAATAAAGGCTCTTTTTCTATGCTGGTGTCAGATTCTATTGGAGTATTATTTCTAGTAAAAATGCATCGGAGCCTTGAAAAGGCAGCAGGATGAGGAACTGGAAAGTAACTGCACAGCAACATTCTGTATGTTGTCAGGAATGGGCAACAGGACTTTATATCCTGTTCAGCTCATTTGGAGAACCTATTAAGTGCGATGCTTAATTTAATGTCAGAGAATGTATACAGTATACAACCTGAAATTCTTACTCTTCACAGACATCCACGAATATCAGAGAATGTATTAGATTAGATTATGAGGACACGCAGTCTTCTTTTATTGTCATTTAGTAATGCATGCATTAAGAACTGATACAATATTCCTCCAGTGTGATATCACAGAAACACAGTACAGACCAAGACTGAAAAGCTAGCAAAAACCACATAATTATAACATATAATTACAACAGTGCAACAATACCATAACTTGATGAAGAACAGGCCATGGAACAGTAAAAAAGTTCAAAGTCTTTCAAATGTCCCACATCTGACGCAGACGGAAGAAAGAAAAAAAACTCCCTCTGCCATGCCCGACCACAGTCCAACTCTGAGTCGTCTGAAAACTTCGAGCCTCCGATCAGCTCTCCGACACTGAGTACCGAGCACCATCTCTATCCGCATGATTCGACCTCAGCCTCGGTCGCCAGCAGCAGGCAAAGCCGGGGATTTTGGGGCCTTCCCTCCGTAAGATTCTCGATCACATAGTAACAGCGGCAGCGAACCGGCGTTTCAGAAATTTCTCCAGGTGCTCCTCTGTTCTTTCACGTCTGTCTCCATCAAATCAGAATTGTCAAAATTATACGGTATACAACCTGAAATCCTTACTCTTCGCAGACATCCATGAGACAGTGAAAAAGAAGAATAAATGACAGAAAAACTTTAGAAACCCAAAGCCTCCTCCCCCCACGCAAAAGCAGCAGCAAAGCATCAACCCTCTCTCCACCCGCTCCCCCTACTTGTTCCAGTAAAAAGCATCAGACCCTCCACCACCCACCGTGCAAGCAATAGCAAGCCCCAAGACCATGATCTGTCCATCAAAAACTATTATCCAACGCAACGCTTCGACTTCTGAACAGGCCCTCTCCCTCACTAACGAGGGAGAGGTATCGCTCCTGCCACAGTGAGGGAGGAGCCCAACAGCTTGATGTTTCAAAGTTACAGCTTGCTGTGATGCTTATTTGATTCCCCCTGACTTGAGAACCAGCAAACTGTCGAGAAAGAGAGAGATCACTCGAATGCAGGGTCCTCTGACAATTGACTCCAACATCTTCCCTACCACTGAGGTCAGACTAACTGGCAAGTAATTTCTTTTCTTCTGCCTCAGAATCAGAATCAGGTTTAATATCACCGGCATGTGTCGTGAAATTTGTTCACTTAGCTGCGGCCGTTCAATGCAATACATAATACAGAAGAAGAAAAAAAATAATAATAACAACAATAATAATAAAAAACAAACAAACAAATAAATAAATAACAGAAAACGTATATTGAATAGATTAAAAATCGTGCAAGAAACAGAAATATTATATATTAAAAAAGTGAGGTTGTATTCACGGGTTCAATATCCATTTAGGAATCGGATGGCAGAGGGGAAGGAACTATTGAGTATGTGCCATCAGGCTTCTGTACCTCCTCCCTGATGGTAACAGTAAGAAAAGGGCATGCCCTGGGTGCTGGAGGTCCTTAATAATGGACGCTGCCTTTCTGAGACATCATTCCTTGAAGACATCCTGGGTATTTTGTAGGCTAGTAACAAAGATGCAACTGACTAGATTTACAACTCTCTGCAGCTTCTTTTGGTCTGGTATGTAGTAGCCCCCCCACCCCCATACCAGACAGTGATGCAGCCTGTCAGGATGCTCTGCATGGCATGTCTATAGAAGTTTTTGAGTGTATTGGTTGATATGACAAATCTCTTCAAACTCCTAATGAAGTACAGTCCCTGTCTTGCTTATTTTATAACTGCATCAATATGTTGGGACCAGGTTAGGTCCTCAGAGATCTTGACATCCAAGAACTTGAAACTGCTCGGTCTTTCCACTTCTGATCCCTCTGTGAGGACTGGTATGTGTTCCTTCGTCTTACCCTTCCTGAAATCCACAATTAGCTCTTTTTTTCTTACTGACGTTGAGTGCCAGGTTGTTGCTGCAGCACCACTCCACTAGTTGTCATATCTCACTCCTGTACGCCCTTTCATCTCCATCTGAGATTCTACCAACAATGGTTGTATCATCAGCAAATTTATAGATGGTATTTGAGCTGTGCCTAGCTACACAGTCATGTGTAAAGAGAGAGCAGAGTAGTATGTTAAGCATACACCCCTGAGATACACCAGTGCTGATCGTCATCAAGGAGGAGATGTTATCACCAATCCGCACAGATTGTGGTCTTCCACCCAGCCAACACACTTTTTGTCCCTCTTCCCTCCAGGAGAAGGCTCAGGAGCTTGAAGACTCGTACGGCCAGATTTGGGAACAGCTTCTTTCCAACTGTGATAAGACTGCTGAACAGATCCTGACCTGGATCTAGGCCGTACCCTCCAAATATCTGGACCTGCCTCTCGGTTTTTTTGCACTACTTCACTTTCCATTTTTCTATCTTCTATTTATGATTTATAATTTAAATTTTTATTATTTACTAAGTTTTACTATTTTTAATATTTTTAATATTTAATATTTGTAATCCAGGGAACAGGAAGCACAGAATCAAATATTGCTGTGATGATTGTACGTTCTAGTATCAATTGTTTGGCAAGAACAAAATATAAAGTAAGTAAAGTAAGTCAAGGATCCAATTGCAGATGAAGGTACAGAGGTCCAGGTTTTGTAACTTCTCAATCAGGATTGTGGGAATGATAGTGTTACATGTTGAGCTATAGTCGATGAACACAACCCTGACATAGGTGTTTGTGTTGTCCAGGTGGTCTAAAGCCATGTGAAGAGCCATTGAAATTGCATCTGCCATTGACCTATTGGGGTGATAGGCAAATTGCAATGGGTCCAGGTCCTTGCTGAGGCAGGCGTTTAGTCTAGTCATGACCAATCACTCAAAGAGTTTCATCACTGAAGGTAGGAGTGCTACTGGGCGATAGTTATTAGGCAGCTCACATTATTCTTCTTAGGTACTAGTATAATTGTACGGTTGACGTTTCATGCTGAAACCCCTCAGCAGGACTGGAGAAAAAAAGCTGAGGATTAGATTTGAAAGGCGGGAGGGGAAGGGAAAGAAAAATGCCAGGCGATGAGTGAAATTTGGGGAGAGTGATGAAATGGATTGATGTAAGAGACAGAAGGCCATGAAAGAAAGGAAAAAAGGTGGGGGAGGAGTACATGAGAGAGGTGATGGCTGGGCAACAAGACAACATGAGAGAGGGACAAAGGGAAGGGCAATGGTGAAGGGCAGGTGGGGGATGCATTACTGGAAGTTTGAGAAATCGATGTTCATGCCATAACAGCCCAAAGCGTTGACTGCACTTTTTTCCATAGATGCTGCCTGGCCTGCTGAGTTCCTCCAGCATTTTGTGTGTGTTGCTCGGATTTCCAGCATCTGCGGATTTTCTCTTGTTTGTGATAAAACAGAAGTGAGTTGCTAGCAAAGATGTTGCATTAGAATGAAAATGTTTTCATTGAGGTTGCCAAACATTTCTACACCACCACATCTTCATTTTACTTTCTTTTTGATTTGTTTTCCCTTCCCTCACCATTCTGACCAAACATTGGTCTGTATCATCTTCTTAGGTCAGTGTCTACTGTATATGGTACGTTGTAGTGGGCACCAACATTCCCTCTGTTTTTACAGCTGCATGGACCAACTATTACCCTAAGCAGGAAGTTTTTACGCAGCCACAGCACTTAAAATGTTTTTTTAATATGCATGCTATGAATATTTAGAATGAAAATTGAAAAATCACATACTTTTGATTTTATTTGTTAAATGAAGGAAATAATGAAATACAGTACAACAAAGACAATCTTTCACGATTCGTACATCTTTTCTTGTCTGTCTTTATCCCAGCTGCATGGTAATGAAAGCTATGCGCACAGGAGCATTTCAGTTACTGAGCAGCCACACACCCATGCAATCTAGAGGGAACAGTGTTGAGTACCTACTGCAGTGTATCTAACTATTGGTTTATTACTGTCATATGCACCAAGGTACGGTGGTCAAATCAAGGTTCAAGATACGGATCAAATCATTACACATCATTGAAAATCATTGAGGTAGAATAAAGTAAAATAATAACAATGCAAAATAAAGTATAAAGCTACCAAAAAAGAGCCCTGCAAGTAGCAATAAATTGGAAGATCATAACGAGGTAGATTGAAAAGTCAGGAGCCCAACTTATTGTACAAGAAATGCATTCAAGAATCTGATAACAGTGATTTAGACGCTGTCCTTGAGCTTGTACGTGCTTTCAGGCTTTTGTATCTTCTGCCCGATGGGAGAGGGGAAAAGAGTGAATGGCTGGGGTGGGGACTTTGATTATGCCGGCTGCTTTACAGAGTTAGTGAGAACTATAGACAGAGTCTAAAGAGGAGATGCTGGTCCTGTTAAGCTGCTGAGCTGTGTCCATAACTCTGCAGTTTCTTATGGTCTCGTGCAGAGCAGACGCCATACCACCCTGTTCAAGCATCCAGACAGAATTCTTTCTATGGTGCATCAATAAAAATTGGTAAGGGTCAATCAGGTCATGCCAAATTTCTTTAGCCTGCTGAGGAAGTAAAGATATTGGTGAGATTTCTTGCCCATGACCTCAATATGCTTGGACCAGGACAGGTTACAGATAATGTTCACAACCAGAAACTTGAAGCTCTCAATGCTCTCCACTTTGATACCATTGATGTAGACAGGAGCAAGTGCACCACCCTCTTTTCTGGAGTCAATGACCAGTTCTTTTGATTTGTTGATATTGAGGGAAATGTTCTTGTCGTGACAACATGTGACTAAACTCTCTAACCCAAGCTCTCTATCCTTGTTGAGCAAGTCCCAAACCGTTGTCTGTTTTCCCAAATAGTGACATGGGCAAGGCTGAAGCTTTAGCATTCAGTGAATGTGGGCGTGGGTCCACAATCCCTATATTGATTAAAAAAGAGTTTTATATCTCATATATCATACTTCACTCCGAAAGATGTCATTCAGCCAACTCTCAGAACAATTTAACAATCTTATTCTCTGGATACAAATTCCTATCACGTCCGCATTCAACACCTTTCTTTCTTTATTACTCCTTTTATTGATTGATTCAGAAGGAACATAAATACAAATGAGAATTATCTCAAATATATATATCAATAACAATACAAACAGAGATTGAAATAGACATTATCAAAATCAAACATAGTGTTAAGCTAGTATGCAATATATAATGTCACGTACCCCGTGACGGGAATAAAGAACCAGCAGAGATGGAAACCACTTTGGAGTAGAGTATTGTTATAAACTACTAATATTTATTAGTAACTATGCAATACAGTAATATCAATGTAAATAAATCACATGGGTTAGCAACAATTATATATAAAAGTAAGTGTGGAATATATATGCATGAAAAACCAAGCTTCTTTAAGTCTAGGGGTAAAAAGATACAGTCTTACGATGTTGAGTAAAGTTCAGTTCAGTTTGTGGTATTTAGTTGAATAGCGCGGGGGGGGAGAGAGAGAGAGAGAGAGTGACAGAGAGAGAGAGAGAGAGAGTTGAGTCTTCAGGTGAGCTGATACCATCGATCTTCTCGTCATCCTCCAAAATCCTTCACAAGTCACCAACTGTGACTTTAACCAGGGGGACCGGTCTTCTGTGGTGGAGCTATCACCCAGGCGAGGGTGGACACATAGACAACTCCCCACCAGTCAACCCCTTCTTCACCTTTGGAATAGCAATTTGGATCAATCCGCCTCATTGATCCTCCAAAACCCACTTTTCCTGCAGGCACAATAATGCTCATTTAGTGTCCAGATCATGTGTCTGAGGTCTGTATCATCTGACCTCCTATTTATTTCTCTGTGCTGAGCATCACCTGTCATTCAAAGAGTCCCTCCTTCCTTTGTTTGTGAAGAAGAGCACAAGCAGGCAACTGTCCTTGAAGAAATATCAACAACCTGCTGTAAATCATAACATCGAGTGTCCATTGAATAACACTGCCTTCGGTCACCACAGCAACTTTTGAGCTGCTCGGTGCTGTCTCCAACTCCAAACTCAGTAAAAATCCAAAGTCACTTCCAATGCCTTAAAGTGACAGTCCAACTGTTAATCTTCGTCTCTCTCTCTCCTTTCCAAACAAACCATCAATGTTGAATGTCTCTCACTGTCTCTCTTCAAACAGTTAATAGGGGCACTCCTGGACCCCCTCACAATAATAAAAAAGAAAACAGCTAATTCTCCTCTTATCAGTTCATGAAGAGGAAAGAAAAAACTTCGGATTTTAAATGAAGAAAAAAAAAATCCACTACACTATACAAAAACAAGGGACGGGGCAGTCCATTCTGAGGATACGACCAAAAAAAAAAGAAAGGCTTTCTGATCAAATCTCGCATTCAACATCAAATACTCTCCATCTTATGTCACTTTCCCATGAAATTAGGACATGCCTTAATCTCCTACATTCCAGGGAAGTAAGTCCTAAAAAGCACAACATCTTTATGTATGTCATCCTCCCAAATCCAGGCAATATCCCGGTAAATCTTTCTTGAACTCTTTTTCACTTTAATAACATTGTTCCTATAATAAGATAACCAAAACTGTACACAAGTATTTCCCAACCTTTTTTAGCTCAACATCCCCCCCCCCAAAAAAATCACTTCTATACTTGCCAATGCTCCTCTTAGGCACGATATACCTTCTGGCACCCCTATAGCATAGAAACATGTCTACCATATGCTGACTTGAGAAAAATGATTCTGCTTTGAATTTTTATTTGTTTCAAAACCTAGCTTACACAGTACATGTGCACTGTACAGCAGTTTTGTTATCAATATGATCCTTGAACTTGTTGGTTTTTAGCAAGAGCTGAAATATCTGGTTCAAGTTGTGACAGCAACAGCATTAAGCCCCACACGTAACAATGTCCAGGCGGTTTCTGTTTTATTATGAGTGTGTGGTTCACTGCACTGAAACCTCTTTCACAAGGTAGGAGGATGGAAATGCAATGCAGAGCAGTTTGGCTCTTCTCCAAAGACCGGGAAACTTCGTATGACAGTGGAGCCACATACCACAAAGACTGACATTTCTGAAAAGCATTTTTGCTTCTTCATCATTTTGATCATTTCTTCTGCAAGCGTCCCATTCTTCCACCATGCAAAGAAATGGGTTAATTACCCAGTCCAGAATTTTTAGAACATTCAAATCCTTGAATTGATTCTGAAAATCCTTCTTCAGTGACTGCATGTATTAGCAGTACTCTTGCAAATCACCATCTGTGAAAGAGAATGCCATATGTTCCAAGCAGGGAAACTATGAGAACATTCTTCTCCCAATGTTTTGCTTATATATTTCCAATTTTCCAATTGAAAGTGGATACTGCACTCTTTGCCTGGATTAAGTTGAAATTCTCACCCTGCAGTTTTGTATTTAGAACGCTCATTTTGTCATACAGATCGAATGTGTATGCCACATTTCCACATAGAAGTTCAATCTTGTTTCCCAAGCTCTTGTCGACTTTGAGCAGAAATTCAACCAGAGTTCCAAAAAAAGTCAAAGAAATATTTTAGGCAGCAGCCTTTTGACAGCCAATGCATTTCAGTGTGAAGGAGCAAGCATTCAAACTTTTCATCATTATCTTGACACAACTGGTGAAGTATTCTGCTATTTGATGGATGAGCTTTAATTTTGTTGATAGCAAATATTAAAGAGTTATGATTGCAAAAAGTCATTGGCTGAGGTTTTTGGGTGCAAGATATTGATGATGCATTACACAATAGACTGCAAACAGACTTGGAATTCCTTTTTCCATAAATTCCACTAAACCAGCATGGTGACCTGTTATTATGGTGCTCTATCTGTTGCACAAGAAATCATGTTCCTGATTGGAATACTTCTATCTTCAATATACTTTTTGAGCTCGTCATAGATTGATTCTCCATTGATATTTGTTTTTAACTTTTTACAAAAGAGAATCTCTTCATAAACATTTCCATTTTTTGATAAACACTACATGCGCCATTAGCAATGCCTCATTGTCTCACACAGTTGACTCATCCAGTTGTATCCCAAATTCTCATTTTGTAGCTCTGTGCATTGTTGATACTCAATGTCTGTATTTTGTCAATAGGACAAGTTACAGAGTTATTACTCAGAGGAATTGATTTTAAAATGCTGGTATCCATTTTGTGAACAGTGGTGAGAACTTCTGATACAGCAGGCATTATTGATCTTTCACCAATTGTGTAAGATTTTCTGCACTTTGCTATTATTTTGGAAATGTTGTAAGAAGCAATAAGACCACTATCAAGGTCGTTTATAGCTTTCTTGGCAAATCATTCGAATGTTCCATAATTCTTCAGACTCAAAGAGATCATGCTGTGCATATTTATCCATCATTAACAGGGCTAAAATAAAATTAAAAATTAACACAAACTAGGAATGCTTATTGGATGTTGACGACGGCACCGAGTTGGCACAGGTGGGACAATAGTAGTGGCATGCAAAGGAATGGCGAGGTGAAGAGGAAGACGATTACAATAGCGAAAATTACATTGACAAGGATTCAGATTGGAATCTGAATGTTAGTCGGAATAGAGCTGGTGTTCGGCAGCTACCTTTATACTATTCCAGTTAGTACAACTGACCAATCATGGAAGGTCTCATAATCCTCAGAGATGGTTCTTGACCGCACATATGAATCCTAGGTTGCTTTGAACGGCTCAAGAGGTTGGCAAGTTTACTGGAGGCTCTATTTCACCGTTTGGTTCTGGCCAGCTGTGTATTGTTGCACGACCTGTTTTCCATAGATCTGTAGAGAAAGTTGAGAGGGCGTACTTGACTTACCAACTGTTAAATTGCATGAACTTATTCTGTGCCACCAGTCAAAGGGATTTGTTAGGCACTCTGGTTTCTAATTTATGCATCCCCAATAATGTCTGTTTGGTCAGTAAGGTTGGATGATATTGCTGAGTTTCAGTCATGTGACTCTGCCCGCAGAGCAATGGTTCTTCCTGTGTTCCAGTGCCTCACCCTCTTTATTTGGAAGTTCCTGCTCTACTAACAGTTAGTCAGGTCTCGTACCTCAAGTTAGGGCGCCACTCTATTTCCCCTAAGACCCCTGGGGGAAATCACTGCGCATATAATACTCCAAGTGCAGCCTCACCAATGCCTTACGTAATGGCATACATAACTAGGCCTAATTTACATTACCCTGCTGGCCCTTCAACATTTTTGGGATCTAATATGAATCTGGAGCAACAGCAGAATCCCACACTGGGCTTTCACAAGAGGATGTAAACACCACAAAAACTGTACCAGCGATCAGAATCAAATCTGATTTCCTGGAGCAATAAGGCTGTCCCACGATTCCACCTCTTCCTCCTTGAGGTGTAAGGCCCTGGAATCCTGAGGTGATCTCCAAACCAGTTATGTAATAATCTAATGATTTTCTTCTTGATGCGTTTAAAAGAAAATGATTTATGTTGGAGGCAATCTAACAGAAACTTGACACAAAAGCCTTTCTTCCTCTGGATGGTCAAAAACATAGAGTGTGATGGGGGAGGGTTAGAGTGTTCCTTCACAACGTGACAAACATTTTAAAATCTACTCAGACATCAGTGAGAGAGGCACTTTTAATTGGCAATGTACGTTATGCTCTAAATGTGGAGACAGTTGTCGCAGTCCATGTTGTCTGTTCCTTTTCCTTCCTATCAAGATGTTATCATGTTATCCACCCTATCTCTAACAGTCAACTGCTTGTCCTTCATTTCAGCTTTGTATGGTGTGAGATTTATAAATCATTCATCCTCGACTGCCAAAAGTAATTGGTTAATAAAGTTTAGTCTGTACAAAGGCCGAATGTTTCAGAATCAGGTTTATTAACATGACATATGTTGTGAGATATGGTATTTCGTGCCAGCAGTAAAGTATAAGACATAACATTTCTATCAGTTACAATAAGAAATAAAATCTTCAAAATCGCGAGGTAGTGTTCATGAGTTCATGGACTGATTAGAAAAAAAGTTGTGATCTCAGTCAGCTCCTTCATGGGCTCTAGCCTCCCCAGTATCCAGGACATCTTCAAGGAGTGATGTTTCAAAAAAGGCAGCATCCCATCACCAAGGATATGCCTTCTTCTCATTGCTACCTATTGCGACACCAGTCAACCAGCCAAAATATCTTACTGCTGCACACATCCACATTGCTAACTTTATCAGAAATTCTACCATTTACATTCAAGTCAGGTTCATTGTAAATCCACCAGTATCTCCAGAACAGTATGCACACATTAAGAATGTGCACTGTATTGTCACAGTTGAAATTACCTTGTGATAATGGAGAAAGTTCACAAAGTTATTGCTTTAAATGTAAAGAAAAAGGTCCTTTTATCACATTTGCTCCTACGGAGACATGTGACCTGGTGCAAACCAATTAAACCATTAAATCGTCAATTAAATCGATTGCATTTTGGAGCACAAGGAAATGAAAATGCAATAAACCAAGATATTGCACCTTCCATCAGTCTATCAAACTCTTCAACGACATGCATTTGCGGCACATACGCAACTCTCAAAAGCAAATTTTCTTTTTTTGAAATTTGACCCGCAGATCTCTTAATATTTGACTAGATTTTCCTTCGCAGTGGAAGGAAATCGGTATTCTGGAATTTTAGTTGAAAATTCTCTGGTATTATTTTAAATCACTTCTCCAAGTCCTACTCTGTATATTTTCTTTCTTCAAATAGATTTGTGTGGAATAAGTATAGGTTACATTAAAATTTTAAAAAGCTACCAAAATTCCACACTATTAATCATCTACGTGCAGTTATGCATGAATAAATGTTAAATGAGCTGAAAGCTAAATATTCGCAATTAAGATTTTTCTGAATTTGAAATTTACTCTATTTCCCATTCATGCACATTTGTGTGGGATTACATGGAAAGCTTGTGCATAAATCCTGGAGCAAAATGTAAAAAGGTCAAGATTCATAGAAATGAACTTTGCACGTTGGATGTTTGAAGTATCAGTTAAGTTTGTGCTCAAAGTTCAAAGTAAAATATATTATCAGAGTACAAACATGTCACCACATACGGCCCTGAGATTCTCTTTCTATAACATACTTAGATAATCTATAGAACAGTAAATGTAAACTGTAAACGTCAGGAACTATAAACTTTAAACAAACTCTACAAATGCAGATATAAACAAATAGCAATGAATAACGAGCTTGAAATAACAAAACAAAAGTCCTTAAATGAGTGTAGCTATCGCCTTTTGTTCAAGAGTCTGATGGTTGAGGGGTAGCAACTGTTCTTGAACTGGTGGTGCAAGTCCTGAGGCACCTATACCTTCTACCTGATGGCAGCAGTGAGAAAAAAGCATGGCCTGGGTGGTGAGAATATTTAATGATAGATGCTGCTTTTCTGTGGCAAAGTTTCATGTAGATGTGCTCAATGTTTGGGACGAGTTTATCCATGATGTACTGGACCAAATTCACTGCCTTTTGAAAGAGTTTTCTGCTCAAAGGCATTGGTGTTTCCATACCAGGCTAGAATGAAGCCAGTTAGCACACTTTCCACCACACACCTATAGAACTTTACCAAGGTTTTCGATGACATACTGAACCTCCACAGACTCTAGAGGAAGTCTCAGCACTGTTATACTTTCTTCGTAATTATATTTGTATGATAGTTCCAGTACAGGTCCTCTGAGATTGTGACACCCAGGAATTTAAAGTTACTGATCCTCTCTACCTCTGATTCGCCAATGATTTCTGGCTCATGGACCTCTTGTTTCCCTCTCCTGAAGTCTACAATCAGTTCCTTGGCCTTGTTACTACACCACTCAGCCAAATTTTCAATCCTGTATGCTGATCCATCACTCCCTTCGATACAGCCCACAGCAAACATGTATATGGTGTTGGAGCCGTGCTTAGCCACACAGTCATCGGTATAAAGCAAGTAGAGCAGGGGGCTAAGTACGCATCCCTGTGGTGCACCTGTGATGATGCAGTTTCATATGATTCATCCTGACATGTACTGTGGAGAGTATTCTAACTGTTTGCATCACCATCTGGCATGGTGAGGGCACTGCACAGGCTTGAAATAAGCCACATAAAGTTATGAGCTCAATCAGCTCCATCATGGGCACTAGCCTCTCTCACCTTTAGTTGGAGTACGAAACACACACCTTGCCATCGTCATAATGTTGCTCTTCTCCATTTAGAATAGACACGGCTGGGAATGGCTGAGGGGGTATTTTTTAAAGTGCATCCCCAACACCGACGTAACATGATTGGACGCACCTCCTCCTGGTGAGGAAACATGCTCTGCTCTGAATGACAGAACCTGCAGAGAAAAACAAACACTTCCCAGTCCCTCACGATATCATCACCTCCTTTAATCCAGTCCGTCCTCTTAGAGCAGGGGTCCCCAACCTTTTTTGCACTGCGGACCGGTTTCATATTGACAATATTCTTGCGGACCGGCCGACCGGGGGCGGGGGGGTGGGTGGTAGGGTTGCCAACGGACAAGAGTAGCAGTCAAATAGGTTGTGCTTACCCCGAGAAAGACTACCATGACCATGAAGCCTTGCGCGGGCATCTGTGTGCGCATGCGTGACTTGCGCATGTGTGTACGTGCCGATTTTTTTCTACAAATCGTTTTTGGCGATTCTGTTTGTGGGGTGGGTGTTAATCACAACCGGAATATAAGTGATAAGTGGCTAATACACTCAATTTCATTTCTAAAAGGGTTTATCTAACAAATTTAATATTACACACACAGCGCATATTTTCCTCGCATGAATATAGCGATAAGTCAATTATCAGGGGAGGACAGGAGAGCTTGAAGTAAGTGTTGAATGAACTTCCAGTAGAAGTGGCAGAAGCAGGTTCGATATTATCATTTAAAGAAAAATTGGATAGCTATATGGACAGGAAAGGAATGGAGGGTTGTTGGCTGAGTGCAGATCAGTGGGACTAGGTGAGAGTAGCGTTCGGCACGGACTAGAAGGGCAGAGATGGCCTGTTTCCGTGCTGTAATTGTTATATGGTTATATAGGTCACTTATAAGTCAATAGCATCATAACATTTTAAGTAACGTTTGGATATTAAACGTGCAGCACATATTTTCCCCATGAGAACATATAAAATCATTGCAACACACCAATATCACTGAATCAGTGGGAGCCCTGGGCTTGTTTCCCTGCAACAAGACGGTCCTATCGAGGGGTGATGGGAGACAGCGATACTCGAAGGGGGTTCCTTATGTCCAATCTATTCCGCAATTTAGTTTTCGTTGCATTCATTGCAGAGATACGTTGGAAATGGAAGCAACATTTTCAGTGCTTTCGTGGCTATCTCAGGATATTTAGCCTTGACTTTGAGATCCAGGATGCCGGCAGCGATGTTAAGTCAAACATACTTTTCAGCCCGCTGTCATTTGCAAGCTCGAGGAGTTGATCTCCATCCCGCGCTGACATGGATGATGCGTGGGTAATGACCTCGCATGCGTTCAAGCTGAACGGTGGGCGTGACAGAGAATGAGGAAAGGTGCAGCTGACTCCTATCGCCAAATCATATCGCTTCCTTGCAGCCCAGTAGCGCATGCTTTGCGGCCCGGTACTGGTCCGCGGCCCGGTGGTTGGGGACCACTGTCTTAGAGCATTAGGAAGGCTAACTGTATCATGGAGGGTACATGCCACCCTGGTCGCTTCTTTTCCCAATGGTTCAATTTTAAGTCAGAGAGTGTATGCACTCTACAACCTGAAATTCTTACTCTTCTCAAATATCCAAGAAACAGAAGAGAAACTCCAAAGAATGAATGACAGAAAATATTAGAACCCCAAACATCCTCCCCCTCCCACCACAAGCAGCAGGAAAAGAATCAACCTTCCCCCTCCCAGTCCCCCACTTGCTCCTGCAGAAGTACCAATACCCCATCACCCACCAAGCAAACAATAGCAAAGGCCCCCAGAGGCCTTGATCTAGTGGCCATCAAAAACTACCGTCCATCCCAATGCTTTGACATCTCTGCTATCTTCTAGAAGACAGGGGACCCTGAAAGTCAGGACAACCAGACGCTATGGCAGCTTATCCTCTCCACTGCCGTTAGGTTTCTGAACCAAGAACCTCTTTCACATCTCCTTCCTCCTGGTGTTGTCATCGTCTGAACTTTATTTCTACCTCTTACTTTAATACTTCTTTTTGCACTGTTTCACTTGCACCATTCAGTCGTTTTGGGCTTCTTGCTGTAATTATTGCTGGAATTATCATTACCATGTGTACTGTTTCCTCTGTGAGCTTCACACAAACAAGGAATTTCATTGTACCCGAGTGAATACATGACAGTAAACTAAACAAGACTAGAACTAACTAACTAATCTGGCTCATCTGTCTGATAAGGATAATAGCATCAGAAGGTAACTTCAATATTTTCAAAACCATCTTCACGCAAAAATTATTATTCAAAGATTCACGGATTCAAGTATTACATTTATTACATGAGCATAATATATAGGAGCAGAATTAAGTCAATAGACCAATCAAGTCTGTTCCACCATTTCATCATGGCTGATCCATTTTCCCTCTCAGTTCCAATCTCCTGCCTTCTCCTCATATCCCTTCATGTCCTGAATAATGAAGAATCTATCGACCTCTGCCTTAATTATACCTAAATATGCCCAGTTATCTAAATATGCATGCAGTATCCAATTCTGAGATTTGTCTTCATCATATTCAGCCATGAAACAATGAAAAACCATGGAACCTGTCAAAGAAAAACGTCAAATCCACCCCGCCCCACTATGTGCAAAAAAGAAGCAAATTGTGCAAATAGCAACCATAAAAAGCGTAAAATGCAGAATATAAAACACAAAATTGAAAGAGCTCAGCACATTCAATTCAGCTCAGTGTCCGTTACCTGCAAGCTTCCGGATTCAAAATCGCCCAAATAGCAACAATTTGGTAACTGGTTGAAGCCAAAGGTAAATTAGACTAAAGCTGAAGTATTTGTAAGGGAAATAGGACCAAAGAGAGTCAGAATAGGCAAAGCTGCTGGAAGACCATGAAAATTGCCATCACAATAATCAACAGGACCTGAAGACAAGGGTAGGGCAGGGAACATTGACTCAGACCATGAGAGGCCTGCGTCGGGCATTTTCATGCCTTACCAGGTGCAGATTGGAAGTCTATGTGGGGCGCCACTCCTCGCACAGAGTAGAGCAATGTGTGATTAAGTGCCTTGCTCAAGGGCACAAACATGCCACCACAACTGAGGCTCGAACTAGCGACCTCGAGATAACTAGACGAACGCCCTAACCACTTTGCCACGTGCCCAACACAAGGGTAAGTAAGGTGGTAATAGTAGGTATTCATTTCAGTCATTCTCAGAGTCAAGAGGGCAGGATAGTATCAGTTACTTCACAGTAATATTAGCTTTCTCACTTGTACTTAAAAGATCTCAAGGCAACTGTGGAAGAGAGAGAGATTCTTTCCTATCATAGCTAATTATAATTGCAGCCGCAACACCTCTAAAACAAACCATTGAGCACATCTACATGGAGCGTTGTCACAGGAAAGCAGCATCCATCATCAAAGACCCACAACACACACATCAGGCTCTCTTCTCAGTGCTGCCATCAGGAAGAAGGTACGGCAGCCTCAGCACTCTCACGACCAGGCTCAGGAGCAGTTATTTGTTGGGTGCAGTCTTTCATTAATTCTGTTGTCTTTCTTGGACTTACTGAGTATCCCCACTGGAAAACAAAACAAATCTCAGGGTTGTTTATGGCGGCATGTGTGTATTTTATTAATAAATTTACTTCGGACTTTGAACTTTGAAACCATCTGATTCACCATCAAGGTTTTTGACAAGACCTTACTGTCCACAATCCTCTTCCTGCGTAAGAACACCGACTGTGCTTTGAATGTATTTTATTGATGCAAGAGATTTTGAGCATCTTAAGATCAAGAAAAATGCTATACAAACTGCTGAATAGATTTTATTCTTATTCTATGTAAGGAGTAATTCTTTGTGAAATCAATGGAGGGCTTTACAGGGTACAGCTAAAGTGAATTGAAGACATTTTCTATTAAATAAAATGTTCTGGTTTCTAGTCCAGTTTGAAGAAAATTATGCATAGCTCCAAACCATACAGAGTTGAGCGTTGCAAATCCAAGTTGAGTTTTGTTCTGAATTAGCTGTCCTCAGCTACCTTAGAGCTAAAAGGAAGATAGATTAGCCAAATTTCCTGTTCAGAGAGCAGCCGCAGTCACTTAAGAATACTTCAGAAAGATGTTTGGAGCTTTATCCTCAGATGAGGCTGCACCTTTCAGAGAGGAAGAGCAGGGAGAAGGCTGGCCAACAATCCCAGCTTCAGGCAGACCCAACTCTCAAAGGCACAGCAGTTGTTCATGCTGCTTTGAAGAAAACAGAGCTTTCCTTGGCCGGGCAGTGTATTTAGCATGCTTGAATTTGCTGTTTACTTGCAAGAAATTTGTTGGCTCATGGCCCAGTGTGCAGTTGGAAGATATATTACCTCGTATCAAACAAGAGATGCTGGAAACCCAAAGCAACGTGCACAAAGTGCTGGAGGAACTCAGTATCTGTAGAAAAGAGTAAACCATCGATGTTTCAGGCTGGGACCCTTCTTCCGGACTGAGAGACAAATAATTTATTTTCTAACTGTACATGTTTAAAAGAACATAGGCAATTACACTCTAGAGCGAGGGTTCCCAACCCTTTTTATACCATAGACTGATATCGTTGAGCAAGCAGTCCATTGTTGCCAGTTTGGAACACTTGTTCTAAAGAGATCCTTCGTCTCCCGCCCCACCCTCAGCACCCAACAGGTCTTTCTCCTCAGTGGCCACAAACTAAGCAACAGTGAGATTCTTTGAATAGAAATATTGAATAACTCTGAGAAATAATGTTTATGAAATAAGTTATTGATAGTGGAGATTTTCTTCAAATATAGTTGAATATAGCACAACGTTTTACAGTATCAGCAACTGGGTTCAATACCCGCCGCTGCCTATAAGGAGTTTGTACGTCCTCCCCGTGACCGCATGGGTTTCCTCTGTGTGCTCCAGTTTCCTCCCACAGTCCAAAGACGTACCAGTTACTAGGTCAGTTGGTCTTCTAAATTGTCTCATGATTAGACTAGAATTAAATAGGGAGATTTCTGGGCGAGATGGCTCGAAGGGCCTATTTTGCACTGTAGCTCAATAAATAAATAAAAGGACATTATTTCACCTCCATGAGAATTTCAAAATCTGCTCCCCAAACTCACTTGGCATTTAACTCCTTCAAAGAAAGGTAATCCTCACATCTCCATCCAGGTCAAACTGAGGGTTAAAAGGTGAAAAGGACAATCTAACACATTGCTCCACTCAGCTCCTTATTAGAGAGATGTGTTAGCTGCTTTATCTGCGTCGGATGAAATGGTGCTAAAACATTGCTCCAAAACAACCCATTGTACTCAGATCTGGTGAACATACGACGCAACGGCCAACAGAGAAAAAAGTATGCTACTAATCTCTTGATAATTTACTCATGCACCCAATTTTGCAAGACAGCTGAGGATAATTAAAGAAAGTAGATTGAATTATTTTTGGCAGTCATTGAAACCTATACACAGACCAACAAAGAGAACATTGTATCTAAAATCAAACACAGACTATTGCAATATATCAAATTTGGATCCCCACTGAAGTCACTGGTCTTGCGTTGGTGTTGACTGTAAATACTTAAAGGGAAATTCAGAAATCAGAATTCCTATATGAAGAAGAAATTTACTATTAGCGATAATATTGAATGTAAAGTACCAGGAAAGGAATAAAAGTAGAAAATGCTGGAGACATTCAACAAGTCAGGCAAACTAATGGAGAGTCAGACAGAGTCCTTGAAAAGACAAGAAGTCATTGGCCTGAAATGATAGCTCAGTTTTCCACCCCATAGACCTGCTGATTATCCCCAATGGTATCTGGCTTTATTTCAGATTTCTGGGACCTGCGTTTTTCTTTTTGTTTTCAGCTGTGTATGGAACTCAGCCTAACTCAACCTGAATTCTGCTCACATTCAACTAAAGGAAGTCTCAGTTTCAGTTTACCAGAAGTAAGAGATGTCAGGTGCTGAAATCAAAAATAAAAGCATAAATTGCTGGTAATACATTACAAGTCAGACAGCAGCTGTTGAGAATAACAGTTTATGTTTTGGTTCCATAACCTATCATCAGGAATAGGTGGAATTTGAAAAACAAATTATAAAATGCAGAGAAAGTGAAAAGTGGGTAAGAAAACTGTCATGAGCCTCTGTGGCATACCATAGAGCGAGGTCAGGGAAAGCTGTTGCTACTTCGACCTCATTTTTCTCCAAGGCATGTAACTCTGCCTGCAATCATCTTCAAATTTAAGCAAAATTAAATTTTAATGATGGGGGGAATCTCATTGAAACCTATCGAATGTTGAACAGCGTAGTAGGGTGGATGTGAAGAGGATGTTTCCTTTGGTGTGGGAGTCTAGGACCAGAGGGCACAGCCTCAGAATAAAAGCACATCCCTTTAGAACAGAGGATGATAAATAAGACTGTAAGATATATGAGTCTGCTCTGCCACTTCATGATGGCTGATCCATTTTCCCTCTCACCCCCAATCTCCTGCCTTCTACCCAAATCCCTTCATACGCTGACTAATCAAGAATCTTTCTTTTTCAATCTTTTTATTAATTTCATCGAATGAAAACATAACATAACAATATTACAAATAGTAGGAGATACATTGTTACAGTTAAAATAAATAATTATAAGACCAAATAGTATAAATTGACAAAACTCCCAATCGTGTAGAATAGGAATGAATAACACAAAGCAAAAAAAAACTGAAAAAAAAACATGAAAAAGAAAAAAAAAAGAAAAAAACCCTATCCCAAAAAAACACTAAACTAAACAGAATTACTCAACTAAACTAAAGACTTGGGCAGTACTAACAACTTAAAAATGGGAAGGAAGAAAACGACTCTGCTCCTCTCAACCAGCAGTACAGAGAGATGATTACATTTCTTACTCTAAAGGCTAGAAGATCTATTTTGCTGAATTGGAAAGAGATTAACCCTCCTACTGTATTCCATTGGTTTTCACAAACTATGGTGTGTTTGAATTTGGAAAAAATTAGAAGTACGGTTTATGACCCTTCCAATAAATTTGAAAAGACTTGGAGGCCATTTATTCAGCACTTTCATTTGATGTAAGTTGACCATTTCCAAACTTGGTTTATCTCTCTGTACTGCTGGTTGAGAGGACTAATCAAGAATCTATCAATCTCGGCCTTAAATATATCTAATGACTTGGCCTCCACATCTGCCTGTGATAACAAACTTTACAGATTCATCATCTGTGGCTATAGAAATTCCTTCTCTTTTCCATTCTAAAAGGATGCCCTTTAATTCTGAGGCTGTGTCCTCTGGTGTTAGATTCCCCTGCCACAGGAAACATCCTCTCCACATTGACTCTGTCGAGGTCTTCCAGTGAGTAGAAACCCTGGTGCTTTCTGTTTAATCTTTTTTTTAAGTTAATTGCGACTGGCACAGGTTTTCCACTTTTTATGATTACTTAATGCAGGCTCCCGTTAAACGCTGCTCATGGATCCTTGTGTTTAGAATGATTTGTTTCACGGTGTTACTTGGTTGTGCCACCAATGCTCTGTTGGTATTCTTATGTATAACCTCTTGTTTCCTTCTCTACGTGGGTGTCTGGCATTCCTCCATACCTGGATTCAGTCATTACCTGTGCTCACCGTGACAGAATCCGCTATTCCTTCACCTCTGGGTTTACTTGTTCCCAGCATTGACCGTGACAGAGTCTGTTGTTCTTCCGCTCCTGGTTCAGTCATTTACCAGCACTCACCGTGACAAAAACAAAAGGCAAGTCAGGATACCATGAAAAGGAGGAAAGAAAATAAAATCGTCTCAAGGTAGACTTTGCTGGAATAGAAATGGACATGATTTAAACAATAACAATACTTTGCCTTATCCACCGTCATTGATTCCTGCTAAAACTTTCATTCCTTCTTCACTTAAAAACTTTGTTTATTTACTTTTTCATCAATATTTTATTAAAGATCATCTTCCAAATGTTAACTATTTCTCTTTTCAGGGATTCTGTGTGAATTCTTGAGTATTTTGTATATTTTCTGGGTTTTTTTGGCTTTAGTTCTGTAAGTTTTTAAATATATTTTGCTCATATTTTTATCTCTGAAGGAACAAATCACAGTTATGTTAATAAACCATCAATATGGTATGTAGTGTTCGATAGCCTTTCTAATGTAGGGGTTAATTTTGGAAATCTATGCAGTCTGCAGGAAGCATTGATGAAAGAGACTACAACCATCTGCTCCAAATTTCCATAACCATCAATTTAATTTTCAGCAAAAATAGATCAAAGTTCTTTCCTCAGGAAGAACATTTTTCCTTATCACAACACCAGCTAAACTGGTTCACAAACTATTTTGTCAACCTAATGGAGTTACAGAAGTACCATCAAAGATTAAAGATTTCAAGACAATGACTTTTGAGGACCAGCAACACTCTCTTTCTTATCTGCCCCTTCACGGGTTGGAAGTAGGTTGGAAAGATGCGACTTTCTTCCATGTTGGCCATGGCATAGACCCAATGAAAGAAGACTAATGAAACTCCCAGTGATATAACTTCTATGTTGATTGACAATAAACTCTTTGATGCTGATTTTTCAGGTGCTTTTTTAATTGTTTTAACCACATCAAAAAGTAACAGATTAATCGCTTTGCTTTATTGCTGATTGTTACTTACTATTTCCTCAGTAAGACTGTAAACTTCTGTAATCATCAAGTGTTTGTACCTGGAAATCCATCCCTAGCTGTCAGCACTAAATATGCTGTACACAGCAGTCTGCATATTGTGATCTGCCTCTGAAATTCTGTTCTGTTGGTTTCAATGGAATGGATTTTCAAAACAGTAAAACTCACTGATGCTTCTGAATAATGAACTAGCATGACTCACGGGTGATCGCTGGCAGTCCAGTGTCGTGGGGAAGAAGGGTACACTCAGTGGCCACTTTATTAGGTACACCTAATTAAGTGGATTAGACATTGGCTTTGTGGGAGAAGCCAGAGAGTGGTAGTAGATGTTTATCTCTCTGACTGGAGGATTGAGACCAGTGGAGTGACGCAGGAATTCGTGCTGGGCCTCTTGTTGCTTGTCAACGATCTGGAATGATAATGTAGTTAACTTGATCAGCAAACTTGCAGATGACACCAAGATTGGGGGTGTAGTGGACGGTGAGGAAGACTATCAGCAGGATCTAGATCTGCTGGGAAAATGGGCTGAAAAGTGGTAGATGGAATTTAATGCGGACAAGAGTGAGGTGTTGCACTTCAATAGGACCTACCAGTGTAGGTCTTAGATGGTGAGCAGTAGGGCACTGAGGAGTGCTGTAGAACAAAAGGATCTGGAAATACAGGTCCATAATTCATTGAAAGTTGCATCACAGATAGATAGGGGCATAAATGAAGTTTTTGGCACATTGGACTTCATAAATCAAAGTATTGAGTACAGGAGACGTGATGTTATGTTGAAGTTGTATTGTGTGTAGTTTTGGTCACCTACCTACAGGAAAAATGTACTGTGAATAAGATTGAAAGAGTACAGAGAAAATTTACAATGATGTTGTTGGGACTAGAGGACCTGAGTTAAAAGTAAAGATTGAATAGGTTAAGATTTTATTCTTTGGAAATTAAAAGATTGAGAGTAGATTTGATAGAAGCATACAAAATTATGAGGGGTACAGACAGGGTAAATGCAAGTAGGCTTTTTCCACTGAGATTGGGTGGGACCTCAACTTGAGATCATGGGTGTAAGGTTTAAGGTGAAAATGAAGGGAAATTTCTTCGCTCAAAGGTTATGAGAGTGTGGAATGAGCTCCCAGCACAAGTGGTGCATGCAAGCTTGATTTTAACACTTAAGAAAAGTTTGGATAGCTACATGGATGATAATGGCATAGATGTTAGTGCAGGTCTGCGGGAGTCAACGGTTTAAGTTGTTCAACATGGACTAGACGGGATGAAGGGCCTGTTTCTGTGCTGTATGTTTTTATGACT
Source organism: Mobula birostris (assembly GCF_030028105.1). NCBI lineage: Eukaryota > Metazoa > Chordata > Chondrichthyes > Myliobatiformes > Myliobatidae > Mobula > Mobula birostris. The sequence goes on from NC_092399.1 coordinate 10,549,057, forward strand.
CTATGACCTGCTGTTCAATGGATGACTTTTTTGTTTTTGCGCGCCATTTTCTGTAAACTCTAGAGACTGTTGAACGTGAAAATCCCAGCAGTTTCTGAGTTACTCAAACCACCCCATCTGACACCAACAGCTATTTCATGGTCAAAGTCACATAGATCAGATTTAATGCTCAGTAATGCAAATATCTAATCAACCAATCATGCGGCAGCAACACGTTGCATGAAAGTATGCAGACAAGCATGATGTTTGCTTAAACCAAACTTCAGAATGGTGAAGAAATTTGACGTAAGTGACTTCATCTACCATGAGTTAATCATAGAGAATCAAAGCAGGAGAAGGATGCTGATATTTCATAGGTTATTAATGTCAAATGCCATTTCAGCCAGGGTGATTTGTGTCATAGTCACTGAGTTATATGGTATAGAAACACCATATTTTAGATTACAGCACCCATTAACCAACCATGTCTACCTATATTAATCCCATTTGCTTGCCTTGATACCCCATCCCTCTGTGCCTTGCTCAGTCAAGTACCTGTGCAGATGTCTCTTAAATATTTTTACTCTTCTTGCCCCCTGACAGCTCAGCCCCTCTGATCCCTTTTACTGCTCCCTCTCCCCATCACCCTATGTCCTCTACCTGTGATATGGAGTAATATTCCCTGCAGTTTACCCTATCCACCTCCCTCATCATTTTATACACGTACCTCAATAGTGTTTGCTCTGCTCCAGGAAGAACAGGCTTAAGTTTTCCATTTTCTCCTCATGACGGAATAACTCCTTCCCAGGCAACATCTTGGTGAATCTCCTTTGTGCCCTCTCCAGCATTGTTAAAAGACCATAAGACCATAAGGTATAGGAGCAGAATAAGGCCATTTGGTCCATCCAATCAGCTCTACCATTTCATCATGGCTGATCCAATTTTCCTCTCAGCCATAATCTCCTGCCTTCTCCCCATATCCCTTCATGCCCTGCATTAAAATGTTCTCCTGAGTATACCTCAAAACTTCCATCCCCTATTATCTTTTAATCCCAAAGGACTCCCCGTTAATATTCGGGAAACTGAAATTCCCTAGTACAATAACCACGTTTTTATGGCATTTCTCTGAGTGTCACAGAGTCAGAGAACTACAGCACAGAAACAGGCCCTTTGCCCCATCTAGTCCCTGCTGAACCATTTGAACAGCCTACTCCCATCGCCCTCACCTGGACCATAATCCCCCATATCCCTACCGTCTGCATACCTATCCAAACTTCTTTAAATGTTGAAATCGAGCTCGCATGCACCTCTTGTGCTGGCAGCTCATTTCACACTCTCATGACCCTCTGAGTGAAGAATTTTCCCCTCATGTTCCCCCTAAATTTTTCACCTTTCACCCTTCACCCATGACCTCTGGTAGTATTTCCACCCAACCGCAGTGGAAAAAGCCTGCTTGCATTTACCCTATCTATATCCCTCAGCAGCTCTTTTATTGTGATAAACACAAAACAGACCGGGCGCACTGACCTGGAGAGTGTACCCAACCAGTCTCACACAGATGGAGGAGGTGACCATCACAACACCCCAGTTACAGTTAGGGTGACCCACAAATACACAAGAGAATAACTGCATAACCCGAGCTAAAATGTAACAATAAATGATCTGGAACATCCCAGCATAATCCCGCAAAAGCATTTTAACACAAGAACAATAAACAATGCTGGTCGTTAGAAATGTAGGGGTGGGCTGTCAACCACGCACCCCCAGAGCATTACAATATCATGCCCACAACTCACTAACTCTAACACATACACCTTTGGAATGTGGAAGGACCCAGAGGAAGCCCATGGGCATCACGGGGAGAATATACAAATTCCTTACAGCCAGTGGAGGAATTGAACGTGGCAAAGTCTATCCCTAGCTGTTACGCTACTGTTAGCCATATTTTTATTAGACTTCATGCTAATTAACATGCACATAGTCCTATGTTAAGGTTCTCTAGGCTGGCACCTCATCAGTTTTAAATACGTGGGCTATTACTTGTGGTGGGGTGGAGTTATGTCCCTACCAAAGGAGGCGTAAGGCTCTCCTCAGAATCAGAAACAGGTTTATTATCACCGGTTTGTGTCATGAAATTTGTTAGCTTAGGGCTAGCTCCTTCCCTCTGCTAGCCTGCAGGTCACCATTGGGTAAGGTGTAGCACTTGCTTAGCACTTCATTCCCACCCCCCACCCCAGTCAGGGTCACGTGAAGCCATTGGAGCGAATGGTGGATGCACATCACAAGTCCTGGTTATGCGACCACTGACGCCCTGCAGACAATCTCTGAAGAGATAATGGCTGGGGTCTCCCGTCTTGTAAAGACATGGCCCAGAAGAAGGCAACGGCAAACTATTTCTGTATAAGAATTTTCCAAGAACAACCATGGTCATGGAAAGACCACAATCGCCTATGTCAATGTGACATGGCACATGATGATGATGATGGTGCTATTCCCTGCAAACCCATCTGCGTTTCAGGAGTGGGTCAGGCTTGACTGCCTGTCATGAGAATAGTGACAGAATGCGGAGTGTGCTGAGCCAGGAGGTGGTGAGTTCTAGTGATGTTATTTTCTGCTGCTGGCCTACAGAGTTTACAGCTGTTAGAACTGCTCTGAGATGAGCTGAATAAAGGAATGTATTCTTAAATAACTTTAGCAGTTACCAAGCAGCCCCTTTGAGAATCTTAAGACCATAAAGCAATAAGAATTAGGTCATTTGGCCCATTGAGGCTGTTCTGTCATTCTATAATGGTTGATTTATTATCCTTCTCCATCCCTTTCTCCCGCCTTCTTCCCGTAACCTTTCTCACCCTTACTAATCAAGAGTCTATCAACCACTGCTTTAAGTATACACAATAACTTGACCTCCACAGCCAGCTGTGGCAATAAATTTGACAAATTTACCACCCACTGGCTGATGAAATGTCCTTGTATTCTGACACTGTGCTCTTTGGTCAGAGTCTTCCCCACTATAGGAACCATCTTTAGCATGTCCACTCTAACTATGCCTTTAAATTTTTAATAGGTTTCAATGAAATCCACCCCCCCCCCCCCATTCTTCTAAACTGAACGATGAGGTGCAGATGTTGCTGGCAAGGTCGATATGGTCTATCCTGAATTATGATGTATGGCCCATCCTGAAGTAGCCTTGAATGATGTAAAGTCAACCACTAATGTGTCAGTGATAGGCAGACAAGGTAAGAATTTTGTTCCCCAGAGAATACTAATAAAATAACTAATGATAGTTACTAACTTTCCATTCTCAATTTATTTAATCAATTGTATTTCAATTCAACAGGGAGGGGATTTGAATGCATGACCCTGGATCGCTAGAATAGATTTTTGGATAACAAATCTAATAACTTAACCCCTCCGCTAATTGTGAGGAACTTACTTGGTGTTTACTTCACAGTTTTTTTTTAATGA